>NC_049229.1:71759410-72364485 GCF_011100685.1 Canis lupus familiaris
TCCATATGAGAAAATCAGACGTCCAGGGAAATATAACCAATACTGGCTTGACTGCGTAACTTAGCTGGCTCACATGACTGCATTAGCGCCACTACCCACCTCCTGCCAGGCTGATCGCTCTGCCTGAGTGCTGGTCTCTTGTGCTTGCCCAGCCTTGGCCACTACCAGCATCCCCTAGATCTTATCTGCACTGCCTGACTCTGCTGCTCTTACTTTTCTTTTTTTTAAGATTTTTTTTATTCGTGAGAGACAGAGAGAGAGAGAGAGAGAGAGAGAGAATGTCAAATGTGTCAAATGAATGAATGAGTGTTTTTGTTTAGGGCACTGCTTCCGGTTTATAACATCACTTATGTGGATAGAAACATAAGATTGTTCTCATCGGGACACCTGGGTGGCTGAGTGGTTGAGCGTCTGCCTTTGGCTCAGGACATGATCCCAAAGTCCCAGGATCAAGTCCCACATGGGGCTCCTTGTGGGGAGCCTGCTTCTCCCTCTGCCTCTGTCTCTGTGTCTCTCACGAATAAATAAATAAAGTGTTTTTTTTTTTTTAAACGTTCTCATGAGGAGAGGGTTTTTTCTATCCAGACAATACAAAGGCTCCAGAAAACAAGAGTTTTTACCTCTTGCCATTGCTTCTTTTGAGCTCTTAGTCTCTTTCCTTCTGTGCTGAGACCCACTAAATCCTTTGAGTCCATGTTCACTCATTAGCTCATTTGGCTGAGAAGCGTTGGTACTTATTGGCATCTCAGCATCCCGGGGCTTAGCACTAAGGGTCTGGAATGTGTGCATTCTGTTGTGGAAACTTTCCAAGCCTGGCCCGTTCAGTAGTGGGTGAATTTGCAATTTTCGTCATGTTTTGTACAGCAAGTAACTCATCAGCAAGTGAGCCCGTGACTGTGAACTCCATCCCAATATTTGTATGAGAAGCTCTGGAATTCTCTCTTCACAGATTTTGCAAAAGCTCAGATCATTTAGACAAAGAGGATGTGGAGCTTTATGATGTTGGCACTCGTGGTAAATGGACTTCTCATGATGGAATACTCTGTCATGTGCTTCTTATGCAAATAAGGTGCCAAATCAGGATGGTCCTCACTGAGCCCTGCCAGTTGTTTGCCCAGCGGTCACGCCCCCATCACTCACAATTGTCTCTCTAAGAATGCCATGGGACTCTGGAGGCCCCAGGCTTCTCTTTTGGAGTCTTTTAGCAAAAAACCAGAGAGGATTGAAGCAAATGGGAAAAGGTGGGGGTTGGGGTGCACTGGGCATTCACTTGTTGAGCCTTATTCTCAGCCTTAGGAAATTCTGGGGGTAGGAAGGAAGGCTGCTCTGGCCAGTTTAACTTAAACAAGGGCAGAAAAGAGACAGGAAAGGTGAAGGTAGTCAGGAGGACTTGCCTGTGGGCTGGGAACTCTCCTCAGAGGCCTGGGTGCTAGTCCTCCGTTACTGGGGTGCATCACATGTGCTTATCCTGTTTCTCTGTAGAGACTGGTACAAGCGTAATTTTGCCATTACCTTCTTCATGGGAAAAGTGGCCCTGGAGAGAGTTTGGAACAAGCTTAGACCGAAGCATAAGAAGAGCAGCACCTAGCAGCTCACCCTGACCCACCCACCTCCAGCATGGGAGTTTCCAGGAGAAGCAGCTTCTCTGGGAGTCTGTTTTACAAGGCTCTAAACACCTGTAAGTGAACTGAGCCCCACACCTGCTTTATGGGAGTCCCTTGGCTTATGTCAGCCCAGGGTGGCCTGGGAGAATGGCAGTCCTGTTGAGCTACAGGCCATATGACTCTGTCCTGACTGTGGATACCAAGCTGGCCCTGGGTCGTGAACATGATATTAAATAAAACCCAAGCACTGTGTACCCGTGTTCTGTGTTTTTGAATTCTACCAATTTCAAATAGAACAATATAGGGCACCTGGGTGTCTCAGTTGGTTAAGTGGCTGCCTTCGGCTCAGGTCATGATCCTGGAGTCTCAGGATCAAGCCCCAAGCTGGGCTCTCTGCTCGTCAGGGAGCGTGCTTCTCCCTCTCCCTCTGCCTGCTGCTTCCCCTGCTTCTGTGCTTGCTTGCTCTCTTGCTCTGTGTCAAATGAATGAATGAGTGAATGTATAAATTAATTCAGCTTGCTTGCTTTATTTGTTTATTTATTCATTCATTCATGAGAGACACAGGCAGAGGGAGAAGCAGGCTCCATATGGGGAGCCCGATGTAGGACTCGATCCCAGGACTTCGGGATCACTCCCTGAGTCGGGATCACTCCCTGAGTCAAAGACACGCTCAACCTCTGAGCCACCCAGGCGTCCCATTTCAGCATTATTTAAAATAGGATTGTGTCGGGGTACCTGGCTGGCTCAGGCGGTAGAGTGTGTGACTCTTGATCTTGGGGTTGTGATTTCGAGCCCCACGTTGAGGGTAGAGTTTACTTAAAAAGTAACATTGCTCTTCTAAAATGATGAGGGTCTCTTTGTATTACATTCTGGTGCCCTGTGACATGGGGGGGGTCATAACAGTGCTGCCGGAGAGGACACCTGCTTTGGCAAGAGGGAACTGGCCTTTGGAGCCAGGTCTTATCAGTAAACATATCCTCTGAGGACAGATGAGCCACCTGAGAAACAATTTCTATTACTGTGAGTGAGGCATGATAATACAGTCATGATTCCAGATTTCTTCTGTGGCTTCTAAGCTGCTGCTGGCAAAGATGATTTCCAAGGAGAAAATTCAGAAGCCAGAGGAAGCATGTCAACACCCCCCCTTCCATGGAGGCCTTTGCGGGCCTGCATATGAATGGGAGTATGTGTGAGAATCTCGTCAGCCTCGTGTCTGCCCAGGAGAGCCATCGTGCTGCACACTGCCCAGTGCCACGTCGCCTCGGGAACCTGCACGGGGATAGTCATGCTCTGTGCTCTGCTAATCCAGGGCCGCAGAGGGTGCGGTACATGCAGCAAGCAGCATGGAACGTGGCATTTGACAAGAGAAACGTCGTATCATGTATTCACACCAAACCTCTGCTGAACTCTGATTCTCAGCCTGTCACCAGGGTGTGTGACACTGTGTGTTCTCAGAGAAACAAGGGAAGGGGAGAACCAGCATCCAAGTGAGCTTTTAGTTCTTCCTTTACCCTGTCAACTTCACTCACTGACTTCAAGATTATTTGAAGATCGTCTCTGCCCTGGATGGTGTGACATTGCAATAAATAGCAGCTTGCAGTGACATTGTTTCTAATTCTTCTTGCACATCAATTCTTAAAGATTCTGAGGGTGAGTTTCCATAGTAACAGCAGAAGACAAATGGACTATCTGGGTGGCTCAGTCACTTGGGCATCCAACTCTCGTTTCAGCTCAGATCGTGAGCTCAGCGTCCTGGGACTGAGCCCTTGTCAGGCTCCAAGCTTAGTGGGGAGTCTGCTTCTCCCTCCCTCCCTCACTCCCTCTCTCCAATAGATAAATAAATCATTTGGGCCGCCTGGGTGGCTCAGCAGTTGAGCGTCTGCCTTTGGCTCATGGCGTGATCCCAGGATCCAGGATCAAGTCCCACACTGGGTTCCCTGCAGGGAGCCTGCTTCTCCCTCTGCCTGTCTCTGCCTCTCTCTTTGTGTCTCTCATGAATAAATAAATCTCTTAAAAAAGTAAAAAGACAAGTGGGCCATCTGAAAGAAAATTTGTTTTTCAGGAAGGTGAGTTCCAGTGGGTGGTAAAGGTGTGTGCGTGAGCACATCATCACAAACTGTTGAAGACACATTGTGGTTTCTGTGACTCTGTGAAGGTAGAAGGACAATTTGAACAGCTGACGTATTATGTAACCTGTGGGACTACTGAGCAACCATACGTGGGTGCCGTTGCTAAAAGGCCTCTTCCAACACAGGTGTATCCTGAGTCATACTCTGAGATGTTGAGAGCATGTTGTCTCAGGGTTCTCAGCCTGGTGTTCCAGAAAGCTTTCTTGCACCCTCGAGCCAGGGGATCTGCCCTTTAGCTGGTGACTCTGTGATGCAGCATCAGTGTTTACATTGTGTAGGAGCTTCCGCCAGCTGTTGCTCTTGCTGGCAGTCTGCATTTTTTTTTTTTTTAAAGATTTTATTTATTCATGAGAGACAGAGAGAGAGAGAGAGAGGCAGAGACACAGGCAGAGGGAGAAGCAGGCTCCCTGCAGGGAACTTGATGCAGGACTCGGTCCCAGGATCTTGGGATCATGCCCTGAGCCGAAGGCGGACACTCAACTGCTGAGCCACCCGGGTGTCCCCAAAGCTTCCCTTTGCCAGTTGCCAGTGGGCGCAGCGCCCTGGGCCGGAGGTGAAGTAGGCTGCGGCATCTCCACGCCTTCAGGATGGGATGGCGGAGGCTCTGGGGGCGCAGGCGGCTGCAGGTTCCGAACTGAGCGACGGGCACCCACAGGTCCGTGTCCACAGTCCCGAGCGGTCCTCTTAAATTGTTTCCGCTTGACATAAATGATGTGGTAGTTAGACACTGACCGCGGGTGGGGGCGTCCCAGCGACTCAGGACCTGATGCAGCTACAATCTAGGAACCTGCTGGCTGTCGCCTGGTGACAACTTCATTTAATGCCAAAGAGTTTAACCTGCCTCGTGGTGGTGTTGCTAGGTTCTTTGGTGTTCTGAGTGAATTAATGAGAAACGGCAGTGCTAGTTTTTTCTTTCTTAGATCTTAGACATTTAAGTTGATTTATATTTATTTATTTTAAAAATATATTTTATTACTTTATTTGAGAGAGAGCAAGAGATCACCAGCAACAAAAAGAGGCAGAGAAGGAGGCTCAAGCAGGCTGCCCACTGAGTAGGGAGCCCAACGTGGGGCTCGATCCCAGAACCCCCAGATCATGACCTGAGCTGGAGGCAGACACTCAACTGACTGAGCCACCCAGGCACCCGACATTTAGGTATTGTCGGTATTGTGGTATATGTTACTTTAGGTCACAAATAAATGCAAATATGTCATTATTAAGGTAACTTTGACCCTAAAATATATATCCTCAGTTAAGAAAATATTATGTTGGGCAGCCCTGGTGGCCCAGCAGTTTGGCACCGCCTTCAGCCCTGGGATCAAGTCCCACGTCAGGCTCCCTGCATGGAGCCTGCTTTTCCCTCTGCCTCTCTCTCTCTCTGTCATGAATAAATAGATAAAATCTTAAAAAAAAAAAAAAAAAGCAAAGACTTAAAAAAAAATATTATGTTGACAGAACATGAGAGACTCCTAACTCTGGGAAACAAACAAGGGGTGGTGGAAAGGGAGGTGGGCAGGGGGATGGGGTGACAGGGTGATGGGCACTGAGGGGCGCACTTGACGGGATGAACACTGGGCATTATGTGTTATGCTATATGTTGACAAACTGAACTCCGATTAAAAAAATTAAAAAAAAAAAGAAAAGAAAATATTATGTTGTTTTAAGATGATTTTCTGCCCTAACTATATTTAAGTAAAGTATTTTTGTGGTCTTTATATAATTATAGAATAAAGATGATCTCAGTGATGTATTTTACACCACTTTCCCCTGAAAATGTCCTTGATAAATGCTTCTGTTTTCTGAGTTAAAAAAAAAACAAAAAACACAAAACTGAGTTTCTCATCCTTCCTGTGTGTTAGGTGCTATTTATAGACCTTGTGTTTTTTTTTTGTTGTTGTTCTTGTTTTTGTTTTTGTTTTTTAGTGCAAGAGATAGATAGAGCATGGAGGAAGGGGCAGAGGGAGGGAGAATCCCCAGCAGGCTCCATGCCCAGCACAGAGCCCGACACGGGGCTCGGTCTCACGACTGAGATCACCACCTGAGCAGAAATCAAGAGTCGGTGCTTCACCGACCGCACCACCCAGGTGCCCCAGGATTTTATTTCTGAGTACCCCTGCACCCAACAAGGAGCTCAAACTTAAAACCCAAAGATCAAGAGTCACAGGCTCTACCGACTGAGCCGGCCAGGCATCTGTGCTTTTTTCCGTTTTTAAAACAAGAGGAAACCATGACTAGCCATTTTCTGCTGACACATTTTACAAGGTCTTTGTTTAGGAAATTGATCCAGTGCAGGAAGGTGTAGACTACAAGGAGCAGCTTCCTTTATGGAGAATCTGCTTCCTCAAAGGGGAGGCTGGGGGTTCTTGCTCACAAAGCTCACATGACAGGGGATCCACTGGGAACCGGGGGTTTGTGTCATGGCCACCTGTCCCCCACTGCACAGCCCAGCCCACAGGGCTGCGGAAGTCCTGTGAGATTCCTCTCTCAGCAGTGCAATTTGGTGGTGTGAAGCACATTTACACAGTCGTGCAGCCACCACCCCTGTCGTCTCCAGAACTTTCCATCTCCCCAAACTGAAACTATGTCCCCATTAAACACTAACTGTCACCCCTGTCCCCAGCCCCTGGTGCCCACTCTTCTACTTTCTGTGAATTTGAATATGCTAGGGACCTCACCTCCGTGGAATCATACAGTATTTTTTCTTTTACCTTTTTATTTATTTATTTATGTATGTATGTATGTATGTATGTATTTATTTATTTATTTATTTATTTTTTCTTTTACCTTTTGCAGTAAGCTCTACACCCAATGTGGATCTTGAACTCATGACCCGAGATCAAGAGTCACATGCTCTATGACTGGTGCCCCCAGTATTTGTCCTTTCATGACTGGCTTATTTCACTTAGCATGATGTCCTCAGAGTTCACCCATGTTCTGGCACGTGAAGACAGGTTTGTTTACAGGTGGTAAACTGGGCCCCAGTCTCAGCTCCAGCACCTAAACCCCCTGAGCCTCAGGCATCACTGTAGCCCAAGGATAGTAAACCTTAACGGGGCAAAGGGCACATGATGGCATAACATCTGCAGTTCTGTGAGGACAGCACAGTCTGCTTCCTCATTTATTACGCAAATGCTCATAAGCACCTGCTGGGTGCCGGCCCTGTTCTAGGCACTGGGCATGGAGCAGTGGATGAGCTAGCCCTCCTGGGCCTCCCTGCCCATCCGGTGCCCCCAGTATCCTGTGCCCAGGTGGTGGGGACAGCCATCCTCCTTGCTGGGCAGTACCCCTTCTCAGATGATCTCACCCCACTGGTCTTCCAGGAAAGTCATTTCTTTCCTTTCATGCCATTGAAAATGATCAATCTTCCAAAAATGTCCAGGCTGTTTCAAGCTGCATTTGTAGCTACTCGGCTATTGATTTGCTGTGATGGTTGTCCACTTTGTCCTGAGTCCATCTTTGGGTGGAAAAGTACAGGAAGAGCCCCCAGACGAGGGGAGGAGAGGGATGGATGAGGTCAGGAGATGTCCAGAGGTGGTTTCTATCCAAGTATTTGGGGTTGTAAGCCCTCCCGTTACCCCAGCACACACGCAAAGATGAGTTTGCCGTCAAACAGATGGTTTGGTGCAGAGTGGAAAGATGAACACAGAGCCGGAGCTGTCGGCAGTGGGCACTGACTTGCGAAAGGTTAGTCCATTTGCCAGGAAAACCAATGGGCAAACAAGAATCTTATTTTATTTGTTATTTTTTTATTTTAATTTTTCCTGAGATTTTAATTACTTATTCATGAGAGGGATGCCTGGGTGGCCCAGTGGTTGAGCATCTGCCTTCGGCTGGGGATGTGATCCCGGAATTCCGAGTTTGAGTCTCGCATCGTGCTCCCTGCAGGGAGACTACTTTTCCTCCCTCTGCCTGTGTCTCTGCAGAGTCCCGATGCGGGACTCAATTCCAGGACCCCAGGATCATGTCCTGAGCCAAGGCAGACGCTCAACCACCAGGGTACCCTATCTATCTATCTATCTATCTATCTATCTATCTATCTATCTATCTATCTATCATCTATTTATTTATTTATATTTTATTTAGGACACCTGGGTGGCTCAGTTGAGCAAGCAGCTGATCCTTGATTTTGGCTCAGGTCATGATCTCAGGGATGTGGGATCGAGCCCTGTGTGAGGCTCTGAGCTCAGCAAAGAGTCTGCTGGAGATCCTCTCCCTCTCCTTTTCCCTCTCCCTCTCCCTCTTGAGCGAGAGCATGAGGAGGGGAGGGGCAGTGTGAGAAAGAGAATCTTCAGCAGACCCCACTAAGCACAGAGCCAATGTGGGACTTGATCCCAGAACCCTGAGAGCATGACCTGAGCTGAAACCAATAGTTGGATGCTCAACCGACTGAGCCACCAGGTGCCCCAAGATTTACATTTTAGAAAGAAAGCAGCACCCTAGTGTATCCTCAGTGCCTCTCAAAACCTGGATGTGATGGTCAGTATGTCACTGGTGGCAGGACACCTCTCAGAGCCACATGCACAGCCCGGCTCCTGCACCGTGGACGGTGGGCCTCCTGTCAGTACGGGGTCCTGCTGCATCTGGTTGCAAACTCCAGAATCTGACCATCTGGTCACAGAGATGCCCAGCCCGGAGGACTCCACCTCTGAGGGGGCAGTTGTCTCCATCTTCGTCTCCGTGCTCCCATCCTCCTCCCAGGCCTCACCACACTGCCTGGCACAGTGGACCTTGTCCATTAGATGTGCTCAATGAATGCCCTTGTGGCCCCTGGCCCCTTTACCAAATAATGCTAACAGGAAGCAAGTGTTGCCATCTGCCGGGCGAAGCAAGTGTTGCCATCTGCCGGGCACAGTTCTCAGAGCTTTATTTATGTGGATTTGGGGGATCCTCAGAATCCCCGGAGGTGTCCTGGGGGCCTCTCCACAGAGCCCGGGGCCCCTGCCCTGGCCCCTTCATCCAGCTGCAGTTTGGAATTGAGGCTCTGGGGTGCCTGGCTGCTCAGTCAGCAGAGCGTGCGACTTGATCTCGGGGCTGTGAGTTCGAGCCTCGTGTTGGGCATAGAGCTTATTTGGGTGGCTCAGTCAGATAGGTGGTCGACTCTTGATCTCAGCTCAGGTCTTGATCTGAGGGCTGTGAGTTCAAGCCCTGCATTCAGCTCCATGCTGGGCATGGAGCCTACTTAAAAAAACAAAACAAAACAAACTGATAAAATTTGCTGAAGAAACAGCAATGACGTGTGTGTATGTGTGTGTGTGTGTGTGTGTATATATATAACTAAAAATTTTTTATTTTTTTTATTTATGATAGTCACACAGAGAGAGAGAGAGAGGCAGAGACATAGGCAGAGGGAGAAGCAGGCTCCATGCACCAGGAGCCCGACGTGGGATTCGATCCCGGGTCTCCAGGATCGCGCCCTGGGCCAAAGGCAGGCACCAAACCACTGCGCCACCCAGAGATCCCTATATATTACTAAAATTAATTTCATTTGCTTCTTTTTATCTGTTTTACTGTGGCTATGAGACCATTTGAAATGACATTGTGGCTCACATTTGTTTCCCATCAGGCAGTGCTGCTGCAGCGGGCACAGGCCCCAGAGGTCTCCCCAGAGGTTGGAGGGAGGGCTGGGCAAGCGTGACCCAGCACAGAGAGGCCTCATGGACACCAGGATGGGACGTGGGATGGGCATGGCCTCACGGAGGAGCCACATTCCTTGGTGGACAAGCTGGTTTGCCTGTTTGAAAGTTTGGGTCAGTGAACATTTTCTGAGTACGTCCCCTACCCCAGCCCCTGGCACCCGCCCTTTTACTCCTTGTTTCTCTTAGGAGTTTGACTGGCCTTGGGGATCCCTGGGTGGCGCAGCGGTTTGGCGCCTGCCTTTGGCCCAGGGTGCGATCCTGGAGTCCCGGGATCGAGCCCCACGTCGGGCTCCTGGCATGGAGCCTGCTTCTCCCTCCTCCTTTGTCTCTGCCTCTCTCTCTCTGTGTCTATCATAAATAAATAAATAAATCTTAAAAAAAAAAAAAAGGGGGAGTTTGACGGGGCCTTGCCAACATAGGAAAAGTGGCCCTCAGCTCACCTTCCGGGAGAAAGCCAAGGCAGCATCTGGCCCGTATTGGCTGTCCCCAGAAGAGCGTCTGCCAGGACAAGCAGAGGATGGTCAGTCCAGTTCCTTCCCCCTCCCCTCTCACAGGCCCAGGACAGATCCACACTGACAACCCTGCTGCACTTCCTTTGCTTCATCTGTAGAATGGAGCATCCGCGGTCTGCTTCCTGGAGACGGGCTGACCCTAGTGGGGGCTCCCAGATGTGTCCCTGTCCTAGGCCCTTGTATCTAGGGTTATGGCCTCTTTGGGGAGCAGAGAATCTTGCAGGTGTAGTTAAGGATATTGGGATGAGATTATTCTGGATATAGGAGGCCCCCCTCCCCCCACCCCATCCAATGACAAGTGTCCTTAGAAAGCAGAGGGAGATTGGTGACAGGCACATGGAAGGCCATGTGACAAGGAGACAGGCTGGACTGATGTGTCTTTGGGCCAAGGGCGCCCACAGGAGCTGGACGGGCCTAGAAGGCTCCTCCCTTGGAGCCTCAGCCCTGCCTCTGGCCTCCAGAGCTGTAAGAGAACAGGTTTCCATTGTCCTCGTCTCCCTGTTTGGGGTCCTTTGTCAGCTCCAGCAAACATACTCTGATGGCTTCCAGACTCAGCTAATAAGGCAGCAGAAGGAACTCACAGCGTTCAGGAGCAAGGTTGAGTCAATGTGCAGTCCACGAGATTTATGTCTGATGGATCAGCAGCTTCTAGAAGGAATCAATAGATGAAAATTTCCGGAGGCCCTGCCAAATGTCTTCCGGAATCTTGAGTCTGGAGCTGAGGCTGTGGGGGAAATGCTTCAATCTTCCTGAAGCATTGAAGTGGGCCCTCGACTTTGTGCCAGCGACGGGAGTGAGTGGGGACTCGAGCCGGTCTCCCCTGGCTCCATTTCTCCACCCGTAGAATGGGGTGGTGCCCCCTGCCTCTGGCTGGTGCTCACGGAGAACGGGTGTGACACGGGGACAAGGGCTGTGTGTGCGGGTTTCCGTGTGGACCGGGACGGCGGGGGCTGGAGGCGGAGGGGGGCCCAGGCACAGCCCGGGTCGGCCCACCCGGATACTCTGGAGGCTGGGATTTTTCCTTTTCAGCACGTTGTGATGATATATGCGTTTGTGCGTTTCCTTCCTCAGCGTCTGCCTCGTCCTCCCTCTGCCCGCAGAGCTGAGCAGAGCCCGGCGGGGCTCGTCCCAGGGCACGGAGCGCACGCAGGACCCAGAGCCTCCCGGGGGCATGTGGCCTGGGCCCGCCTGGCCTTTACCTCCGTGCAGGGCATGGCACGTGGCTGACCCGGTGGCTGGGAGTCCCCTGCTCCCAGGGTGACTCTCTGAGCCCATGTCCGGCTGGCCTCCTGGCCCCCAGGTGCCCATCCTCCTGAGCACCTCTGGAGTCATGTGGCCCCGGCTGGTAGGGGGAGGTTAGTGACCCTCTGCTTCCAAACACGATCATCAGAATCCATCAGATCACACAGGGACCAGGACGTCTACTAGGAGGAGCCAGTGCGAACAGTGTTGTCACTGCACTTCCTCTGTAGGCAGGGGTGAGGGCAGCGGGGACACGCCCCCGGGGAGGTTGGGGAGGTTGGGCCACCAGCCGGATGAGCCAGACCCTGTTGGTGTGGACAGTCGCCTTGGAGGGGCCCTGCTGCCCCCCTCCCTTGCAGGTGCTGCCCTTGGGAACAGGGCTGAGTGAGCTCAGAGAGCCACCTGTAGGGAGGACTGTGGGTGCCCCCAGCCTCACCCCCCACCCCCACTCTGCAGCAGCACCTTCCCCATCAGCTAAGCCAAGCAGTGTGAGGCCTGCTCCTGGCCAGGCGGGGGGTCCCGGTGGGCTTGTGACCTGGGGCATGTATTGATGGGTGGGGGCTTGAGGCTCTTTCCTTCTGGACGGTGAGGTGCAAAGGTGTGATGTCTGGAACTGCTGCAGCAATTTCTGCTCGGACAAAGGGAGCCAGGCTGAAATTTGATTATATACCCGCTAGAGGCAGAGGCAAGAGAGCCACAGGACACGGAGCCCCCCACCCCCACTGCGGATCCAGACGTCCAAGGTCACTGCAGTAGAACTGGGCGGGGGGTGAGGCAGATGGAGACCAGGATTTCCATGAGGGACCACCACCTGAGGGGCTGGTTGGCTCCTCCTGCGTTCAGGTGAGCTCCATACTGAGAACCCACACTAGGCCCTGGGAGAGGCGGGGGGCCAGGAGCCAGCCAAGGGAGGACGGTGAGGTCTGTGCCCCAGAACACTCCGCAGCTGTGAGGCGAGTGGGGTCTCGGTGGATGAGGCTGAGGACCACGAAGAGCAGGGAGGAGGCCGTGTTCAGTGGAGGGAGCATCTGGGAGCCATGTGGGCAGCTGCTGTCAGGCACCCAGGGGCTCAAGTCCCCCAAATGTCTCCTCCTCATAGAGGGGGGGGATTGCAGCCAGGCCAGCAGAAGCATGTGCTGGTTCGGGGACAGTCTTGCCACCTGCGTGGCTATTTTTGTCTAAAACAAAAGATCTCTCCATCTGCCCGTCTGAAGAACCCCGTATCTGTGTCCTTGGGCAAAAATTGCCCCTTCTGGAAGTAGCTGTCTAAGGTGGAAAGGGGGTGGCTGTCATTGTGGGTCCCTGGGCTCCAGACCTCTGCAGAAGCGGGGCCCGTGGAGCACCTGACAGGCAAGAGAATCATCCCTGGAAAGGCTGGGTGACCCCGCTCTGTGGTGCCCTTCTGTGGGGAGTGCAGGGCTGAGGCTAGCAGGGTTCCCAGAGAGAGAAGGACTGGGGGGTTACCTGCAGGGGTAACTAGGGGCAGGGAGGGGGAGGACATGACACAGTGAGGCCCAAGATTCCATCTGTGGCCTTGGAAGGGAGGGGTGCAGGGCAGTTGGGGCAATAGCCCAGGCCTTGGAATCTCCTGTTGCCCTTGGGCTCTGGGCCCCTAGAAAGAGAGAAGAGTGGGGTGCCTGGGTGGCTCAATCAGTGAGGTGTCTGCCTTTGGCTCAGGTCATGATCCTGGGGTCCTGGGATCAAGTCCCACATCGGGCTCCTGCTCAGCAGGGAGTCTGCTTCTCCCTTTCCCACTGTCCCCCCACTCGTGCTCTCTTTTGCTCTGTCTCAAATAAATAAATAAAATCTTTAAATAAATAAAAAAACCGGGATCCCTGGGTGGCGCAGTGGTTTGGCGCCTGCCTTTGGCCCAGGGCGCGATCCTGGAGACCCAGGATCGAATCCCACATCAGGCTCCCAGTATATGGAGCCTGCTTCTCCCTCTGCCTGTGTCTCTGCCTCTCTCTCTCTCTCTGACTATCATACATAAATAAATAAAAATTAAAAAATAAATAAATAAATAAATAAAAAAACCTAAAAAGTGGGCCCAGCTGTCCCCGTGGTCTGGTGGCCATAGGAGACATCAGCTTCCAGCTGAGCCCCTTTCACTGGAAGGCACCCCCAAGTCTCAGCCACTGGCACAGGTCCCCCCCAGCGATTGGGGCAGAACATGGGACCAGCTCCCCCTGATGTTCCGGGAGGTAAGTGGACAGGGTGACCACTTTACAGGGGAAGAGACAGATCACAGCGTGGAGGACCAGGGCTGGGGCCGAGTGTGGCTCCTCCTGGGCCCTAAGTCAGGACGGAATTGGGTTCCATCCTCCTTCCCCCTCCTTCCTTTCGCACTTTCTGTCCCTGGCACTGTGCTCTGCATCGTGATGGGGGCCCCGAAGGTCAGCCTCTCCTGCTGCGGACAGGAGGAGGTGCTGTGGCCTTCGGCAATGATGTGATGTGGAAGGTGCTAGAGGTGGGAGACGGGCTGTGTGTATCCCTCATCTCTGCCCATCTCCCCGGGTGCCAGCTCACGAAGGGCCACGTGCCCGCAGAAGAGGGGGATCGTGCTGCGGGAACCGAGGGAACGTCTGATAACCTGCTAGTTCCTTCTGCATAACAAACCATCCCCAAACCTAGTGGCTCACGTCAACCATCCTGTTCCGCTCGTGGATGGTGTGGGCAAGCGTGTGGAGTGGAGGGCTCATCCCTGTTCCTCTGTCTCAAAGGCTGGGGGCGACACAATGACTGGGGGCCTTTCCACTCGTGTGTCTGAGGGGGACACTGGCTGTCAGAGGGACCTCTGCTCCCGCGGTCTCCGCGTGGTCTCTCCAAGGGCTGCGTGGGCTCCCTCGCAGCAGCACCGTGGCTGGCTTCCAAGAGCTTCCCCAGAGAGCCAGCTGGAGGCAGTGCCACCTGTAAGGCCTGCCTTCTGAAGTCCCACAATGTCGCTGCTGCTGTGTCACAGGCTCACCTAGCTTCAAAAGGAGGGAACAGAGACTCCACCTCCATGGGAAGAGTCAAAGCCACGTTGTGAGAAGACTGCGTGGGACGGAAGATGTGGCCGTCCTTGGGAGACGTAATCCGCCACAGGAGCGTCGGCATTTGAGCTGTCCCTGCAGGATGGTCCGTCCCAAGTCCGCCCACAGTCACCTGGGTCCTCTCCAAAGATGCCAGCTGCATGTCCTCCCGAGTCTCCACCGTGTCTCCACTTGCTGCATATCCGAAGAACATAAGTCCAACATTCTGAGTCATTTTTGGACACTAGAGTCACTGGCCTACGGGCGGTCTTATGCAGAGCCTTTGCACTTGGGGGCCCGCCTGTCACTGAGGGACTATGTCCCTTCCTTCCCAGAGGCTTCCTGCCTCCCTGCAACCTCCTCTGTTGGCCAGCACCCCCGAGGCAACCCTCCCAGCCTCCCCACACCCCCGTTCCTGCCAGCTGGGGGGCCTGGTGAGCGGAGGTGCCCAGCGCCCCTTGTGCCAGACCACCTCTTCAAGGATGTTCGTCCAGCAGCTGCCGTGTGCGGAAGGCTCTGAGCTCCTACATGTCTGCTCAGGCCTAAAATGGTCAGTTGCTTAGGAAAGGGGCCTGGAAGTTTCCTTTTTTTTTTTAAGGAAAAAAAATTTTTATTTATTCATGAAAAACGCAGAGAGAAGCAGGCTCCTTGCAGGGAGCACGATGTGGGGCTCGATCCCCGGACCCTGGGATCAGATCTGAGCTGAAGGCAGATGCTCAACCCCTGAGCCACCCACGTGTCCCGACCTGGAAGTTTCTGATAAAACTAACCCTACACCTACCCTACCTGGTGGTTAGCAGTTCCATTCCCAGGTATTTACCCAAGAGAAATGAAAACACGTTTCCCAGAGACGTGGGTGAGAAAGCTCAGGTCAGCGATGTTCCCATTGCCCAGGGCTGCAGCAGCACGGGGGAGCGCTGGCACCGCAGGAGGAGGGACACGGGCCGACACAAAAGGCTCAGGGTGTGATTGTGTTTCTTTTTTTTTTTTTTTTTAAAGTCCTTGTATTTATTTATTTATTTATTTATTTTAATTTACGATAGTCACAGAGAGAGAGAGAGAGAGAGAGAGAGAGGCAGAGACACAGGCAGAGGGAGAAGCAGGCTCCATGCACCGGGAGCCCGATGTGGGATTCGATCCCAGGTCTCCAGGATCGCGCCCTGGGCCAAAGGCAGGCGCCAAACCGCTGCGCCACCCAGGGATCCCTGTGATTGTGTTTCTGTAAAACCCCAGAGCAGGCAAAACGAAGCTACAGTAAAACAAAACAGAGCAACAGAACAGGGCTTGGGGGACTCGCCCAGAAGGGGCATGAGGGAGGGGTCGGTGGTCCACTTCCTGATCAGGCTGGGCTTGGAGGACACAGGTGAGCTGGAGGGTCTCCTTCCCACGTGCTCATTATGGGAATGTTCCCTGAAAAAACAAACGCTGGGCTCCATGCGTGTGCACGCCACCGTGTGTCGGGGCCGAGAGCGAGGGCTGGAGGAACGGAGGGACAAGTGACAAGTAGGGCAAAATGTCAGTTGTAGGGCAACCAGGGTGGATCAGTGGCTTGGTGCCACCTTCACCCCAGGGCGTGATCCTGGAGACCCGGGATCGAATCCCATGTCGGGATCCCTGCATGGAGCCTGCTTCTCCCTCTGCCTGTGTCTCTGCCTCCCAATCTCTCTTTCTCTCTCTCTCTCTCTCTCTCTCTCTCTCTCTGTCTCTCAGGAATAAATAAATAAAATCTTTTAAAAAAACGTCAATTGTAGAATCTCGGTGATGGGTACATGGTGCGCACTCTACATGGTTTTCTGCATATTTGAATGTTTTCGTAATAAAATGCGGGGATCCCAAGGAGAATGTCAGCTTTCCATGACATGTGCCTGATCCCCAGTCCCCAGTGCTTCTTCCAGTCTTTCTCTTTCTTTCTTCCCCCCCCATATCATTATTTTTAATGTCCAATGTTTATAATATGAGGGCCAGGGCTTTCTCCTCAACTCAAGTTTATAAATTTTTGATTGGCTTGTGAGGCCAATAGGGATACTTCTTCTCGTCTAATTTGGTTTCTGGGAAGACTTCATTCAGGTCTTCAATGATCAAACGGAATTATGTTCTTCATCTTCTCCAGCTTCAATCCTGTCCTTTGAGAGAGACAAAAACTCAGCACAGCTTTTCACATTTTCTTTTTCCTCAGCATCCACCTGGACAGTGTATCTATCTTCTGGCACAGGGACCTTCAGGGCATTAAACTTCTTCTCAAAGTCATCTACCAAGCCAGCCTTTGCCACATTGGCCTTGTAGTAAGCCCAGCCGATAGCAGGTGGTTTCTCAGGAAGAGCAGCCAACCTGGAGGTTAGCGTCTCATTCCAGGATTTCAGGGAGTTGGCAATGGCCTTCTGGTCTCGGGGTATGATCTCCCTAAAAGCTACCCAGTCGATGGTTTTTAGAGCAAGCATCTTGAGATCCTTCATCAACCCCGGCCTCTTTCTTTCTTTTTTAAAGATTTTATTTATTCGAGAGAGAGAGGGAGGCAGAGACACAGGCAGAGGGAGAAGCAGGCTCCATGCAGGGAGCCCGACGTGGGACTCGATCCCGGGTCTCCAGGATCAGCCCCTGGGCTGAAGGTGGTGCTAAACCGCTGAGCCAGCCGGGCTTCTTTCTTTCTCTCCTCTCTTTTTCTTTCTCTTTCTTTCTCTTTCTTGATTTTGTTTAGTTGACAGCGCACCAGCAGGGGGAGCGGCGGGCAGAGGGAGAAGCCGACTCCCCGATGAGCAAGGGGCCCAGCGGTGGGTCGGGGGTGGGTCGTTGCGGATCCAGACCCGAGCTGAAGGCCAACTCTTCACCAACTGAGCCCCCCAGGCGCCCCCCCGTGCGCGTTTCCATCATCATGTGCATCACACTAGATGGACTGATTGAGTATCAGATCCCTCCCCGCTCCCAGTTTGGGGCATTACCCCTTTCTGATAACCACATCAGTCAGGTCCGGGCCACATGCTGTGGGGACTCCAGCACTTTTTCCCATAGGTCTCATGGCTCATTGAGAAAGTTCTTGGTAGGATGGCCACCTGGGCACTGCGAATATTAGGGTTCAGAGACACGTGCTGAGTGTACAAACACACGCGGCCACAGTGCTCTTTCCGTTGCCCTTCCTGCCCGCGTGTGAGCATCGGTCCCCACCTGGAGCCATCCTGGGCCCTCCACATGGCTGTGTGCGGGGCTGGACCGCCCAGGATGGTCTCCCTTGAGGCCCGGCGTCCCCAGGGCAGCTGGAAGTGGGGTGCCGGGATGGCTGGGCCTCTCCGGAGGGGCAGCTGGCTTTCTTGCCGGGCGTCTAGGGGGCTCGGAAGCACATGACTGAAATCCTCCGCCCTCCGGGGCTGAGGCCAGGAATGGGCCCCCTCAGGCTCGCCGGGGCCGGGGTGCGGGCGGGCGGGGGCGACTCGGGCTTGCTGGGGTCCCCGGGCACTCCTGCGGCAGGCCCGGCCCGCTGCCCGCATTCAAGAGACCCGAGGGAGGCGGGCGGAGCTGCCCTCTCCCACCCTCCCCAAGCGCTGGGTGCTGTCGGGCGGGGGCGGTCCCGCAGCCTCGGTCGCGGCTCGAGCTCCGCAGAGGAAAAGCAGCCCCAGCCCCGTGACGTCGCGGTCAGGACCCAGGCCGCAGACCAGAGGGGGCGTGACCTGGGCGCGCCGCGGGGCCCGACGGAGGCCCGGCTCAGCTTTGCGGGCGCTGGGGGGGGCGGGGGCGGGGGCGGCGCCCGGGCTGGGGGGGCGTGGAGACTCCCAGGTGGGGGGGGTGGGGGGGCCGTGGAGACTCCCAGGTGGGGGGGCGGGGGGCGGCGCCCGGGCTGGGGGGGGCGTGGAGACTCCCAGGTGGGGGGGCGGGTGGCGGTGCCCGGGCTGGGGGGGCGTGGAGACTGCCAGGTGGGGGGGGTGGGGGGGCCGTGGAGACTCCCAGGTGGGGGGGCGGGGGGCGGCGCCCGGGCTGGAGGTGGTGGGGAGGCTCCCAGGTCTGGGGTGTGTGTGGGGGCAGTGCTCATGCTGGGGGGGGGCGGTGCCCGTGCTTGGGGGAGCCTGGCGAGCAGTGACCACGCGGGCGTGGAAGGGCGGTGGCTCCAGGGCTGGAGGGGCCGGGGCGGGGCGGGGCGGGGCCGGGGCTGCAGGCGGGAGGCGCCCGGCCTGGGGTGGGGCAGAGGGGCGGTCTCGGGACGCTGGGCGAGTAGGGGAGTTAGCACAGCGGGACCGGGGGAAGCTGGGGGGTTCCCGCCACAGAGCCCGTGCTGACCCTCCTCCGTGCCTGTCTCGCCAGGGGTGCGCGGGGGCCCCCTCGGCCAGCGCAGCCCCGGAACCGCTCCCCAGCCCCGCCGCGCGGCCCAAGGCTCCCTCCGGGACCCCCTGCCCTCCCTCCGCCTCCTCTTGAGACGCTGATGGGCTGGGGCTGCTCGCCGACTGCTGAGCCCTCGGGGCCAGAGGGAAATCGCAGCGTCCCAGTCTCCCCGGGGGCGGCTGCTGGACAGACACCTCCGCAGGCCTTGACCGCGAAAATAGAAGACTCTCTCCACTGTCCAAATGACTTTTTTTTTTTAAGATTTTATTTATTGAGACAGAGAGAGAAGCAGAGACACAGGCAGAGGGAGAAGCAGGCTCCATGCAGGGAGCCTGACGTGGGACTCGATCCAGAGTCTCCAGGATCACGCCCCGGGCTGCAGGCGGCGCTAAACCGCTGCGCCACCGGGGCCGCCCTCCACTGTCCAAATGAGACGCATGTTGTGTGGTTTGTTCTTTGTTGGGCACTGTTTTGTCCCTACGGTTCCACCACTTAGACTCCGAGAGCTAGATCTTCCCATCTGCCCTGTGAATGTCCCTCTTCTAGGGAGTCCCTGAGCCTTGAGGACATCGGGCCACCCCCCCAGCACCTCTGTCTCCCATTGCCGGCCTCCACACCTGACTCCAGCACTATTCCATGAACATGGAGATTGGAGTGAGCACCAGGCTGTGTGCTCCTGATTCCTCTCCGACCCCCAGGTGTCCAGCGAACGGGCAGGAGGCTGGCACGGGGTGTTTTCACTCCTCCTTGACCAGGGCACTTCAGCCTTGGCTTGGTCTGGGTCCTGGAGATTGTCTCCATAGCTGTACTCAGGCCTCAGCGTCTGGGCCTGCTGATCTCTCAGGTTTCACAACAGGGAAGTGAAAGGGTCAGAGAAGGAGGGGAAGGAGACAAAGAGATGGGGTAGAGGACAAGGCATCTATCTGCATTTGGGGAAAGCAGAAGGAGGGAGAGACAGAGACAGAGACAGGCAGAGGGGAGGAGAAGGTGGCTCTGCCATGCAGGCTGCCTCTTTAGAAGGGAAGAGCACTTCAGGGAGGAAGGAGAGGCCTGCTCCAGGGGTCCCGTGCTGCTGCCACTGAAGATAGCCCCGCCCTCCGGGCCCCTGTGTAACCCCGGGGACTCTGGCTAGGCTGGCAAGCTGCTGACCACAGGGATGGTCAAGGCCACCAGGACTTGTGCCAACAGGTGTGTGCTTCCCAGGACCCTGGTCCTCAAGGTTTCTGGAGAAGGACAGATAATGGATTTGCTGCTCCTGGGTAGCCTTGCTGAGGTTTTTCCACCACAAAGGCTCTCCTCAGCTCTGCTAGTGTTCACATAGGAAGCGTGGGGCTGCTCCCTCCTGATACCTTTTTTTTTTTTTTTTTTAAGATTTTCGAGAGACACACAGAGAGGCAGAGACACTGGCAGAATGAGAAGCAGGCTCCCTCTGGGGAGCCTGATGCAGGACTCGATCCCAGGACCCCAGGGTCAGGACTGGAGCTGAAGGCAGACGCTCAGCCACTGAGCCACCCAGGAGCAGCCACCCTGCTCCTCTCTTCTGATTCCTAAAGCTGAGTTCATCCTTGGAAGCAGAAAGCAGACCAGGGAACCTGCAGGGCCTTTGCTGCAGCGTCTGTAAATATGGTTACCAATGCCTCTCTTGGAGTTGCTGAAGATCAGAGGATTGAAATGGACTGCGAGTGCCCAGGCCTCACAGCAAGGGTGGGTGATGGATTGTTAGTCTCAGTATGAGACTCCGAGTGAGGATGGCCTGAAATGCCTGCACCCCAGCCCCTTGCCCTGAAGGATGGGTGCATCACAGCACTTCATGAGGGAAGTAGCAGGGTCAGATTCAGGGGACCTGTGGATGGGATGTGGTGGATGAATTAGACTTTTCTCTTTCCTCATCACTCCAGACTCATTCCTGCCTGAGGACCGTTGCCTGGAGTGCTTGCCCTACCAGTTTTGCCCATTTGGCTCCTTCCTGTCACTTAGGTCTCAGTTCACTTGCCTGCCTCAGAGTTCAGTTCATCACACTGCCATTACCTTACTTCTCTGTGCATAGCACGGTGTGAGCAAGAGCAGGTGTAATCTTATCTATCCTGTTTACCAGCACACCTTTGTTCTTATGGTGGGGATCTTGGCAGGTCAACAAATATTTGTTGAGAGAATAAAAGAATAGGATAGGGAGGGCAGCCCCAGTGGCACAGCGGTTCAGCGCCGCCTGCAGCCAGGGGTGTGATCCTGGAGACCCGGGATCCAGTCCCACGTCGGGCTCCCTGCATGGAGCCTGCTTCTCCCTCTGCCTTTGTCTCTGCCTTTCTCTCTTTGAATGAATAAAAAAAAAAAAAAAAAAAAAAAGGATAGGGATCCCTGGGTGGCTCAGTGGTTGAATGTGTGCCTGTGACTCGGGGCATGATCCCAGAGTCCCAGGATCGAGTCCCACATAATAAAGCCTAAACGGAGTGGCAGCAGTGGGGATGGAGAGGGATGGACTACAGCAGTAGGAAGGATTTAAGATCTTGGCTGCTCATTAGAAGAGGACATTAAGCATCTCAGGTCCTCCCTGGGCGAGTGGAGGGAACAATCACTGCACCCAGAGTTGCAGGCCTCACTCAGCCCACTCCTCTCGTCTCTAGAGCATGTTGGTTACAAATGTGTGCCCAGCCCCTAGGTGCCTGTTGAGGAGTAGGTGACATCCAAGCAGCAGTGTGGCCAAATCATTAAGGGAAAGGTGGTTTGATTCACTGCTTCTCCCTCCCCCTTTTTTAGCTGACTCTTTGCATTTATATGAAAGTAAAGTAGGGGATCCTTGGGTGGCTCAGTGGTTTAGCGTCTAACTTCAGCCCAGGGTGTAATCCTGGAGTCCTGGGATCAAGTCCCACATCGGTGGAGCCTGCTTCTCCCTCTGCCTGTGTCTCTGCCTCTCTCTCTGTCTCTTATGAATAAATAAATAAAATCTTAAAAAAAAAAAAACAGTAAAGTAATTGAGGGCACCTGCATGGCTCAGTCGTTAGGCATCTGCCTTCAGCTCAGGTCATGATCCCCGGTCCTGGGATCAAGCCCCCTATTGGGCTCCTTGCTTGGCAGGGAGCCTGCTTCTCCCTCACCCTCTGCTGCTCCCCCTGCTTGTGCTCTCTGTCAAATAAGTAATAATAATTAAAAAAAAAAAAAAAGTAATTGGATCTCCCTGTGAAAATCGAGGAGCATTTACTCCCCCACTGGCTGTGTAATTCTAGGGTTAAACCGGCTGTTGGTGCTGGGTTGATCTATCTGAAGAGCTGAGCAGTTCAAAAGCAGATGGGGGGGTGGTGGTGGAGGGACGCCTCCTGGTCACTAGTGCCCCAGGGCCCGGCTCTTGGGATGTCTGCAGGCTCCAGGTGGTGGGGGTGGGGGGTCCTCCCGAGCCGGTGGCAGGCAGAGAAAGCTGAGCATTGCCCCCTGAATCAGCATGCGTCCTCCTGCTGGCTGCTGAGTCAGGCCTGCAGAGCTGGCGGTGCAGCAGGCTGAGGCCCAGGAGCGCGCTCTGACCTGGAAGTACTGCCCTTCAGGCGGGGGCTGGAGGTCGTGGCACGGCTGCCGCGGGGGAGGGGGTGCGTGCGGCCGCGGGGATGGCATCTCCCTGCCCAGCCTGGCGGTGCAGTTCCGAGCGAGGCCTGCAAAGTCCCGCTGAGCTCGGATTCTTGAGGACCCTGGGGCGAGGGCGTAACGGGGCGGGGAAGGTCAGGGTCGCGATCAAAGACTAGGTGTCCCCGGAGAAGGCCCGGGGCCTGCTGCGTGGCCTCGCCCCTCGGCCGCGCCGTGGACAGGCTGCTCACAGCCCTCCTGGCGGCTTCCAGGGAGACGGCGACGCGCGCCGGAGACGCGCGGGGCCGGGGCTCGGCGCGCCGAGAGGCGGGCGAGCAGGCGCGCGGGGCCGGCGCGGGGTCCCAGGCGGCCGCGCCCCGCCCCAGCGCCCCCTCCCGCACGCCCGCGAGCCTCCTCTCCGCGCCGGGCCTCAGTTTCCCGGCCGCGCCCCGCCGCGCCCCGCCCCCCGGCGGCGGGCGGTGACGTCACGGCCGCGCGGGGCATTGTGGGGCGGGAGCCCCGAGCCGGGGGAGGGACGCCGAGACGCCATTTTCGGCGGCGGGCGCGGCGGAGCCGGAGCAGAGCAGGAGCCGACGGGCGCGGGGCGGCGGCTGCAGGGAGGAGCCGCGGGGGACAGCGCTCGCGGGCGGCCGAGGATGCTGCGGGGCGGCCGCGCCGGCGCCCCTCGCTCGTGACCGCGGCGCCGCGCCTGAGGCATCGAGGCAGCGGGCCCCGCGCAGCCCGGCTCCGCGCACGCGCCCGCGCCCGCGCCCTCCCGGTGCTGACAGCGAGCGCGCGGCCCCGCGGGAGCAGCACGGTGAGCGGCCGGCCGTCCCCCGCCGCGGCACCCCAACGGGCACTTGTGGCGCCCCCTCGTCGGGCCCTTGGCGCCGCGCCCCCGCCCCGCATCCCCGGCGGCGCCCCGCGGTCGGTCCCCTCCGCGCGTCCCCGGGCTGCGCTGCGCTGCGGGGGGGGGGGGGCGGCTCGCGGAACAGCTGCGGACCCCGAGCGGCGGGGGGGGGGGCGCTCCCGGGAACGCGGCGGGGGGGCGGCCGGCCGGGCTTTGTCCGAATCCTCCCTCTTCCTTCCGGCCCCTGCCCTCTCCCGCGGCACCGCCCTGGGCGGCCGCGCCTGTCGTGCTCGGGGGCGGCGGCTGCCGGGGCCCCCCGGGAGGCCGGCCCCGCGGCGCCTGCTCGGCCGCCCCTGCCCCTGGACCGCGGGACGCGAGCCCGCTCATCCTCCGCGTCCACCTGCGCTGGCGTCGCTCCTGCTCCCAAACTTGAAGCCGCCCCGACGCGGTTGTCAAATGCGGTGCCCTCTCGACCCCCCAAGACCTTTAAACGCCTTGAAACTGTAGTAGTAGTGCCTGGCGGATTGGGTGGTTTTACAGCGTAAGGTGTGCAGATCCAGGTGGTGGGTTGTTTTTTTTTTTTTTTAATTATTATTTTTTGTGCTAGAATTGTTGCTTATTGTTTCATTATTTAAACAACACATTAACAATTTACGGTAGGCGTTTCATAAGGAGTCCTTGCAAAAAAACGTTTCTAAAGTGTGAGGACAGGGACACCTGGGGGGGGGCTCAGTGGTTGAGCATCTGCTTTCAGCTCGGGGCGTGACCCCGGGATCCTGGGATTGGCACCGCGTCGGGCTCCCTGCGTGGAGCCTGCTTCTCCCTCTGCCTGTGTCTCAGCCCCTCTCTCTCTCTCTGTGTGTCTCATGAATTAAAAAAAAAAAAAAAGTGAGGACAACAGAAAATTTGAGGTTCGCTATTTAAACTGGTATATTGAAGGGCGGTTCTTTGATTCTTTGCGTTAGTTAAATTTTAAGGCTTTTTTAGATACAGCATGACTAAGCTATTGATCAGAGTCGTTAAGCTCAAAATACATGGAAGTAGTTGAGTCAAAAACCCATTAGGAAATTGGGACGATGTTCTTAAGTCTCATCATCTTGTTACCTGTTCTGGATTGGCCTCTTTTAGGGATTGGCAACAGGCCTTAGCGAAGGTGGGAAATTTGATTCATTGTTCTGTTTCCTAAGCATCTGTAGGAATACAAATGATACTAAATATTAAAAACTTCAGATAGTGGGGGAACTGCATGTGGGAAGCTCGGCACTCCTAAGAGCCAGTTTCCCCAAGTCATCAGAGAATGCAACATCATGTTGCAGTGGAGTCTGGCAGCCCTGTGGTGTTACTGAGGGGGGTGGAGGACCCAGGGTGGTAACTTGTCTGTGACCTGGCTCGTGCACTTTGCTTCGTACTACCTTCTAAAAACACTAGACGATGCAAATAAAGGTAGAAAGACCTGCATGGGAGTCAGGACACTACTGCTAGGAAGGATGAGAGAAAATACCACTGGGGAGGAGCACATAGTATCTTAAGTATTTATTTTTTTTCTCTTAAGTACTTTAAAATGAAAACTTAACTGTAGTTACTTAAATTATATATTTAAAAATGATGAATTCTCATTCATTCATTCATGCATGCATGAGAGACACAGAGAAGCAGAGACATAGGCAGAGGGGGAAGCAGGCTCCCCCCAGGACCCTGGGATCACACCCTGAGCCAGAGATGCTCAACCGCTGAGCCACCCAGGTGCCCCGCACCCCTGCCAAATTATATATCGTTAAGCATATTTCGTAATGTTGAAGATAAGCCAGTGTGTAGCTTTCCATATGGGAATATAAACACCAAAGATTGGTTAATTTGTAGGATTCATGTAACATGGAAACATAAGTGGAATATGATAAGAAACCAGAACTTTATGTAACAAAGAAGTGATCAGTAATATCCTAAACTGAAGTACAGGCAGGTTTTACATGTCAAATTTCAGGGCATAGAATAAAAATGATTAGCATATTAAATGGTGAAAGCATGACCTTAAATGTCTATCTAGAACCAACTGAATGACAGGTGCTGTGCTAAGTTGTTGGGAAAATAGGGATAAAAAACAGTTGCTGGGATGCCTGGGTGGCTCAGCAGTTGAACGTCTGCCTTTGTCTCAGTGCATGGTCCTGGGACTGAGTCCCACATCAGGCTTCTGCATGGAACTTGCTTCTCCCTCTGCCTGTGTGTCTGCCTCTCTCTCCCTGTCTCTCTTGAATAAATAAATAAAATCTTTCTAAGTAAGTAAATAAATAGTCTCTGGCCTCTAGGAGCTCATTGTCTGGTGAGGGAACAGGAAATCGACGGGTACGGCAGATTAGGTTAAATGTTGTGCTGAATGCCCTGGAAAGGTGATTCTGGATAGACCTGAAGAAAAGTACAGTTGGTCAAATGCCAGGGGTGGGATTGATAATAGTCATTTTATTTTAATTAATTAATTAATTAATTTATGATAGTCACAGAGAGAGAGGGAGGCAGAGACACAGGCAGAGGGAGAAGCAGGCTCCATGCACCGGGAGCCCGATGTGGGATTCGATCCCGGGTCTCCAGGATCGCGCCCTGGGCCAAAGGCAGGCGCCAAACCGCTGCGCCACCCAGGGATCCCGATAACAGTCATTTTAGAGGTTATAAGCTCTTAAGTGGTGCTGCCGTAAAGGGTACTAAAGTTGGGAAGGATGAGAGTGGAAAGGGAAGATCAGGTAAGGAAGGCAAGAAGGAGGATTCTTAACAGTGAGGTGACACTTTAGAAAGCATAGGTAGTATGGCACGTGATTGGTGGGAACCCAGTAGTTCCAAGTGAGAACTGAGATCTGACTTCGGGCAGCGGCAATAGGAACAGTGATACAGATGGGCTAGAGATGGCTTCTAAAGTGGCCCTGACCTGGGAGTGACTGGGCCAGGGTAAGGGTAGGGCTGCAGTCTGGAAGAGATGGAGTGGTAGTGTTGGTAGCTAGAGCAAGCTGCTAGAACAGAAGTTGGATCATGTCACTCCTCTGCTAAGTTTTGGCTTGTGTCCTAAAAGCACTCTGCACCCATAGCTTTCCCTCATCTTTCTACTCTGGCCCTCACTTAGGCACACCTGGGCTCATCCTGAGCCTGCTCTTCTGCATATCACTGTTGCCCCCTCTTACCTGTTGTCTGTCTCTTTCACTTAACAACACCCTTTTGTCTTTCTGCCCTGAAGCCTCTCGGATGGATAATATACTCTTCTGTCAAAATGAAATCAGAATTTAGTTGTGTCATAACTATTTTTTTAAAATGTACTTATTGGGGACACCTGGGTGGCTCAGAGGTTGAGCATCTGCCTTTGGAGGGCATGATCCTGGAGTCCTGGGATCGAGTCCCACGTCGGCTCCCTGCATGGAGCCTGCTTCTCCCTCTGCCTGTGACTCTGCCTCTCTCTCTCTCTCTGTCTCTCATGAATAAATGAAATCTTAAAAAAAAAAAATGTACTTATTTTAGTTGAAATATAGTTGACTTACAGAATTATATTAGTTTCAGGTGTACAACAGTGTAATTCAACGGTTATAGACATTACTAAAAGCTCACTGTGAGAAGTATAGTTAATATTTGTCAACATACAAAGTTATTACAGTATTATGTTTTAACTAATTTTTAAAAAAGATTTTATTTATTCATGAGAAACAGGGAGAGTGGCAGAGACACAGGCAGAAGGAGAAGCAGGGGATCCCTGGGTGGCGCAGCGGTTTGGCGCCTGCCTTTGGCCCAGGGCGCGATCTTGGAGATCCAGGATCGAATCCCACGTCGGGCTCCCAGTGCATGGAGCCTGCTTCTCCCTCTGCCTGTGTCTCTGCCTCTCTCTCTCTCTCTCTCTCTCTCTCTCTCTCTCTCTGTGACTATCATAAATAAATAAAAAAAAATTAAAAAAAAAAAAAAAAAAAAAAGAAGGAGAAGCAGGCTCTCTGTGGGGAGCCTAACATGGGACTCAATCCCAGGACCCTGGGATCACGCCCTGAGCCGAAGGCAGATGCTCAACTACTGAGTCACCCAGGGTGTCCCAGTTTTAACTAATTTTTGAAGGCAGATGACAGCAATTTGGATCTGTGGTTTTAAATATGTTTAGTATGTTCATGCTTGATAAAACAAGTAGGTGAATATCAATAGGACAAGAATTTTAAGCTAAGTTCATATGTAATGTAGACATTTATTTCCTTTTTTCTAAAATATCCCAGTTACCTCAGTTTAAACCTTGGGTTGTTCCCTGACTGCATAATGTGGAAATATATGTCCACAGCCTCTCTGAAGCTCACTCAACCACGACCATAACAGTGAAGTTAACACCAAATCAGATAAAATTGGTGCTATAATCCTTTCCCATTCTACTGTGGACAAAACTGAGGTCAGAGAGGGCAAGTTACTTGAGCCAGAGGTACACAGCTGTGAAGTCAGGCTTCTAATTCAGGTATTTTTGTATGCACATTTCAAACTTTGAACCACCTTGCTGTCAGGAATCCCAGTGATGCTAAGCTCCAGTTGCCTTCATCTGGGAAGTCCTTGGCCAGTTCTTGCATTTCAGAAGCCCAGGTGATGCACTGTGGCCATGGTGACTCCTTGGGGTTGCTGTCTAATGTGTACTGTCTCAGGCACCACATTGTCATCGTAGTATTGTGTTCTTTGCAGAGTCTGGCATAGAGAGGGTGATCAGTAAAAGCTGCTTGAGCCTTCATTTCTATGATTTCTGTGAATCCATAGAAATGTTTTTTTCTTAAATTTACTTATTCTGCTTGTTTAAAGAAGAATTTGTATTATTGTATAACAGGGAAAATGTTAATTTCTGTTCTTTTTACAATTGTGGTAAAAAACAAATTAAGTATATTTACACTGTTGTGCAACAGATCTAGAACTTTTTCATCTTGCAAAACTGAAACTATGTGTCCATTAAGTAACAACTTCCCATCCCCACCCTCCCCCCCAAACACAATTCTACTTTCTGATTCAGTGAATTTGTCTACTTGAGGTACTGCTTATAAGTAGAATCACACAACATTTGCCTTTTATTATTTATTTATTTATTTATAGATTTTATTTATTCATGAGAGACAAAGAGAGGGGGTGGGGCAGAGACACAGGCAGAGGGAGAAGCAGGCTCCATGCAGGGCGCCCAATGTGGGACTCGATCTCAGGACTCCAGAATCAGTCCCTGAGCCAAAGGCAGACACTCAACCACTGAGCCACCCAGGTGTCCCTGTCTTTTATTTTTAAAATATTTTATTTATTTATTCATGAGAGACACAGAGGCAGAGACACAGATGGAGAGAGAAACAGGCTCCCTCCAGGGAGCCTGAGATGGGATTCGATCCCAGGATCACACCCTGAGCCGAAGGCAGATGCTCAACCATGGAGCTACCCAGGTACCTGTCTTTTTTTCTTTTTAAGTTAATTTTTTTTAGTAATCTCTACACCCAACGTGGGGCTTGTACTTATAAGCCCAAGACCAAGAGTATAGCATGTCTTTTTGTGACTGTCTTTTTGTGATTTAGCATATTGTCCTCAAGATTCATCCATAATTTCTTTTCTTTTTAGCTGAACTATTAAGTTCTAAAGCTTTTGTAGTATGAATTTGTATTAGATTCTACTTTTAAAAAAATATATATTTTAAAGATTTTATTTATTCATGAGAGACACAGAGAGTGAGACACAGGCAGAGGGAGAAGCAGGCTCCATGCAGGGTGCTTGATGCGGGACTCGATCCCAGGTCTCCAGGATCACGCCCTGGGCCGAAGGCAGGCACTAAACTGCTGAGCCACCCAGGGATCCCCTACTTTTTTTTTTTAAGTTTTTTTTTTTTTTCTTTCTTTTTTTTTTTTTTAGATTTTGTTTATTTATTCATGAGAGACACAAAATTCCTGGCTGGCTCAGTCAGAAGAGCATGAGATTTTTGTTCTCAGGGTCATGAGTTCAAGTCCCACGTTGAGTATAGAGATTACCTAAAAATAAGGTCTTAAAAAAAAAAATCTTAAAAAATAAAGAAGGCATGTAATTAGGTCAGGCACACCAAGATAATCTCTCTATCTTAAGTCTAAGTGATTTGGGACCTTAATTACATCTATGGCAAGAAATCTCTCTCTCTCTCTTTTTTTTTTTTTTTAAGATTTTATTTATTCATGAGAGATACAGAGAAACAGAGACTCAGGCAGAGGGAGAAGCAGGCTCCATGCAGGAAACCCGACCTGGGACACTCGATCCCAGGTCTCCAGGATCACTCCCTGGACCGAAAGCAGTGCTAAACTGCTGAGCAACCCAGGCTGCCCAAGAAATCTCTTCATAGCAGTACTTAGAGGGACTTGATTAACTGGGAGATGTGTTTGCACCAGGGGCCAGGAATCTTGAGGGGGATGAAATGTTTGCTTACCACATCCTAGTTTTTTTTTTTTTTTAATTTTTATTTATTTATGATAGTCACAGAGAGAGAGAGAGAGAGAGAGAGAGAGAGGCAGAGACACAGGCAGAGGGAGAAGCAGGCTCCATGCACCGGGAGCCCGATGTGGGATTCGATCCCGGGTCTCCAGGATCGCGCCCTGGGCCAAAGGCAGGCGCCAAACCGCTGCGCCACCCAGGGATCCCCACATCCTAGTTTTAATGTGTTCTCAGAACAAAACCATTCCTAACCATCTTTCACTTAATGTTGGGAGTTATGATTTCTGAATATGTGCAAATTAATGTTAGCAAATTCTTTTTTATTTTTTTAGAATTTACTTATTTATTCATGAGAGACAGAGGCAGAGGGGGAAGCAGACTTCCTGCAGGGAGCCGGATGTGGGACTCCATCCTGGGGCCCCAGGATTATGCGCTGGGCCGAAGGTAGATGCTTAACCACTAAGCCACCCAGGCATCCCACAAATTCTGCTTTTTTAAAGGGAATTGAGATACAATTTATATACATTGAAATGCCAAGGTTTTAAATATATTATTCATTCTATTTTGATGACTATATACCAAGATAAGGCCCAGAAAATTCCCTCCTGCCCCTTGCCAATCATCCATCACCCCTCTCACCACCCGCCCCCGCAGCAGTGATCTGATTTTTTTTTTTTTTTTTTTTTTTGTGATCTGATTTTTATAACCACAGGGTAGTTCTTCCTATTCTAGAATTTCATATAAATGAGGTTATACAGTATATATTTTTTTGCATCCAGCTTGTTTTTTTAAGATGTTATTTGTTAGGGAGAGTGAGAGGGAGAGGCTGAAGCAGGCTCCCCACTGAGCAGGGAGCCTGATGCAGGACTTGATCCCAGGAGCTGTAGGCATATGTTTCATGGACAGAGCTGCCTAGGCATCCTTGCATCCAGTTTCAGCATAACATTTTTATTTTTTTATTTTTTTTATTTATGATAGTCACAGAGAGAGAGAGAGAGAGGCAGAGACACAGGCAGAGGGAGAAGCAGGCTCCATGCACCGGGAGCCCGACATGGGATTCGATCCCAGGTCTCCAGGATCGCGCCCTGGGTCAAAAGCAGGCGCCAAACCGCTGCGCCACCCAGGGATCCCAGCATAACATTTTTGAAATTCATACATGTTGCTATGTCAGTGGTTGGTTCCTTTCTGTTCCTGAGTGGTGTTCTATTGTGGGACCTATACAGTCCAACCATTTTCTTCTTGAAGCACACTGGGGGCAGGGGTACTCATTTTTGTGGGAGACCATGTGGGAATACATCTTCATTTCTTCTGGATAAATACCCAGAAGTGGGATTGCCCATAATGTGGATGTAGCATTAACATTTATTTGCTTGTTTGCGTTTGTTTGTTTATGAGAAGTAACAAGCAGAGAGGGAGAGAGAATCTCAAGCAGGCTCCACACTCAGCTGAGTTAATATATCATTAACTTTTAAAGAAACAACCCAGGGGATCCCTGGGTAGCTCAGTGGTTTAGCGCCTGCCTTCGGCCCAGGGCGTGATCCTGGAGTCCCGGGATGGAGTCTTGCATCAGGCTCCCTGCATGAAACCTGCTTCTCCCTCTCTGCCTGTATCTCTGCTTCTCTCTCTGCTTCTCTCTGTGTGTCTCTCGTGAATAAATAAATCTTTAAAAAAAGAAACAACCCAGAGTGCTTGTACATTTTACGCTTGGACTAGCAATGTGTGTGTTCTTTCTTCTGGTTATTCCATATCCTCTCTGGCATTCGGTATTCTTTCTTTTCTTCTTCACATTCTAGTGGATGTATAGTGGCATCTTGTCGAATGGGTTTCCTGAGCATTTTCCTGATGACTAATAATGAACACTTATTCACATGCTTATTGGCTTTTTGTGTATATTGCTTTTGTGAAGTGTCTGTTAAATCTTTTACCTGTTTAGAAAGTCAGGTTGTCTTTTTATTATTGGGTATAGAGGGATCCCTGGGTGGCGCAGCGGTTTAGCGCCTGCCTTTGGCCCAGGGCGTGATCCTGGAGACCTGGGATCGAATCCCACGTCGGGCTCCCGGTGCATGGAGTCTGCTTCTCCCTCTGCTTCTCCCTCTGCCTATGTCTCTGCCTCTCTCTCTCTTTCTCTCTCTGTGACTATCATAAATAAATAAAAATTAAAAAAAAAAAAGAAAAATTATTGGGTATAGAAATTCCTTATGTATTTGAGTACGGGTCTTTTTGCCAGGTACATATGTTGTAAATATTTTTTCCCAGTCTAGGCCTTAACTGTTTTTTTTTTAAGATTTTATTTATTCATGAGAGAGACAGAAAGAGAGGCAGAGACACAGGCAGAGGGAGAACCAGGCCCCACGCAGGGAGCCCAGTGTGGGACTTGATCCTGGATCCCAGGATCACACCCTGAGCCAAAGGTAGATGCTCAACCGCTGAGCTGCCCAAGTGTCCCAGCTCTAGGGCTTAAAGTATATCTTTTTGGTTGTGCCTTTTTTTTTTTTTTTTTTTTTTTTTTTTTTTTTTTTAAATTTTTTATTTATTTATGATAGTCACACACAGAGAGAGAGAGAGAGAGAGAGAGAGAGAGAGGCAGAGACACAGGCAGAGGGAGAAGCAGGCTCCATGCACCGGGAGCCCGACGTGGGACTCGATCCCGGGTCTCCAGGATCGCGCCCTGGGCCAAAGGCAGGCGCCAAACCGCTGCGCCACCCAGGGATCCCCTGGTTGTGCCTTTTTAATAATCAGTAATTAAAAAATTTTTTTAGTAATTTTAAATTTTGATGAATTCTACTTTATTAATTTTTTATGGTTCCTGCTTTTTATTTTGTCTGTTTTTGTTATTTTTTTATTTTTATTTTATTTATTTATTTATTTTTAATTAATTAATTAATTTATGATAGTCACACAGAGAGAGAGAGAGGCAGAGACATAGGCAGAGGGAGAAGCAGGCTCCATGCACCCGGAGCCCGACGTGGGACTCGATCCCAGGTCTCCAGGATCGCGCCCTGGGCCAAAGGCAGGCGCCAAACCGCTGGGCCACCCAGGGATCCCTTTATTTTTGTTTTTAAAAATATTTTATTTATTCATGAGAGACACAGAGAGAGAGAGAGAGGCAGAGACACAGGCAGAGGGAGAATCAGGCTCCATGCTGGGAACTGGACGCGGGACTTGATCTGAGGTCTTCAGGATCACGCCCTGGGCCGAAGGCAGGCACCAAACCGCTGAGCCACCCAGGGATCCCCTATTTGTTATTTTTTAAAGATTTTACTTATTTATTCATGAGAGAAAGAGAGAGAGAGAGAGAGAGAGAGGCAGAGACACAGGCAGAGGAAGAAGCAGGCTCCATGCAGGGAGCCCCGACCTGGGACTCAATCCCGGGTCTCCAGGATCACACCCTGGACCGAAGGCGACACTAAACTGCTGAGCCACCCGGGCTGCCTTTATTTATTATTTTTAAAGATTTTTTAAAAAATTTATTTATTCATGAGACACAGAGTGAGAGGCAGAGACATAGGCAGAGGGAGAACTGGGCTCCCGTGGGGACCCTGATGCGAGAGTCGATAACAGGACATTGGGATCACAACCTGAGCCAAAGGCAGACGCTCAACCACTGAGCCACCCCTGTGCCCTATTTTTTAAAGATTTTATCCATTTATTTGACAGAGAGCGAGCACAAGCAGGGACAGCAGCCAACAGAGGGAGAAGCAGGCTCCCCACTGAGCAGAGAGCCAGATGTGGGGCTCCATCCTAGCCCTGGGATCATGACCTGAGCCGAAGGCTGATTCCTAACTGAGCCTTATAATATTATATATATATGTGTGTGTGTGTAGTCTGTGTGTATATATATGTTTAAAAGATTTTATATATATATATTTTTTAAAGATTTTATTTATTTATTTATTCATGAGAAACGAGAGAGAGAGAGAGAGAGAGAGAGAGAGAGGCATAGACACAGGCAGAGGGAGAAGCAGCTCCATGCAGGGAGCCCGACGTGGGACTTGATCCTGGGACTCCAGGATCACGCCCTGGGCCAAAGGCAGCACTAAACTGCTGTGCTACCTGGGCTGCCCAAGATTTTATATTTTTAAGATTTTATTTTTTTCAAGATTTTATTTATTTGAGACAGAGAGGGAGAGCAAATGGGTATGCATTAGCTGGGGAGGGGCAGAGGGAGAAGCAGACTGTCTGCTGAGCAAGGAGCCAGAAGTGGGGCTTGATCCCAGGACCCTGAGATCTTGACCTGAGCCAAAGTAGCATGCTCAACTGACTGAGCCACCCAGGTGCCCCAAAATTTTTATTTTTAATTAATCTCTACACCCAGTGTGGGGGCTCCCATCCCCAAGATCAAGTCTTGTGCTCAGGATGTTTGGGTGGCTCGGTCGGCTAAGTGTCTGACTCTTGATTTCCATTCAGATCATGATCTCAGGGTGGTAAGATGGAGCCCTGTATCAGGATTTGTGCTCAGTGGGGAGTACGCTTGAGATCCTCCCCCTACCCTTCCATGTGTGCTCTCTCTCTCTCAAAATAAATCTTTTTTTTTTTTTTTTTTTTTTCAAAATAAATCTTAAAAAAAAAAAAAAAACGTCATGCTCCACCAACTGAATCAGCCAGGCACCTCTTAACCTGTTGTTTCGGGCAGCCCAGTTGGCTCAGCGGTTTAGTGCCGCCTTCAGCCCAGGGCCTGATCCTGGAGACCTGGGATCGAGTCCCATGTCAGGCTCCCTGCATGGAGCCTACTTCTCCCTCTGCCTGTGTCTCTGCCTCCCCCTCCCCCCCTTTCTCTCTCTCTCTCTCCCCCCCCACTCCCCCTCTCTCCCTCTGTGTCTCTCTTTTTTTTTTTTTTTAAGATTTTTTATTTATTCATGAGAGAGAGGGCAGTTTAGACTTAAATAAATTTAATGTTATATTTTTCATTTTGAAATGAAAGTGGTATTTTTTAACTACGTAATGAATACTCCATATTTTTTTGCCACACACTCCCATAAAACTCTGTTTTGTAATCTCTTAGTCACACTGTCCGATGAAGCTGTTTTTCCTTTTGTTTGCTCAACCAAAGACTTATAATAGAGACATCTACATCATTTGGGCTTACTCATTCTTGATTTAGGAAAAAGCATGTTCTCCTATATTTCTGTGTGGTGCCCTTCCTTGTAGTTTGTCATGCTTAAAATTTGCATCTGAAGAGATGGGCCTATGGGCCTTTGGTCCCATGGCAGATTGAATGACCTAGTGCACTGTCTGGCTGTGGCCAGGAGTCCTACCTGGCAGGGGGCTAGGCACCTGACTAGCTGTTGGGGGAGGTCGCCTTATAAAACTCTTTCCTTAGATGCAGCATGGTCATTGACAAGCAAAGCAGATGCTCTCTTCTTGGCATATATGCACGCTTCATGTAGGAGGGTGGTTAGGTTATTGTGGAGTGAGAAGATCCACGTACATAGAGGAGGAGGTTTTCAGAGCAGAACTGCATTTGACCTGAGCATGGCTGTGGGGAAAGAACCCAGGGAGTCTTGACTGCCTCCATTTCTCTAATTCTGCAAGGGCATCCATGATAGATTCATCTGAGGCAAATGAAGCTTTTGTTTTATCCAGTGGGCTATAGTTCTGGTATAGAAATGGATTCAGAATAGATGCTGTAGTTAGGGAGTTTTTTTTTTTAAGTTTTTTTTTTTTTTTAAAGATCTATTTATTTATTCATGAGAGATACAGAGTCAGAGACACAGGCAGAGGGAGAAGCAGACCCCCTGCAGGGAGCCCAAAATGGGGGGGGTCCCCGATCCCCCGAACTGGGATCATGCCCGAGCCAAAGGCAGATGCTCAACCGCTGAGCCACCCAGGTGTCCCCTGGAGTCTTTTTTTTTTTTTTTTTAAGATTTTATTTATTTATTCATAGAGACACACAGAGAGAGGCAGAGACAGGCAGAGGGAGAAGCAGGCTCCATGCAGAGGGACTCCATCGAGGGTCTCCAGGATCATGCCCTGGGCTGCAGGTGGCGCCAAACTGCTGCGCCACCGGGGCTGCCCTGGAGTCTTTAATATTAAAACACTTACCATTTTTTTTTTTTTACACTTACCGTTTTTGTGTGTGTGTGAAAAGTATAAATTTATTGCTCTACCACCAAACTTATATGAAGTCACATCAAGGCTTTTCTCAGTCATACTCAATTCAGGTTTTTCTGCTCTTCCTTTTCATTTTTCTTTGGGTTTGATTTAAGTTCCAAGAACATATGAAGAAAGGCATCTGGCATTCTATGCTGGCACCTGCTGAGAGATACGCCTTTTTAAAAAAAATTCTTTATTTAAATTCAATTTAGTTAACATTTACTGTATTATTATTCTCAGGGGTAGAATTTAGCGATTCACCAGTAGCATACGCTTTATGTGTTTTTGTGATTTTTACGCCAGCATGATTCATTTACTCAATTTATTCTTGTGATTTACGTTTGGAAGAGAAGATAAAAGGATTACATTAGGTTGATTAGGTTTGAGGAAGTTTTTTTTTTTTTTTTAAAGGTTTTATTTATTTATTCATGAGAGACACAGAGAGAGAGAGACAGGCAGAGGGAGAAGTAGACTCCATGCAGGGAGCCCAACATGGGACTCGATCCCGGATCTCCAGGATCACGCCCTGGGTTGAAGGCAGCGCTAAACCGCTGAGCCACCCGGGCCGCCCAAGGTTTGAGGAAGATTTGATTGGAGGAGATGCACTGTACAAGTAGAAAATAATGAGTTGATAAAATTTTTATTCTGGAACTGCTTTGTGGCAAGCCCTGGAATTATGTCTTAATGCTGCCTCTGGCAGTTTGTGGCCCACAGATGAAGTTTCTAGTCAGAAGGTACGTGATGGAGCACATCCTTCCTTGAGTAGAAGTTAGTGGTTTTTTTTTTTTTTTTTTTTTTTTTTTTTTTAGAAGTTAGTGGTTTTTATTTGGGAAAGAGTAGGCAACGTATAGCTGGATAAAATATATTTACTATTATAATACAGTGTTCTATTTAGAAAATAAAGTAACTCACTATCATAATCCTACAAAGGAGTGTAACATTTGTATTTGTATCCAAAAATGTCATGCTTTGAAAAGGCTTGAGACCCTCCAGGAAACCTTTTTAGATTTGGCTTAAAATATGGACCTTAACTTTGTTATATAAGCTCGGGAAGGAGCATTCCTCAACCAAAACAAGTGGGGCTTAGAGCAGGAATTTATTTCTCACAGTCTTGGAGGCTGGGAATTTCAAGATCATGATGCTGGTAGAGTCAGTTTCTGGAAGGTTCTGTGGTTTGTATATGGCTGTCTTCTCTCTGGCGGCACTTGGCAGAAGAGGTGGGAGAGCTCTGTGGATTCCCTTATAAGAGCACTGATCCCATTCATTAGGACTCCACCCTTATGACCTAAGCACCTCCCAAGGGCCCCACCTGGAAATACCATCACCTTGGGGATTAGGTTTCCACATACGAATTTGCAGATCATATGTGGAATTTCAGATCACAGCACTGAATATTTCCTTGTATAAACTTTAGTTGTTTGCTATGGTTTCATTAGTGGCTCTCTGGCTGCTTCTCATTTTTCCCAGAGTCAGGACCCTCTCCATTCCTAATGCTCATTAGGGCTGATTCTTGTATGTAGAGAGATAGACCATGGGTCTAGCTGGCTGCATTTCCCACTGGTTCAGCTCACATATTTTGGGCAAACATCTCAAGTTTGATGTTCTGCTCTCAGTATTGGCAAAATAAAGACTTCCCTGTTCTCCCATCTTATTTTTCTTTTTTTGGGCTATCATTTGTTGTATTTGTAGGAACTTCATTTTATAACCAAGAACTGTCAGAATAACTCAGGTTTCTCTCTTGGCTGTCTTTCACTCTGCACATCCAGACTTGTTTTTTCTATCGCATTCTTTTAAAAGAATGAGAGTAAGTCATATAACATAGGCATGTCTGAGTGGCTCAGCGGTTGAGTGTCTGCCTTCTGCTCAGGGCGTGATCCTGGAGACCCGGGATCGAGTCCCACATTGGGCTCCCTGCATGGAGCCTGCTTCTCCCTCTGCCTGTGTCTCTGCCTCTTTTTCTCTCTGTCTCTGTCTCTCATGAATAAATAAATAAGATCTTTTTTAAAAAAAGTCATGTAACAGAAGTTACCAATTTATTTTTTAATTTTTTTTAAGATCTCATTTATATATTGACAGAGAAAGAGCACAAGAGAGCATGCACAAGCAGGCAGAGCGGCAGGCAGAGGGAGAAGCAGGCTCCTCACTGAGCAAGGGAGCCCCGTGTGGGGCTTGATCCCTGGACCCTGGGACCACAACCCAAGCTGAAGGCAGACACTCAATGGACTGAGCCACCCAGGCGCCCCAGAAGAAGTGTACGGTTTGGTGAATTTTTTAGTATATTCTCTATGTCAGGCAACCACAACCACTAATCTAATTCCACACAGTTCCTTTTAAGTGCATATGTTCTAAAACTTTTACCATATTGGCCTTTTCTTTTTTTTTTTTTTTTTTTTTTAATTTTTAAAAATTTTAAAAAATTTTTATTTACTTATAGTCACACACACACACAGAGAGAGAGAGAGAGAGAGAGAGGCAGAGACACAGGCAGAGGGAGAAGCAGGCTCCATGCACCGGGAGCCCGATGTGGGATTCGATCCCGGGTCTCCAGGATCGCGCCCTGGGCCAAAGGCAGGCGCCAAACGGCTGCGCCACCCAGGGATCCGGCCTTTTACTTCTTGACAGAATGTCACATGCTAACCCAGGAGAGGTAAAGTGACCAGGATGATGCTCACTCTTCCTCCGGCCTTTGCTTTCTTACTGTTAATTATTATCATTATTTTTGTTTTAAGGATTTCATTTATTTGAGAGAGCAGGAATGTGTGTGCACGTGAGCCAGGGAGGAGGAAGGGCAGAGGGAGAGGGACACATAGGCCTGATCCCTCAACCCTGGAATCACAACCTGACCTGAAATCAAGACTCAGACCCTCAGCCTGCTGGCCACCCATTAGCCCCTCTTTTTGTTAATTTTTGAGAGGGGGAACATTTGTAAAATTTGTCAGACTATTGAAAATTGTATTGCTTGTTAATTAGGATGCTTGTGTGTGTATGATCTCATTGTAGTCAGCGTTAGTATAAAGGGAGTATGAATATATGTGAAAAGGTGGTAGAGATAGGAAATAAGAGCATTATATGAGAATTGATAATCAGATATGACAGAAATTCAATATGTGTGATCTAGTATAATCTTTAAAAAGTGCATTTAGAGTCTAACCAGTTCTGGCTTAATTTTTCTGTTTTTTTTTTTTTTAATATATTTTTAAATTTATTTATGACAGTCACACACAGAGAGAGAGAGAGGCAGAGACACAGGCAGAGGGAGAAGCAGGCTCCATGCACCGGGAGCCCGATGTGGGATTCGATCCCGGGTCTCCAGGATCGCGCCCTGGGCCAAAGGCAGGCGCCAAACTGCTGCGCCACCCAGGGATCCCTAATTTTTCTGTTTTTAAAGATTTTATTTATTCATGAGAGACACAGAGAGGCAGAGACACAGGCAGAGGGAGAAGCAGGCTCCAAGCAGGGAGCCCGACATGGGACTCAATTCCAGGTCTCCAGGATCACACCCTGAGCCGAAGGCAGGAGCTAAACCTCTGAGCCAGGAGCAGCCCGGGTGGCTCAGCGGTTTAGTGCTGCCTTCAGCCCAGGGCCTGATCCTGGAGACCCAGGATCGAGTCCCACATCAGGCTCCCCACATGGAACCTGCTTCTCCCTCTGCCTGTGTCTCTGCCTCTCTCTCTCTCCTCTCTGTGTATTCTCATGAATAAATAAATAAAATCTTAAAAAAAAAACAAAACCTCTGAGCCACCCAGGCATCCCGATTTTTGTTTTATAAAATATTCAGTGTATTTAGCATTTCTATTCTTTTCTGTTAGGTTAGTCTATTTTTATTGTGGCAGAATTTGAAATCCTTTCTATATTTGAGGTTTTAATAAGTTCCTTTGCCTGCAACACCAGACAGTCCAGTTCTATTGTGGGTGAGCAATCAGAGTACAGGGTGTTTGCGGTGTGTGTACGCATGCGCAGCAGTACAGCCATGAGAGCAAAGGTGCACCCTAGCAGGGTAGAGAGAACTTGGGATCTGTTCCTGTTCTGGGTAGTATGGGCTTAAATGTCCTCAACTGTCTGTCTCCTCGTTGGTAAGTGGGAGATAGAGTGATGGTTCACTAAACTAACTGAATACTTGGTTTTGTTCTTGTAAGACAGTACACTTAGGAAAATGCTCCAGAAACTAAAAAGCACAGATGTACATTATCACTCTCCATATTATACCTACACTTTTTTTTTTTTTTTAAGATTTTATTTATTTATTTGTGAGAGACACAGAGAGGCAGAGACACAGGCAGAGGGAGAAGCAGGCTCGACTCAGGGAGCCTGAGGTGGGACTCGAGCCTTGGTCTCCAGGATCATGCCCTGGGCTGAAGGTCGTGCTAAACTGCCCAGGCTGCCCACTTTTCTGGTTTTTATCAAAGTTACATATGTACTTTTTTGTATTTTTTATAGGTAGATTTTTAAAAGACAAACTTCTTAGGATAGCTTTAGGTTTACAGAAAAGTTGCAAAGACAGTAAAAAGTCCCTGTATATCTGCACTCAATTTCTCTTAATGTTAACACCCCATGTTATTATGGCACATTTGTGACAATTAAGGAACTAGTATTGGTATATAATTTTAACTAAACTATTCATTTTATTGGATTTTGCTAGTTTTCCCCTAATATTCTTTTACAGAACCCCAAACAGGATGCCACATCGTATTACATTTAGCCATCATTTTTCCTGGGGCTGTGACACTTTTTTAGACTTTCCTTGTTTTTTATGACCTTGACTGTTTTGAGAAGTACTGGTCAGTGTTTGTAGAATAGTCCTCAATTTGGGTTTGTCTGGCATTTGCTCATGGTTAGACTGGGATTGCATGTTTAGGGAAGATACTCACTGGGCCTAGTCTTGGTTTCTAAAACCATTTTACTATCAAATGAACCAAGGCTCCTTCAGTTAATAGCTGGTTCTAGGGTCGCCTGGGTGGCTCAGCGGTTGAATGTCTGCCTTCGGCTCAGGGCGTGATCCTGGGGTCCCCACAGGGGAGAGCCTCTCCCTCTGCCTATGTTTTTGCCTGTCTTTGTGTCTCTCATGGATAAATAAATTAAATCTTAAAAAAAAAAAAGCTGGTTCTAGAGCTGGGGCAGGGAGAATACAAGATGAGCCTGGAATGTGTTGTAGTGCTAGAAAGGAAGGAAGTGCTCAAAGAACAGAGGGATAGGAGCATGTTCAAAGAATTTATGAGCCAATCAAGAGAGCTCTCACTGGCCCAAGCTGGAACACTTTGAGCAACAATATAAATAGCATAATATTTTTAATAATTGTATCCTTTAGGGATCCCTGGGTGGCTCAGTGGTTTAGCACCTGCCTTTGGCCCAGGGTCCAATCCTGGAGACCTGGGATCGAGTCCCACGTCAGGCTCCTGGCATGGAGCCTGCTTCTCCCTCTGCCTGTGTCTCTGCCTCTCTCTCTGTCTATCATGAATAAATAAATAAAATCTTAAAAAAGAAATTGTATCCTTTAGCTGTAACTTAAAGTATAAAACAAATATCCAGGGGTGCCTGGGTGGCTCAGTCAGTTATGTGTCTACCTTCTGCCCAGGTCATGATCTTGATCCTGAGTTGGAGCCCCACGTTGGGCTCTGCACTCAGCAGGGAGTCTGTTTCTCCCTCTCTCTGCCCCCCCCCCTCCCGCCCCCATTCGTGCTCACTCTTTCTCTCAAATGGATAAAATTGTTAACCCCAAATACCCACAGTCCATATTGACATAAATGATTAAATAAAGAAATGAGGGATGAGGCAGAGAAGAGACACTGTCCCCTACAGAATAACCCCAGACACCTTATATCCCTCTTCAGGAGATCAGCTCTCCCGGGGTTCTGAGTGTGGCCTGTACCTTGTGACTTGCTTCTAAAAGACCAAGTATGGGAAGGGAGTGGATGTGTAGTGGAGGGAAGCCTGCATGAACTACCTCAGCCAGGTAGTCAAGGCTGGCATCATTAGTAGTTATGTCAGGGGGAGTGCATATACTCTTGGTATGATGTGATGACAATTGTACACCTATAGTTTGCACAGCCATAGTTTTGTAAATGTGGGTTTTAATGCTCCCTTGCTCCCCCTTTCCCTCTCCCTAGAAGAGACTGTTTTCATTTCTTCTAAGTGAAATTACACTTTTTCCATAATTACCAGTTTCTAATGTTTCTAAGTAACAGGCTTATTATATTGCCTGATTTTTTTTTTTAATTTTTATTTATTTACTTATGATAGTCACAGAGAGAGAGAGAGGCACAGAGACACAGGCAGAGGGAGAAGCAGGCTCCATGCATCGGGAGCCTGATATGGGATTCGATCCCGGGTCTCCAGGATCGCGCCCTGGGCCAAAGGCAGGCGCCAAACCGCTGCGCCACCCAGGGATCCCTGCCTGATTTTTTTTAATACTTTATTTTTTAAGTAATCTCTACACCGAACAAGGGGCTCAAACTCAGAACCCCAAGATTGAGAGTTGCATGCTCTACCTACTGACCCCGCCAGGTGCCCATGATGACTTTTCAGTGTTTGATTTCCAATTCTAGATACTTAGCACCTACCTCTTTCTTTCTTTCTTTCTTTCTTTTTTTTTTTTTTTTTTTTTTTAAGATTTTATTTATTTATGATAGAGAAAGAGAGAGAGGCAGAGACACAGGCAGAGGGAGAAGCAGGCTTCATGCCGGGAGCCTGACTCGGGACTCGAGCAGGACTCCAGGATCGCGCCCTGGGTCAAAGGCAGGCACCAAACTGCTGAGCCACCCAGGGATCCCCTAGGACCTACCTCTTTCTTTGCTTCTCTTCACCATACAGGTGCATCCTTTGCATCTCCATAACCTTCCAGTAGAATTTTAATTTTGTTTAGATCAGTCTTTACTGTTTATATCTCTATGGCTGTATAAATGCCAGAGCTGAGTAATAAACTATTATTACTTTTCCTATTTGACTGTTTCCTTAGGAGTTAATTATCTTGATTTAATTTCCTTTTTAAGTTGTTGCTAATTCACCTGCATATCTAGCACTTGTCCCTGGGTTGGTGCAAAGCTCTGTCTTTCCTACAGTGAACCCTGTGCCCTGCAGTCTGTGGTTTCTTCTCATTTTTTTTTTCAGGTCTTGTCTGTCCGTCCTTTCCTTTCCTTTCCTTTCCTTTCCTTTCCTTTCCTTTCCTTTCCTTTCCTTTCCTTTCCTTTCCTTTCCTTTCCTTTCCTTTCCTTTCCTTTCCTTTCCCTTCCCTCTTCCCTCTTCCCTCTTCCCTCTTCCCTCTTCCCTCTTCCCTCTTCCCTCTTTCCTCTTTCCTCTTTCCTCTTTCTTTTCGATTTTATTTATTTGAGAGAGAGTGAGTGAGGGAGAGAGAGAACACAAGCAGGGAGCTGAAGAGGGAGACACAGTCTCCCCGCTGAGCAGGGAGCCCGACGTGGGGCTCAATCCCAGGACCCCGGAATCAAGACCTGATCCAGAAGCAGACGCTTAACTGATGGAGCCACCCAGGCGCCCTCAGGTTTTCTTATCATTTTGGTTGAGCGCATCTTCCTGTGCTCAAGAGGTAGAAGTTTTTGAGACCTTGTATGTCTAAAAATCTTATTTCCCTATTCCAATGGTTGATTGGAGAGTTTGGCCAGCTATGGAATTCTAAATTGGGAATAATTTTCCTTCAGAATTTTAGAGGCAGTTGTTTAATTGCCTTTTGCTTCCAGTATTGCCCTTGAGAAGTCTGAAGTTATTCTGATTGTTTTCATTCTGTCTACTTGACTCTGACTCCCTGGGAACATGTAGGATATTCTGTGTCACCACAATATTTTAATTTTCCTTAAAAAGTAGTTTTTTGGTAAAGAGTACCTCCTGTGCCTTGAATAGTGTCTGGCATAGATAGAGTTGGTGCTCAGTAAGTATTTAACTGAATGAGAGGCTGTTTCTATCTTTGAGTTGGTTGCATCTCTCATCTCCCCCTTAGGAAGTGAAGACCTGGCTATTGGTGTTCTACATGCCAGGTTGTGGTTGAGGGTTGGGTCCTCTGGCTTCTCTGTTGTGTTGTCCAGTTCAAGTTCTTGCAGGTCCCTTGTCATGCCTCAGCGGACATGGCCGTCATACTTCTCACTTTAAAGCGTCAACCTTTCATTGCACACAGTTGTCCACTCTAAATTTGTCAGTGTCCGTTATCCCTAGCAGGATTTGATTTTTTAAAAATTAATTTATTTATGATAGTCACAGAGAGAGAGAGAGAGAGAGAGAGAGAGAGAGAGAGGCAGAGACACAGTCAGAGGGAGAAGCAGGCTCCATGCACCGGGAGCCCGATGTGGGATTCGATCCCGGGTCTCCAGGATCGCGCCCTGGGCCAAAGGCAGGCGCCAAACTGCTGTGCCACCCAGGGATCCCAGGATTTGATTGTTAACATTGAAGATTTCTCTGTTTGCTTAGGTAATCTCTACACCCAATGTGGGGCTCAAACTCACAACCTCGAGATCAAGAGTTACATGCTTTTCCAAATGAGCCAGTCAGGAACCCCAAGACTGAGTTTTTCACTTGCTGTAACACACCAGTGTTAGACTGTGGGGCACAGGGTTGACCGTGGGGAAGACAGAGCTTTGCACCAACCCAGGGACAAGTGCTAAAGATGCAGGTGAATTAGCACCAACTTAAAAGGGAAATGAAATCAAGATAATTAATTCCGAAGGAAACAAACGGTCAAATAGGAAGATTAAGAGAAATCTTTGGGGCACCTGGCTGGCTCATTTGGAAGAGCGTGCAACTCTTGATCTCGGGGTTGTGAGTTTGAGCCCCACATTGGGTGTAGAGATACCTTTAAAAAAAACCAAAACCCTCAGTCTTGGCATAAAGGACAGATTATGTTAAGGGTGATTTGAATCTGAGACATCCAGCATAATAGGCCATAATAACTTTCCTGTTGAACAGTGGATTTGAAAGGTCCCACAATGGACGAGGGAATAAAAAAGGTCTTGGATTCAGATGCGCTGGCTCCAGTGCTGGTTCATTCATTCATTTTAAAAATTTATCTGACAGAGAGATAGAATGCCAGAGAGTACAAGCAGGAGGAAGGACAGAGGGAGAGGTAGAAGCAGGTTCTCTGCTTAGCAGGCCCGTCCCCATGTGGGACTCAGCCCCAGTACCTGGGATCACGACTTGAGCTGAAGGCAGATGCTTAACCGACTGAGCCACTCAGGTGCCTCCAACATTAATTTTTTATTTTCTTAAATTAAAAAAAAAATTTTGGGGACGCCTGGGTGGCTCAGTGGTTAAGCACCTGCCTTCAGCTCAGGGCGTGATCTTGGAGTTCTGGGATCAAGTCCCACGTTGGGCACCCTGCATGGAGCCTGCTTCTCCTTCTGCCTATGTCTCTGCCTCTCTCTCTCCGTGTGTCTCTCATGAATAAATAAATTAAAACAATTTTTTTTTGTAAGATTTTATTTATTCATGAGAAAGAGAGAGGCAGAGACACAGGCAGAGGGAGAAGCAGGCTCCCTGCAAGGAGCCCGATGCAGGACTCAGTCCGGGATCCTGGGATCACGCCCTGGGCTGAAGGCAGACGCTCAGCTGCTGGGCCACCCAGGCGTACCCCCAACGTTTAATTTTTAAATAATTAATAATTTAAAAATTAAAAAATTAAATTTAAAAATTAATAATTTTTAAAATTATTTTTTTTATTTTTTATTTTTTTAAGATTTTATTTATTTATGCATGAGAGACACACAGAGAGAGGCAGAGACACAGAGGGAGAAGCAGGCTCCATGCAGGGAGCCCAACGTGGGACTCAGTCCCCGGTCTCCAGGATCAGGCCCTGGGCCAAAGGCAGGCACCAAACTGCTGAGCCACCGGGGCTGCCCCTAAAATTATTTTTTAATATAGCCTACCTTTGGTTATAACGGAGTAGACGTATAGTCTAGAAATGGAGAGATACGGAACAGTATAAACACGTGTGTATGCTGCTGTGGGTTTCCCTCTGAGGAAGTGGCATACCTAGGTGTATTTATCTGATGGTGACCTGGATAGAGGGGCATGGAAACTGCTGTGATTGAAGAGTCCTTGAGGGTGGCATGAGGTAGAAGCTTGGGAAATGGAAGATTTGGATTTCCCTCAGCCTGTAATACAATATTTGAAGTGTTACCTTGTAGATGAGATAGCAAATATATTTTGTTTATTTTAGAGGGAAGAAGTTGCTTCAGTGGGTAGGGGTTTAAGGAGGGAGATCCAACTCAGCAAATTAACAAGTCAGGAAACTATAGCGCTGGCGAGGGTGTGGAGAAAGGGGAACCTCTTCCACTGATGGTGGGAATGCAAGCTGGTGTAGCCACTCTGGAGAACAGTCTGGAGGTTCCTCAAAAAGGTAAAAATAGAACTGTATGATCCAGTAATTATACTACTAGGTATTTACCCTAAAGATACAAATGTAATGATCCTAAGGGGCACCTGCACCCCAATGTTTATAGCAGCAACGTCTACAACAGCCAAACTATGGAAAGAGCTGAGTTGTCCATCCACAGATGAATGGATGAAGAAGATGTGGTGTATATATAATGGAATATTACTCAGCCATCAAAAAAAATCTTGTCATTTGCATTGACATGGATGGAACTAGAGGGTATTATGCTGAGCGAAATAAGTCAGAGAAAGACAAATACTTAATGATTTCATTCCTCTGTGGAATTTAGGAAACAAACCCAGATCATAGGGGAAGGGAGGGGAAAATAAAATGAGATAAGAGAGGGAGAAAAATCATAAAAAATTCTTAACTATAGAGAACAAACCGGGTTTCTGGAGGGGAGGGGCGGTGGGGGAAAAAATAAAAAATAAAGTTTTTTACCCAGTGGTGTGATTACTGGATCATAGGGTAGTTCTATTTTTAACTTTTTGAGGAATGGACAGGATTCAATCTTACATTGCCGTAGCTTCTTCGGCATTCATGCCAAAACAGGTGGTTTGAGTAATGAAGTTGTTTTCATTTCCTATTAGAGTCTAGAGACTCTCCCTTGCATTCCCCTGAGTTTAATATTGTTTGAAAAGACTAAGAATTTGCTGGCTAGGTGTCTGCCTTTCCAAGGAGAGGCATGACTGATGCTGGCAGGGGGCTGGGGAAGTAAGGGCAGTGTATCTTTGATGGGCTGTGCTCATGCTGTCATCTCCCTGCCAGGACCCTGCAACCTCCCTGCAGCCTCCTGCCTTCAGAGGGCAGCTGTCCTAGCCTTGTCACTGCGAGCCTCACTCACAGTGCTTGAAGCAACTGCTCGGGGCAGTGGCTGCTCTCATACCCCTGGCCTGGTGCTGGTTGCTTCCGTGGCTGGCAATGCCCTCCACACTCCTGTCGGGAAGAGATCTGCTTTTTTGATAGGATGGGCTCACCTCAGGACTGGTGTCTCCCATGTGGCTTACCTCTCTTCTCTAGAGGAGCTGCTTGCCATCCTCTCCTATTCCATGCTCCCCTCATGCAGTTCCTGTCACTGTGCCTTTAGCTCTTGGTGCACCTGTTGGCTAGCTTATTTTCTGTTAGCCTGCACGTCCCTGGCCACCTGCATTCTAGGCCTTAGCTTGGAGATTGATTGATTGATTTATAGATTTTATTTATTTACTCATGAGACACACACACACACACACACACACACACACACACACACAGAGGCAGAGACACAGGCAGAGGGAGAAGCAGGCTCCATGCAGGGAGCCTGATGTCGGACTCAATCCCAGGTCTCCAGGATCATGACCTGAGCCGAAGACAGGTGCTCAGCCGCTGAGCCACCCGGGCTGCCCTAGCTTGGAGTTTTAGTAAAACAGTTGTATCTTCTAGTTGGGGAAAGGAAAGAATGAAATGTTTTATCATTTGGAAATCCCTGCCAAAGGTGGAGAGGGAGGCCTTCATTTTGATTTTCCTCCTTTCTGTAGGGACACCAATTCTGGAGATTCTTCTTCACTTGTAGGAACCTTAGGTCATGCCCAGGTTAGCACTTTAGCCTCATGCTATTGAAATGTGTTCATTGGAAGCTGCTCCTAAAATGTTTTATTCATTTATTCGGTAAATATATGTTTAGCATTTACTGTGTGACAGGCTGGGACTATGGGGCTGAACAAGACCATGAGGTGCCCACTCTTCTGGATTTTGCAGTGGGGTTGGGGAGCCATAAACTGAATAAATACCTAACAAACCTAATGATAATACAGACCATCAGGTAGAGGAATTACCTCTTCTTTTGTTGTTTTCTGGGCTTTGTTTGGTACAGAGATGGATCTCTTTGAATAGTCTAAGTCTAAATGCCTCTAAATTTCAAAAGGAATTTAGTCTTTAAAACTCTTTAGTTACACACACACACACACACACACAAACACCGTGAAACTGCGTGTACAGTTACTAACATTATCTTATTATCGACTACTTGGAGCCTTTACTCCCAAGTCCTGGAACTTGTAGTCAATGTTTGGACACTGCTTCCCTTTGTGAACATCTGTCAGTTCGGGCCTTCACCACACAGTTGGCCAGAGTCTGGCACTATCCTGGGGACTGAGATTTAGTGGGGTACAAGATAGAGGCCTTGCCTTTTAGATAGAGCTTACTTACCTTCACGGGAATATAAGACGATACATGAAAACAGATTTCGAGTAGTAGTAAGTGCTCTAAAGGAAATCACCCCGACATGTACTCTGACTTCAGTCCCTGAAGGGTGCCCTGATGGTTTCCTGAGGCCACCTGAATGCTCACTGTGGCCTTTATCTTTTTAAACTTAATTAAGGGATTTAAAAACATACACAAGGGAATCCCTGGGTGGCTCAGCGGTTTAGCTCTTGCCTTTGGCCCAGGGCGTGATCCTGGAATCCCAGGATGGAGTCCAGCATCGGGCTCCCTGCATGGAGCCTGCTTCTCTCTCTGCCTGTGTCTCAGCTTCTTTCTCTCTGTGTCTTTCATGAATAAATAAATAAAATCTTTAAAAAAATAAGTAAAAAAGTAAAGACATACACAAACCTAGAGAGGTTATACAAAGACCTGTTGCTTAGTTTCAGCAGTTGTGAATTTGCTGACACTTTTACATGCCCCTCTCTTTTTTCTTTCTCATTATGGTATTTTACTTTATTTTAAAAAGATTTTATTTATTCATGAGAGATACAGAGAGAGGCAGAGACATAGGCAGAGGAGGAAGCAGGAGGCTACCTGAGGGGAGCCCAATGCGAGACTCAATCCAGGACCCCGGGATCACGACCTGAACCTAAAACAGACACTCAGCCACTGAGCTATCCAGACGTCCTTCTCATTTTGGTATTTTATTTTATTTTTTAATAAAATCCCGGGACCCCAGGATCACACCCTGAGCTGAAGGCAGATGCTCAACCACTGAGCCACCCAGGTGTCCCTCATTTTGGTATTTTATTTTATTTATTTATTTTTAAAAGATTTTATGTATTTATTCATGAGAGAGACACACAGAGAGAGAGGGGCAGAGACACAGGCAGAGGGAGAAGCAGGCTCCATGCAGGGAGCCCGACGTGGGACTTGATCCCCGGACTCCAGAATCCTGCCCTGGGCTGAAAGCAGGTGCTAAACCACTGAGCCACCCAGGGATCACCTCATTTTGGTATTTTAAAGGCAGTTCCAGACACTATGATTTCATGAAATTTTGATGGCTCCTCGGCTAATCTGATCATATAGGCATGCCTAGCCTTCGTCCTCTGTGCATCTTTACAGTACTGATGATCCTGCTCATGTCACTCTCTTACCATATTTCAGACGGACCTAGTCCTTCTCCTGCTACTCTGATTGTTCCCATGTTCCTTTGCTGGTTTTCTTCCTTCTTCCAACTGTGACCACTTCTCAAGGCTTTGGTAAATATGTTACCAAGAATTTACTGTCCCTTCCGCATTTCATTAAGGGGGGTAAAAACTTGCAAACATTCAGGGAACTTTTGTTCACTGTGGCTTTGTGCTTTAGAAATGCCATTTGAATATTTTGCTGCTTTTAATCTTTGGCATTAATTTCAACTGCTGTCATTTCTTCCATTAAAAAGAATTCAGGCATAAGGCATAAAAGTAATTAAATTGGTCTGCAAAGGGAAAAGAGAAATAGAGTATTTCAACAAGTCACAGACATACACATTTATTATTTACCTATAAAAATGTTAATTTAAAAGTCTTCACACAGTGTATTTTATTAGAGGTGTAAAATAAATTACATCTGTGATAAGATACCTAATTTGTTTTCTTTTTTCCATTCTAGAATGTATGACAACATGTCCACGATGGTGTATATAAAGGAAGACAAGTTGGAGAAGCTTACACAGGATGAAATTATTTCTAAGACAAAGCAAGTGATTCAGGGGCTGGAAGCTCTGAAGAATGAGCACAATTCCATTTTACAAAGTTTACTTGAGACACTGAAGTGTTTGAAGAAAGATGACGAAAGTAATCTGGTGGAAGAGAAATCAAACATGATCCGAAAGTCACTGGAAATGTTGGAGCTTGGCCTGAGTGAGGCACAGGTATAAGTGAAGTCACCTCAGATAAGAACAGGAGCTTGACAGTCTGGAGAAATGGAAAATTCATTGAGATATATGGTTTAACTAAACTAGAGGGAAGATATTTCTAGAATAACAGATCAGTTTGTATGTTCTATAAATGATGACTGATTTAGTCATGTCTGAATTTTAAAAAGAGTCAAAATAGAGGTAACTTTGTCATTTCAGGTTTGATTTGGCTGCATGTATCAAAGAACAAAAGCCGTGGCTTAAAGGTCATAGAAATGTATAGGAGAAATAGTGAGGTAGGCTGCCCTAGGCAGGTTGCTTAGCTGCAGCATCACTAGGGATACTTGGGCCTCTGCATTCTACCACACACAGCCTTTTCTTTGGACCACGAGCTCCAGCTGCAGTCACCTGACCCCATTCTAGGACAGGAACGGACAGGAAGGGACAGGAAGGGTGTGCCTCCTTCCTTTACTTCCTCCCACTGCTACACAGCACTGCTTACATTTCCTTGGCCAGGGCTTGGTTCTGTGGTCACACCTAGTGAGGGAGACTGGGGAATGTTGCCCTGCCCACTTCCAGTCCACTTCCAGTTCCCCTTTCTAGAGCCTAAGGAAGAAGAGAGCATGGATATTGGCCAACAGCTAATAGTCTCTGCAGTACTCCAAGAGTGGATTGCTATATATCTTTGACTAAACCTTTGTTTTTATCATGCAGGACATAGTGGTGGAAAAATTAGAAACATTTAGGTGGGGGGCACCAGGGAGGTATAGTCAGTTGAGTGTCTGATTCAGATTGTGATCTCACCGTAATGAGTTTGAGCCCTGCTTCTTTAGGCTCTGGGCTCAGCGGGAAAATCGGTGTGAGATTCTCCCTTTCCCTCTGCTCCTCCACCCCTAAAATAAGTAAATTAATTAAAACAGAAAGAAAAGAAACCTCTAGGTGGTAACCCAATCCCCTGATAAAATTTGGTTCTGCTAGCACACTTCGGGTAAAATCATATACTCTAGAATTTGGCTTCTTTCTTAGCTTTCCTCTTTTTTTTTTTTTTTTTTTAATTTTTATTTATTTATGATAGTCACACAGAGAGAGAGAGAGAGAGAGAGAGGCAGAGACATAGAGGGAAAAGCAGGCTCCATGCACCGGGAGCCCGACGTGGGATTCGATCCCGGGTCTCCAGGATCGCGCCCTGGGCCAAAGGAAGGCGCCAAACCGCTGCGCCACCCAGGGATCCCTCCTCTTTTTTTTTAACATTCATTTAATTTTATTTTTATTTATTTTTAAAGATTTTATTTATTCATGAGAGAGAGAGAAGCAGAGACACAGAGGGAGAAGCAGGCTCCATGCAGGGAGTCTAACGTGGGACTCCATCCAGGGTCTCCAGGATCACGCCCTGGGCTGAAGGCGACGCTAAACCGCTGAGCCACCCGGTCTGCCCAACATTTCTATTTTATTTTATTTTATTTTTATTTTATTTTATAGTTTATTTTTTTATTATTTTATTTTATTTATTTTTTAATTTTTATTTATTTTTGATAGTCACACAGAGAGAGAGAGAGAGAGAGAGAGAGAGAGGCAGAGACACAGGCAGAGGGAGAAGCAGGCTCCATGCACCGGGAGCCCGACGTGGGACTCGATCCCGGGTCTCCAGGATCGCGCCCTGGGCCAAAGGCAGGCGCTAAACCGCTGCGCCATCCAGGGATCTCCCACATTTCTTTATTTTAGAGAGCATGAACGGGAGGAGCAGAGGAAGAGGAGGAATTTCAAGCAGACTCCTTGCTGAGAGTGGAGCCTGATGCAGGGCTCCATCCCAGGGCCCTGAGATCATGGCTGAGCTGAAACCAAGTGTTGAATGCTTAACTGACTGTGCCCCCCAGGTTTTCCTCGTGTACACTGAATGAAGGAAGCATAATAGGGCCATGGGGTCACTAATTTCTCTTTCATGTAGAGGGTACTGTTCTATTCCACAGTACTCTGATTTTAGTTCTTTATCCAGACCATGTGACAGACCTAATTGTAGAACTTTGATTTTTGTGAATGTATCATATGATAGATTCTGTTACTGAAAAGTGATATGCATATAGACTTACTTTTTAGTTTGACAAATATTACGGTTAAGAAAAGGAGGAAAGAACCTCACCTTCTGGAGTTTAAGTTTGAAACATAGGTGGATGATAGAGGGAAGGGCAGTTGCATGGTCTAAAGAGAGAACATACTGGAGCCAGCTTTGCCCAGCTCTTACTGTTCATGTATTCCTAGGAGCTTGCTGATGCCTCAGGCAGGTTTGGTGTACCATAGACAGACCCCTGAGACTGTCCCCAGAGTTTGTGATGTCAGCCTAAGCTTATGAATGCATCAGTGCATTCTGACTAGCTGGCTTGCTACAAAAATTTCTTCCCTTACCTTGGAATATCACAGATTTGTCTGTATGCCCTTCTCTGGCTCCATCACCAGCCCCTCCCAGAGTGACCTGCCCTCTATACCCATATGCATGCTTGTGCACACACTCTTACACACGGGAAAGGGTCTCTGAGAAATTATGTTGGAGCTACCTAGATAGAAAGCAAAAATATACAGTTTTGTCAGAAGAGTAGCCGTGTGTCCACTCCTAGTCCATTTAAGATGCTGTCAAACAGAAGAACAGCATATCATTTCTGTAGATGTTCTGAGCATGTGCTATTCTTTATCATGCCCCTGTGTGGCCCAACACAGGGTGGAAAGGGAGGTAATTGGCATTTGTACTTGTCTGTGTTGGAGTATATATCTGCAAGTATAAGCTAGAGCTGCAAGCATAGAATGACTGCCTATGTGGGAGGTGAGATGTGTGGAATGGACGCTGCAGTGCTGTCAACGTTTCTGTCTTTCCAGGTTATGATGGCTTTGTCCAATCACCTAAATGCTGTTGAGTCCGAGAAACAGAAACTACGTGCACAGGTTCGTCGGCTGTGCCAGGAGAATCAGTGGCTGCGGGATGAACTGGCCAATACACAGCAGAAATTACAGAAAAGTGAGCAGTCTGTGGCTCAACTGGAGGAGGAAAAGAAGCATCTGGAATTCATGAATCAGTTAAAAAAATATGATGATGACATCTCTCCATCCGTAAGTGTACAGTAGGGTAGGAATGCACTATTGACAGTTAACCGTGTTATAGTTGGTAGGTTATTTTAGTAAAGCTGTGTCAGTGTTTTCCTCTCCCCTCTAGTGATTGCATTGAGCAAGACCAGAAGTTATGGGTCTTGGGACCTAGTCCCTGGGCAAATCATACAAATTCTTGCCATATGTATTTCGTATGTATGTTTTAGAACAGAAAATGTAAAAATATGTAAAAATACTTTGTAAATGTAAGGTACAATGCAGAGAGGCTCTTGATGAGGTTTGTTCCAGCTTGAGATCTCTTGAATGTTTTAACCCATTGAGTCTGGCTTCCAGGCTCATTGTGCTGCTGGAACTCTCCCTCAGGTCAGTGTGCATCCCATCTAGTCATCCGTAATCCAGACTGGGGATCAACTCTGTAGCCTGCCCTGCTGTGGATCTTGACTTTTCTCTTTCAAACTCTTTTTATTTTTTTTTGGTAATATTTTATTTATTCATGAGAGACACAGAGAGAGAGAGAGGCAGAGGGAGAAGCAGGCTCCACGCAGGGAGCCCGATGTGGGGCTCGATCCTGGGACTCCAGGATCATGCTCTGAGCTGAAGGCAGATGCCCGACTGCTGAGCCACCTAGGCGTCCCTCTTTCAAACTCTTTCCTATGCTTCTAGGACACCACCTGGTTCTCTTGCTACCTCACTTGTGTGTCCTTCCTCCTTGGTCTCACCAGCTTACCTTGTTTTTGGAATGTTCCCTAAGGATCTTGGTTTTCTCCTTTTTCTATTGGCTCTCTGGATGTTCATCTCAGTCTTGATTATTTTTCATCCACCATTTATATCTGACTCAGTTAACTGAAAAACAATTAAAACCTTTTTGGAGTAAATTTAAGTTCACAGAAAAGTTGAAAAGATAGTAAAGAGAATTCTTATATGTCTTCCATGCAGTCTCCCTTAATGTTACTTCTCACACCACCAGAGTACATGTCTTAATCACTTTGGACCCTTGGACAGAATACCATAGCTGTGTGGCTCATTTCTCACAGTTCTGAGATCAGGGTGTTGGCACGATCAGGTTCTCGGTGAGGGCCGTTTTCCTGATTGTATCCTCACAGCCTCCTTTGGTGCGTGCATAGAGAGAGAGAGAGAGAGAGAGAGAGAGAGATCTGATGTCTTTTCCTCTTCGTTGTAAATACACTAGTCCTATCGTGACAGCCGCATCCACATGACTTCATCTGACCCACATTACCTCCTAAAGGCCCCACCTCCAAATGTCATCACCTTGAGGGCTAGGGCTACAGTATATGGTATTTGGGGGGATGCATTAGTCCACAGCACCCTGTCTTATTAGGGTTACTGTAATTTCCTCTTGAATTTGGATTTAAAAGACCTATTATTATAGACTCCTGTGAGAATAAGAATAAATGAAGATACTGATGCCAGCCAGTGATTCCCATATAATACTAGATGATGGAGGGTCTGGTTGAATCAGAGCTTTTAAAACTTTTTATGTTGAAAAAATATTTAGGTTAGAGAAGAGTGCTAACAGTGAGCTAACTCTGCCTCTCCTTTCGAGATGTACCTCAGTGATTGTTCTGAACTGCATTGGAGTAGGTGGCGTCCCTCATGCTGCATTCCCGTGCCGCTGTTGGGCATGTTTCCCTAGCATGGGGACATGTGCCTGTGGAATCTGGGGCCCGCTCAAGTCAGTCCATTTCACATAGGCACAGTCTTCGTCTCCTCTGCACTGTCCTCCTTTCTCAGTGGAACTCTTCATGGCATTATTTCTGTGTCTGGGTCTGGTTCACAGTCACATGTGGCATCAGCTGTCACTTCTCCTTGGCCATCTTTCATCTGAAACAGGATCTTTTCAAAGAAAGAAAAAGGTCTTTCTTTGCCTTTCATGACATAGATATTCTTGAAGATTACAGAAACTGGTTACTTCATAGATTGTTCCTCAGTTTGGGTTTGTCTCATGTCTCTCAGCATATTTAAGTCATACATCCCAGACAGAAATATTATCAAGGTGACCTTGTGTATTCTCAGATTACCCCCCCAGAGGCAAGTGATGTTTTCTGCCCTAAAGCGATGCTGATTTCTCATTTGGTCTACCTGTTGTCTGTTCTCTGCATTGTGTACACAGTCACGCTTTTTTTTTTTTAATACTCTGATTTATATTTTTATTTTAAAGATTTTATTTATTCATGAGAGACAGAGAAAGAGGCAGAGACACAGGCAGAGGGAGAAGCAGGCTCCATGCAGGGAGCCTGACGTGGGACTCGATCCCGGGTCTCCAGGATCATGCCTTGGGCTGAAGGCAGCGCTAAACCACTGAGCCACCCGGGCTGCCCACAGTCACGCTTTTTACCCCTGTACCAGTCGGATATCTGTGGGGAAACTCGAGTCACAGACTTAAAACCAGTACGTTTCAGGGGCACCTGGGTGGCTCAGTCGTTTGGGTATTCAACTCTTGATTTCGACTCTGTCCTGAGCTCAGGGGATCTGAGTCATGGGATCTAGCCCTGCATTGGGCTCTGCACTGGTTGTGGAGCCTACTTGGGATTCTCTCTTTCTCTCAAGTAAGTAAATAAATAAATAAAATCTTAAGAAAAAGTTGGCAGGTTTCAGACTGCTCTTAGGGATCCTGTGGTGGAGGTGGTGAGCAAGGAAGGGGCCCTCTAGTTCTGTGGCAGTTGGAGATGGGCCAGTGTAGTCTGTTTTTACATATTTGGTTTCCAAATAAAATTTATTTCAAGTAAGAGTTTCCCAGAGGTGCCTGGGTGGCTCAGTTGGTTAAGCATCTGCTTTTGGTTCAGGTCATGATCTCAGGGTCCTGGGATTGAACCCTGAATAGGGCTCCCTGCTCGGCGGGGAGTCTGCTTCTCCTTCTGCCCTGCCCCTTGCTTATGTTTGCTTGTGTGCTCTCTCTCAGATAAATAAAAATCTATTAAAAAAAAATGCAAGAGTTTCCCTTTTCTCTTTGAACTTCTTCAGCATGTATTGAAGAATCTAAGGGATGGGAAATGCCAGCATGGTCTGTCTGTTGGTCATCCCTGTGGCCTGCATTTTGAGTTTGAGTTCTAATCTAGCAAGCTTTTTATTACTTTTTGCTAAATTGATGGATAAGCCAAATTGTGGTTAATTCTATGTTTAATTTCTTTTTTTTTAAGATTTTATTTATTCACGAGAGACACACAGAGAGGCAGAGACACAGGCAGAGGGAGAAGCAGGCTCCATGCAGGAAGCCTGACTCGGGACTCGATCCCAGGACTCCAGGGTCACACCCTGGGCTGAAGGTGGCGCCACACCACTGAACCCCCCCGGGCTGCCCCAATTCTATGTTTCATTTTAAAAACAGATTGTCTTGTTTAAGATTTTATTAAAATGATATTTATATTGAAGATTTCCAGTTCAAGACTTACAGTACTTGTAAGGCTAAAGTTATCCTGGGTTGGTTTTATAGGAGGACAAAGACACTGATTCCACCAAAGAGCCTCTGGATGACCTTTTCCCAAATGATGACGACGACCCTGGTCAAGGAAGTAAGTTGGTGAGGGGGAGCAGTTGAATGACAGCACATACACGCAGAAGGTGGTTTGTCCTGCTGTACCATAGTTGCCATAATTAGTGGACATCTCGGTGCGTGATGCCTACCTCCCAGGGGCACATGCGCCCTGGGATTGCCTAGTGTTTCCCAAGAGAAACATAGTTTCTTGTCGGGATATAGTATGTTAGAGTAGCCCCTGCAAAACAGGGGCGCGCACAGACAATCCACATGTCATCTGTGGATTCTTACCGAGTGGAAAAGCAGAATTTATGTGGTGCTGGGAGGAGTCTCACTGCACCATGGGGCACATCACCGCACCCTGACAAGTTACTGATGTTACCCAGCCCGTCACGGGGGTGCTGGGTGGGCCAGGTGCCAGCCAGGACCAAAGCTAGAGAGGAAAGGTCTAATTAAATGATTTTGTTTGGATGATGTCCTTTGAGCACATCTGAAGTGAAACTTTGTGCAGTCCAACAGCAGCATAGCAGTGCGGCGGCAGCTGCGCAGCAGGGTGGCTATGAGATCCCAGCGCGGCTGCGTACCCTCCACAACCTGGTCATCCAGTACGCCTCTCAGGGGCGCTATGAGGTGGCAGTGCCGCTCTGCAAGCAGGCCCTGGAGGACCTGGAGAAGACTTCCGGCCATGACCACCCAGATGTGGCCACCATGCTAAACATCCTGGCCTTGGTGTACAGGTTAGTACTTTCGTTCTATCCACTAGTTTTACCTATAGATGTTTTTTTTTTTTTTTTTTTTTAAGATTTTATTTATTTACTCATGAGAGACACACAAAGAGAGAGGCAGAGACACAGGCAGAGGGAGAAACAGGCTGCATGCAGGGAGCTCGATGTGGGCCTTGATCCTGGGTCCCCAGGATCAGGCCCTGGGCTGAAGGTGGCGCTAAACCGCTGAGCCACCGGGCTGCCCTAGATGGTATTTTTTAATGAATTTTCCCTTATAATACATTTCTACAAACCTGTATATGCTTACTTTGCCAGTTTCATTGGTCACTTCTCTTCAAATAGCCAGGGGATTAAATTAAAAATATTTAGCGAGCACTATAGCAAAGGTACCGACCTGTGGAACAGATGCTGCCCAGAACAACCCAGGTCAGCCTTATAGCCCACATACATCCTTCACTCTGGCCGAACTAAACTCTTGAGTCTGTGTATTGGGTTTCTTTTGTCCATAAATGCCTTCATACCTTCCTAGGGCCTTGTTAGTGCTCTCTCTTTTCTGAGTCTCAGCTTCCTCTTGGCCTCTGACCCTCCTGCCCCCCAGAGCACTCGCTCACTAGGCTTGGTGTATGTGTAGGGGGAGGGGGGATGTATTTGAATTTTGTTCTCTCTTCCAGAATAGTGTCCCTGAAAGTTGGGGACCAGCTTGTGTCCGTGTCCCCACTTGTCACATCACTCTAGCATGCTTCCTTGCTTAGGAGCCTTGGTGAACATGTTGAAGGGAATTAAGGAATTTGCCCTTGTGGCACTGGGAGTAATATGTTGGAACCCTTAGTGTGTGTCATTTAGCCGAACTCACCTGAAATAGAGCAGGTACGGGTAAGTGGGGACCGAGGGAGAAGTTACATGGCAGGATTGGTTTGCTGTGGCCCTTCCAGTTTTGTGGGTTGGGATTAAAGGATTCATGTTTCTTCATTGCTTTGATTGTCCCCATTCGGCATTTTCTGACACCTAAGTATAGGTAAGACTGGGCTGGTTCCCTTGAGGCCCTTGAGATGAATACATGGTTCCTGTCCTCAAGCAGAAAGCAGAATGTTGACTTTAAAGTCAGGAGAATTGAGGTTTTATCTCTGCTAGATGGCCACAGGGCAGGAGGTTGTCCAGAGCCCTTACCTTTTCTGAGTCTCAGTTTTCTTGTATCTAAAATGAAGGCACTTACAGTGCTCACTCAGGGGTCTGAGGGGAGTATCGTAGGGCGTGTGACAACGTGGTGTTGCCTGGCAGACACGAAGCGCTCATAATAGCATTCTCCAAAGAACTTAGGACCTTGTTTAGAAGATAGGCTGTTTACATTCATATGTAATTATAGAAACAGGGAGACTGGGTTCTTGTTAATAAAATAGCACAAAAGTATTCATGGAACAGAAAAATTCCTTCCAGTTGAGAGGATAAGGGAAGGATTAATGGAACCATGGGAGGAGCACTTTGTGGGGCCTCAGAGGGTGAGTAGGATTTTAGCAAGTGGAGATGGTAAAGGATGTTGTGTGTATTTACTCCTGAATCTAGTTGGGCAAAGCTTGACAGCACCTGAAGAGCAGTTACAAGAGGTGGGCTGGGCGAAGCTGGGCCTGACCGTGGAGGCCTACGGGCAGTGCTGGGCTGCCTGTGGGGAGTAGCAGCCTCCTGCTTGGGTCTCTTAAGTCAGTTGGATGTGATGCATGGGACAGAATGGTGACCGTGGCCTGGAGGCAGGGCAGGATCTCAGGGATATGGAGATGGGAGCCGAGCAAGGACAGGGACAGTGGAGGGAGAGGACAGAAAAGGGCTCAGTGAAGAGAAGTGAACTAATCCAGCCATTCATAGACATGAGTGATTTCTTTTTTTTTTTTTTTAAACATCACAAATATGTTTTTATTTGTCACCATTAAATGTCTGAATTTTAAACAGATTCTTGGACTGGTGGTTCATATCCATCAGCTCGTTCAACTTTAGCACCGGTCTCATCCCCTGTAGCTTTTCCAGAACTATACTACCTTCACCATGAAGCTCCATGAGTTTTCCCAATTCAAACTTGGGCTTCTTTAGCATTTTTACTTTTCTAACGAAGACATCATGGAGCGGATAAATAGACTGACAAGCTTTTTCTATATCTTTTCCGATGCTTTCTGGAATCAATTTATTGACCACTTCTTTCAAGTCATTTGTCTGTACCTGTTGGGTCATGATTTCCTTAATTTTTTTTCCGGATTTGGCAGACCTGTTGGTGCTGAGCGTAAGAGGTCTTCTGAATCTGATTATTGTGTTTTTTAGTAAAACCAGCACAAAATAGACAAACCAAATAATCATTGGTAGTCTTTACATCAACATGAGCTTCAATCATGGTCTGCCATTTTTTGACCATGGAGCACATTTTGTCATGGGTAAGATCCATGCCATGGAAATTAGGCAGTTTTTGCCCTGCACATCCTTAGTAATTAGCTTGAATTTTATATATATTTAAGATTTTACTTATTCATGAGAGAGAGAGGGGCAGAGACACAGGCAGAGGGAGAAGCAGGCTCCATGCAGGGAGCCTGACACGGGACTCGGTTCCAAGACTTTGGGATCAGGCCCTGAGTCGAAGGCAGACGCTCAACCACTGAGCCACCCAGGCGTCCCTAGCTTGAATTTTCTAAATGCAGCTTCATCATTCTGCAGGTCAGCAAGGCTAACTTCAAAAACATGCCCTTCAGAGACCATCAGGTGCAATTTTGGTTCCTTGAGTTCTTGTGCCTAGTGTTTTTCCAATATTTCTTATATGGAACATAGCTGGCGCTTTCACATCGTACCAGTCTTTCTTAGAAAATGGATCAACCACTTTCTTCTTGGCTCCCTTTTGGCCGCCTTTCGTAAGGTGCTTGTTCTTGCCGACCACCATGCCGCTGCTCTGGGAGCCAAAAAGGCAAGACGAGTGATTTCTTAACAAAACAAAACAAAACCCCAGAAAGAGTCCTTCAGAGCACATCTGCAGCTCTGCCCTTGGTTAGCCCCTCCATCTTCCGAGGCAGCATGGTGCTTTGGCTCGGGCATGATTCTGACCTTTCTTTGACAGTTTCCATGTTCATGAACATTTAGGCAGTTTGCAGATTTTTACTGTTAAACTATTTTAGGGATTCCTTAGTCACAGGTATTTACATTTAAAATCTTGACAGATAATGTTCTGTTTTGTTTCAAAAGGTTTTTTAAAAAAATCGTATGCACTGGGCACCTGGCTGGGTCAGTCAGTAGGGCATCTGACTCCTGATTTCATGGGTCGTGAGTTCAAGCCCCACATTGGATGTAGAGATCATTCAAATAAATGAAACTTAAAATAATTGTATGCACTAATCTGAAAATTTGTGGCCAACGCTAGATATTTTTACTATAAATGAGTTAACTAAGCAATGCATGTAGGGTTTTTGTCATCACACGTAGGCACCTTGCTTAGGTCACATGCTTACCCCTGTGCTGGGTGGTGGGGATTCTGGGGCTTCACTGCAGGTTAAGAAGTTACCTGTGTAAATCAAAAGTTAAATATATGGATAGCTACCTGTATATTTACATTCACATTCAGAACCCACCCTGGGGCTGGCCTGTAACTAACTCCTCTCACCTTTCTTGTGTTAGAGGACATTTAATGAAGCTTTTAGGGGAGGGGATAATATATTGATAAACAGCTTTAGGAGTTTTGTCTGAGATTTTGGATTTTTTAAGGATGAGTTCCTAAATGGATTTGAGTCCACACAGTCTATACCTGGTACCTCAGGCCAAAGTACTCCTCAGGCAGGTGGTGTCCACTCTGCTTTGGCTACACCATCCCTGCCAGGGCAGCGTAGGTTATTCCTGTACCTCGTTAATGTGGTTTCATTCATCTTTCTTTGCTATTTTAGCCCATTTTTCTGTAAGATTTTCACTCATGTGGTGGCGTATTTTTATTTTCATTTTCAGTTTGAATTTCCTGGTGGGCTAGTTAAATTAGTGCGGGCTGCACAGCTAGTTTCTGGGGGAAGGGCTGGGTTTCGATGTGTGTTCCAGCTGAGGTGACTGTTGTCAGTTTGGGGCCACGCCTGAGAACCAGTGCTGCTGCTCTGGCTAATTAATTAGTAGCCTTTGACATTTTAGGGCCCGTCACAGTTTAGAGAAGCACTCAGTACACTTTGCCTCATTTAGCTACCATAAACTTTTAGGCTGTTGTTGCTGTTACTGGTTTTAATGTTTTAGTAGTTCTTGAGATTCTGTCATGCTTGCAGTTTTACACAATATTTGAGCCAGTTTATCATGTGTAGTAGGGTAGTTGAAGAAAAAAATCTCACATGACCAGAATTTGTGTGCTTCAGAGGTTGCAGAGGCCCATTAGCCCTCTCCATGTCTTATAGGGCAACCTGGCTTCTGCAGGGCGAAGCCTTGCTGGGCTGCTCATACGATGTAGCTAAGAAACATGTGCGTTCAGTCTTTCAGAGCAAATAAGTCTTCTGTGGTCATGTTGTCAGCACACAAACCAACAAGGGCAGGGGCTGGGGCTGGGTTTCTGTCTTACTGAAGTCAGAAACATCCTCTTCCTCCTTAAGCAAACAGCAAGCAAATTGTGTACCAGATTAAGAAACTACAGTGTATTGTGTTTATTTGTAGTGTATGTTTTAGCCTCTTAGGGCAACTCTTGTGAGTTAGGTAACATACTTTCTAGATGGGTCTATTGGGACTGAGGGAGGCTGCTTAATGTCTCAAAGCCTTGCAGCCAGTAACTGGAAGAGCCTGGGCTCGGACGCTGGAATCAGTTCTGCTTGATACCAGGTGAAGCTCTGCTCACCCTCTGGACTGGTTCACGTACTCTGTGCCGTGCAGCTGTCGCTTGCCAGGTAGCTCTGCATTGTGGGTGCAGTATCGTCCCAGTGACCCAGAGGGGGAGGGCTGACTTCAGAAGCTTATCAGGCCTGATTCCAAGTTTGAGTTTATTGGTGGAGTTTTTTTCTTCTATATTCGAAGTTTTTAAAATAGTTTTAATAGTTGACTTTTATTTTTTAAATAGCTAAAGCTTAACTTTTATTTATTTTATTATTTTTATTTATTTTAATTCCAAAATTACATTTAAAAAACATATAGTAAGCTATATCCAAAATACTTAATGTATGTTTTTCAAATTAGAGACCAGAATAAATACAAAGATGCTGCCAATCTACTGAATGATGCCTTGGCCATCCGTGAGAAAACTTTGGGCAAAGATCATCCCGCGGTTTGTATATCTGGTTCTTTCCTTCTTTTTATATTTCATTTTCCCTAATATATTTTTTTACCCAACTCATTTTAATATTAAACTCAACAGGGAAAGTTTAAGAGCTGCCTTTTCACTAGATGGCACAGGTAGGAGTCTTCACTTACTCGATACCAGTGCTGAGCTTCAGCAGTGGTGGCTCTGATGTTTAGTATATACCAGTGCACACTTAATTTGTTTGTCACCACCACTTCAAATGGATCACGTACTATATTTTTTTTTATCCTAATCAAATTGCATGTACTTCTGTAAATTTTTTTCTAAAGAATTTGTGTTTTTTTCTTAAAATCTGGCTGGATTTGGAAACAGATCTATATTTGGGTTGGCTTTGTGGCTTCCAGCGAAATTAAAAAAAAAATCAAGATCATTGTGTTTATTGATTATTTAATTTCAGTATTCTACAATTTACTTCATATAATCTGTATATAGTGAATTGCTCTTTTGCTTTTAACTGAAGTCCTGTTCCTTCACTTAGTGGAGAACAGTTCACCATGCACACTGGGTATCAGTGAATGTGTGAGATCTGAAGTCCTGTCGGTTGGTGGTGTTTACCATTCTTTGCTGTTTCTCTGTGTAGGTGGCAGCAACTCTGAATAACCTTGCAGTGCTTTATGGCAAAAGAGGGAAGTACAAGGAGGCTGAGCCGCTGTGTAAAAGAGCTCTGGAGATCAGAGAAAAGGTGCGGGTGAAGGAAGGGTGCACATTGTCTTGAGATGTAGCATTTTGTCCTTTCTTTCTTTTTTTTTTTTAAAGATTTTTTAAATTTAATCATGAGAGATGCAGAGACCTAGAGGGAGAAGCAGGCTCCTCACAGGGAGCCCGATATGGGACTTGATCCCTGGACCTGGGATCACACTCTGAGCTGAAGGCAGAGCCACTGAGCTCACCCAGGCGTCACCCTCAACCACTGAGCCACCCAGGCGTCCCCATTTTGTGCTTTCTAAACATGTCATGTCTTAAGTTTTGAGGAATGACGACCACTGTGATATATCATGACTGACCATTTACTGAAAATAACTCTGATGAAGGATAAGGTGGGCAGCCCACAAAACACAGCCAGGTTAGCTCATTCAGACCAGTGTTTAAAAGGAGTGAGGAGGGGGCGCTTGGGTGGTTAAGTGCCATGAATGACTAGGGGTAGTATTTTAAGTTGGTATTTTTTGTGATTATTTACCAGTGATACTGCAAGATCATTTATTTTTCAGTCATATGGCAGGGAATTGGGAAAGGGGCTCATCATGAAATCATGCAGGAAAATTTTTCTCATGCTATCATCTGCATGATATTTATGAATTAAAATGGTCAGATTTTGAGCAGACTGGGGTAAATTCAAAGAGAACACATAAGTATCCAATTAAGGACTATGAACTCTATACAGTGATCTGCCAGGTTCATTTATGCATAATTACCTTCATTCACTCACTTGGCGATGTGTGCAGAGGATTTGGGGGCCCCTGGTTGGTTAGAGCCAGTGATTCACAAATCAGGATGCCCACTCCTTCCCTGGGGCACAGGTTGTGCAGACTTCCGGGATGGACCTCTGGGAGTGTGTATAGGAGGGGCTTGTCCAGGCATGGGGGCACACCGGATGGCTTCTCAATGGAGTTCCGCAGGCAGGGAGAGGCAGGAAATGGAGAGAGGGATGGGCAGGCGGCATGCCTCCTTGACGACCACATCAGTAAAGGCAGGCAACAAGTTGAGAGAATGAATCATTTGTTCCAGGTACTAGGGAGGTGATTTAGTGTTTACTCATCTCTGAGTCAGCACTTTTGCTGAGGTTATATTGGTGAAGGAGACAGAATTTGCACTCTGAGGGCTTACATTAGAATGGATGATGAACTATACAGATGAATAAGATGGTTTTGAGTAGTGATACTTGAAAGAAAGAAAAAAACCACAGTGCCTGTGAGTTACATGGGTGGAGACAGGCTGAAGCTCCCTAGTCACATGTAGGGAGGCATCCCCTCTGACGGTTTGGCAAAGACCCCGAGGGTTGATCATTTAGAGGGGCCGTGGTTGGGGGGGGCTGGGGGAAGGAAATCAGGCATGTGGGACATGACTTTGAAGAGCCCTGAAGGTGGTGTTTGAACTGTGAGGGGAAGTGGTTTAGGGTGAATGCAAAGGACTGCCAGGTCTTAATGGGAAGGGATAAGTGGGCCAAGTGCAAGAGCTGGAAATTCTCTTTGAAGGCTTGCACGTGTAGGAAGGCGTCTTGGGCAGTAGCCGGAGTCAGCAAGTGCTCTTCCAGAACTTGTAGTCACATTAATGTAGTCTTTGTGTAGCTGTTTCCTGATTTCAGGCTACGTGCCACCTGTGCTAGTGTGCATGTGGGGTTAAAGATAAAGGAAGTTGAGTGCATGTAGGGAAATCAGTACAGTTCCTCCTGCCAGCCAAGAGTATGAGTTCTAGCTTTTTTTATTTGTGCACAGCACAGGGACAGGACCCGCTGTGTACCTGGACATCAGGCACAGTGATGTTTGTGTTTAGAAGCATCCTTCTCACAGTATGTGTAGAATGGATTGGATAGCACTGACACAGATGGGTGTTTCTAATACACTCTCTTTTGTTCCCAGGTTTTGGGGAAGGATCACCCTGACGTTGCCAAGCAGTTAAACAACTTGGCTTTACTGTGCCAGAATCAGGGCAAGTACGAAGAAGTCGAATATTACTATCAAAGAGCTCTGGAGATCTACCAAACAAAACTGGGGCCTGATGACCCCAACGTGGCCAAAACGAAAAATAACCTGGTATGTTGACAGAGGTACACTGTGTAGGTAGAGCCAGAATTGCTCCCTTTTTTTGAACTCTGAGCTTTGTTGTTTAACCTGTAGATAAGAATGTGTGTTTCATTTACATATGAAATAACTAAGTTCTTTCTTTTATTTTAAGGCATCCTGCTATCTGAAGCAAGGAAAATTCAAGCAAGCAGAAACACTGTACAAAGAGATTCTCACTCGTGCACATGAAAGGGAGTTTGGTTCTGTAGATGGTAAGAACTGTATTGGTGCTTCCAAGCAGATGCAGTTGTTAGGATGCACTAGAAATACTCATTTCCTTCTGGAACTTGGTAACACCCAAGTCATCACCGTATTTTCAGGGTAGAATTTAATTGGAATTTTAGAAATGATTTTGCACATAGTGCTTGGAGAAGAGGACATGGCAGTTTGAGAGGTCATAGGTTCATTCATTCCTTCATCTACCATCCATTGAACACGGTGAATGGTTGCTTACTTGCCCTGACCTACATACACACTCAGAGGGGTCACATGCCTTGCGGCGAGAGGTGATGGGCCACCTGCCCTGTCTTCCTGTGTTGCCCTCTCTTGAGTCCAGGCTGGCTTCATGCACAGCTCCAACCACTAATTCTAGAAAGCCTCTTCGGAGGCATCAAGACTTTCTGGAATTGTTCTATTATCCTGGTTCCCAAAGTGCCAGTGGGGACCGGTAGCATCAGCACCACATGGGACCTGTCAGAAATGCAAATGGTTTACCCTACCTCAGGCCTGCTGGGATATTTGTTTAAAAGAGCCAAGGCCCGTCTCTGTATTCCTTAAAGTATTTTTTTTTCTTTTTTCTTTTTTTTTTAATTTATTTATGATAGTCACAGAGAGAGAGAGAGGCAGAGACACAGGCAGAGAGAGAAGCAGGCTCCATGCACCAGGAGCCCGACGTGGGATTCGATCCCGGGTCTCCAGTATCGTGCCCTGGGCCAAAGGCAGGCGCCAAACCGCTGAGCCACCCAGGGATCCCGTATTTTTTTTTTCTTAAAGTATTATAGGTACTTAATGTATACAGTTTTTTTTTAATTTTATTTATTTATTCATGAGAGACAGAGAGAGGCAGAGACACAGGCAGAGAGAGAAGCAGGCTCCATGCAGGGACCCCGACATGGGACTTGATCCTGGGTCTCCAGGATCACGCCCTGGGCTGAAGCTGGCACTAAACCGCTGAGCCACCCGGGCTGCCTGTGTATACAGTTTTGGAATAAATAACAAGATTTAAATTGCTCAATAAAACAATATTTGTCACATAAGGCATTTCCCACTGCATTGGGTTACGTAAGGCATTTGGAATGAGGACAGTTGTTACTGGTCTGCAGGAAACCTCAGGATGCATGGGGAGAGATGTTTTGCTTAATAAATGTTTTCATTTATAGAGAATTTCTAGAAGTCACTTTTGAAAAATCTTTCAAGTGTATTAGTTTTTTTCTTTCCATTGGTAAGTGGAACAGTAGTAAATCTGTTTTACTCTCAGAATATAGCAATGCCCCAAGCTCACCCTGTGAGCAGGGATTTTGTTTTTTGTTTTTTGTTTTTAAAGATTTTATTTATTTATTCATAGAGATGCAGGGAGAGAAAGAGAGGCAGAGACACAGGCAGAGGGAGAAGCAGGCTCCACGCAGAGAGCCTGATGTGGGACATGATCCTGGGTCTCCAGGATCACGCCCTGGGCTGCAGGCGGCGCTAAACCGCTGCGCCACCGGGGCTGCCCTGTTTTGTTTTTTTAAAAGATTTATTTATTTATTCATGAAAGAAAGAGAGACAGACAGACACAGGCAGGGAGAGAGAGAGAGAGAGAGAGGCAGAGACACAGGCAGAGGGAGAAGCAGGCTCCATGCAGGGAGCCCGACGTGGAACTCGGTCCAGGACTCCAGGATCACGCCCTGGGCCAAAGGCAGGTGCTAAACCGCTGAGCCACTCAAGGATCCCCTGAGCCACCCAGGGATCCCTGGGATTTTGTTTGGAGTTGTTGCAGGATGGGGCCACGGATCCTCACCAAACTGTAGAGGCTGTGTGGATTTTGTAGTGATTCTACAGCATTTCCTAATAACTTCTTTTAAAAAAGTCTCTTCTGGAGAAATACTTATGATTGGCTAGCTGCTCTTTGCTAAAAATAGTAGCATGAAGTCCAGTTGGGTTCTAGTTAAAAGCAGTTTTCCTTTAAAAAAAAAAAAAAAAGAAAGCAGTTTTCCTATATTTGGACTTGCCCTCCATACAAATGTTAAAGCATAGGACAGAAGGTATCTTTTCTTTAGGCAAGATGACGATGTGTCCTGTTGTCATCGGTGTGTGACCTCCGGCCTCACGGGGCCCCTGCTGCTCGGTGCACACGCTGATGTATGTGACCTGTTGTGTTGTCTGGGAGTTGTGCTCTGTTAGCTTGCTGCATACTTAGGTATTGTAGCAGTGGAATTACTTTAGTTAGATAAAGCTAAAACTGTACAGTGTTAGTAAGTTTCAGATACTGTTCACTCTCTTAAAACCAATATTTGAGACAAGTTTTTGTTTTATCCTATAACATGGCAAGTAATAATTATAAAAATAGCCACACATTAGTCTTTCTGTCAGGCAGTCTCAGTGTGTAATCATGTCAAATTTTCTGAACAGTCTGGTGAAGTGGGTCTAACCTTCACCCATTTTAGGAGTGAGGACACTGTAGAGAAGTGATTTGTCCATGGTTTGGTAGTTAGTGGCTAGACCGGCTGTGAGCACAGGTTTCTTCCTCTGGAACCTAAAATAGGTCCTCGTAGGAAACCTTGAAAATTCATGCATAGATGGAACATGAAAAACACCCATGATTTCAACACCCAGATACAGCTTTTAGCGATCGTAGTGTCTTTCCTTCCTTCTGTGCTGATTAATTTACATATTTAAAACCATACTTTTTAAAAAAAATTTTTATTTATTTATGATAGTCACAGAGAGAGAGAGGCAGAGACATAGGCAGAGGGAGAAGCAGGCTCCATGCACCGGGAGCCCGACGTGGGACTCGATCCCGGGTCTCCAGGATTGCGCCCCGGGCCAAAGGCAGGCGCCAAACTGCTGCGCCACCCAGGGATCCCAAAATCATACTTTATATATAGTCCCACATACTTATTTTCCTTCATACTTGTACCTCAAGCATTTTTCATGTCATAAAAGTGTTTTCAGAAACTTCACTTTTGTAATTGCTTGTCCTCCATGGTGTGGGTACAAGGGTTGTCTAGAAACTGGATGGAATGGCATGGTTAAGGTTCTTAAAAATTAAGGAGACTTTAAGAGAATATTGATTAGTATCTTTTTCTATTTTGGCTCCTTGCATCTTACCCTTTTTTTTTTAGACTTTTGTTTAATGATAGCATTTTCAAATTCTAAACATTCCCAAGCGTATGTGAGGATTCTAGCATTAAAAGTTTCATTGTAGGGGCCACAGCATTTGTCAGCTGCTTCTTTTTTTTTTTCTTTTTTTTTAAGATTTTATTTATTTATTCATAGAGACAGAGAGAGAGAGAGGGAGAAGCAGGCTCCATGCAGAGCGCCTGACGCGAGACTCTATCCCAGGTCTCCAGGATCATACCCTGGGCTGCAGGCGGTGCTGAACCGCTGCACCACCGGGGCTGCCCCATTTGTCAGCTTTTTTGACAGTTGCCTGCCCTATCTAGGTACATTGGATAGTGTGTCTTCTGTTCACAGCGCTGCACGTGAGCGCCCATCTGTTTGTTTCTTCTACCCTCCTAGGCTCCACTGTGAACTTCTTCTGTCGAAGCTGTAAGAAATAACATCTAAAGACCTTGCAACCATTGAAACTTGACAGCCTCTACTCAGTGTGCCCTATTAAGCTTCAGTTTTTTTTTGTTTTTTTTTAATTTTTTATTTATTTATGATAGTCACACACAGAGAGAGAGAGAGGCAGAGACACAGGCAGAGGGAGAAGCAGGCTCCATGCACCGGGAGCCCGACGTGGGATTCGATCCAGGGTCTCCCGGATTGCGCCCTGGGCCAAAGGCAGGCGCCAAACCGCTGCGCCACCCAGGGATCCCAGCTTCAGTTTTATAGTATGTTATTTTTTCTCCCCTAGATGAAAATAAACCCATTTGGATGCATGCTGAAGAAAGAGAAGAATGCAAAGTAAGAATACACTATTTTGAGAAATTTTCTGATTTGGATATATTGCTTTAAAGATAATGACTCATTTGTTATAATTTAGGGAAAGCAAAAGGACGGGACATCTTTTGGAGAGTATGGCGGCTGGTACAAAGCCTGCAAAGTTGATAGGTATGTCTTTTTTTTTTTCAAAGGTTTTGTTTATTTTAGATAAAATGCAAGAGATCAAGTGAACAGGGGGAGGGGCAGATGAGGAGGGAGAGGGGGAAGCAGACTCCCCGCTGAGGGCAGATCCCAGAGCCCGATGCGGGGCTCAATCTCCCAACCCTGAGCCGAAATCAGGAGTCAGACACTTCACCGACTGTGCCACTTGGGTGCCCTGATAGGTATGTCCTTTTATCTGAAGAAATAGAACTGCCTTGGAAGGTGTTAGTGCTTTAAGGGCAGCTTGTGAGTGAATGAGCAGGGAAAATTCCTTTAGGTGGTGCGCATGCATAGTCCCATGTGGCTCCCAGATTCCAGGCAAAAACCTGTAACTTTGTGGAGGAGGTAATGTACCTGCATGCAACTCACCGCAACATGGGTGAAATCTGAGTTCTGTCCATTAGCTCGACTTTGCCTGAGGCTAAGTGCCAAATCAGGAGAAGGGGTAACTGAGTAGGGAGGTGGTGTTCAGGGCGACCATCCTTCGAGCAGACTCAGGAGGCAGGCCAGCCTTCTGCAAATGTGAGCCTCGCCCTCCCCTGCACCTCTCGTCTTTGCGGCCCTCAGGGCCTCCGGGTGTGCAGAGGGCAGCGTGAGGTCCTTGGCTGCTGGCCCTGTGAGCCTCTGCTGCCCACACCTCTGTTTCCTCTCCTGACTGAAACACCTTCCCGGAGGACTTTTCCCTTTCTTAACTGTAACTCCACCTAGAGGACCAGTTTACCAGTCATCTGTTCAGGAAAATGATCTGAACCCTCTTCTGGGTTCCCCATAGCACTTACCATAAAAACTGACATTTATAGGCTTTATTTTTACTACTACTGTGTAATTGTCTCAGACATAGGGCATAGCTTCTTTATTTCTCTACCTTAAGCAATGATCATTAGCAAGAAGAGTGGCCTCTTGAGGACTTAATATGTACTGAAAGGACGTAGGTTTATTTCTAGGTTTTTAGTGAGACTGCTGTCAGGGGTGCAGAAGTGCTCCATCCCTGTGCGCACTCACTCTCTGCCTGCAACCCCGCTCACACATTCTGCTTCCCTCTCCTGTGGACAGGACAGGAGGTGAATAGCAACACCAGAAACACCTTGTCCTGTTTACTGCCCAACACATAGTAAGTTCTGCCTCCAGAGGAAGTGTGATGGTCACCACACAGAGCCAGCACAGACATCTCTGTTGACATGAGCCTATCCCACTGGCCGTGCAGAGGGAAGCTTCAGAGAGGGACAAGGCAGGGCATCCTTTGGGATGGAAGAAATTTTCAGAGGGGCTCCTGGGGGGGGCTCAGGCAGTGAACCATCTTTTTTTTTTAAAGATTTTATTTATTCATTCATGATAGACATGGGGGTGGGGGCAGAGACACAGGCAGAGGGAGAAGCAGGCTCCATGCAGGGAGCTCGATGTGGGACTCGATCCCGGGACTCCAGATCATGCCCTGGGCCAAGGCATGTGCTAAACCGCTGAGCCACCCAGGGATTCCCAGCATCTGACTCTTGATCTCAGCTCAGGTCTCGATCCTTAAGGCCGTGAGTTCAAGCCCTGGGTGGCTCTGTGCTGGGTGTGGAGTCAGCTTAAGAAAAAAAGGAAGAAGAAAAAACTAGAGTTTACAGTCAAAAGAAGCAGTGTAAGAAATTTAAAGAATTCTCGCAAACATAAGTCTGTTAGTGCTTTAGAGGATAGTGTTTAGTGTTATTGATAGTACTTCTAAAACTTGTATTTAATAGTTCTCTGTATCCTTTGTTTTCTTATAGTCCAACTGTTACAACTACTTTGAAAAACCTTGGGGCACTTTACAGACGTCAAGGCAAATTTGAAGCTGCAGAGACATTGGAAGAAGCAGCCATGAGGTCCCGCAAACAGGTCAGTGGCCTGCCTTCTCTTTTTTTTTTTTTTTTTTTTTTTTTTTTTTAATTTTTATTTATTTTTATGATAGTTACAGAGAGAGAGAGAGAGAGAGAGGCAGAGACACAGGCAGAGGGAGAAGCAGGCTCCATGCACCGGGAGCCTGACGTGGGATTCGATCCCGGGTCTCCAGGATCGCGCCCTGGGCCAAAGGCAGGCGCTAAACCACTGCGCCACCCAGGGATCCCCAAAAGCTTGATTTAGAAAGAAAGTATTTAATATTTTAGTTTGTACAAAGAAAATTATGTTGTTTAAAAGACTGTAGCTATGACACCAGAAGCATAAGCAGCAGAAGAAAAACCAACTGAATCAGTTAGATTCACCAAAATTAGAGCTGTTTGTGCATTCAGGGATGCTACCAAGAAAGTGAAGACACCCTTAGAAATGGGTGGAAGTGCTTGCAAATCACCGCTGATGAGGATCTGACATCTAGAACATATAAAGACAGAAGGATCTCCTAGTTTAAAAGTGAACAAAGGAGCTGAGTAGACATTTCTCTGAGGGCGGCACCCAGATGCCCAGAACAAGCACATGATGAGGTGTTCGGTATCCTTAATCATTAGGGAAATGTGAAGCAGACCACAGCGGGATACCCTCTCACACCCAGGAGAATGGCTGTAATCCAGAACAGATAGAAAGTCATAGGTGCTGCTGCATACCTACCTGAGAGAGGTAGTGATGGAAAGTCTTGGGCACTGCGGGGGGAGATGTCAGGTGGTGCGGTCCCTGTGGACAGCAGTGTGGCAGCTCCTCAGGTTCAATGCGGAGCTACCGAAGTGCTTTCCTCGTCAACTGAGAGGTGTTGGTTAGACTGAGATGATGTTTGTGAAGAAATATGGAAAAGGCATACTTGTTGCCCTGTAGTGAGCAGATTTCAGAGTAATGAGTAAATGTATTACTCTCTGTGTATGTGTATAAATAGGTAAAAATATATATAAAGAGACTAGGGTTGTTTTGTTTTAAGATTTTATTTATTTATTCACGAGAGACACAGAGAGGCAGAGACATAGAGGGAGAAGCAGGCTCTCTGTAGGGAGCCCAATGTGGGACTTGATCCCAGGATCGTGACCTGAGCTGAAGGAAGATGCTCAACCACTGAGCCACCCAGGTCCCCCATGGTTTTGTTGTATATTTTTATTTTATTTTAATTAATTTATTTTTAAAAGATTTCACTTATTCATGAGAGATGCAGAGAGAGAGAGAGGGGTAGAGACACAGGCAGAGAGAAGCAGGCTCCATGCAGGGAACCCAATGTAAGATTCATCCAGGAACTCTGGGATCATGCCCTGAGCCAAAGGCAGACGCTCAACCGCTGAGCCACCCAGGCATCCCTTGTTGTATATTTTTAGGATTGGAGAGACAAGTGTGAGTTTTTTCCTTTCCATTTATTTACTTATGTATGTATGTATGTATGTATGTATTTATTTATTTATTTAATTTATTTAATTAATTAATTCATTCATTCATGAGAGATACAGGCAGAGGGAGAAGCAGGCTCCCCACAGGGAGCCCCATGTGGGACTCAATCCCGGATCCCGGGATCACGCCCTGAGCCCAAGGCAGACACTCAACCACTGAGCCACCCAGGCGTCCCTCTGTTCCTGAATAGTAGGCGATTATGTGTTTGTTTATGGCCACTTTTTGTCTGGGATTAAAATTACCCATATATACCTAATAATTCTTTTCTTTCAAAAGAGTTCACGCAGAATGATGAGAGAAGACCCGCAGTGTTAGAACCAACAGTGCCTCCCAGCTGTGCCCCTAGAGGATCCCCTTTCTTAAGTCCCATCATTCCTCCAGGGTCTTCTGACTCTGAAGGGCTACTTGGGACCGTGGCTCTGTGTGGGGCAAAGTGCCCTGAGGTATTGGGAGCTCTGTTGGGGGTTCCGCTGTGTGAGGGTCTCGCTGTGTGGGGCCACTCACTGAGTGTGCCGCCCCTGAGGATGGAATGTGGCTTAGGAGGTCTTGGTGCTCATCCTAGATCTAGAGTGCTGTGACCAGTCATCTTCAGGAGTAGTTCCAACAATCCAGGCTTTGTTTTAAGGTGCCAGGATAAAGGTGTTTTTATGCCTCAGTCAGTTAGTATCTGCCTTGGGCTTGGGGTCATGATCTCAGGGTCTTGGTTCACAACCCCGCGTCTGGCTCCCTGCTCAGCAGGGAGTCTGCTTCTCTCTCCACTTCCTCCTGCATGTGCACTCATTCTCTCAAATAAATAAATCTTTTTTTTTTTTTTTTTTTTTTTTTAATTCGTGAGAGAGACAAAGAAAGAGGTAGAGACATAGGCAGAGGGAGAAGCAGGCTTCCTGCAGGGAGCCCAATATGGGACTACATCCCAAAACCCTGGGATCACGACCTGAGTGGAAGGCAGACACTCAACCACTGAGCCACCCAGGTGCCTCATAAATAAAATCTTTAAAAAATAAAGTGCCAGGATGATGTGTATCAAACGAGTTGAGTCTGGGGAATCAGGAGTTGTGGAAATTTAAAGAAAGAGATTGTCTGTGCTTTATTGGGAATGGTGCCCTTCTGCTGGATCAAGGGCCACCGTCTGCCTTACTGTCAAAGTCACAGCAGCATATCATGTGCTTGAGGTTTGTGCCTTTTGAAGAGGAAACTATCGAAGTCAGTACAGGTGCAGTATTTGCATGAGCTGTTGGGGTTGAGATCCCATTTAGAAGATGGGACATGTTGCGTCTGGGTCATTAGAACTGAAATGCACCCAGACAGCAGTCTGTGCTGTGTGATAGCACCTCAAGTGTGTGTGGGTCCATCTCTGCGGAAATGAGGGGAGAGCTTGCTGCTGTCCTCACTCCTTGACAGGGGGGCGTTTGGGTGTTTTCCAGTATCTTACTGTGACGCTTGGCAAACAGAGAAGTTGAGGGAATTTCACACTCTTGTGCCTGCCTCCCAGATTCTGCTGTAAATGCTTCATTGCTCTCTGGCACATCTCTCCCTCCTCTCTGTCCAGCAGTCCTGTTTTGGGTAGAGCATTTCAAGTTTGTGTATGTCGGTACAATTCCTTCTAAATACTTCCAAGTGTGCATCTCACCCACTGGAACCCATGTTTGTTGTCTTTTAAAATTTCAGATAAACTTTACAAAGAGTGAAATGCGTGAGTCGTAAGTGTGTATTTCCACGAATCGCTCTTCCAAGTTTTTCTCTCCAGTGTTTAAAGACTTTTTTGTGTGTGTGTTGTTTTTTTACCCCCTGGTGAAGCTGAGCCATCTTAGAAATCCTTAATCAAACTTGAGTTCTAACGGATCAAACCCTGTCCCTCTTGCCTGGCTCAGGGTCTTGACAATGTTCACAAACAGAGAGTAGCTGAAGTGCTGAATGACCCTGAGAACGTGGAGAAGCGGAGGAGCCGCGAGAGCCTCACTGTGGACGTGGTCAAGTACGAGAGCGGCCCTGATGGAGGGGAGGAAGTGAGTATGAGCGTAGAGTGGAACGGGGTAAGTACAGTACACGGCTGCCGGCCTGCTCCCACAGATGCTTGCCTGCTGCCCGGAGGCCGCCTGGGCCAGGCTCCCAGCAGGAGTGCTGTCCCACACGTTCCTCCTGGCTTAGTGCTAGACACTGTCCTTTCCTCAAATTAAGTACAAATTAAGCTTTGTGTAAGTTCTTATCTTCTGCTAATAATGAAGTCTGTTACTCGTTTGAAGTGGTCGTTTCCTTTTCTGTAGGAACCCATGAAAGCTGTTTGGCTTAACTTAGAGCACTTAAATGCTGATTGAGTGTCCTGGTTGTTTAGAGCCATAATCCATAACCTGGTTGTGTTTTGATATTAGGATTAGTTTGGCAGAAAACTAACTCGCTTTTTTAACTTACCCATTTTCATTGCTAACTCCAGTGCTCCTAATTTCACTGACCAGGCTGCTGTAGATTTTCTGAGAATTAATTTAAATTCCTTCAATGGAAGTGATGTTTCAAATAGAGCTTGTCTCTAGAGAAGAATAGGTTGGGGTCGCTACTTTTGGTGGCGCCTCGGTGCTGAGTGTCACCTTCCCACTGAGGTCCCGTGGCTAGTCTCTCTTCACAGTCCTTTGCCAGACGTTTTCGGATACAAAACACGTGCCCGTGTTTGGAACATGTCTCTCCTGGCCAGGCTCTACCTCTGGGTTTCACTGGTTTGCCTTTATGGAAATTCTTACCACTGCTATTTATCCAGTGGTCTCCAAAGAGCGTGTGGCCTCCTGGACATTTTTCCTAGCAAATGTTGGTCACACAAGGGTAATACTTTTGTGCATTGAGTTAATATCTTTGGAACTTTGCTTTTAGCAGGAAAGGTTGAATGCAGGATTGTGTGCACAATCCATTTTTTTCTTTTTTGGAAGTTGCAGTAGATGCAGTTTGGTTAGTTGTAATTGTGCAAATGTTTTGCCAAATAGAAGTCTTGGGGCTTCCTATTCTTTTATCTTTTTGAATGTATTTATTTTGGGGATTTTCTAGAGCTGTAGTGCCTTGGTAAGGATGAACATTCTCAGTAGACGTTTTCTATGTAACGTTAGTGGCCAGAATTTCAGGGAGAGCATCTTTTTGACTGTCTTTATCTGGCAGCTGCCTTGCTTTGGTGTTTCCTGTGCCAAGACAACCAATCAGCATCTGCTTTGACCATTCCCCCATTGGGCAGTAGTCTAACACATAAGCGATGATGGCCAGGCCCTCTCTTGTCCGCATCTGGCCACACTGTGTACTGTACTCTCCCACGATTCCTATTGTCCTGCATGCCTTGTGTAGAGGGCCATGTCCCTTCTCTAGTCTGTAGAAGCCAGGGCGCAGATTTTGATACTCTTGAACGAAGTTCTGGAGGAACTTTTTCTTGAGACAGTATTTCTAGGTCAATCTTTCTGTGAAATCCTATAATAAAATTATTGACAATGTAGAGTTCTGTTCCCATCGTCAAGACTAGGACTCAAGGATGAGGGAGAGCTGCTTTCCATCCAGTTTGTAGGGCTGGTGGGCGGCTTCCTGTCAAGCCTGCTGTGGAGTCACAGATGCAGAGGGCAGGAAAGGTCCCCCCTCTGAGTGCGCACATGGGCATCCTTCCACTTCACATTTCCTGTCTCACTTTGGATATGCTGTCACATAGGATGTTCACATCCCAGGCTTTGGACACCTTTTTACTTGAGCCCTAGACACCATATGCTCTGCGTCCTTGACAAAATCCATCCCAGGCTCGTCAGTGGGTTGTGGTCCACTCACTGGCTGAAGGAATCTATATCCCAGATCTTCGGTCATCCTGGACAGTAGTTCCTAAATTTGCAGTGAGCAGTGGAAGGGGCCCTTGGTTCACTTAGAGTCTGAGATCAAGCAGCAGGTGACTCAAGAGCTGCTTGGGGTACCTTGGGGTACCCTTGTGGGTGAACGTGCTCACTGCCACGCCTGGAGGCCTCTGCTCCGACCCAGCCCACCCTCACCTTCACCTTCTCGGGAGGTCCCCAGCTCTTAGGTTCTGAGGAGGTGGTAGCGAGCTCTCCTGACATTTGGGTGGAATTTCATTTTCAAAGCATACTGTTACTATTTAAGAAGAGGCAGTAAAGGCAGTATGCACACCAGGGTTTTGTTGAAATCATCCTGATTTAGGTGTAGGCAGATGCAGTTAAAGGAGCCCATTTTAAGTGCCACCTTCAGTTCAGATGTTAATGCGCTACAGCCCCCCACCCCTACCCCACCCCCCATGAGTCTCTGTCCAGGTGTGAGAGTTAGTGTTTCAGGCCCTCAGTGTGAGTGAAGAGTCCCTGTGATGACAGGGCATGTGGTTAAGACCTCTTACACCTGCAACAACTTACTACCTGAGAGCAGCAAGATTTTCAGGTAGTCCAGATCCACTAGGCGCAAATTGGGAGTTTAGTGTCAGGGGTAGACCTGTCATCTGTTAATTTCATATTTCAAATTGTGGGTGCTTTAAAGGTGGCTTCACTGTTCTTGGTGGTTTATGTTGTTACTCTAAGAACTTGTGATATATTTATAATGAGAAATGCCACCTAGATTTTCTTATTGGAGTTCTGCATTAGATATTTTTAAAAAGATTTTATTTATTCATGAGAGAGAGAGAGAGAGAGAGAGAGAGAGAGGAACAGACACAGGCAGAGGGAGAAGTAGGCTCCATGCAGGGAGCCCGACATGGGACTCCATCGTGGGTCTCCAGGATCACACCCTGGGCTACAGGCAGCGCTAAACCACTGAGCCACCTGGGCTGCCCATGCATTAGATTTTTTAAAAAAGGTTTCAGTGCTGTTTAGAAAGTTTAAAAACTGCTACCATAAGAAAAAGCATTGTGTTGCTGTGTTGTGCAGGTGCTCCTCCAGCAGGGAGGCTGGCAGGTGCAGGCTCAGCAGCCTCGTTCTATTGTCGTAGCTGTTTATACGAGACTGAGTAGGCATGGTTGTTCCCAACATTCAGAAATAAACGTAAAACGATGGGCAGTGTGGTCAAATATAAGGTAGCCTAGGTTCTAATTGCTCCCTGGAGATACCAAAAGTCTGGGTCAGCCCAGAACAGGATTACATGCTATTAAAATAGAATAAAAGTAAGATTACTGGTATGCTGTAATCATTCATATGAAATTTTTTATCAAATTCTTAGGGAAATGTGATTCTGGTCTATTACATACTATTAAGATTGTTGAAAATGTTCTTGAAAATGTAACTTCCTCTAACTTATTTTTTAAAAAAGATTTTATTTATTCATGAGAGAGAGAGAGAGAGAGAGAGAGGCAGAGACACAGGCAGAGGGAGAAGCAGGCTCCCTGCAGGGAGCCTGACATGGAACTTGATCCCGGGTCTCCAGGATCACGCCCTGGGCCGAAGGGGGCGCCTAACTGCTGAGCCACCCGGGCTGCCCACCTCTAGCTTATTTTTGTATAAAGTACAAAAGTACAGAGCTGAAGTCATTGTCAAGATAAATCTGAGTTCTCTTTTATGGTCCTGCTAAAAATGTAAATGCTATGTGGAGAGGAGTCCTTTCTGGCGGAATTGGATTCCCTTTACCCTCTGCACATCGCTGCATCTGCCTGTCCCTGGAGCCTGGGCCCCTCAGAGAACATGGGAACCCTTGCTGCACTATTATAAGGGATCGAATTTACAGCCATTCCTTGAGGGCTCCAGGAAACATCACGTCTTCCATTCCAAGGGGACCCGGAGTCTTCCTTTTCTGTTTTCTGTTTCTGACTTGCCAGTTCCCTGCAGGGTCCTTGAAAAGAAGCCTGCCCCACCTGCGCCCCCTACACTGAACTCTTGCCTGAGATTACTGAGGAATGGGATAGTATATGCTGTTAATTAGAAAAAGATTTTTATTTTTAAAAATTGTATTAGAAAGGCAATTAGACTATAACAAAGAGAAAGAAACAACAAATCACCTGAATCTATAGATAATAATTACTGCTGTATGTTTCTTAGGCAGTGCACTATTACTATTCATTTCTGTTCAGAAACCCACTTTTTTCATGTAAGTATTCTTTCATGGCATTATAAAGAAGTAGGATGTTTTTGAAAGAGAATGCAGGTCACCTCCCAACTCTCCATCCTTTACTGCATAGAAATCCACTGGGACTCGGGGTGGGTTTCCACTGTCCTCCCCATTGGTTCTCACTGGCTCTCAAGAGCAAGTGCAAGGAGGTGGGCAGCCCAGCTCCTGTGTGCCTCCTGCTGCAGGGGTGAGGGATTGGGTAGGGATAGCGTGGGTGTGTGTTTAACAGAAGTACCTCTGGAATCTGAAATCACTCCCATGGTCTGCTGAGTGGCTAGACAGGAATATTGTAACACTGCTATAGCGTAGCAATAAATTCTGAACTGAACTGCAGGAGTTGTACTATTTGTGGAATTAACAGTTTAATGTCCTTTTTTTAAGAGAGCAACAAGAACTTATGTTTTCTTGTCCTCCCAGCATTCATGGGGAGTTGGTAACAAATTTTATTTTTCCGTTTTAAAGATGAGAAAAATGAAGCTCGGGCTGGTTAAATGACTTGCTGAGCGTCCCATGGTGAGTCAGAGCGGGCAGGGGCTCGGTCCCCGCTGTCCGGGGCTTCGTACGAGACCACTGGGGTTCCATTCTCCTGAGACCCGGGGTGCATTACTGCCTGTGGAAATCCATTTTCTATAATTAATCTTATTTTGGATTATCAACTGCATGTTTAAAATGTGCTAAAGACTTTTAAAGTCAGTGGTTTCTTAAAGTTTCTGAAATGTTTAAACTGTTAGTGCTCTTAAGAGAAAGTCCTCCCTGATTTCAGAGAGAACTTTATAGTTTAGGGTTACAAAAGGATCTCTGAAAAAGGTTGAATGAATGGCATCTTCCTACTTTCTTTTGGTCACTGTCAATGTTTCTCATTGTGGAATCTCCTTTATGTACAGTTACTGGAAAACCTCGTTACAGTAAGTATCACGGAGATTTCTAGCACAGTGCTAATCTGTGCTGTGAAGCTGGGTTTTATTTTGATGACAGGAGTGATAGTCTCGATAATGTAAAAGATCCCATATGGCCTAGTGCCTCTTGGTACCGGGCTGATAGAAGCGGGCAGAAGGTAATCCCAAATACTGAAGCGATTAAAAGCACTGCTGAGATTTGTGACCTAGAAATACTGTAAGCCACGCTGCGTTCAGTGGGGGCTGGCTCTGTTCTCACAACGGTTTCACTGGGCTCTCTCTCTCCATTTCTGTCTGACAGGCCTAGCTGCCTTATGTGGCGCTCACACTGTCTCCTGCATGACGGGCGGCTCCTCCAGCTTTACTTCTCTCTCCAGTGCTGACTGCTGTGTTTAGCAATCCCCTAGGATTCTTGTCAGAGCTCCACCTCTCTGTGACTGGCCATTCCTTTCGGTGCTGCTGTCCTTTTTGGGGGGTTCCTTATCTCTGTATACATGTAGCTTTGCCAGATATGTACTTAGTAATATAAACTGTGTTAATAAAAACCATTTACTGTGTGATACATGAGATTAAAAATTAAGAGCGATTAGTTGTTCACTTTGATAAGAGGTAGTTAGAAGTCTCCCGCAGGTGTTAATGCAGTGGCATGACCGTTGACACTAGCTAGGCTGTAACAGTAGGGCATGTGCTGCTCCCGGCGTGCTCCGAGGCCTGCCGAGGCCACCCGGGCCCCGGGCTCCCCTAGGATCTCGCTCAAGTAGCATTTGCTGTGTAGTCTCTGTGAAATTTTGGCAATTTTGCTTTTCTCCACTAATCTTTAAGTGTTCAGTGATTTGTGTATTTGTGTCTTTCTAACTTCTAATAAACTCACTCCGACTGACCCGTGTCTTTGTGTCTGTCTGCCTAGAACTTCTTGCTCTTTCCATGGAATGCGGCATTGCATCCTCCTTCAGGGAATGGGGTTGCTGTTCATCTCACTAAGTGATTCATTCTGAGAATAAAAGTTACTTACAGACACAGTTTTTTCACTCTCTGGTTTTGGTTTTCATATCCAGATACTGTCACATGGTTTACTTTTTTTTTTTTTTTACTACGGGGAAAGCTGGACACTTTTCTGTGCTTCCACAAGGTGTCTTAGGGGTTTTAGTTACCATATGGAATGAGCATTTTATTTAATTTTTCAACCACATTTACAGTCAACATTGAATAAAACTGCTTTTTAAAATTTATGGAAGGTGCGCCTGGCTGGCTCAGTCCAAAGAGCGTATGGCTCTTAATCTCGGGGTCATGAGTGTAAGCCCCACATTGGGTACAGAGAATACTTAAATAAATGATAGTTTTTTTAAAAAAAATAATAACATTTACTGAAGAAGCAGTATATCTAAGTATTGCATGTACACAGAAGTGTTAAGTGGTCTGTATCAGATCTCAATGGTTTGGGTCCAGTGCTGTTACGTGGACCAGATGCTTGTTTTTATTAAACATGGAACTTGGTTTTGGTGATCTTCCAAGAAGCAGCCCTTGGGACTTCTTTTTGTGTTACCTTTTGTTTCAAAGCAGCGATATAATTTTGGGGGATGTTATTTTTTGTTTGAACTTCTTCATGTTTAGAGGTTTTTATGCTCATAGATTATCTTGACTGAAATTTAAAATGGATAGATTTCTATTTAAAGTGTATTTATATGCGTGGCAAACTGGTAATTTCTGTAGCAATCGTACTACCAGCAAGTCACAGGCAAGTAGGTCAACCGTGATGTGAATTGTTTTCATCAGCTTTGCCTCTTGAGCGGCCGGGAGAGGACTCTGCAGTTTCACATGTGTTCACGTTTCTTTCAGGATGGCACTGGATCTTTAAAGCGCAGTGGCTCCTTTAGCAAACTCCGAGCTTCAATTAGACGCAGCAGTGAGAAGCTGGTTAGGAAGCTGAAGGGAGGAAGTTCTCGAGAGAGTGAGCCAAAGAACCCCGGGTAATTATCTGCGGCCCCCTGCTGACCGCCCTGCCTGATGGCCCTTCCTCCCCCGGTGGTCCCTGGGCTCCTCCTGCCAGCCCTGGGCCCACGGCCCACGTCCTCACGTCCTCGGCCTCCCAGGACAGGCTGAGGAGGAACTGTGGGACTTCCTGTGGAGAGGCTAGGAGGGCGGGGGCCTTCCAAGGAAACCTGTGGAATTCTGTGATTTGATGGTATGTCCCAAGAGTCTTTCTTGGCAGCGACATGTTGGGGGCGTCACGTGAAAACACTGAGCACACTCACTCGTTGAGATAGGCGTTATTTTTAAAAATTGGTATTAGTCTAAATCCTTTAAAAATGGGGTTTTAAAATCCTTTTAAAACAAACACTAGCTAGGAGTATATGGGCTCCTACAGGTATTGACGTAGGGAGAAAAAAGGTTTTAAATAGAACGATCACCGTTTCAGGACTTTAGTAGAAGGAGTTTCTTTAGGGGATTAAAAAAACAGATTTTCCCCACGTTTTAAGAAGGGTTCACTCCTGAGTCTTACCGTCTTTTTTTTTTTTTTTCTTACCGTCTTTTGAACAATAACATTGAAGTCAAAGGAGTTTGATTCTGAGGCATTTTGCTCTTTGCTGGGTGGGCCGGAGTGCTGACATCTGCCCCCGCTTCTGGGCTATTTCTGGTGTAAACAGCATCTTGTTTTGGATGCATTTCCCACAGAGGCACTGTTTGGTCAGCTGTTCTGAGACTGAATTCCTAAGTGGTGCCTACTTGGTCAGGATTGAGTCGAAGTGAAACGCTTATACAAGTGATTCCACTTCCCCTTTTGTGGTACGAAGTCTCCCACTGCCGGGCCCGGTAGGCAGGGTCCCTTCACGCGATGTGCTGGAGACTCGGCGTTTAGGGGCTTTTCCAGCAGCTTCCTTTGTTAATTTTGAGGGACGTCCAGTCCTGTTCTTGTCTGTCAGTGAAGGCATAACTCCCGAGAGCTCTGGAGCCCCCCAGCTGGGGAGCAGAGGCCTGGGTCTGCTGTCCGCTCTGTGCTCCCAGGAGTCTGTGCTGCTGGGTGCACACATTTTGTGATGGCTTGTGGGGCAGGATGAGCAGTTTGATGGCTGTCACCCTGCTTCTCAAAAATGTTTTACAAGCCCGTTTCTTTGGAGGAAGTTTGATGAGCTCCACACGTGTTTGTTGTGAAACTACCTGGAAGATGAGCGTTGGAAGCCAGTTGGGGCTTCTGGAAAGACGTGGGGCTGAGCAGAAGCCTGCCGTTCTGTCCTGCTGTCGGCACCAAAGCTGGCGACCCTACAGACCAACGTGCCAGGGAAGCAGGTTTTAAATTGCTTTGGGGATAAAGTGCTAGTTTTAAAATACTTACAGAACTAAATGATAGTTCACTATCTGTCTCACCGAATTTTGAAAGAGTAAGCTTTTTCTTTGCTGTGTTACAAGGATCTGCATAGACTGTCGGGCACTCACTTAGGTGACGTTCCTGGGATGGGTCTGATGAACGCAAGTGGCTCATACATCCCAGCGCTTTCCACATGCCAGTATTTGGCTCCTCCAGGGCAAATGCACTGGCTGGTGGAGGTTCAGGAGGTTTTGAAGCTTTTTAAATGCAGAGTCCAGTTCTGGCACTAAGTCCTGTGACATGGGCCTTCTTCCCACATGACAGAGCTTGGAAGTGTTCCCCTCTCTCCTGAGCCTTCTGGCTCGGCCGTGATGCAGCAGTGCAGGTGCTCCACGGTGTGGTGTGAGCCACGGTGCAAGGAGCACCACCAGCCTGGCTACCCATGTGCACACACAGGGGTCGTGTATGGTCTTTGAAATGGTATCTCCTGAACTTGATGGAAACTTAAATGGCTTTAGAAGTTTTATCCCATAAAATACATAAAACTGAATCCTCTGTCCAGGTAGGAGTAACTGCGTTTACTAACTGGACCAGTGTTTCTCAGACCTGAGCATCAGCATCTCTGGGGGTTTGAACACAGACTGCCAGGCCCCAGCCCTCAGTTTATGGTGCAGTGGGTCTGCACACCCCCCCCCCCCCCCCCCCCCCCCCCCCCCCCCCCCCATCAGCCTTTCTAGCAGGTTCCTGGCTAGTACCTGCAGTGTTTTTGGCCTGGGACCACATTTTGAGGCTCTCTGAACTGGGCGTCCTTTCTGTTTTGTGTACCACGGTTTAAGAGAAGAGGGTGGATGCATCATGCAGGGCCAAGGGGACACTTGCTGGCAGGAATCAGATTGTTGTTACTTTCGTCTTATAAGGAAAAGAGAGCTTGAGGAAGAGCACTGTATAGCTCTCGTCCATCGGCCACTTAAATAACAGAATGATGAAGTGTACCAATGTGATTTGGTTTGATTTTATCTCTTGTTGAGTAAGTGCTATGTAGAGAATTCTAGCAGCACTTAAGTGGGGCTCCAGGGCTTGTCCTGGTTGGGGGATCTGGGGAGTGAGTTTTACTTGAGGTTAACTATATTAAGGTCTTTGCTTCTGGTGTAGTTTCATCAGTGAGAACTTGGTAAGTACCTGCCCTTGCTGGGCGCTGTGCCTGTGGCGCTGGTGGGCACGTGGAGTCATGACCTGGGCCTTCACCCACATAACTGGAGCGTTTTTTTTTATGTGTGTCTGGTTGTGCTAACCCTTCACACCTGTGCTTCAGCCTCACAGCCATGCCTTCAACTCACAGAGCAAATAATAGTGTGCACTGCTTGTGTCGTAGGTCGTTCAAAGTCATTATTACAGTTCCTGTTGGAAACATTTCAAAATAACCCTTAATATCAGCTATTTAACTTTAAAAGCAGAGATTTTCTGTTTGAGGACATCCATGGTGGCAGTAAGTGATGATAGTAACTTTACAGCTGTCCATAATTTTAAGCTTAGGTTTTAGGTTATTTGCAGGGTATTTCATCAAGTATTTTAAAGGTGTCAATGGAGAAAAGTGGAGAATGGAGAAAAAAACAAATACACATTTAAATCACTACATTTCCTTAAATGTAAAGCCATGGAATTTGTTTTAGATTTTGGTTTCTAAGCAGAGAAAGCTGCTGAGTTTATTTGGCTAATAAAAAATTATTTTTACTTTTAATATTGAACAATACGTAAAGTACACAAGCGTATATGTATGTATCAGATCTTAACGCTGAGTGTCGAGTGTGGCTGTTTTCCACGTTCACTTGGGGTGAGTGTTGGGTTTTGGAGGGGCTCTAGGCTCCCTTCTTACAACCGACCAGACCCCCTGCAGATGCACGCTGTGCCTGGCAGAGCTGCTCGCCACCCACGGGAGCCAGGCTTCAAAGCCTGAGAGCATGACAGCACTGAATTTACACGTAGTATTTAAGAAAAATGCTTTGCTGAGAAAGATGCAGAGAAACTGCTTTTTTTCTCCTGGGCTTTATGGATGGACCCAGGGCATCTGTGCTAGAGTTGGCAGACGCCCCAGTTGGGGTGAGAGGAAGGCCCGCTCTCTGTGAGGGAGGGCTCCAGGGGCCCCCCACGGTGACAGCTCCTTTCAAGGGGGGTGGTTTGCTGTTTCCCGCTCCCGGGTCACTGATGTGCTGCTGGTTTGTCCTTTTGCATGTCCACTGCCCTGGTTGCAGCATGAAGCGTGCCAGTTCTCTGAATGTCCTTAACGTGGGTGGCAAGGCCGCTGAAGACCATTTCCAAGTAAGGAGCCCTGCCCCGCTTCGTGCCCCTGACGTCCCAGCCTGGGCTAACTGGGTGGCCGCAGGCCCTTCCCGGGCGTCACTGCCACTTTGGGCGGCCTTAGGAACACAGTAGTTAGGAGTCGCAGACAAAGAGGGATCATGTTGGTATTTCCGGAATCTGTGTTAATTTGATTCCATGAATTATGGGAACGTACATGTTGTAAACATTCTCAGTCTATTAATTATTGATCTTTAGTTTGCTTAAGCTAGTTAAAATTTAAATATTCTGCTAAAGTAATGTCAAAACTTGGCCACCTCATGTGTATTAACTGATCTTAGCCTCTGGTAAGTTTGTAACTAATTCATTGTCTTGTCAAACTGTTCAATGTTTTAAGACTGTTAGAACTTTACTAATGTGAGTAACTGATGCATTGTCACTTTTACACCCAATGTTCAGCACTTTTTTTTTAGCAGTCCCAAGGCTTGCACAAACCTGTCACCTTCCCATTTAAAACTGCTGGCACCTTCTTTGTCGGGAAGGGCCTTTTAATTTTCCGTTTTTTCTCAATGTCTCATGTGGCTGTCGGGTGTGGCCCAGTGCCCAGCAGACCAGGCAGCTGAACTTAGGGCACAGAGAACCTTCTGACTTAGCAGTTAGTGCTCATCCACTGGTGACCAGGCTCCCTGGCCGTTGCACCTCTTAGCTCCCGTGGTGCCGCTGCTCACCCCAGACGCTCACTGGCTGCCGCGGGCCTCCCTTCTCCTCCCCAGGACCTTAGGAGGTGACTGTTCCCAAGGTGCTTGTTGCCAGGCCCTTGGTGACACGGGAGGTGCAGGTAGTGTCTGGGCAGTGCGCTTGGATGCGCCTGGTGACAACAGTAAAGAGGCGTCTTGTCTTAAAAGGTGTGGGATTGACTCAGTCCTCCCTCCACCCCGCTCAGGGCTGGCCCCCTGCACACGATGGTCAGGACTCCCACTATTGTTAGCTCGGAGCCACTTGAAGCCAGCGTCCTTTGGAGTACTGGTTAAGTATAATTTTTCCTTTGTTTTTTCACGCAGGAACGAAATAATTGTCTGGCAGACTCTCGTGCTCTGAGTGCCAGCAACACTGAGCTGGCCCGCTGAGGGTCGAGGCTGAGCTAGATAAAATCCCCGAGACTAATGGAGCACTGAGCCCTCAAAGCTTTGCCGAGCCCCCTCCCCTAACTCTGCAGGGGACCCACCACCTGGGTCACTTGCTTCTCTAGATAGTGATCCTCCACCGCCTCGCCTCCTGGAGGCCTGCCCCGAATTCTGTTAAGCTGTCTGCAGTCTAGCGACCAGGAGCTGCCGGAGCGTGAGCGTGAGACCGGCCGGGCCTGGCGGTCAGGGAGGCCGATGTGGCGCTGGCAGCTGGCTTCCCCACGTTTGGAATGGGCCGCTGCTCACGGACTACACCGGAATCTGTTGTGCGTGTTAATGTATACTAAGGCTGTAACCTAAGACTCTGGAACCTTACGCTGCATCCTTTCAGAATAAGCATCTGATGATCTGTGGCAGAGCTGCCTGGAATTCAGAGAGGGGGTGCTAAGAAGCGGGGGAGACGGGTAACATGCTGGTGGGTCTGGGTCCCCGCCGGGTCCCCACTCCCGCAGTGTGGCACATCCACGTGCCTTGCCAGACGCCCCGTGGGCTCCCAGGCCTGCCCCTTTGGAACCCCTTTTTCCCCTGCTGGTCCCTGAGTGCTGAGCATGTAGAGATGCAGGTTTTATGTTGAAAAAGGTTTTCTTTGTCAACATGGGGTAGGTTTTGATGGAAACATTGTCCAGTGTTTGCTGCAGCCCTGCCCCTCAATAGATGTGTGAGTCAAGCTGGTAGCTTTAGAAAATCCCGAGCAGATGACGAGGGGGTTGGTGGCACCCAGAGACAGGTGCCTCTGGGTCTGGCCCGTGGCCTCTGTGGCCGTGCCTCTTTGCTCAGCGCCCGACCGTCCCAGTTTGCAGCTTCTGGTGGACGAGGAACTGACTGTGTAAACGCTGTCCAGGGCCGGTCTGCACATGGGGTGGATCGGGAGACACGCGAGGAAAGAACGCGCACAGCGTGTCCCCGCAGAGGCACTGTGTGCTCTGCAGTCCCGTCTGGGTATGGAGGCCGCTGGGAGGGCTGGAGGGGCTGGCTGGAAGCTGCCCCATGTCGGGTCATCCTTCCCCAACCCCCGTCCCGCCGCCCCCGCCGTCAGAAGTGCTCTCTCGTGCCACGAAGCTGATCCAGTACTGATCCAGTACGTCGGAAACCTAGCCGGGTTCCCTTACTGACGCTTCTCTCTGGAGGAACAGGGCGTTTGGGAAGGATGAACATGGGGTGAGAATAGGATTTCATGTTGGGCCCCAGGGGGTACGGGCAGGCCTTTGTTGGCCTTGCCTCTCTGAGGGCGCCAGCGGCCTCCTTTAGACCCAGCCCAGACCCAGCCCGTAAGAAACCTTCCTGCCCCCGGGACGCTGCCTGCAGATCTGTGCTTTCTGAACTTGGACAAAACAAAGGAGCCCGGTTGTCACTGCTTCATTCAAGTGTGCGTGTTCACGCTCTCGGGGAGGGAGTAGTGCGGGCAGCGTGCTTTCCTTTCTGGGGGAGGGGACCCTTGGAATGCCAGTCGTCCCTCCCCCCCCCGTACCTAGTGCCTGTGGTTCCAGGCCTTGGCCACAGGGCAGACGGGAAGTGGATCGGGGTTGCACCGTGTGCAGAGCCCTCCGTGGGCCTGTCGGAGGTGGAGGCTGTGGAGGGCCGGGCCTTCCGACCCTCCCAGCTCTTCCCAAGGTGCTAGACCCGGCAGCCTGGGGCACTCACTCGGTGTTTGCAGTGTTGGGGGAGTCACTGATGTCTTGGAGTTAAAAAAAATTGTCATTTGTTCAGAAAGCTGCTAAGAATATCATGTAATGGGAAATTCAGTGTTTATGGTAACGTATAAATATTGCTAAAAATATATAGTTTACAGTTTATAGAAGATACCGCTCATAGTCCTAACTTTATAGACTGTTCTGGGGAAGCACATTGCATAGATGGGGCTGTATTCTGATGTTTCTACTTGCACTACTGAGTAGTGCACTGGATGGTCGTCAGACTCCTGGAAACTATACGGTGGTGCGTGATCGCACCTGCCAAGGGTGAGGCTCCAGTTAGCTGAGGGAGTCTGGTCAGGGCAGAAGGCATCACACGTGTGACTGGGGCAGTCCTAGAGACAGGCTCTCTTCCACCCTGTCCCCACCGTAGGGGGTACCCAGGGCTGTGAGGAGTGCGTGGGGTGGAGGGGATGGTGCAGGCGTGGGGCTGTGTGGGGCTGGGAGCCCAGGCCATCTGTCACTGGGACCGCCCTGCTGCAGGGGCGTCCCTCTGTGGCGGGTGGGCAGGGTGGCCCCCACCGAGTGCTGGCGTGCGTGCGTGCGTGCCCCCCGGGGGAGGCCCATCTGTTGTGTACACACTGTCTTGGGCTATAGTTTTCTTACTGTTAGTGTGATCTGCCTAGAAAATAATTTGGGATTGTTTGTATTTTATTAAAAAATAAATGGTTTATTTCTTGGTGCAAAGTCCGTGCACTTGCAGAAAGGCTCTTGTATAAAATTACAACCTGTTTTCTATTTACAGCGGCCATTCTTACCCTTTTGAGGGCCACAGACTACTTTAAAAACTGGGTGGACATTTCAAATCCATGTTTCTGCTCTAGAAAATATCCAAACAGAAAGAGTGCCCAGTTACAGGGACCTGTGCCTCCACCCCTCGTATGGGTCCGGCATGGGCCTGCCTTCCTGGCACCAGCCCCGGGGCTCAGTGTCTGGCTTGTAGAGTTGTGGGAGGTTGGTCAAGTTGCTTAGCTGTTCTGTGCCTCAGTTTCCCTGAGAGCAAGGATTATAAGTGTACCGGTCCCCAGGGGCTGTGAAGACCACACCAACACGGAGTTACTTAGGGCAGAGCCTGGCACAGAGCAGGCTGTGGTGAAGCGGCCCGGGGCCCGCTGTGCCGGGCAGCGTGGTGCAGCACGAGCGTGGACGTGGCCCTGCCTGCGTGGAGGCTGCGTGGAGGCCACGTCGGGTGGCTCCTCTGTGCTCACCGCCTTCCTGCCGTTGAGGTGCAGCCGACACCCTCAAGCAGGCCCTGACCCGGTGATGGGTGTGCGGAGTCAGGATGCCAATCCTGTGCCCGCAGACAGGGCAGGCTTGTCCGGCATCTGGGGTCTGTGTCAACAGGACTCGGTCCCCGGGGTCCCTCGCACTCCCTCAGCGTTGACTGTGTAGGAACAGGAGGAGGGCGGCAGGTGAGGGGCGAAGACCACGCTCAGGGTGCGGTCAGGGGGGCCGGCTGGGGTGACGGCCTCGTCCCCGGGGCGGCGCCGGTGGACCATCAACCTCATGAGGAGCTGGTTGGACCAGGTCATTCCAAGGGCTGGAGAAACACGCTCGTCCCGGAGCCTGAGAGAGAAAACAGGCCCAGCCACGACTCAAAGCCGCGGGGTCCCGGCACCCCCTGCGCCGTCCTGCCGAGGGGGTGGGCCCTGCTCACCCGTGTGGCCGGGGCGCTGTGCCCTGCTCCTCTGTGGCCTCTGTCACCTGGAACGTGCAGACCAGGGTCAGCTGCAGCAGGGACCCCATTGTCCCCCCACTCCACCCCCCAGCTGCTTCCCTAAAGAATAAATGGAGGAGGCCTGCAGTCTGGGGGGTGGTGGTGGGGCCCCCACCTGGTTGATGCACAGCACTGGGCTCTGGAAGGCACAGCTCAGCCGGCGCAGGGCGGCTCCCAGGGCCTGCAGATGCCTGGCCCTGGGGACCAAGGCCGGGCCGTCAAACTCACAGCGGAATGGGGCCGCCACGGAGTCGATGACCACCAGACGGGCCATCCCCCGGGACAGCAGCACGGGCACCTTCTCCCTCACACACTCCAGCAGGGAGTCCTGGAAACCACGGGGAGATGGCCGTCACCGGCTGTGCCACCACGGCTCCCCCTGCTCTGCGCCTGAGGGACACCGCGCATCTGTCCAGTTTCTCCCCAGTCCCCAGTGGGGCTGACACGCCCCTGCCTCCATGGGGCCATCACTGTGACCGGGCCTTCCTCCCCGGGGGGCCCCATGCTGGGCCCTGACCCCCACCCCACCCCCTCCTACCTCCCAGTGGTGGGAGGTGGAGGCAGCTGGGCAGGGGCCGCCTCTACTGTGAAAACTCCCGGCTGTGCCCCAGTGGGGCCGGGTGACCACAGCGTGGCTGTCCCTCCCTGAGTGAAACCCGGTCCTGTGCTTCCATCTCCAGGGCGTCTCCAGTGGAGCCTCTCTTTGTGGAAAATGACAGCAGTAGCAGCGGCCTCGAGGATGCCAGCAGTAATGTGAGTCCCCCCATCCCCGCGGGCAGCTCGGGGGGGCGCCTGGGGGCTTCACTGTGGGGCCAGAACGACTGAGAGGCCCCAGGGTCACCGCGGCCTTTCTCGCAGTGAAGCCACACCCAGCCCTGGAAGAGGCGGACGACGCTGCTCGTGTGACAGCCAGGGGACAGCCAGGGGATGGTCGCCAAGGCTGGAGGGCCGAGGGGCTGGGAGCCTGCAGCACTAACCTCGCCTTCCCGTGTCCGTGCCACGGAGCACACTGTACTACTAACCACGCTGCTCATCGGGACGCGTGTCGCTTGCAGAGCCGTGGCCACGTCCGGCCCCACAGGAGGACGGGGTGGGCGTGGCCTCCCTCCCGGCCATCTGTGTCCCGAGCCCCCGGGGAAGAGGCCGTGGCTGTGGGCCCCGGGCGCCGCACCCTACCACGTACCTCCCCAAGCTGTGTGATAATGTTTCATTGTAAATTTTTTAAAAATTAAAAGTTTATACGTCTTATCTTTTACTTGGTATTTTTATAACAATCCTTAAGTGGGAGGAAGGCCCGCCAGGATCTGGGGGCGCTGCCCGCCGGGGCTCTGGTCCGGGGGCGCCAGGTGGGGTGGAGAGGCCTTGCTCTGGGCGTGCTGCTGTACTCTCCCTCCCCCCTCCCTGTTCGTCTCTCCACTAATAACGCTCTAGGCTGGCCAGGCCGCAGCCTGCGTCCCCTGGTGGTCCTTCCAGGTCTGTCCCCCGAGTGGTGGGCCTAGGTGGCAGCCGGCCCTCTGAGGGGCTCGTTGGGGGCTTACTAGGCCCTGGCCGGGAAGAGGAGTGCTCTGTGCCCTGACAGGCACCGTTCTGCTCCGTCAGAGGCAGAAGTAAAACCCAGCACAGGCTGCTCTCGCTGGGATGGTGGCCTGGACAGCAGGTCCTGGCCTACCCTGGGCAGAGGGCACCACAGGGTGGGGAAGCGGGAGGCAGCGGGGGGTGCTCCCTGCAGCTGCCGCCTTTAAGGGGTCTCAGGTGCCTGTCAGGGACAGGAAGTGGCACGCTGGACCTCCTTGTGTGGGTGACAGATCTACAGGATGGGTTTTAGGCACCGGATCACAGGGATCTGAACGTGTGGCACACGTGTACTGGCATCTGCGCCTCTGCTCCCCTGTCCTGGTGGCCCCGTCCACTGGCCCCCGACTGACTTCCCCTCGGAACTGAGGTCGAGAGGACACTCACCACGTCGGCCACGTGCTCGATGAAGATCTGGTTGCTGAATTTTATCCTGCTGACTACCTCTCCCGGAACGTCTGTCCGTAGGCGCTGCTGCTGCGCGATGAGCTGCTGCAGGCGCAGGTTTGGGAAGACGTCTTCCGTGCAGATGTACATGGCCCCTGGGAAGGCAAAGGGCCCGCTGTGCCAACACTGCCCCTCGCTGCCAGGACGCCACCCCGTGGGCCTGCCCCAGCGGAGGGGAGCGGGGTCATCAAGGCCTAGGCTGCTGGGAATGGGCCTCCTGCATGCGGGGACGTTCCCGCTGAGGCTTCAGGGAACGCAGGTTCCCGAGGTGCTCCTTTCAAGGCTCCCCCTGCCATCCCTGGCTCCGAGGTGGTAACCATGGGTTCCTGTGACTGGAGGAGCCGGTAAGCAAACAATGGGCCACATGTCCCTGGAAGCCTGAATGCTGTGGGGCAGCAGCCTGGCCAGAGCCTGGGTCCCCGCGCCAGGGAATGGGCCCGAGTCTGCAGCCAGAAAGAAGTGGAGACCCTCCGAGACAAACCCTAATATCTGTGGCAACTGGTTTTCAACCAAGGTGCCCGGACGACTCAGCGAGAGAATGGCCTCCAGCAAATGGCGCGGGGACAGCCAGGTCACCGCACACCGGCCCGTCCTCACAGGCCGCACACCTGACGCCAGAGCCGATGCCCACAAGCTCCGGAGAAGACCTGGTAAACCTTCATGCCCTCGGATTCAGCACCAGATTCTCGGATGTGACAAACAGCACAAGCGAGCACAGGGAGAGAGAGAAGCTGGACTTGATCAAAATGGTACCATTGAGAAAATGAAGACCATCCACAGGAGAGGAGACACTGTAAGTTCCGCATCTGGCAAGAGCCTCGCACCCACGTTACAGAAGTTCTTACAGCTCAACCACAAACGATGGCCCCGTCCGAACCCGGCAGAGGAGCTGAGCGGACGCGTCTCCGCAGGGGCCGTGCGGGTGCTCAGTGGGCTGCGAGGAGATGCCCAACACCCTCTGTCGCCTGGAAGTGCAAATCAAGCCCACGGTGGCACCGCCTCCCATCCCCGAGGGTGGCTCCGGTCAAGTCGGGCGTCCATGAGGATGGTGTGTGTGTGTGTGTGTGCGCACGTGACCCGCGGTCCCGGGTGTGCATGCGCTCCGAGAGCCTTGGACCCCCGTGCTCAGAGAGGGGCGAGCCAGCCAGACACCCGTGGACGGACGAAAGGGCGAGCAAACGGGCCCTGGACACACATCAGAGAAGCGTCCAGCCGTGAGGAGGAGGGAAGGACGTCGCGGATTCCAACAGTGAGCCTTGTGGGGAGGCCACAGCTCACTGTAGGGTTCCACTGGGTGAGTCTTCCAGAACAGGAGGTGGGGGGGGAGGCGGGGCCGCCCAAGGGCCAAGCTGGGGGCGGTTTCTCCTGGGGCCACAAGATGTTCTAGAATGAATAGGGAGGGAAGCGCAGGTGGCCTGCCTGGGAGAGCCTCCGGGTTGAGACTGCTGCGTCCCCCATGGGGCATCACTGCCACTCTTCCAGGCTCTTCCACCGGGGTGGGGGGGGGGTGAACCGCTTCCCAGGCCAAGCGCAGCCAGTGCCAGCCCCCCGCCCTCAGGCCCGCCTCCCACGGATGCCTGCGTCCTGGGAGCAACACCCCTGCCTGTGGCGGCGCCGGCCCTGCCCCTCGGAGCTCCGGGAGCCAGCGGGAAGCGGGGGCCTCGGGACCAGCGCCCCGTGGGGACCACACCACAGGCCTGTCCGGGGTGGGCTCTGGGGCCGGGAGGGGCCACCAGGCAGCATCACGGTTGCTCCGTTACCTCCGTTTAGTAAAAACAATTGAAATTTTTACCGCTCAAGTGGCCCACGTGGGCACTGGAAACGTCCCTGTGCTGTGTGGCCCGTGTCACCCCCACAACACGATGCGAGGGGCGCGGCCAGGGCTGCAGCCTGCACACCCCCTCCCCAAGGGGTAATAAAACACTGCTTGTCCCGGTTTCTGCCCTGCCAGGGTCGCGGGGACGTCGTGGCCAGTCCGGGACGGGGCCGCGCAGGCTGCCCAGGGGCGGGATCCGGGCGAAGTGGGAGGAAGGACGGGCCTGGGGAGGGCCCCGGGGGCGGCCCCGCGCGGCCACTCACCTGCGTCCAGGCCCCCGTGGCGCGGCGGGAACTGCACCGCCAGGCAGAGCTGCAGGGCCAGCTGGGTCTTCCCGGCGGAGCTGAGGCCGGCCAGCTCGGTGACGCCGTCCAGGGGCAGGCCGCCGCGGAGGAGCCGGTCCAGCACGGGGCAGCCGAGGCTCAGGCGCTGGGGCCGCGCGGGGAGCCCCCCCGCCCGCTCGCACAGCTGCAGCGCTGCCGGAGGCACGGCCGGGCTCAGCCCTGCTTCCCGCCCCCGCGGCCTGGCCTCGCCTCTCGGCTGAGAACTGGCCCCCAGAGCAAGGCCCCCAGGGCTGCCCCTCCCCCCCGCCCCCAATAGGTCTCTCCCCGTTGTGTCCTGGCCCTGCGGTTACTCGCACCAGGGCACCAGGCGCCAGGGCAGAGCAGACGCCCCCCTGCCTACCTGTGAGGACACCGCCTCCCCGCAGGCGTGAGGAGGCCGCTCTCAGCAAGTGCTGCACGTCCAGGCTGGACAGGCTGGTCAGTCTCTGCAGGTCCGGGCCAGAAAAATGCAAAACCTCCTTTATTGATTTCAGTTTGGCTGAAATTGAACAAAGAAATTCCAGGGCAAAGCTCAGACTACGGTACCGCGAGGCCACACGGCAACGACAACGGTGTTTGCAGGAACAGTCTTCCAACCGGAGCCCAGTCGGTCCACTCCCTGAAGCTGTGGGAGCCCCCGGCTGGAGTGTGATGAGGACAGCGGGGAGGGAAGGGGCCTGGGGAGCCCCACCTCACAGCTGTAGCGGCAGGAGCCTGAGAGGAGGAGGGGCCTCCCCCAGGTGCCCAGAGCAGTGGCTGCCGCCCACTTCCACACCCCAGAAACATCTGTCCAGAAAGGGGGTTTCTGTAGCCAGTCAGGCCTACACAGAAGGCAAACCTACAGGATGATCCCAGGGCAGAGTGAGGGCCATGCATGGGGGGGCAGTGCAGGAAGGCTGAGCCAGCTTCCAAACATGTCCACTGTACCAGACCTCTGGGATGTGGGGATGGCAGGATGGCCAGTGGGACAAACAACAAAGGTGAGTGAGCGGGCAAGGTGGGTAGGGAGGGTTACAGAGTCAATGTGTCCAAAAGGCCTGGTATCTGGGGAGAAGAGTGGATAAATTAATTTTGGGCTTGGATAAGTACATCAGTTTCAAACTAGTAGAAAGAAAAAATATGCTAAAAATCTATCCAACCAATCCAGAAGAAGCCGAAAAAGGACACCACCACAAAAAGAAACAGGAAGAATAGCCGAGCATAGTAAGGCTGAGTTAACACACGTATCAGGAATTACCTTAAATACATATGTACTGAATGTGCCAATTAAGACAGATGGACAGACTGGATGAAAGGGAGAACAAAGGAAAACGACTTACGGGCTCTAGAAAAAACCAAGAGCCAAGGATGAGGGAGCAGGACCCCAAGGCCCTGCCTTCATGTAGGATATCACATTGCAGCACTGGCCTCCACGTAGACTTAGGGTTCTACGTTATGAGATCAACGAGCATCTGAATATTGAAGCTTCCCCATCACGTGCCACAGGAGACAGGGGAGAGGGAAGGGAGTCCCAGAACGCCAGCTGGTGCAGGGTAGCTGGGGACAGACACACCAGGAGACAGAATGGGTGAGCTGTCCAGCCCTTTGAGCATTTAAACAAAAGGCACTGGTACTTGACGGACATACTGGACAATGTGGGAAAAGTCAGATGTACACAGAAAACACAGCATTTGAAAAAAGGAGGCAACTACCAACTCTGGGGGAAAATAACAAAGATGGTCCAAGGAAGGAAACCGTCTTATCCTCCCAGTTCTGCAGCAGTCATTACGTCCCCAGTCAAAACCCTAATGGCCCAAACTGTGTTCCAACTGTGGGGGGAGGAAGTCGGGGTACAAGTCAGCCAGCCCTCATCCCTGTAACACGCACTCTGAGTAGTTCCTGACACTAACAAACGGAACACAGCAACATAAGCACAGTATTCAGAAACCCAGATACAAAAACACAAGAAATTGATAAAAGATTCATAAGGGGTTTAAGCAGTTCCATTTCACTTTTTAGACAATAAACGTGTATTACCTTTGATGAAAATAAAATTAACTTTAAAAATGTCCTCAGTGAAACACACACAACTGAAAAACCTGCAGCACATTCCAGCATCAGTTACTGATGAGGATCGGTTTCCTGGGGCGGGGGCACTTGGACAGGACCCCGTTAACTTGTTCCACGCACACTGTGCATATGCACATCTGTACGTTTCACATATCTACTTGACCCAAACGTCAGTAAGTATACCTTTCTTAACTGCAGCAATAATCCTGGGATTCAGGTCCAATTGATCCAAATCCATTTCTTCGACAGGCTGGCCACAATGATAGGTAACTTCCCAGGTACGCCAGTTCCAATGTGCTGGCTGTCACCTCACACCGCCCAGGAGCTGAGCACAGCAGAGTGACAGTGGCCAGGGTATGTGGTCCCCTCTGACACCAGGGTTCACCGTCGGCCCTGAGTTTGGAGAAGAGACTTCACTGTACCAGGAAAACAGGTCTAAGGCAGCACCTGGTTAGAGCAAGCATTCGGGAAGTTAGAAACCGTGCATTCGATCCACAGATGGATGCGGTTAAAGAAATGCCCCCAGGCCAGCTGCGTACTAAAGGTCCCTGCACACAGGGCGGACCCATTCCATCCCCTGCAGAAGGTGTCAGAAAGGAGCAGGTGCTCCCACCCTGAGGCCTGGCCCAGGGACCTGGTGTCCAGGTGAGCACCCTGCCTGGACCCCTCTCCAGTGGGGAGGACACAGACAGTTGGAGATCACAGGCACTGGGCACAAAGTGCCTTCTGCATTCTCTGCCTTACTCTCCCCTAAGTGTGTCTCCATGGAGGATCTGGAAAGCATGGGAAGAGCGAGTTCCGAATCTTGCAGGATGCTTGCGAGTCGGAACCCCCAGGACCACCAAGCTGAGCAGTGGACAGTGGAGACTGTCCCGCCCTTGCCCTGCAGTCCCCGCCCCTCCCCTGGCCAGCAGTCCTTCCACGGCCCGGGCCCCAGAGGCTACGGAACTGGAGCCCGACCCAACCCTTGCTGGCGGCCCTGCTCAGCCCAGGGTCCCCCAGACGCAGGCCGCCCGCATCAGCAAAGCTGAGTGCAGAGGGGTGTGCAGGAAGCCCAAGGCCAGCAGCCACTCGGGCTGAACCCAGCGTCGGTGTCCAGCAGCGAGGCCACCTCCCCTTGCAGTGCTTGGAGCGTTATTCACATGGACAACATCAGTGTGATTTTGGAGCTTCGAGAACCAGGTCACTTGCACTGTCACATTCACAGGCCAGTCCAGGGAAACATCTGGCATGGAGAGGGCCGAAACGCCTGGATCTGACAGTACTGGTCTGGGTGGCTGCAGAGCCTGCCGCCAGGCATACCGCACCCCGTGATCATGACAGCGCTGCAGGGAGGGGCTTGTGCTGCAGGTCCCATGTCTGCACTGCCGACCTGGGGAGGACACACACAGAGGTCCCCCCACCCCCACTCCCGAGGCCACCAGGACTGCAAGCTGGAGAATGGTTGGGGTCTCCTTCAGAAAGAGGCACCTGAACATGGGGCCCCAGGGCCAGCTATACACGGGGAGAGGTGATGGGGACTGTGACCACCTCCAAAGGTGCCCCAAGTGTCTGGAAGATGCCGGCCAGGCTGGCGGTAGGTGTGTTAGATTCCTGAAAACAGGACGCAAATAAAGAAAAAGAACATCTCTGGGGAATGGATAAGTTGTCAGAGGAGCGGCGCGCCTTCTCGGCTTGGCGGGGACATCAGCTTTAAGAGCCCCAAGGACAAGAATGGGAAGGGGTGACCCAGGGAGGCACCACCCCAAACCACCCCCAGGACAACACAACACCTGGACTAAATAACAAGCTGTTGTTTCCAACTTCTGGAGAAAGTGTGTGTGTGTCCTTCCCCTAGACTGAAAGCCCCAGGGAGGCACCACGGGGCCCAGAGGATGGAGGGGACACAGCCAGCAGGCTGGGCTGGGGTCCGGACGGTGAGGGTGAGGAGGAAGGCCAGGCGGGGGAGGTTCTAGCTGAGGCTGCTGCCTCTGGGGAGTCGCTGGAGACAAAGGCGGGGGCTGACAGCAGCTGGACCCAGGGCAGGAAAAGCAGCCGGCGACCTTGGTGGCTCGGGCCTACGCGATGGGGCCGGGCGGTCAGGGAGCAGAGCGGCCGCCGACGAGCACCTGCCAAGCCGGCACCGGCGCGGGGGCTGGACAGTTCGGTGTGCAGACTCCGCCAAACTCGGTGGTCCGGAGGCTGCCCGCCCCGGGTGACCGCCGGTGGTGAGCGCCCGCCTGCGGCCTCGGCATCCCTTGCGCTCCCCTCCAGCACGGCTTCTCCAGGACGGCTGGCCTAGGCCGCGGCCCCCCCCCCCCGCCCCATTCCCGCCGCGGCCGCCCGAGCGCACCTGCCTTCCGCGCCTGCCCGCCCCGGGGCGCCCCACCTTCCCCTTCCACCCCAGGGGGCCCCGCCCCGGCGGCCTGCTCGGGTCCCTGCGGGTGGCAGTCCCCAGGACCCGCCTCCGCACCCCGGCTCCGGGCTGCCCGCGCCCCGCCAGGACCCGGCTCTGCTGTCCGCTCCGCCCGCCCGCAGGTCCGCACCCGGTGCAGGACCCGCGACCCCCCGGAGCCCCTGGCCGCCTCCCGCCCCAGCGCCCCAGCGCCCCAGCCGCCCGCCACTCACCCCGCGCCCGCTCCGTCCGCCGCCTCGCGCTGCCCCGCCCCTCGCCACCTCCCCCTCCAATGAGAGCCGGGCGCCCCGCCCCGGGTTCGCCAATCAGAGAGGAAGCCACGCTACGTCTCAGACTTCCTGACCAATCCGAAGTCTCCGCCGTCCCGAGGGGGCGGGGCGCGCGTGGGCGGGGCCTCACTGCCGATTGGCGAGCGACCGCAGAGTGGCCGGGGAGGTGCCCTCGCGCGGATTGGAGAGCGCGGCGATGGGGCGGGGCCTGGCCGGCGATTGGCTCGCGCTCCGGGCCGGGCGTGGCGATTGGACGCGGCCCCTGTCATCCGCGCGGGCGGGAGGGCGGGGCTCCTGGCGGGGCGAGGGTCCGAGCGGCTGGCGAGCGCTGAGGCGGCGTCATGTCCTCCGAGGTGGCCGCGCGCCGCGACGCCAAGAAGCTGGTGCGTTCCCCCAGCGGCCTGCGCATGGTGCCCGAGCACCGCGCCTTCGGCAGCCCCTTCGGCCTGGAGGAGCCGCAGTGGGTCCCGGACAAGGAGGTAGGTCGCCGCCGCCCGCCCGCTCCCGCCCGCTCCCGCCCCTCCCGCCCTCCTCAGAGGCTCAGGCCCGCGTCCGCAGCCCCGGGGCCGCGAGCCGCTCGGAGGAGGGAGGCCCCGGCGGGACGGTGAGGAGGGCGCCCTGGCGGGGGCGGCCCCGAAGGCCCGTGAGCCGTGAGCCGTCAGCCGGCACCTCTCAGCGCCCGGGCCCGGGCTCCGTCCTGCCGCCTCCTCCCTGAGAGTCGCGGGGGGGCCCGCAGGTGCCCTCAGGTGCCCGCGCCCCTGCCTGCCCTGTGGGCCCCGGGCTCGGCCCCGCACGGCGCGCGCCTTTCCGCGCGTGGCCCCTCGTCAGCGCTGGGGAAAGCAGCCCGGGTCTGGCCTCACGCCTGAGTACGTGTCCCAGAGTCCCTCGGGGCCGCCGAGGGGCCGGGACAGGTTCCCGCCGCAGCAGGTGGGGACGGCAGGTGGCTGCGCGTGCAGAAGCCGTGGGCTCGCTTCCCCGTGGGGGAGGGGAGGCCGTGACCCGCCGGCGGCCGCGACCCCGCACCCGTAGGCACCTCACCGGGTGGTCGCCGCGTGTCGCGAAGGCGGCGGAGGCGGCTCAGCAGTTTCCCCGGAGCCGCTGGAGACGTGTCGCCCCGACCGCCCCCTGCGGAACTCTAGCAGCCCTCGTGGCCCCGCCGCCGCCCTGGGGCCCGCTGCGGGTCGGGAGGGTTGGTGGCTGGGGTGACGGCCGCACCCCTGGCTCCCGGTCCCGTGTGGTGTTTCCCGAGGACACAGCGTCGCGGCCCCCGTGGAACTCGGAGCAGTCCCGGCGCGGCGGGGGCGGGGCGGGGGGGCAGGGGGTCGCCAGGCCGGGAGCGCCCCCCCGCCGGACGCCTCAGCCGGGCTCTGAGGGGCCGGAGCAGGCCCTGCCGCGCGGAGGGAGGAGCCAACGGTGCACTTCGCTGAGTTTCAGGAAGTAGTTGGAAGCCTGTGGGGCCCGGTCCGGGAGTCCAGGGCCGCGCACGGTGTGTTCTGGGGGAAAGACACTTGGCCCGGCTGTGCGGGCTGGGCTGGGCGCTGCGGGGGGCGGGGCCTCGCCGGGTGCGGGCCGTGTGTCCCCGCCCCCGCGCTCGGCGCGGTGGCGCCTCTGGGACACCCGGAGCTTTGTGCGCCGGAGACTCCGTGTGCGCCCGCCGGTTGTGAGAACTAGGTGTGTTTACTCGTGGTTTGGGATGGGGGAGGGGAATTAGGGAGCCGGGCAGGAGGGCCGCGCAGACCCCCAGCCTCCACCTGTTTCCCGTCGTTTGCCAGTTAGTGTCTTTGACACGTTTGTGGGTGGTCCTCCGCGTGTCCTCTTTGGTTTGCGCTGGGTCACCCTGAGGCCAGGCCAGCCCGATCCACTCGCGTGTACTTACCGGGTGCCTGACCCTGCGCCAGGTTGTTAGCTTGCGGCTGCAGGGACACCCTTAAGAGTGTTCGGTGGGGGGTGGAGGCGTGCATGCAGGAGCGGGCCTGTAGCCCTCAGCTTCCCTTCCTGCCTCGGAGAGAACAAGGGCCAAGGGCACCGTCCCCACCTCCCTGGGGCAGGTGCGCAGCAAGCCCGGCAGGGCCCTCGGGGTTGTGCGAACGCTGGCAGGCTCTCTGGGTGGCCATGGGGACTTGTCACCAGTGGCGGATACTGCCTTTGACCCTGAAAAACCGTCCTGTGTTGCACCTCCGCCTTCCCATCTCCAGCACTGGGCGTGGCCAACACGGGCACAGCTCTGAGCGGATAGTTGGATACCTGGACACTGTAGACCCGGACTCGGGGAGGAGGGCACAGGCGTGTCACATACAAACCCAGCCCTGGGCTCGGACGGATTGCATTCCTTGGGGTCACTGGGGGCAGGAGGGCGGCTGCAGGAGGGAGAGCTTGAGTGGCTGGAGGAGAACAGGGTGGGAGGGGAAGGTGCTGGGAAGCGGGAGGCCCGGAGCCCTGGAGGCCCGGGTAGTGTGACCTGTCGTCAGGGGATGCATCATCCCAGGTTGTCATCTATGGGCCTGAAGGGTGACAAAAGCTTGACTCCAGTTAGACCAACTGAGGCTAACCGGCATTTGTCCCAGTTGATGAACCCGGACCAACAGGTCAGCAGGTCAAGAACAGGGTGAAGGGTGAATAAACTTGGGGCCCCTGTCCCACCTTGTCACCAGTGATCGGGGGCAACTGAGTCATTTGGGTCACACGGCAAGGGGGTTCTCTGCAGAAGCTTTTCCAGCACAGTCAAGGTGGGGTTCACATTGGCTGTCTGGGACCCCAGGGGGCGCACTGTCTCATGCCGCCCAGGACCCCTGTGCCTTGGCCGGCACTGACTGAGGAATCACTGGTGGAGGGTGGTGAGGGTTGGGGGGGGGGGGGTCCAAGCACCCCGATGGGTGCTGGGCAGGGCTGCGCTTCTGTCTTTGGGCCCTGCGGCTGCAGCTTCTGCAGAATGCGCAATGACAGGGGCCTGGGACACAGACGGCTCTGTCCCATGGAGGCTCATCTCCTGTGATAGCTGCCATTTTGCCTCTTTGGCCACATTCATCCCATTTCCTGTGACCTCATGTGTCCCGTCCCCTGCCACCTCTTTGAGCTGGGATTTTAGCAGTTTACTGGTTCCCTAATTAAGGAGTTAAATCTTTGGGTGGGTCAGTTTATATTTTAGGAGTTATGCTTTTACTTTTTTTTTTTAAAGATTTAATTTTTTTTAATTTTTTATTTATTTATGATAGTCACACACACAGAGAGAGGGGCAGAGACACAGGCAAAGGGAGAAGCAGGCTCCATGCACCGGGAGCCCAATGCGGGACTCGATCCCAGGTCTCCAGGATTGCGCCCTGGGCCAAAGGCAGGCGCTAAACCGCTGCGCCACCCAGGGATCCCTGCTTTTACTTTTTAGAAAGGGTTATCTTTTTTAAAATTATCATTAGACATTTTATTTTTTAAAAAATTTTATTTATTCACGAGAGACAGAGAGAGGCAGAGACGCAGGCAGAGGGAGAAGTGGGCTCCATGCAGGGAGCCCAATGTGGGACTCGATCCCAGGACCCTGGGATCACTCCCTGGGCTGAAGGCGGCGCTAAACCGCTGAGCCCCCCGGGCTGCCCTAGACATTTTATTTTTAAGCAGCCTTTGCACCCAGCATGGGGCTCGAACTCGCAACCCCAAGATCAAGAGTCACGTGTTTTTCCGACTGAGCTGGCCAGGCGCTGATAGAGAAGATTATCTTTCAATAAAGATACGTTAATACAAACATTTTTTTTTTTTTTTTCCCAGCACTTATTTTATTGCAAAAATCAGTTCGTCACAAATATCATTTTGTAAGCAGCTGATCTCCCGTCTAGAGAACCGGGTTCTGTGCGGAGAACAGGAACAACCCGTCGCTTAGGGGCTGGCGGTCCTGGCTGGAGGGCCGTGCTGCCCTCTGGCCGAGGGGATTCAGGCTCCCACCTGCAGCCTCACGGTCACATCTGTCCCTAATACAAACATTTTTAAAGTTTATTTTCAGGATCTGTTTGTTTGCCTCTGAGGAACCTAAGACGCAGTGTCATGTGAGGGTCTGGTGCCAGGCAGCCAGCCAGGGAGCACTGTCGGCAGTGCCGCAGAGGGGCACGACGGTCCCCGGGTGGGTGGGCAGGCCTCCTCAGGCTCTTCTCTTTCGGACATTCCTTTCAATGCTCCAGACTATTTTCTGACTCTCTTGACATTGAGGGGAGAGCTCGGTCAGCTACCCCCTGGGGCTGGGCAGGTTCTGAAGAGTCATCCCCAGCGCCTTTGGGGGCTCTTGTGCCAAGGTCAGGCAGCGGTGGGCAGATGGCTCTTGAATGCCCGGGGCCACGCTGGCTCCATCGAGGGCTCACGGAAGCAGCCGGGTGTCCAAGGCCAGGGGCACCCATGCTGAGCTGGAGATGCCCGCGGTGCCCAGCGCACCCTCCAGAGGCCACTCCTTGTCGCCAGCTCCCTCCATCCTGTCCGCTGGGCGGGAGGCCCGTGGTGAGCGTGGGCCCTGACTCAGTTTACCCCGGCCTCAGAGGGCCCCTTGGTCTAGTTGTGGTCTCAGGGCTGCTGGGCCAGGCCTGCGCCTGTGGTTCCCGTTTGCTCTGAGGACGGTGGGCAGGCTGGTGTCTGGTCCTCGGCCGTGTTTGGACTTTCATCTCTGCCCATTGCGTTTATTTCCTTACTTCGTTCTCTTTAGATTCAATTGCTTTGTTGATTTTTAAGTGTCTTTTCTGTTAATCAGCAAACTACCTTGTTTAAAAATCCGTCAGGTTCCTGAATCCTCTCCTTGCTTGTTTAGGGTGATAAACTGCTGGATCACTTACGTTGTTAAGGGAGCATATATTAAATTCTGGATGTGGTCTTACATTTAAAAATTTGTCTTTTGACCTCCGCAAACACATGAGCCTTACGGTAGCAGGAGACGCGAGACAGCCTTTGGTGGCGGTGAGGAGCCTGGGCGGCGGGCTTTCCCGCGTGCACGGGCCTCGCCGTCGGTGGAGGCTTTCTCCAGTGGATTCGGCCCTGCCACGGTGTAGAAGCCCGAGTGCCAAACACGAGCAACGTTCCAGAACTCTCACAGGGGAGAGGCAGTGGCCCGGGATGGGCGGAAGCAGCAACAGCGCCGGCTCACACTGGAAGCAGGCGGGGACTCTATGGGTGGTTCTGGAAGGTCAGGGTGGGCCAAGCAAGCCCTGTGTCCCAGTCCAGAAAGCAGCTTAAGAGCAAAGAGGAAATAAGAAAATGTTAGTCACAGGATCTTGAAAAGCTCAGCCACCAGTCGCAGTGCCGGGGTGCGGCCGAGGGTCCCAGGCTCCCTCCCGGAGCATCTGCAGGGTGCCGGCACCAGCGCACACTGGTGGGCACTTGGCTCCTGCCCGCGATCTCCTCAGGGCCGCCTGCTTGCCCGACTTGTGGAGCCTGCATGCGCCGGCTGCGGCCACCCTGGGCGACGCGCAGAGCAGGGGAGAGGTGAACCTGCCGGTCGGTGCAGCCCCCGCTGCCCCTGCGGGGTGAGGGTCTGTGGGGCAACGGAAGGATTGGCTGACCCTGGAACCAGTCCTGATGGGAGCTCACTTCCCTGCCTGGGAGTGGGGGCAAGGGGGCACGTTCCTCGTCTCCGTGTCGGCCTGAAGCTCTGCTTGGGGTTTGGGGCCAGGAGCAGCTTTCCCACCGCAGGAAGCTGGGCCGCGTCAGCCCGTCTTTGCTTCTGGCAAAACCTGAACCAGCTTGGGGTCCGCGTTAGAGAAGAGGCCTGAGCTCGTCCTGAAGCAGGGCTCCGTCTGTGCCGGGGCGCTGGGGCGTGGGAGCCCTCCCCCTGACACCCAGCGCTCGGTCTCTGTGCTTCCTGGGCGCCCAGGGCCCTGAGGCCAGCCGTGCAAGCGCTCTGTCTGGGTCCTTACTCCGAGGAGCGTTCGAGAGCATTTCCAGGCCTGGCAGCCACCATGTCAAACCCGTACCCAGCCCACACCACCCCCCCGTCCTGCTCAGCCTCTTCCACACGTGTGTCCACGCGTGCTGAGAATGCGCCCCGAGTGGGCCGTGTGTGGGCCGCTGCCAGCCAGGCCTCCCCCAGCCCCTTGCTGCACTTTCCTTCATTTATAAAGTGGGGTGCTCACCCGGCCTGGCCGCTTCAGGTTAATTCCTGCCTTGGAATCTCGGGGTCCTTCCATGACATAGATTCTTGCTTCCAGCACCAGGATGTCCCCGGCATGCACATCTGGGGCCCAGGCATCCCTCAGTGTCCCGGGGATGCCATCTGGACCAGTCCCCGCTGGTGGCCATGTGGACTTGGACCCCACCTGTGTCCTTGGTGCCCCCCACCCCTGTGGCATGGGGCTGGGGGCCACCTGGTGTCTGGGCTGGGAGGGGAAAGGCAGGGAGCTGTCCCAGCAGCGCTCAGAGCAGGGTCCTGATCTGCTCTCTCCTAGTGCCCGAGATGTATGCAGTGCGACGCCAAGTTTGACTTTCTCACCAGAAAGGTGAGCTGAGGCCACTGGGTGGGGGGCTAGGCCAGCGGGGAGCCCCTTGGTGGGGGCGGCTGCCCGCCTCAGGAGAGCAGACTGTGACTCGGCCCCAGGGCCCGGGAGCAGCTTGCATGCCCGTGGGAGCGTGCTGGGTGCTTGCCCTCGAAGGAGGTTTGGAGCTGGGAGGAAGCGGAACACAGTAGAGCGACCATGCGTGCGGCCCTCACCCCCTCATCGTTTTGATGGCAAACACCCGCGCAGGGCCCGTGTCCGGGGTGGGGGGTGGCCCCCCAGCCCCTCACTGCCACCCCTGCATCCGCAGCATCACTGTCGCCGCTGCGGGAAGTGCTTCTGCGACAAGTGCTGCGGCCAGAAGGTGGCGCTGCGGCGCATGTGCTTCGTGGACCCCGTCCGGCAGTGCGCCGAGTGTGCCCTGGTGTCCCACAAGGAGGCCGAGTTCTACGACAAGCAGCTCAAAGTGCTCCTGAGTGGTAAGCCCGCGGCGCCTGGGCCTGGCCGTCTGTGTCCCTCTGTCCCCACCTCCCCCGCATTCCTGGAGAAGCAGGGACGAAGGGCTGCCTCTCCGGGAGCTTCCGGGGCCCCAGCCCCCCTCCCCTCTGGGGCCCCGCTCCTCCCTGGCCTGGCGGGCACCGTGCCTTCTCCCCGTTCTGGCCCTGCCCCGACTGCTTCTGGAGCATGCAGAGGGAGGCCTCAGTGCTCTGGGGTGCTTGGGGTCCGGGCCTTGGGATGGAGCCCTCAGGGCCTTTTGGGGAAGGATGGAAGTTTCTAGGAGCTTCCAGGTGCACAGAGCCCCTCCCGACAGCAGTACCTTATGCTCTTCCTCCGTCGTGGCCTTGCTGCCCTACTTGGGGGACCTGCAGGCTCAGCCACTGCCGCTGTCTTGCTTGGCTCATTTGGTCCTGGGTGCGCCTCTCCCTGGGAGCTGGCCTCACCGGGTCAGGGAGGGCACGCCGTGAGAGGAGCTGGGGTGTTCTCATGTTGGTTCTTGTCTCCCAAGGAGCCACCTTCCTCGTGACTTTTGGAAACTCCGAGAAGCCAGAAACCATGGTCTGCCGTCTCTCCAACAACCAGAGGTAAGAGGCAGAGTGCTGCTCGGCCCAGACAGCTTTGTCACGTCGGCCCCGCAGTGACGTGTGCCCACTCTGTCCCGCAGGTACCTGATTCTGGATGGGGACAGCCGCCACGAGATTGAGATCGCACGTATTTCCACTGTGCAGATCCTCACGGAAGGCTTCCCACCAGGAGGTAAGTGCAACAGGAGGAGCAGCAGCGTGGGCGGCCTTGGGGTGACGCCGTGGTGTGCAGGACGGGGTTTCTCGGGTCCTCGTGCTCAGCCTGGCCGCGGGTCTCTGAGGGGGGGCCTGCCCGCCGTCCTCTGGGGACTTGTATTTACTAAGTGGCTTCGGGAACCTGCCAGGTGAATGGGGCTGAACGTGTAGGGTAACGAAGGAGAGTTTACCCGAACGTGCCACGGGAAAGCCCTGTGTTGGCCTCAACCCGGGGATAAAGCTCCCAGTGCAGTCGGCGTCCCCCGTGGGCTCAGAAGGCTCTGGACTGGTGGCTAATTGGGAACCAGCGCTTCTGCTCCTGTCAGGGGTCTGTGGGAACGGATCGGATCGGATCCCCTTACGTTTCCTTGGTGAGCTCCCAGGGCATTCGCCCCGCCTGCATCTTTCCACCCTGACGCTGCTTCAGGAGCTGCCTTTCCACGGAGTCCGCGCTCCAGGCCGAGTGCGGAGAAAATCCTCGTCACTGATTCCTTCTCACTTTCTGTTTTCTGATTGCTCTTGGCTCTTCTCTCCTGCCTGCCCGCCTACCTTGTTGACGTAGAAAAAGACCCTCCCACTTACACCAGCCTCCTGGGGAGCCAGCCCGCCTCTGAAGGTCAGCCTCAGCCTGCGCACTGCTTCTGGGGGATTTGAAAGAGGGTTGGGCCCTCGACGGGGGTACACGGAGCATGGATGAAAATACCCCCGTGCCAGGAACGGTGAATCTGTTCCGTCTCTAGGCAGCTTGACCTGGTATTTCACAGCTGTGCATTAGCATCTGCTGGCCCTGAGCTGGCGAGTCTGGGGGCACCGTGGGCGGCCCCCCCTCCAGTCCTTTCCTGCCCCTTCACGGACAGGCTCACGGTGCTCCTCTGCGCCTCGGTCTGAGCCCCCACATGGGGAGGCAAGAGGCCAGGCCAGCACAGGGTATGCACGTTGGCACACGTTGGTTGCGTGCAAACCAGCGGCAGGCTGGGAGTCGAAGGCCCCTGGGCACAAAGGGCAGGGTGTGGAGGAGCGAGGGGTCGGCCCAGGTGGTCTTCCTGGGCAGGGCCCTGTGGCTTCTGGTGCCGCACGCCCCCCTTCTGGCAGTTTTGGGGGTGCAATGAGCCTTGTTCTGCCAGAAGTTTTCTAAACATTTAAAACCCCAGGACCCTGTCTTCCCTGGGGTGGGCAGCAGGCGGTGGGGGTGGCACAATGCCCAGAGTCAGGGACGCTGCCCGCCGGCCGGTCTGGAGCCAGGCGGTCACTGTTGTCAGCGTGGTCGGCTCCCTGGATTCTCAGCACGCGCAGCAGCAGCCAGAGGTGACTGGGAAACAGGCCGTGGCTGTTCTGTGCTAGTTAAACTTCTCACAAAAGCAGGTGGTGGGCAGAGCCGTGGTTGGCGTGGCCCCAGTCCGAGTGGGTGCTCCTGCCAGGACCCCAGTCGGGGACCCACCTGGCAACACGCACGGCGGGAATGCAGCTCGTGAAGGCTTAGCTTTCAGATGGACAGCCCTTCCTGGCTCCCGTCGTACAGCGGCCCGCCTCCCCCAGCCGTCCGCAGGCGCCATCCACGGTCCGCAGGCCCGCGAGGGGGGACAGGCCCCCAGTTTTGACTCAGGGATCAGTGTCTGATTGAAGCGGTTTTCCATGAGGTGGACTCCTGCTCAAAATGGAGTTTCTGTCCTGAAGGTGCAAAGTACAAAAGCTGTGGGTGGACTTTCCCGTGAGGCTTGGTCTCCTTGGACTTTGCTGACGCGTCACGCCTGAGAGGGATGGCCCGTTCTGTGAGCCACCGGTGTCGAGCAGCTGGCACCAGCCCGAGGGGCGCCACTGCCCCCGCCACCATGTCCGCTGGCGCTCACCCTGCCCGCCCTGCGGCCCCGCAGCAGCCCCTCCGCTCTGACCCTGGGTCTCTGTGGTGGGCCGGCCCCTGTGCTCTGGGCGGCCTCGGCTCAGCCGCAGGCGGATGGGGTCAGGGTACCTGGCTGCAGGAGTGCCCGCATGGGACCTGGTGACGCGGTCGTCTCCCCGTCAGTGATGTGCTTCCACCGGAGCACAGGCCCCTGCCCCCAGGCCTCCTGCCCCAGCACGAGGGGTGGGAAGGAGGCGCCCTGGCCACCACCCAGGAGGGCAGGTGGAAGCCCGGGTGCTCGGGGTGCCCGTGGGCTCAGCTCATCTCCCTCCTCCAGGAGGTAACGCCCGGGCCACAGGCATGTCCCTGCAGTACGCAGCACCGGGGGCGGAGAGCGTGACCCAGCTGAAGCTGAGGGCCGCGGAGGACGCCAATGCCAGCAGGAGGCAGGCGACCGCGTGGCTGGCAGCCATGCACAAGGTACCTGGGCCCCGGCGGGTCGGGGTGCGGGGCGCTGGGCGCTTCTGCTTGGAGCGCAGGCCCGCCTTTCCCGGAGGAAGCCCGTCCAGGCACAGGACCCAGCACGCTCTCTGGTCACATTATAGGCCACCAAGCTCCTCTACGAATCGCGGGACCAGTAACCGCAGGCAGGACGGACGGTCAGCCTGCGACAGCGGAGCCTGCTCCCCGCACCACAGGCAACCGACCCTCACGTGCTGGGAGACGCAGGTCCCGTGGTTGGAGAAAACGGAAGTGCTCGCTTATCTAGTGCAATCCGCACAGTCTAGTAATGCTCTCGGCAGCCTCATGCTTTAGAGTGTGTGTATTATCTTGTCGATACTTAATTGGAGGTGGGAGAGATTGAATTACACTACTGCTAAACTACTTTTAGCATAACTGAAAACCATGTTTTTATGGGTGCTCAGGTTTGCTAGAAGGTTCTGGCCCCTCAGTGTTCACTCTTGCACAGCGAGGATTTGGGCAGGCCTGACGCGCTCGGGAGTCCGGCTCTGTGTGCGGCTGTACGGTCTGCGCGAGCCCGTTAGAGACTGTTCACTTCCCACATCACTAATTCTGGGCTACGAACAAACCTTTGATACTTTACTTCACTAAGGGGGAGGAGCCAGCTTTGCTTTTTGTACTTTTTACTTACTATTTCACTTTATTAAAATAATTGTACAACGATTTGTATATAAAGCTTATGATTAAAACCTATTTTGAAAATATGGATCAGGTCTGCCTCACTGTGTCCAGAAAAGCCTGAGCTTTCGTGCTACAGCTCCGTTGCGGCTCCGAAACACAAGACTCGCAGCCGCCGGTGAGAGACAGCGGTTTATTGTGCACATTTACACGGCATGAGCGGTGGCGGGGCGCAGCGGGGGCGTCCAGCAGCAGAGGCCGTCCCACGGGGCGCTCACGCTTCATCACCACACTGTGTACAATCAATGCTTAAAGGTGACTGACTACAGCAGGACCTACACACGTGTTCATACATAAATTATACACGGGACTCCTACATGGAAAATAAAGCCTAAGGGCCTGGATTTTAATGAGAGAAAAAAACATTTCCGACATCATTCTGGTAGTTTCGAATGGTGTAGTCAAAAAATACTTTTGGTATAGAAAAGTCTGTGCGTACAGTTCAAACTGGTGTCTGGACTGGGCAAACGTTATTGCATCGTGGCTGGCCCCTGCCCTCCCACCCTCCCAGCTGCCCCTCCTGCCGCGCAGGCACCCCACATCCTCCCCACCCCGGCCTGTGGGCCGCACCCCTGAGCAGCAAGAGGCTGCGGGGAAGGCAGTGCTGTGAACGGAGGAGGGGACGGTGCTGTCTTGAGGCTCCTGACTGCTGTCACTTGGTATTAACGACCCTGGCGCCTGGGCCGTGCGAGGCCAGCCCAGCACCGTCAGCCTGTATGCAGGTGACCTATGCTCATGCCCGGGACACACGCACCAAGCACCACCACTCACAGAAGCTTCCATCCGGGGGGGCTCCTTTGGTAGGGGAAGGAGGAGATGCGTGTGGTCAGGGTGGGAAGGACAGCGGGGTGCTGTGATTTCCAGTGGCAGGAGGGCAGGCTCTAGCAGGGGGGCACACCTCACTGCGGTTGCAGGTTTTCAGTATTAGGGTGGGGGTGACATCAAGAACGAGGGACCGCTGTGGGCCAAATCAGTAAAGGGGTTTGTCGTCACTGGCAGCCAACCAGGGATAAATTATAGGGTTTCTTATTGGCAACAGGGACAGTTGTTTAGAAAGCTGGATATTTATTTGGATTTACAGTAATTGGCAAAATTCAGTCTTCTTGGAGGCAAAAGTACCTCTCCCAGTTACGGGCAAACTGAAGAAAGGGCCTCACCTAGAAACTGCAGGGATTTCACATTGTGGATGCTGTCAGCTAAATGAGCACCATTAGAGCCACGCCTAGCTTCAGCCTTCGTGGAGAGCAGCAGAGCCATCGCCATCGCCATCGCCATCTCCATCTCCATCTCCATCGGGCGGCTCCGCGGCGGGCAGGCCGGGCAGGCCGTGCAGCGCTCCCAAGGAGGTTCAGGCGAGCGTGCGCTGCCGGGGTTTGATCCGTGGATACAGCTGGGGAGCAAGGGAGCCGTCAGGACGAGGCCGCGGCACGCCAAGCCCGAGGGTGCGCCCAGCGGCCGGGGTCCCTGGGCCGCTGTCCGGTCAGGCCGACACTCGGCGGCCGCCCCCCCTGAGACCCTGGCGCCCCCCGCTGGCTGCACCCCCACCCCAGGACAGCCTCTCCTAGGCCTTGGCGCTGCCTAAGACCTGCGGCCGTGGCCGAGAGGCTCCCTTCCCCGTCCAGGCCGGCGCCTCGGCCCGTGGGCCTTGGCGCCCAGGCACCTGCTCTGCCCCAGGGCTGACGCAGCTGTAAACGCCACAGAGGTAGCGACCGGCAGTCCCCCCACCCAGAGACGTTTCGGGATTGGCTGCTTGCCAAAGCTCCTGTGTCGGGGCATTCGGGCTCAACAGGGTGCCCCCAGGGTGCGATCACGGGACCTCCCCATTCCCAGAGGTGGCGCTGAGGGCGGACAGGGGGTCGCCTGCAGGCTCTGTGCTCTCTGGGCCAGTAGGACAGGGATGGGACCGCGGGACCCCGAGCTGCGAGCTCCCAGTGCTTACCCCCAGCAGGTTCTTGGGCACGTAGCCCTCCCGGTCCCCAAGGCGAGCCCACCACCACTCAGTCTCGCTCTCGTCCTTGCGCCTCAGGATGGTGATGGCATCCCCCTCGTGGAAGGACAGCTCGTCGCTGTTCTGGGCCTCGTAGCCCCACAGAGCGTACACCACTCCTTTGTTCATCACGCCCAGCTTCTCCTGCACCCCTGGGACGAGAGGGCGGCAAGCGGTCAGGGCGGGGCCCGCAGTCCCTTCTCCGCCCGCCAGGAGCCCACTACCGAGGGGCCAGGCCCGAGTGCTCGGTGTTCCTATTGGGGAGCCTAATGGCCCCCACCCGACAACTGCCACCAGTCGGTGACAAGGAAGCCGCGTGACTGCTCCTGGGTGTGGGGGCCCCCAACACTGGCAGAGCACCCTGCCAGCTCCTGCCCGCATGACTGCAGGGACCTGGATGGGCGGGTGACCTCCTGCTGCCCTCCTCCCGCACGGCAGTCACTGGGACTGTAGCCTCAGGGGCTTGGGGCCCGCTTTGGTTTGTCGCAGCGTCCCCAGGGTCTAGTGTGGGGCTGGGCACACAGGGTCTCGAGGTAGGTGTGCAGTGGACGCCCTGCAGCCGCCGAACCCATTCCAGGCCCCAGGAAGCCAGACGGTGGCGCCCGCGGCTTAACTAGAACAGGATGAGCCTCACTCCTCCTCGGTGGTCACCCCAGGCCGTGGGGGCGCTTCCACCCTGGCTCGGGCCTGCAGCCGCAGCCCTGGGGGGCTCCAGCAATGGACAGATGGGTGCTGCTCAGCCTCCGCCGCCCCCAGCTGCTCCACCCAGGGGGGCCATCTGCGCAGTGAAGCGCTGTGTTTTCAGCAATCTGGCAAAAACCTGACAACATGGATCTTCATAGGTTTTCAGGATGAGCCTAAGGGGCAGCGTGACTTCCATTCTCACGAGACTGCTGGGCCGCTCCCCAAGGGGAGCCAGGCCTCGCCCGGGGCCAGCAGCACCCCGCGCTGGCAGCCCTGCACCCAGGGGAGGGGCGTCGGCGCGGGCCAACCCCACCCCCGCGTACCATACAGGAACTGGGAGCACTGGATGTAGCCTTCCTCCATCTCTTCACACTTGTCCGCGGCAGTCTCGATGTCGCTGATGGTGGACGCAAAAATGGCGGCGCCGCTCTCCACCAGCTGTTTGCAGAGGTGGACGCTGTTGCAAGACGCGGCGCAGTGCAGCGGTGTCCTGGAAAGGAGAGTGGGTGACGACACCTCGAGGTACCGCCCAGGCTGGCCGGGGACCTCCAGGGACCTCCAGGGCCGTCCAGGGCCGGGCCAGGGCTCGAGCCCCACCGGTTTGCGTTGGTCTTTTGAACGGCATGGTTTCCCCTAACCCAGGGCAGACCGCAGGTGCACTGCCGAGTGGCCGGGGCCCCAAGGGACATCCCCACCGACAGCCCGGGCACACCTCGGCGGGGCGATGGTGGAAGGTGTTAGGCATATTTTGACACAATTTAAAAGACCCAAATGTTCAAACCCCACGGGCAGGTGCCTGAAGTTCCCAACGAAGCCTACAGGAGACCCAGGGCCCGCACAGCAGCAGGAGGGCCCTGTGGGCAGCCACACAATGTCCACCCAAAGCAGGACTCCGCTTCCCCTCTGCACCGGTCAGCGGTCGTTTAGAACCAGGGTGAGAGTAGCCATCTGCCAAAGGTGCAGCGCACAGCGTAACGTGATCAGGTCTACGAAAACCGCGATCAGACCTGTGCCTTTCACAAGAGAACCAGAGAGCTAGAGCCGGAGGCCCCGCGAGGCGGCCTGGGGTGACGTGCCGCACACGCCCACCCCTTCCTGCCTTTGCACCTCCCCATGTCCTGATGGTGCGGGGGGAGCGGGGGGCCACCTCCTACTGGAGACCAAGCGCCCTGGGGCCCCTCACCAGCCGTCGCTGTCCGCAGCGTTCACGTTGACCCCAAAGTCCAGCAGGAACTTCACGATGTGGTGGTGGCCGGCGCAGACGGCGTTGTGCAGGGGGGTGATCCCTTCGTCGTTGGGCTTGCTAGGGTCTTCCACCTAAGGGCACGGGGCACTCGTGAGCCCCACCTCTCAGCACAGGGGGCAGCTCTGGCCTGCGGCCACCCCCAGCTCACCTCATAGATGATCCTTTGCACCAGGTCGAACTCCCCTTCCAGAGAAGCATCGAGGAGCAGCGCCAGCGGATTGAACCGGACTCTCAGCCCATGCCCTGTGCGCTCCGAGTTCGGTTTCTTCAGGTTGGTCCGTTTGGTCTGCCAGGAAGGAAGCATGCTTTTGACTTAAAGGTCACGTGCCAGTGCACCAAGCCCTGGTGGACAGGAGGGACGGGGACGGAAGCCTTGGCTAGTGTGTACTCCCAGCAGCACTGAGCAGCCCCTGGCATCAAAAGGCACGCCCACTCGCAGGCCCAGCCAGGCCCACTGTGCCTTGCCCAGAGCGCTGGGGAGAGCTGCTCAGGGGCTGGCCCCGGCTCTTCAGGGCACCCGTGCTGGGGAGTGAGGTGGGTGACAGTCAAGCTCAAGAGCCGGCCACTCATTCCTACCAACTACAGCGGACTCTCACTTCCTCCTCTCTGCTCCACCAACACTGACTTCCCACCAGAGGGTTCTGTCTAGAAGGTTCTTCTCCCCGTTGCCTGCACTTCAAATTCCAGCCACAGCTTCCCCTCCTCGGGGAAATCTAACTGGGTCCTCTAGAGAGAGCTCTGAAGCCCTGTGCTTCTTCAGAGCCCCAGCTGTGTACTGATGTACTGCCCTCCCCCTCGGCCTCAGTGGGGACAGGGACGACAGTCTGGCAAGCCCCATTGCCCCCAGCGCTACGGCTAACACGGGCAGGTCCTCCACAAACACTGGCTGGCCGAGCAGGAAGCCGTGGCCCTGGTCTAGGACGACACCCACCGTAGAGGCTCCTGGCGGGGGCACAGCGGGGGGCAGTGGTTGGGGGTCCTGGTCTTCCCCTGGTGAGGGGGCCTCGGCCCCAGGGCTGGGGACCTGCTCTGTGGATGGGGCTGTGGCCACGTTGTTGTTGTCATCCTCGGCGGGCTCAGCGGTTTGGTGGGTGCTCTGGGGACAGATGAGGCCCTCCGGTTCAGGGGAAGGGAGCTCATTATCATTGGCGTCCGAAGATGGGGCAGGCTCAGCGGGGAGCGGGGCTGTGGGCTGGGCAGGGCTGGCCTCTCCCAGATTCCCGTTGGTGTTTCCATTGTCCACGTCGGCCAGGGTGCCCATGAAGTCCTGTGAGGGGCTGGGCTGGTAGAAAGGGGTGCCCTCCATGCCTCCTGCCAGGGTGTTGAAGCGCTGGTATAGCAGCTTCTGGATGTTGGGCCCACCGGGCCCCTCGGGCTCCGTGATGGAGCTGCGCTTCTTCAGGGGCCGCGGCGCGTTGGCCAGCTTCCTGCGCAGAGCCTCTAGGTCGGCGTCGCTCTGGTAGCGCAGCGGGGAGTGCACGATGGGTGTGAGTTTGGTGGGGCTGAGCGGCCGTGGCAGGCTCTCCACAGTGCCGGTGCCGCTGTCTCCGGGCGGGGCTGGGCTGTCCTGCTCTGGCTCTTTCTCAGCACTTTCTGAAGGCGGCTGGGGCTGCGATGCACTTGTGGCCAGCGACCCGTGAAGAAACGGTAGTGGCGAGGGGGACGTTGAGCCGGACGGTAACACGGGTTTGCCGTACACTGGAGGAGACAGGACAGGGACAACTAAGTCCCTGTGATTGCAGGGCTGTGGTGCTGCTGAGGCCTACTCTTAAATCCCCCAGGAACCTCTGTTCAAACCCCCCACACCGACCCCTTTTGGAATGTAGAGTGTCTCTCTTACTGGTTTTTACGTTTGGGCTTCTAGAGTTTGGGCTTTTTCAAACAGAAGAAAAAAAGAGTGGTTGCAGACCCAACCTTCCCAAACCAACCCTCCTTGTTTTCTGTCCAAGGAGGAAGACACCATCTCTACAGAGCATGTGACCCTCAGGTTCAGTCTCATGCTGTGAAACACAGGCTGCTTTGGACAGGAAGGCTCTGCCTGCAGGCCCAGGAGCTGTGGAGAACGGGGCCAGAGCCCTGCCACAAGCAAGCAGTGAGCTTCCGCTGGGGCTTGGGGGAGCTGGGCACTCCTACGAGTCTGGAAGCACACGCCCAAGAATGTGTATGGAGGCCCTAGCCCAGCCTGACCCGCAGGACCCTGGTGGGCTGGTCACAGTCACCACCTGCCCTGGTATGCATGAAGCCAGGCTCTGTTCTCTCACCTGCCTTCCTAGAACACCTCAGCTCCCAGGGCTGATTGCCCCTCACCACATCAGGGCTCTTCTCCCCTGTGGACTCTGGGGTAGCACCCCCCCACCCCTCAGCATACACATCCTTGCCTTCCCTCCAGGGGCTTGGCTCAGCTACTGCCAGGGTGGCGAGAAGACCACATCTGGGCAGAGCCCCCTCAGCAACCCCTGGAAAGCTCCTGCACAAGTTTCCATGAAGCAGGAGAAAGAGAGGAATTTCTAGGAGCTGGGCTACCCAAATACCACAGGGAGGCAGGTACTTAGATAGGAAGGGAGAGCTCCGTGTGTGTCATCTTTTACCCCAATCTCACACAGACATCTGAGGCCACACTGTACGTAAGAATCCAAGTTTTAATCCTAAATAGTATGTGGCCCAAACGTAAGACTATGGGTTGGCATTTTAAGGAAAAGTATAGTTCGTTAGCCCCAAGAGAAAAGGACAAACCCACTGTACCTGCTTTAACAGACTTATTTAAAGTGCTGTGCACTGCGGGCTGGTAATTCTTAGGAGGTGTGGCTTGCTGGAGGTACATGGAGTATATGGAACTTGAATTCACTGTCTGGGGTCCTTTCCTGGGGGACTGTGGCCTTGACCCTTTATCAGCCAGAAAGGGCCTAATGGCCACAGTCAGTGGGAGTTCGGGTTTGCTGTCACCAGCTGGAAATGCAGGAGGCCCTGCTGGCGGGTATGTGGGACTCGGTGGCACGGAAATCCTCTGCTGGATCTGCTGTGAGGAACCCGGAGGGTGGCTGCTGCCCGTGGGGGGCAGTGGGGCGGGTTTCTGACGACTGGACAGGCCTGCGCTGGGCCTGGGCAAGCTGCCTTCCTTCCTCCTCTCCAGGGAGTTTGTGGAGCCAGGGCCAACGGGAGCAGGACTTGGGTACGTCCCATAGCTCGGAGGCAGCTGCTTGCCGACACCAGGGATGGGGGGTGGCACTTTACCAATCTCGATGCCCTAAATTTAGATGTTAAGAAGAAACACAAAGTCACCCTTTTAAAAGTTAAGCAAATTTCTATCCATAGTCATTAGAGAATACAAAGTAGGACTTGTAATCCTTCCAATTAGAAGGCGACCAGGCACAGGACACAGTGTGGGAATCAAACATGGCAGGGCCTGGTGCCCATCTGCAACAGAACAATCCTGACCACAAAGCATTACACCTGCACACCACTCAGCTGGCTCAGGGTCCTTGAACTTCTTCAGATGTGGTCATATTTAGACACTAACAGGATTAATTTGCTTCATGACACCTGTCACCCCTTAGATGAAGATGAAGGCAGAAATGATATTGTTGGTGTTTTGTGATAAAGACAAATGGCCTACCAGCTTCTCTGTGGCTCCTAAAGCTGACAAGGGCGTCGGCTGGCTTGAGACAGCCCCCTGCTTGAGGGGACCCTCCATGCTTGGGTCTTTCCAGTCCATACTGCTGATCTGCGTGGGCTTCACTGAAGAGCTGGTATTCTGTTTCAATGTTGGCCAGTTTCCATCATTGGCTTGAAAAGAACACAGAATTTGAATAAAATTTTTCTTGAAATTAGTTGAAGCAAGCACCTAATAACTCTCGGCCAGAAGCAAAGATCATCTTCTGGGAGATCATATCCTGATGGGGGCTCCATGAACCAGGCGGCTGACCGCCCCCCTCCCCACACACAGGCTGGTACACAGCAAACCCGAGGGTGGTGTATGCTGGTGAGGCATCTCTCTCATGTGTACAGAGACTCGATGACCATGCACGGGGCTGCTGCGACCCAGGTGAGGGGCCAGCGGACTGTGGAAACCTTCCCAGGCCCCTATCTAAATACAGGTCAAATCCACTACATCAACACCAATAAATAAAATAAGCATCGGCCCTTACTTTTCAAACATGACTTATAAAACCAATTACATACAGCAATTTAAAAAATTTATCTTTTGACTTCATAACAGGTTAGACCTGTACTACTTGCACATTAAAGGAAGAATTTGGCTTTAATTTGTTAGAATAATTCAAGATCACAAGAGGCCAGTACAAATTCCCATTGATTGGAGTAGCAAACTATCATTCTGTTGCAGTGATTAGAAAGCTAGTCGAACCCGTGTTTTTAGGAAAGCTGCTGAAAATATGCTCTTTTGTTGTTTTTAAACAAAGCATTTTCCAAACTGAGAAAGGGTGCAGAAGCAATCCCTCCTAGCAGTCATAGTGACATAAGTTACAGCATCTGCAGGAGTCCGGTTCTAGCCAGACTCAGGCTCCCATTCTCTCCACGGCAGGCACCGATGCAGGACTGGGCTGAAGTGGGAAAGACCGCAGCCATCAGCCACATGGAACCGACAGAAATCAGCCCTCTGACAGGAACAGCACTTCCTCTTTCCTCCCCCCACCACCCAGCACGAGCAGCAGGGAAATCGCTCTTCTTAGAGCAACAGTGCCTGCACCAAGAACTGCGACTCAGGAGACAGTCTGAGTAAATGCTCACAGGTGCTCTGAGAACAAGCCCAGAGGGTGCCTCTCGTGCAGCGAGGGGGGCAGAGCCTCAGAGCGCCCTTGCTGGGCCCGGTCGGGGCAGTCTCCCACTGCTCCAGGCAGCAGGGTCCAGAATAGTTCTGGCCAGACTGCAAGGGTGCTGGCGAGGCATTCCAAGGCCCCAGTCCAAACTACCACCTTGCTCCGCATGATTGGTCTGCCTCTTCCAGGCAAGAAGTGTGTGTGCCTTCATGTTCCACTGGTTGTACCTTAGAACTGGGGGACGTGTGGCCAGAAGCACATGGGTTCACCAAGGATACACGGAGGTGGCCACTCTGGGCTGATGGGGAAACAGAGCCCCAGCCAACTTGCAGGGGGGGAGGGGGAGGGCCAGCCCCAGGGGCCTCAAGGAGTGTGGCCAGCAGCTGCTTCTGAACTCCACAGCGATGGGAGGTTTTATGGACATCAGCCACAAAGGGACTGAAGATAGGACTGGGAATTTCCTTCCTCAGGGTGAGGCAGGGGGTGCAGAAGAAAGATCACTTATTTGCATGATAAAAGATTATAATGCAATGGTTATCTTCAAGTATGATGGGAGGTTCTTGTATAGGAGCCAAATCTGAAGTCCTTAATGAACTCAGAAAAAAAATCATCTTAATTTCTTAAAAATAAAATAAAAAAACCCCTTGCTGTGCAGCACCTGTGAAACCCTTCCTGGGGAGGAGCTGGTATGTGTGGTCCAGCCCAAACTCCACACCTGTCTACTGAAGGAAATGTGGAATTTTTTCCAAGTCTAGATGGGATGAGCAGACCTTTGTCAGTTTGGAAAACAAATGATTGCTGATTTAGCAGCATCAGAGAGGGCCAGAGTCCCCCACTGGGCCTGCCAGCCGACATACGGTTTGCAAACGGGTTTGCAGAGTGCCCTGAGGAGTTGCAGTCAGGCCCGACGTCGAGGTCTGATACTGTCCACAAGCCAGTCACTCTGGGCTTCCCATGGCCATCTGTGTGACATGGAACCAGAAGGACAGTTGACAGCATGAGTCAGAGTCTCCCCAGGGAGATTTCTCCTCCCAGCTCCAGGTCTGGGCCAAGATTCTGTCCCCCGTGTGGGGGGTGCGCACGCCTGCCTGTGTCCAATCATCTTACACCATAGTGGAAAGACCTAGGCGATGGCTGAACTGTGGGACACATTCTCCGGGCCCTGGCAATGCCTGCGAGGCGGCCCAGCACACATCCACAGAGAAAGGGGGATGGGAGCTGTCCTCGGCTCAGGAAGCATGTAAAATGAAGTCGGCAGAGAAGTAGCTGGCTGTGCTAATAATCTGCCATTGGAACAGATATATCTACTCCCACTGTAGGGTGGTTCAAACTCTAAGTAAGAGCTTCCCCAAGAAAGCTGCCATTAGAGATTCGCACGGACCATGCGCTCCTTGTAGCTGCTGAGACACAGTCGTGGAGAGAGCTGAGCCGGGGTGAGAAGAAGCCCTGTGCCCCACTGCAGGAGGGGCAGACCTGTTGCTGCTCAGACTAGGTGCCAGGCAAGGGAACACGAGCAAACAGGAGACTGCACGGATCTACCACGAAACTTGAAATCACCCCTCAGGACAGCTCAGTGAAGGAACGCTGCACAGCAGTACTGCACTCCCAGAGTCTGTGTGTTACGGGGAAATGTGCCAGCACAGCATAAAGAAGTCTCACTGCAAAGAAGCTCTGCTTCTTAATGTTTAGAAACAACGACCTTCTTCTGAGCAAGGAGAGGAGACTCTCTGAAGCACCTGACCTGCCCTTGCTTGGGAAGCATCCCATCGGGAGAGCTACGCGGCAGCACGGTGCTGGTCACAGCACATGGTTCAGTGCAGCCAAGGGTCAAAGTGATGGTCTGTAGACTTCTAGATCAATCGTGACTATGCTGAGCAGTGGAAGGAAAGAGCAGCCCCAGTGCACTGCTTATGGAGAGGCTGCACCTCTGCCCAGGCATGCCTGTGCTGGCAGGAGCAGCAAGCTCAAATGCCCTCACGGGTAAACAAAACCCATGGCATGAGAGGATCGGGTCTTAAGTAATTCATGTTTGAAAAGCCACACAGTAAAGACATTCAGCTCAATAAAGAGAAAAAAAAATGTGTTCTCAATGTGGGGTCATATCATTACTGTGGTGGCACACAACTCCCACACACTGCCCAGAAGACAAAGTGCTTTGGGGGAGTCTAAGGGTGGGCAGAGCCTGGGGTGCACTGTGGGGGCCTCTTCTGAGGCTGCTGACCTCCAGGGCTCCCCTTCCCTGTTCAGTTGCTCTCCCCCAAGGTGAGGACCCAGGCCACTCACCGGATTTGGATCTTCCATGGGCAGCACTCGAGGCAATAGTGAGAGACTGGGGCTTTACAGGGTCCCCTGGGACGGAATAGCTGCCGGCACTGGGAACCTGGATATAAGGCCCCACTGCAGCAACCCTGCCGGGTGTGCTCAGCGGCGACTGTGGTGACGATGTGCCATTCACACGGCTCAGCTATAAAACGAGAAGAAATGAGAGTTAAGATTCCCCTAAATTAAAAGAAATCATAGTGTGACAGTCTGCTCTCTCATTTGTTTATTTTTAAGATTTCATTTATTTATTTGACAGAGTGAGAGTGAGCATGTGCACACAAGTAGGCAGAGGGGCAGAGAGAGAGAGGGAGAAGCAGACTCCCCACTGAGCAGAGAGCCTGACACGGGGCTCCATCCCAGGATCCTGAGATCATGACCTGAACTAAGGCAGACAATTAACCGAGTGAGCCACCTAGGCGCCCTAGACTGCTCTCATTTGAGCCACCCACTAAATAATGTGCCCTTAGGAAGCTCTATCACCCTGAAAAATCAGCACCTAGAAAGGGCAAGCGTCGAAAGAAGGGCCACAACCCAAATCCTATCTGAGTGATTCTCTCTTTGATAACTTCTACCCATCTGTGAGCCGAGAGAGACAAGAGCTAACGGCAGAACAGAACAGCTTCCAGGACACCTCCATGGAGCCCTCTTACCTGGGGGATGCTCTCCCTCCCCTAGGTGAGCAGAGCCTTCAGTCAAAGCCTGGGCTCTGAGCCTGGCTTCAAACCCTGCCTTGCCGCTTACTCACTGTGCTGCCTTGGGCAAGTGCAAGTGACTTAGTGTCTCTAAACCTCTGTGCCCATGTCCGTAAAGTCAAGATAAGGCTTCCTGTAAGGACTGAACAAGCCATGCAGGGCACAATGACAGGGCCTGGCACCAGGTGAGGCTCTGGCAAGATCCCTGAAGACAGCTCTGCCATTCTCAGCAAGGACGCCACAAGAACAGTGATCACGTAATGCTGCCTAACAAGAGGGTCCATACCAGGGATCTAACAGGAGAATCACTGATACCTCACAGGCCCCCACATACGCTGTGAGAGATCCATAAGCTCCTAGAATTGTTTGCAAAATTCTGCATACATGAGCATATCACTTTGGGGAGAGGGTCCAGGACTTTCACAACTGCCCAAAGGTGCCTAAGACCTGTGGGTGGAGCCACATCTCTGCAGAGTCACCAATTTCTTCAAGAAGATCACCTGAACGATCAGGTGGAAGGCAAGAAGTCACGTTTCCCTAGCCATCTGTGACACTTAATTTTAGGTGTCAACTTGTGAAGCCATGGTACCAGATATTTGGTCAAACGTGTCTGGATGTTGCTGTGAAGATATGTTTTACCTAAGACTGACATTTAAATCAATAGACTGAATGAAGCAGATCGCCCTCCATATGTGGGTAGGCTGCATTCAACAGGTCAAAGGACTTGAGAGGCAAAGACTGAGGTGCTCAGAGAAAGAAGGAAGTGGCCTGCAGATAACCTGCCGCCCTGAGCAGTAGCACCCAGAGTCCCCTGTGTGTCCAGGCTGCAGAGTTCAGGGGCACAGCCACCACAACCATGCAAGCCAATCACTTAACGTCAATCTCCGCACTTATCAATCAGTCTATGCCTCCTCGTTCCATCTCCCAGAAGAGCCCTGACTGATAGAGCACAACTAAAGAACGCTGTGTGAGCAAGTGTGGAGAGCACGCACACAGTTGCTCATTGAGAGAAAAAGGAAAGCGGTTATTTGAAAACAGAGTGACACAGATTACCCACTGACCCTCTGGTTAAAAACAAGAGGAGACTGATCTATAAATAAAGCCTTTCCCTGACACTACCTCTTATGACACGCAAACTAGTGGCAATGGCCTCTTCCTCTGGCACCCTCCTAACCCACCCACCCCTGGCAAAGCCCAGACGCCCACACTGGCCTCTCGAGAGCTGCTTTCAGAGCAGCAGCAGCAGCTGACCAGAGGCCACTTGTCACATTGGGAAAGCACCAATTACTGGCTGTGGCTGAGGGTCCCAGCTAGCTCATGGCTGCTCCCCTGACTCGGGCTCTGCATGCAGGCACTGCTTCCTTCAAACCCTGACGCCACTAGTGATGTCCAGCCACATATGGTGCACAGCGGTCCCTTCTCCCACAAACTCTGAGGATGCTCGTGCTCAGTGAAATGCCAAGAGTAATGGCAGGACTGGGGGACACCTAGCCTGGCGAAGGGCCAGAGGCCCTGGGACATGCATATTATACAGAAGCTGCTAAAGGAGTGAGGTAATGACCTGGGAAGATACCTATGTTGCAGTTAAAACAAAAAATGAGGAGAACAGTGTGGATGATATCATTCCTACAATTCCATTTTCAATTAAAAATTAAATACTGGGACACCTAGGTGGCTCAGAGGTTGAGCATCTGCCTTTGGCTCAGGGCCTGATCCCGGATTCCTGGGATCGTGTCCCACATCAGACTCCTTGCTTGGAGCCTGCTTCTCCCTCTGAGTCTCTGCCTCTTTTAATGTGTCTCTCATGAATAAATAAAATCTTAAAATAAAATTAAATACCTTTTCATCTTTATTAAGCAAAAGACTAGAATCATTAAAACTATCATCCTTGGAGAATGTGAACAGGGTGGAAAGGACTTTCACATTTTCCTTCAATTATTTCTGTACTGTTTTCATTTTTCAGAGCATTTATTACCTTTGAAAGTCAAAATACCAAAAAAAAAAAAAAAAAAGGTCAAAATACCAAACAAAGCTTTTTAAAAGACACTAACCCCTTACATAGCACTTTGCTTGAGAGTTTACAAAGCCCTTCCATGGGGGTTATTCTAAGAATCCACACGACTGCTGGGGCAGGGAGGACATCTCAGTTTATAGCGAGGACACGAGTCTACTACACAGGTCAAGGAATATGCCCACATGGCACGGCTTACAGTGGTAGAGTATAACACCAGAGCCAGAGTGTCACCCAGGGAGGGGACAGGACTGCATGGGGGCCAAGGGGCGGGGAACACCAGCTGTGGCTGTGGACAGTGCTGGTTTGGATTCCAGACACCAGGAAATAAACGTAGCTTTGGAAAGAGAGCTTTTTGCTATCATTTTTTTCTATGGTTTATGGCCAATGTATGTTTTATCAGCTGTGGTAAATCAGGAGAGCAAAATGCCATTATAGTGAAGATGTACAATTGTGTGCTGAATCATTTTTAGTTTATCTCACACAAATATTTTCTTTCTCACATGCCTGAATTTTCTTCCCATAAAGACGTTCACGCAGTTCATTGATCCGCTTGTCCATGACGGCCACCTCCATGTTGCGTTTATTTAAGAGTTCCTTCTGCTGCTGGAGCTTTGAAGTCTGTTCCTGGTTAAGCTGGTTACGAATCTAAAAATAAAAATACAACTTTCATGATTTGCATTAAACAGTCAAATGCTCATTTCCAGGGAAAGTAAAACAAGAAGAAAAAGCAACATCAAGTACTTATGTGTATCTGTATATATGCACTGTCTCCCCTGTGCTATTTCACAGCTATAGCACAGATGAGGCCAGAACAGCTTTTCTATTTCCAGAGCGACTGGTGCCAGCAATGAATGCAAGACACCATGACCATGGCCCCTGGGAAGGCATGTCACGGACACCCACATGGAGCATGTCCTCTAGAGATCAGAGGACAGGTGTCTGCTCCACTCCACACAGTGCACTGAATGAACATCTTACGTGGAGGCAGCAGGAAATTTATAAGAGATGGTCTCGTCTGCCTGCTGGAATGTACGGGTATTATTCTAGCAGATGGTAACCAGCACTTAAAAAAACAAATGAACCACAGAAGGCATCCATGTGCACTGTAAGGTTAAGGCTTATTAAGTTCCTCCAGGGGCACACGTGTACTAGGAACACTCACATGTGTGCACCAGACAGGAGACAACATGAACTTTGCAGCCTAGACTCTAGTCAGGAAGCTTGCAAATGGATACATTTAAGCAAATATCCTACATTAATCACACCTCACCACAAATATCCTTAAAAACTTTTGGGGCACTTGGGTGGCTCAGTTGTTAAGTGTCTACCTTTAGCTCAGGTCATGATCTTGGGGTCCTAGGATCGAGCCCCACTCAGTGGGGAGCCTGCTTCTCCATCTCCCTCTGCTACTCTCTGGCTCTCAAATAAATAAAATAAAATAAAAAACTCTGTATTTTTAACAATTGCTTAAAATTCCTACATTTTATTTCTATGCACCTATGTTAGAGAACTTAATGGCAACAAAAGCATTTTACTCTCTGTAATTAAATATTTTCATTTCATAAAATAGAATAATTTTTCTGCCAAGTGCTAACAGAACTGTAGAACTTCTTTGTGGCTTGGAAAATCACCTGCTGAATAACTTCTGAGAAATGGAAATCTTGAGGGCTGTTCTGAACTGAATGTCTGTGTCCTCCCCAAACCTATAAGTTGCCCTAACCTTCAAGGTGATAGTATGGGGAGGTGGGGCCTCTGGGGTGAGCAGGCTGAAATGAGGTTCTGAGGGTGGAGTCTCCATGATGGGGTTAGTGCCCTTATAAGATGAAGGAGAGGAACCAAACTGTGAGGACACAGCAAGAAGCCAGGAAGCAGACTCTCACCAGGAACCTGATCCTGGACCCAGGCCCGGGAGCTGTGAGAAATCAGTGTCTGTGCTTCAGTCCCCCAGGCTGTGCAGGTCTGTCAGAGTGGCCCCAGCTTAGTGGAACAAGGATGTAACAACAGGCATCTATCTCATCAAAACACAGTGAACACAGAGACCTTGAATATCATTCTAAAGCTTAATTTTTTCCCTAGTTCATTACATTGTCAATTAAATTCTGTACTGAATTTCTTTACTGAAAACATGCTAAATGCAAGATGCCAGTCACAAAAAAAAATATTGTATGATTTGCTCATATGAAATTTCCAGAATAGGCAAATCCAGAGAAATAGAAAGTAGATTCATGGTTACTTAGGGATAGGGGGTGGTGGGGTGATGGCAAAGAGGCACGTGGCTTCTTTTGGGGGTGATGAAGATGTTCTAAAGCTGACTGTGGTAGCGGATGCAAAACTCTATGAAGATACTAAAAACCACCTAATTGTACACGGTATATGGGTGTATTGTATGCCATATGAATTATATCTTAAAGCTGTTTTAAAAACTCTTTGTAGTAAGCACAGTTTGTGCCTACTATTACCCTAGAAGCCATTCACTTGTCTCCACTTTCTGAGGTTTCGGCCCACATTAGGAAGAAAGCCTGAGAGATGCTTAACGTCAGTGTTCCCCAAACCCTGCGAGTCACCTGTAGCTCCTGGCACAGTCTCTTCAACTCCGCTGCTGCCGGTCCTGCCAGCTTGCCACTGTAAGACTGGAGCCCGCTCAGCTTGCCTCTCTTTAAATCTTCCAGTTGCTGACTGAGCTGATCAACTCGTAAAATTGCAGTCTGTACTTCCTGCTTCTTTTCCTGGAACATGGCGCTGAACCTTTCTATCTCAGCAGCTATAATTTCCCAGCAATAAAGAAAAAAACATATCTTAGTTGATAGTCTTTTTTTTTTTTCTTCTGCAGAGTATTTTGTTATTTTGGCTTTGTGATTTCTTCATTTCAATACATTCAACTCTAGTGTCATCTAGTGCCAGACTTTGGGGGGAGAACTGTGATATGCATAATCCAACACACTTTTCAATAAGCCTCTGGAACACATGATGTGACTGCCCACATGGCAAACTTTATGTGCAGTGACTACTGGATATTCTTTAGTGAGGGCAACCCGTCCAGAGGCTAGCTTGGCCAGGCCACTTAGGAATCCCAATGCAGCCACAGAGCAAAGGCTTTGTAAGGGCAGGTATCCAATCTGTCTTGCTTGTCACTGTAACACAAAGTAGGCACTAAACGAATTGATAATAAAACAACAAAGAATCCACACACACAAAAATAAAAAGTGAGCATTTGTATGGTTTATCTTACTACCCAGATGAAGTTCAAGCTGTTCAATTAAAATAGACCCTCATAATGAGCGCAGTCTCATGGCCCTGCAACCCCAGCCCAGAGGGCAGCTAATAAATTACAAATGCAACCAAGGACCTTCCCAAACCACTTAACCTAACTGATCCCGTTCTTTTAGATGCAGGTAACAGAGCAAAACCTCAGTGCACTTCCTATAGCAGGATCTGGCACCAGTCTGTGTCTGAAAGTGTCCGTAGCTGGACTCTTTCATTTTATCCATGTCTGAGCATGGGTAATGAGGGAGGCCGCGCAAGCGTACACAGATTGCCGTTCATAATTTTGCTGTAGTCTACTTGTCCTCTCATGGCGCGGATTTTCTTCAGCTTATTTTCCTGGGCTTCGACTCGTTCTTTCAATTTCTGAAGCTTCTCATTCTCAGAAATAGACTGCTGCTGGCGGCGCTCCTGCTGCTTTAAGAAATGTAAACGCTGCTCCTGGGAAAAGAGAGAAACAGGGAAATGCGAGATCTGAAGCATGTGATCACGGTCATACATGTAGATGGTTCGAGTGGCTCCCAATGGATCACCCATCTTAATGAATATTAGAGAAATGCTTGCGCAATCTCGCAAACACCAGCCCACACAGAGCCAACACTACTGGGCACATATCAGTGAGAGTCTGAGATGTTTCCAAGTGCATTTTACTAGGCATGCTGACCTACACCGCTTGGTTTATCAAGATGCTTCCTCAGAACATCTCCCAGCAGGAGAACGTCAAGTCTGTGTGTCACATGCACTCATATACGATCTCCTCTCCTTCCTGTCTGGGAAGCCCCATCCAGCCCTAGTTTCCTGCTTGTCAGGTCAACGTTTCCTGCTGCCACAAAGCAGCTTCCCAAGGTCCCTTAGTTACCTCTTTAAGGAAATGGGCACTGACCAGCACAGGGTCTTATGTTGAAAACAGACAAGGGGATCAGTAAGGAAAAAAAACCTCTAATTTGCTAGGTAACCATGGATAGTCAAGAAGTGCTTGTTTTCTTTAGGGATAGTTTCTTCAAAACTAATGAAAAAGGGCAAAAAAAAAACAAAGAAAAAAGAAAAAAGAAAAAGGGCAGCCCTGGGTGGCACAGCGGTTTAGCACCGCCCACAGCGTGATCCTGGAGACCCTGGATGGAGTCCCATGTCAGGCTCTCTGCATGGAGCCTGCTTCTCCCTCTGCCTGTGTCTCTGCCCCCCACCCCTGTCTCTATGAATAAATAAATAAAAAAAATTTTTTTTTTAAAGACCGATTTCTTTAAAAAAAAGAAAACTAATGAAAAATTCTGCAAACAAGAACAAGACAGTCCTAAAATAAAAATATGTACAGGGACACCTGGGTGGCTCAGAGGTTGGGCGTCTCCCTTTTCCTCAGGGTGTCCCACATTGGGCTCCCTGCATGGAGCCTGCTTCTCCCTCTGCCTGTGTCTCTGCCTCTCTCTGTGTCTCTCATGAATAAATAAATAAAATCTTAAAAAAAATAAATATATGCAGTACTCTTCAATAGCCTTTTTCCTATTCATATAAAAACACGCTTTGAGGGTAACAGTGGACATAAAATACTCATGGTCCCACACATAGACATAAAATAGACCAAAGTAAAGAGGATTAAGTGTGACAATGCAAGTCACACATTGCATTCTAAAGTAAGGAAACACATATACTTGAATATGTGAAGCACATACTTGTGTTAGATTTAACTTATCATTTACACTGCAGAAAATACCCAAGAATCTTTTTATTAGTAATACTCGGGATCAATATTTGGAAAGAAAAAGCTAAACTAGAAATGTTATAATTGCATAATACTATGTACATTTCATCCTAGAAATCTTATTAATGGGATAAAATACTTCCCAATTTACTTAACTCTTATTTTTTATTCTTGTAAATCCAATAAAATTTGCAAGACAACTTTTAAAAACAAATTCAATTTATGCTGTTACATATCCATGAACAAGTGACTAGTACAATGAATTCTATGCCCACTCAGTAAGTGAGAAAAGTGGTTCTCAGGCAACTCTCTCTATGAGGAAGCAACAAGAACCCTGGCAGAAATGTTTACGTATTTTCTTTATCTCACAGTTTTTCACAGCAGTTTCAGAACATTCAAAATCATTACAACATGAATACTCTCCAGCATGCGTAAGTGATAGGTCTGATTTTTTTAGTCCATGACAAGAATAATTTCAAATCTTGTCACAGCATTTCAACGACAAATGCAGAACTCAGTGTACATAAAAAGTGTTAACTCCCCTGCATCGTAATAAACCAAACAAACTCTGTGTAGTGGCATAAAGGGAAGCCTGGATAACCCACTGTCATTGTCTCAGGGGCCCATGAACAGTGTCTTCATCCAAATTTTATCTCCAGTTGATGAATGAAGGTCAACCATTTCCTATTCTGGGGAGTCTGAATATGCGAGTCAAGAGTCCTGTTCTGATACCTTCCTAACTTCAAGAAGCTGCAGTACTCATTTATCGTTACGGAAGAGATCACAAAGACAGAAAGACACTGTTCAATACTTTCGTGACATGGTTCAAGTGGTATCCGTGAATGCAGTAACTCCCATCTAAAATAACCGCCGAAGAACACTCTTTTTGAACATTTTCCCACCTCTGCTTTACAACTCACCTTGGCAACCAACATTTGCTGCTGATTTTCAATTTGCTGTTGTTGCCTAGCTGCCATATCCTGGAGCTCTGAGAGGGTGAGTTCTACACGTGGATTTCCAACCTACAGGGAACAAAACATGCTCAGGCTAGAATGTAGGTTTATCTGCATATCTGCATAATTATTCTTCTCTAGTGTCAGAACACATACACATCAAGATCTTAAAATAGATTCCCTTCTAGAAGTTAGGATAATACTATTTTTTAAAAAAGATTTTATTTATTCACAAGAGACAGAGAGAGAGAGAGAGAGGCAGACATAGGCAGAGGGAGAAGCAGGTTCCCTTCGGGGAGCCCAATGTGGAACTCAATCCCAGGACCCTGGGATCATGCCCTGAGCCAAAGGCAGATGCTCGACCACTGAACCATCCAGGCGCCCCTAGAAGTTAGAATAATACAAAATAATTGTACATAAGAACTATTTTTGGATCCCTGGGTTGCTCAGTGGTTTAGCGCCTGCCTTTGGCCCAGGGCACAATCCTGGAGTCCCGGAATCGGGTCCCGCATTGGACTCCCGGCATGGAGCCTGCTTCTCCCTCCTCCTGTGTCTCTGACTCTCTCTCTCTCTCTCTCTATCATAAATAAATAAATCTTTAAAAAAAGAACTATTCTTACTTGTTGACAGCTTTTATTAAGTAACAGCTTTTTAAACAACTAGATACTATATTAAAAAGGGACCCACCTTATAGGAATGCAAACTGATACAGCCACTGTGGAATGCTGGAGTTTCCTCAAAAAATTATAAATAGAATTACCATTGGGGTAACTGGGTGGCTCAGTCGATTAAGCATCTGACTCCTATAGCCATTCAGGTCATCATCCATCTCAGGGTCTCAAAATCAAGCCTTATGTCAGCACAGAGCCTGCTTAAGATTCTCTTGCTCCCTCTCCCTCTGCCCCTCCCCCACCTCTCTTTTCATGCTCTTTCTTAAAAAAAAAAAAGAATAAATTAAAAATAAACAAAAATAGAATTAGCATATGATATAGTAATTCCACTACTGGGTATTTACCCAAAGAGTACGAAAACACTAATTCAAAAAGATATATTGACCCCTATGTTTATAACAGCATTATTTATAAAAGCCATTATTTATACAGAAGCAACCCAAATGTCCACTGTCTTTATGAATGCATAAAGAAGATGTGGCCTGAATTCAGTGGACTACTGCTCTGCCACAAAGAAGAAGGAAACTTTGCGATTTGCACAACATGGATGGAGCTAGAGAGTATAATGCTAAGTAAAATAAGTCTGAGAAAGACAAATACCATATGATTTCACTCACGTGTGGAGTTTAAGAAACGAAACAAAGGAACAAAGACAAAAGAGACAAACCAGAAAACAGACTCTTAACCACAGAGTACAAACTGATGGTTACCAGGGGGGAGGAGGGGAAAAAGGTGATGGGAATTAAGAGGACACTTATTTTGTTGAGCCAGGTCATGGATAGAAGTGTTAAATCCTTACATTGTACACCTGAAACTAATACTGCAACTCTGTATGTTATCTGGAATTAAAAAACAAAATAAGAGACCCAACTGAGCAAATTTTTGCAGAAGTGTATTAAAAAGGACATTCCTCTTTTCCTCTTTTGGACTGGTTATTTAAGGGTATATCTGAATAAATGGGGATGTCACATGTTTTGAAGACACACCACCTAAAGTGTGTAGGTGACACTAGAGGACAAATGTCATCTTCATTGCCACCTGGTCTTGAGAAGCTGAAATATAGAGAAAATTCTAAAAATACAAACACCTCATTAAAAACACCATAATTTACCTCAAGGATTGACCTGTTATCGACAGAATTATACATGGGAAATGAATACAAAAAGGTAAAATCTAGAAGAGTGGCAACTGGTAGAATTGGAAGGAATGTTCCTATTCTCTGTTAATGATGATAAATAATAGCATCAGGCATTTTTATTGTGCTTATCACGTGCCACACACTGGTCTAGGTACCTTCTATTAGTGAATTCATCTGAGCCTCACGGGGACACTATCATTTAAGTACTACTGTATCCCCGGTCCAGAGATGAGAAAACAAGCACAGAGTAGTTCACACAATCTGCCACAGGTCAGACTGCACATGCAGCAAAGCAGGACACAGAGTCCTCGGCTTCCAACATCAGTAAAGCACACTCTTCTTAAGCACACGCACACTACCTGTGTGTAACCACCATGCTGGGCATGTTACATGCATTATATGACCTAAGCTTCAGAACACATCTGTGTGGAGAGCAGAGGAGGCCCACTCAGGGCGAGGAACCGCAGGGGAAAGGTGAAGAGACGGGTGTAGGGCACAGCACTGACGAGGGAGCAGAGCCCCAGTCCCAGCCACGCCCGTCTTCCTCCCGTCCCTTCTGTGCTGACCATGGCGGCCGACAGTCCCTCCCTAGACCACTGCTCTCCAACTAGGTTCATCTGTACCCTCAGGAACCCTTTTAACTTCCCTACTTCTGTGACCTCTGTTCCACCGACTCCAGGCTTCCCCAGATCTTAAGGTAATTCAAGCACATTCTTGAAAAATGGAATCAGAATTTGTTCAACAATCTCAACTGGAACCCCCACCCTGTTTCCTGAGGAAACAATATGGAGCAAGCCCCTTTTCAAAAGTAGACACTGGAAACTGCCAAACTACAGAAACTTCCATTTGAAAAGAAATTCGTTTATTCCCCACCCCCCACCCCCCAAAAAAATTTCTGGCAGAACCATTAAAATGCCCAAACCTTTTTTTAAAACTCTAATAAAAGGGTTACTAATTTCCACCTACAGAGATTTTCTAAATACTACAAAAAAAAAAAAAAAGACTTTTTTTGAAACCTTCAGAACTTTAACTTGTTAATAGTATTTTTGACTCAAGAAAAGTTATGTCCATTCACTAAATCTTTCAATTTACATTAATTTCATTACTTTACAACTTAAGCAAACAGTATTTGGTCTCCTCTCTGTACCAGTGGCTCACAGTAACAATGAGAAGATCACGGAGGAGACATTCAGCTGCTCAGGATGACCTGCAGCTGCCATAAGTAATTAGGTATATCTTCCATATATGCTAATATATATTGTAATTAAGAACACTGTATTAAAGTAGATCTTTTTTTTCTTTTTTAAGATTTTATTGGGGATCCCTGGGTGGTTCAGTGGTTTAGCGCCTCCTTTTGGCCCAGGGCATGATTCTGGAGTCCCGGGATCAAGTCCCGCATCAGGGGCCCTGCATGGAACCTGCTTTTCTCTCTGCCTGTGTCTCTGCGTCTCTCTCTTTCTCTCTCTCTGTGTGTGTCTCTCATGAATAAATAAATAAAATATTTTTATATTTTAAATATTAATAATATAAAATAATATTTTATTTATTTTTTCATGGGAGACACAGAAAGAGAGAGAGGTAGAGACATAGGCAGAGGGAGAAGTAAGCTCCATGCAGGGAGCCTGATGTGGGACTCGATCCTAGGTCTCCAGGATCATGCCCTGGGCCAAAGGCAGGTGCTTAAATGCAGAGCCACCCAGGTGTAAGTAGATCTTACATACAGAAAACTGTACATCAGTCTATGTCTCAATGAATCCTTTCAAAGTGAACATCCTTGGGATGTAACTTTATTTTACACCTTTTAACTTTATTTTATTTCATTTTATGTTAATTCCAGTACAGTTAACATAAAAAAATATGGAATGCTTCACAAATTTGTATGTCATCCTTGAACAGGGGCCACGCTAATCCTCTCTGTATTATTCAACTTTTTCAGCATATATGCTGCCAAAACCAGCATCACCCCTGAGTAGCTTAACCAGTATTTTAAATGGGTTAGAAAAACACCAGCCACTAGAAACTTGTAGGTTAAGAAATACGTAACATTTACACGTTAATATGTATTCTCTTCATTTGTTCAATGTGAAAATTTAGCCAACAGAAGCACCTTTCCAGTTTTTTAAGAAAACAAAAACCTTCAATGCAAATTCAATCTTTTTATGACAAGCCTATCCCTGTGCAGTCTCTCCAGGCCAACTCAGCTGTCCTTACAATATTCAATTCTCCATATGCACTCAATTTATTCAAACAAACCTATGACCTAATTCCTCACTTATTTCTTTTGACTGCATTGAGTAAGAAGAAATCAAATCCTGCTCCCCAGGCTCACTGAGGTCCCTCCTGGCAGAGTTACCTAGTGAGTTCAGCTCTAGGTCATAGAGAGGACGAGCCGCTTCCACGAGCAGCACAATTACTGCAAAAGCTCTCTGGGTGAGGGTCCGGCAGGCTCCGACATACCCAGGCTCTAGACTGGTCTAGCACCCTTCCAGTAGTGGCTGCTACCTGGGGCCCCGTGGCTCAGGCCCCACTCACGTGACATTCTACCTCAACTCTGGACTCTAGGGAAAGTGTCTATGCTCTAGGTACCCCATGAATGCAGGTCACACTCCCATTTCTCACAACAAATGTGGCCCACCCAACTCCACGTCTAACTACTTCACCCCCTTACACAAGCAGAGAAAAACAAAAAGCTGCCAGCCCCAGCCTTCACAATCACTTATCTGGTTGTATCCCCTTCTTTCTCTAAAATTCCACAAATCTTACAAAAGTGATAAATTGACAGACTTATTCCTCTAACTTACAATACTGTTACATACAAAATATTTACTGGACAGAAAACTTACACCAGGGACCCTCTAACTAATGAGACTTCAAAAGACTTCTGGCCCTGGCAGCTACAGGTCCCAGCCCATGGCACCCAGCCACAGCCCTGACAACAACCAAGGTCTGTTGAGTGGGATTTATACACAACTCGGTGCTTCCTCACACTTCTATTGCACGCTATCACCCTCCAGAGACAGCATCTTTCCAAATTCAAAAGCCCACACATCTTTCGTTGTCTTCCTATGAAGAGTCTACATCCTCCTCACCATTTCAACTGCCTCTCCAGATTTTTTAAAAGATTTTTCTTTTTTTTAAGTCATCTCTAAACCCAATATGAAGCTCAAACTCACAACCTTGAGATCAAGAGATCAAGAGTCACATGCTCCACTGACTGAGCCAATGGGGTGTCCCCAGATTTTTCTCAACATCTCATTAACCCAAGCCTCCTCTGGACCTTATCGCTTTCCTTCTGACCAAGTCCCCTTTTTCCTGCCTGCCTGGAAAGGCTGGAAGCAACAGTGGCAATGGAGCATTGTGAATGAAGTAACTAAACTACGTGCTAGAGATCCCAATGTGAGTAAGTGACAGAGGACGAATGGTAGGGCAGTTGTGAAGGGGTCACAGGAACTGGAGTTTTTTGAGTGATACATGCTCAACACCACCATATCATGAAAATTCACTTGCCCTCGCTATGCCGGCTATAATCTGAGACACTGAAGCTAATATTTAAGACAAGTACAATGCAGTGTCTCCCCGTTTTCAGTGAGTCTGATCAATGAGGCAATAATCCCACAATGCACTGGGCTCCCTGCTCAGCGGGGAGTCTGCTTCTCCCTCTCTCTCCTCCCTCTGCCCCTCCTCCCACCCGTGCTTTCTCAAATAAATCATCTTTTAAAAAAGCATAAATTAAACTTTTTACCATTTTATTAAAAGATAATGGTATTAAATTTAAGTATTAGCAACTTAAAAAACTTGATAAGCATATATTCTAGTCCATTTCATACACAAAACTTCAAAAATATCCATATTGTATTTTCTATCCCAATGCTGGGCTTTAAAAAAAAAATGGATAGGGATCCCTGGGTGGCGCAGCAGTTTCGCGCCTGCCTTTGGCCCAGGGCGCGATCCTGGAGACCCAGGATCGAATCCCACATCGGGCTCCTGGTGCATAGAGCCTGCTTCTCCCTCTGCCTATGTCTCTGCCTCTCTCTCTCTCTCTCTCTCTCTCTATCATAAATAAATAAAAATTTAAAAAAATACTTTAAAAAATGGATAAAAAAATCCATACTGAGATTTTTAAATTTTTCTTATTTTTTAAAGATTTTATTTATTCATGAGAAACAGAGAGAGGCAGAGACACAGGTGGAGGGAGAAGCAGGCTCCATGCAGAGAGCCTGACATGGGACTCAATCCCAGGTCCCCAGGATCACACCCTGGGCCGAAGGCGGCGCTAATTCACTGATCCACCCGGGCTGCCCCATACTGAGAGTTAAGCAGACTCCATGCCCAGTGCAGAACCTGAGGGGGCTTGATCTCACCACACTTACCCAACTGACTGAGCCACCCAGGTGCCCCTATGTTTACTTTTTTTTTTTTAAATAAAACAAATTATATTTATTTATTCATGAGAGACAGAGAGAAAGAGAGGCAGAGACACAGGAAGAGGGAGAAGCAAGCTCCACGCAGGGAGCCCGATGTGGGACTCAATCCCACATCCCTAGGATCAGGCCCTGGGCTGAGACAGTGCTAAACCACTGAGCCACCCGGGCTGCCCCTATGTTTACTTTCAAAATCAACTTTATTGAGGTACAGCTTTAGGCAATAAAATACACCCACTTAAGGTACACTGTTGAATGAGTTTTGACACCTGCCAGTCACTTGCACTCCTTACACCACCAACCCCACCCAACTCTCCCACAACCACGGACGTAGAGCCTGCTGTTATGTCCTAAGGGCTTCATCTGTTTGCCCAAGAATTCTATACAAATGGGGACTGTATTGTATGCTTTTTTGGGTTGGTTTCTTTCACTCCCACAATGCTTCTGAGCAGTCATGTTGCTACACGTATCAGTAATTTACTCCTTTTTACTGCTGGGTGGTATCCTGCTGTATGGATGGATCACATTTTGTTAGTCCATTCACCTGTTAATGGACATGTGGGTTGTTTCCACTTTTGGACTATAATGAATAAAGCTGCCTTGAGTATTTATGTGTCAGTATTCACGTGGACAAGTGTTCTGGCTTCTCTTGGATGACTAATGTCAAGAAAGTAGAACAGGTGGGTTGTGTGGTACTTGTGTGTTTAACTTACAGAAATTGCCAAACTGTTTTTCCAAAGTGAAGCATGCTATTTTACACCCCCATAGCCACATAGGAAAGAAAGTTCTAGCTTCTCTACATCATTGCCAACACTTGGTGTTGTCAATGTTTACATTTTAATTATCCTCTTTTTAAACAAAATATTAACCTGTTGGCAAAGAGAGGGTTCCATAAATGGTATTTAGGTAAGTAACTTAAAAAGCATAAAAATGTCCATAATTAAGTGATCAACCCCAAACATGCTATGATCAGATTTTTAATAAATAAGTTATCAATAAGTAAGAATTGCCAAAAGTTAGATGAGGAAAAGGGGGCTTATTTCCCCCCAGGCTATTATCTCATTTGTACTATGTGTATCAGTCACAACTCCTGAAGCTACCATACATCTGAAAAACAGGCTATCACAACTAGATTTTTCAAGATGTTCAGAAAGACTACACCTCACTTGATAATTATGATTGAAACCTTTGGATCACAAGCCAACAGGTAACATGGCTTTAATCAAAAGGGTTTTTTAAAAAAAAAAAAAAAAAAAAAAGGTTTTTTTGGTCTCTTCAGGTAATTTTTTTTTTTAATTTTAAGTTTTTAAATTATTTTATTTATTTGAAAGAAACACAGGGATAGTAACAGAGAGCACGAGCAGGGAGGATAGGTAGAAGCAGACTCCCCACTGAGCAAAGAGCCCGAAGCGGGGCTCTGATTCCAGGACCCTGAGATCATGACCTGAGCTGAAGGCAGATGCTTAACCAACCAAGCCACCTGGGCACCCTCTTCAGGTAATGTTTTAAATATAATTTTGAAACTGGTGTTGAAATAATTCAAATATTAAAAACAAATAATAAAGGTTCTCAAAACAAAGCAAGCTTGGACCAGCCCCAGCGGTGTACTCTGAGCACATATGCCACATGACAAAGAGGGGACATCTCCTCTGACCCTCTGATCCACTGTGTATATGGGTTAACTCTGCCCATATTGAAGTGTTTTTTTTTTTTTTTTTAAGTATTTTCTTTATTCCTGAGAGACATGGAGAGAGAGAGACAGAAACAGAGAGAGGCAGAGGGAGAAGCAGGCTCCCTGTAGGGAGCCTCTTGCCGGACTCGATCCCAGGACCCCAGGATCATGACCTGAGCCAAAGGCAGATGCTCAACCACTGAACCACCCAGGCAACCCTTAAAGTGCTCTTGTTCAGCTTGTGCTACACTAAAGATGCTCTGCTGCACTATATTTTTAAGCTCAGTTTGAGTGCAATCTCTCCAAAAGTTGAAAAACTGGTGAAGAATATACAAAAGGAAAAGTTTACAGGGGCGTCTGCGTGGTTCTGTTGGTTAAGAGCCTGCCTTCATCTCAGGTCATGATCTCAGGGTCCTGGGATCCAGCCCCACACTGGGTTCCCTGTTCCACAGGGGAGCCTGCTTCTCCCTCCCTCTCTGCCCCCTACTTGTGCATGCTCTCACTCTCTGATAAATAAAATCTTAAAAAAAAAAAAAAGAAGAATTTACATTTCAATGCCATTCCAAAGTATAAGTCGTTTTTATTCTCCACCTCCACCAACCATGCCTACTGTGAAGCCTTTTTTTCCTCCTTTGGCAAGTACAACACTCTCATATTACATGACATTTTATTTTCCAAGTGTATCTATGTGTTGTTTACTGCTTGTGTAAGGATGTCTCCACTGCCCAATTCATATATTGTATACTTGTGAGAATGATTTGGGAATCAACAGCCCGTATTATTCATTCAAAGGATGAATATTGCTGATAACAGATCACATCTAAATTGATCTGTGGCTTAAAACACAACAAATATTCATTATGGCTCACAGTTTCTGTGGATAAAGGATTAAGCAGTAGCTAGGCTGGGCATTTCTGGCTTAAGATTTCTCATGAGGGGTAGCCCGGGTGGCTCAGTGGTTTAGCACCGCCTTCGGCCCAGGGCATGATCCTGGAGACCCAGGATCAAGTCCCACATCGAGCTCCCTGCATGGATCCTGCTTCTCCCTCTGCCTGTGTCTCTGCCTCCCCCCTCTTTCTCTCTGTCTCTCATGAATAAATAAATAAATAAAACCTTTTAAAAAAAAGATTTCTCATGAGGTTGGGGTGCCTGAGTGGCTCATTCAGTTAAGCATCTGACTCTTGATTTTAGCTCAGGTCATGATCTGTGTTGTGAGATCAAGCCCTGCGCTAGGCTTCATGCTGGGCTTGGAGTCTGCTTAAGATTCTTTCCTCCCTCTCCCACCTCCTTCTCTTAAAAACAAACAAATGAAAAAAAAAAAAAAAAGGATTTCTCATGAAATTGAGTCAAATTCTAGGGCTGTAATTGTCTTAAGGTATAACTGGGGTTGGAGGATCTGATTCCAAGATGGCATACTCACGTGGCTACCAGGTTGGGGCTGGCTACCAAGTGGACCTCTTCACAGACCAGCCTGAGTATATTCACAACATGGTGGCTGATGTTCCCCAAAGCAAACAATCAAGAGTGCCATGGGGAAGCTATCTTTAATGATCTAGCCTCAGAAGTCAGATTTCTCCAAATTCTATCTGGCAGGAGCAAGTCACTATGTTTGGGAGAAGGGGGGAATTAGACTCTACCTTTTGAAGGGAGGCATATTATTTTTTTTATTTTTTACAGTTTTATTTATCTATTTGACAGAGAGAGAGAACACAAGCAGGGGGAACGGCAGAGGGAGAGGGAGGAGCAGACTGCCCACTGAGCAAGGAACCCAACATGGGGCTCAATCCCGGGACCCTGGGATCATGCCCTGAGCCGAAGGCAGACACTTAACCAACTGAGCCACCCAGGTGCCCTGAAGGGAGCCATTTTAAAGAATTTGCAAACTTATTTTAAAACCATCACATCCATTTACTGTAAAATCTCATAATAACTCAGGCAGCCCTGGTGGCTTAGAGGTTTGGTGCTGCCTTCAGTCCAGGGCCTGATCCTGGAGACCTGGGATCAAGTCCCACATTGGGCTCCCTGCATGGAGCCTGCTTCTCCCTCTGCCCATCTCTCTCTGTCTCTAATAAATAAATAAAATATTTTTTAAAAATCTCATAGTAACTCTCTACTTCTTTCATTCTATTATTCACTACTTCCAGGAGTTTGGTTGTTACTCCCAACAACACTGTCACAGCACAAGGAGAGAGAATGTTTGTCTATGGGCATACTTTTTTTTTTTAATTTTTTTTTTTTTATGGGCATACGTTTAAGACAGCTAGCTAACAATGCAATTGATAAAGGTTTTATTTTTTTATTATTTATTTTTAAAAAAGATTTATTTATTTATTTATTCATGAGAGAGAGAGAGGCAGAGAAACAGGCAGAGGGAGAAGCAGGCTCTATGCCCGGAGCCCAACATGGGACTCGATCCCGGGACTCCAGGATCGCGCCCTGGGCCAAAAGGCAGGCACTAAACCGCTGAGCCACCCAGGGATCCCCTGATAAAGGTTTTAACTATAAATTCTTTTACCCTCAATGACATATATTCCTTGGTAGTCAGTTAACAGAAAAAACCTGTGGATTTTGTCAGCAATTAAGCACCTACTGGCTAATAGTCACTTTGGATGTCAGCTCTAATCCTGATATGCTGATTTTTTTTTTTTTAATATTTTATTTATTCATTCATGAGAGACACAGAGAGAGAGAGAGGCAGAGACACAGGCAGAGGGAGAAGCAGGCTCCATGCAGGGAGCCCGACATGGGACTCGATCTGGGAACTCCAGGACCACGCCCCGAGCCAAAGGCAGATGCTCAACCGCTGAGCCACCCTGACATCCCTGATATGCTGATTTTAATATTCAACTAAATAACTTCATCCTTGGTTACAGATGAGACTGTCACTGTATTATTACCTATACAAAGACAATTCCCTAAGTTTTCAAGTTGTATGAGATGGTGTGCTATACTTCAATGGTCTGTCCTGCTTTCTCCTTTCTGTACTTGTTTCCACAAAGAATGCAGAGCACCCTTTGCGGGGTTTGGTGGGGTGGGGGTGGTCTAGCCATCCAGCCCTGATCTCTCTCAAAGGAGCCCCACTTCCTCTGGTTAGATTCATACTTTGATTTATATGCCATGCCAGCACTTTACCCTCAGTATGTCTAAAACCAAACTCCGCCCTTTCCTTCCAACCCTGGCTTCCTCAATTTATTTCCATTAATGGCTGTAGCATTTCCCCCAGGAACCTGGGCCTTGCCTTTGATTTGAGCCTACGTTGCTGAAAATATAAGCTGTTGCTCAGTGCTCTTTATCGCTCTTCTATCCATGCTTGCCTCTTCATTCCAAAACTGACACTTCCCACCTTCATATTTTTGCTCACATTATTCTTTCTGGCTACAAAGCCCTTCCCCCCACTTCCTAAACTCTACCTATCCTTTAAGATCTAGTGGCAATGCCATCTGCTTCCTGAAGCTTTTCCTGATCCTCTACAGAATGTCTCATACAATTGTTCTGACACTCAGGATCTGACATCACTTCCAGAGACAGGAGAGAACTCTATTTTTTTTAATGAACTCTGAATTCTAGAGATTCAACAACATGTAACGAGCATTTGCATATCATTCATATAAACCTGAGTTTATGGTTATTTTAATAGATGCTTATACAACCCCTCTGAGGAAAGTTCTGAAGTCTATTTCACAGATGAGAAAGCTGAGCTCTGGCAGGGGCTGAGGAGCTCTCCCAAGCTCAGTGGTGCGTCAGCAGCAGTGTCAACATCTCAACCCGAGTCTCCTGATGGCAAGCAGGAGGCTCTTTCCCTCACAGGGACACACTGGCCTCCCATTGTTCTTTCACCAGGCTGTAGCACGGCACGTATGACTGCTCCAACTGCCACTCATTTACTGTATCAAAGGGTAAATGCTCTACCAGATACCATCTACTGATTATTCATTTGAATCAGGTGAAATGCTGTTTTCGGGAAAATGGTCAAACATCAATAATTTCATACGGCTCAATATAACAGGAAAGGATTAATTTCCCCCACTGAAAAACAAAAAAGCTAAAGATAATTTGATTCTAACGTATAATAATAAAGAAATAAAGAGAAGAATAAGAACTCTAGGCTACTACTTAGTTTGGGAAGTTTATGAGAAATGACAAAATAGACTAATGCCACCTGACCAGTGACAGTGGAGGGTTTCCTGGAGGAGGCCTGCTAATCACTGCTTATATTATTCCAAAGGAAGCCTAAGAAAACCTAACTCCGTCCTTTCACTTTCTTGGGATAATTTCATATAAGCAGGTACATGGGAATTATAAAAGACTTAATTAAAAAATATTTATGCATTTATTCATGAGACACAGAGAATGAAAGAGAGAGAGAGGCAGAAGCATAGGCAGAGGGAGAAGAAGCAGGCTCCTCGCAGGGAGCCCAATGCAGGACTCGATCTCTGATCCCGGGATCACGCCCTGAGCAGAAGGCAGGTGCCCAACCTCTAAGCTACCCAGGTGTCCCAAGACAGACTGAATTAAAACCTCATTTCTTCTAAAGTGTAGTTTATAGATGTATGCCTTTTGAGCTTTCCATAACCTTGAAATTCTTCTTTTCAAATATTTCCTTTAAAAGTAAGTCTCCGGGCAGCCCGGGTGGCTCAGTGGTTTAGCACCTGCCTTCAGCCCAGGGTGTGATCCTGGAGACCTGGGATCGAGTCCCACATCAGGCTCCCTGCATGGAGCCTGCTTCTCCCTCTGCCTGTGTCTCTGCCTCTCTCTCTGTCTCTGTGTCTCTCATGAATAAATAAATAAAATCTTAAAAAAAGAGAAAAAGAACCTCTTAAAAAAAATAAAAAATAAAATAGAAGTAAGTCTTCCAGGGGATCCCTGGGTGGCTCAGCGGTTTAGTGCCTGCCTTTGGCCCAGGGCATGGTCCTGGAGTCCTGGGATCGAGTCCCACATCAGGTTTCCTGCATGGAGCCTGCTTCTCCCTCTGCCTGGGTCTCCGCCTCTCTCTCTCTGGGTCTCTCATGAATAAATGAATAAAATCTTAAAAAAAAAAAAAAAAGTAAGTCTTCCTCTGGGATTCTAGTTGTGAGTCTACTGTCAAGTACAGCAAGCAATGACAGGGCTCCCTGTCTCCAGTCTCATTCCAATCCCCTATGACGGACATCTAATTCTCACAACACTGGCACCAGAGGGCTCTTTCTAAAACACAGATGATCCTGTCTTTCTCTTGATTAACATCCTGCAAGATTAAGTCCAGGCTCTTAGCACAGTGAGGATCTGGCCCCTCCCTGACCAGTAGACCTCAGCTCTCCTCCCTCCTCAGCGCCATCCCCCACCCTCCTTGTCTCAACATTTTATGCTCCATTGTTACCAACATGTTTATCATTCTCTGCCACCCGTAATCCTTCATGTTCTTCCTCTGTATTCTAGCAGATGCCTCTGTCCCCTGCTCTGGGAAATCTCTCCTATTAATATCCACCCTCAATCAGTTAATCAAATCATATCCTATTATTTTGGTGCCTTATTCTACTTTTATTGCACTTCTCACACTGTACTGTGATTTCTTTATTTACATACCTGTCTCCAAAAACAGCCTTTCTTTTTCTGTGGAATTTGAAACAGAATTCAAGTAGCTACCACCAAACACCTTGCTTTTATGTCTTTGGTCTGCCTAAAACCAAAATAAATTGGATAGGCGACGCCTGGGTGGCTCAGCGGTTGAGCGTCTGCCTTTGGCCCAGGGTGTGATCAGCTCCCTGCTTTGGGCTCCCTGCATGGAGCCTGCTTCTCCCTCTGCCTGTGACTCTGCCTCTCTCTCTGTGTGTCTCTCATGAATAAATAAAATCTTTAAAAAAGAAACCAAAACAAAATAAATTGGATAGAATTGCTTTAAAAGGAATAAAGAGAAACTTTAGGCCTAGATAGTAATATGAAGTTTTGTTTTTGTTTTAGTAATTCTTTAACCTGTGCATATTTTATACATTCTTCTGGATATTTCACAATACAACAGTAAAAAATAAAGAATTAAACCAAACAGCCAGGACCCTATCTGGGAATTTAACAAGATATTTTTTGGGGTACCTGGTGGCTCAGTCAGTTAAGTGTCTGCCTTTGGCTCAGGTTATGATTCTAGGACCCTGGGATTGAGCCCAGCTTTGGGCTCTCTGCTCAGCAGGGAGCCTGCTTCTTCCTCTCCCTCTGCCACCTCCCGCCTCCCCTGCTTGGGCTCTCTCTGTCAAATAAATAAAAATCTTTAAAAACAAAAAGCAAGATATTTGTTTAAAACTATTAAGTGATGTTTTATTTTAATTTTTTTCAGTATAACTGATTTCTTAGTTTTATTTTTTTAAGATTTTACTTATTTGAAGAGAGAGCACAGGGGAGGGGCAGAGGGAGCAGCAGGCTGCCCACCTACTGAGCAGGGAGCCCTACTTGGGTCTCAATCCCAGGACCCCTGGATCATGACCTGAACTGAAGGCAGATGCTTAACTGAGCCCTGCAGGTGCCCCAGTTCATGTTCAAGCTTGAAAGAAATTGTCACACTGTTTACCAGATGGTACCATGTTACATTCCCAACAACAGTGTCTGAGAATTCTGGGCTCTCCATATCTTCACCAATACCTGTTAGGATCAGTCTTTTTAGTTTCAGACATTCTAATAGGTATATAGTATATCTCACTGTGGTTTCAACTCTTATTTTCCTAAAGACTACTGATGTTGAACACCCTTCCATGTGCTTACCTGACATACATATATTTTCTTTGGTGAAGCACCTATTCAAATCTTTTGCCTGTTTCTTTTAAAATCAAGTTGTTTATTTTCTTATTAATTTTAAGACTTCTTTGTATTTTCTGGATTCCCGTCCTTTGTCAGATAAAGGATCTGCAAGTATTTTCTCCCAGACTGTGTCTTGTCTTTTCATAACAAATTATATTAAAAGCACATTTTACGTACCAAAAGCCAAATAAGTAAGCTAATGGCAGAGTTCATGAACTGAAAAATATACCATAAGAAACCATCCAGAACATAGTACAAAGGGACAAAGAAAGTAAAAACATAACAGAGAATGTAAAAGACAAGGAGAATAAAAGGAAAGACACAGCGTATGTCTAAGAAGTGTTCCGGAAGAAATAAAAAAAAATGTGGAAGAAGAAATACCTGTACAGATAACTGTAGAGAATTTTTCAGACGTGTTGATAGATGCTGAGCCCCAGAATTAGTAAATTCAACAAATCCCAACAGGGAAAAGTGAGGAGGACTCTTTCATCCTAATTTCATTAAATCCCCAAACCACTAAATTACAGTAAAGGGATTCTGACATCAAATAACAGAAAACTACAGAAATGATCTAGCAGGAGAGGAGACCACAAAAATGTCAGGACCTGAAAAGAAAATGAATGGGAAAGGAACTCGAGGAGGTCTGAGACGCCCCCAAAGCTGGACAGGTGTGGGGAGCAGCGGAGACCGGACAGGCCCAGGTACACCATAGAATAGGTGTCTTGAGAACTGGCAACACTTCCTGACTCTAGAAGCAGCAGAAGTTTCCAGGTTTATCCTCCAGATGCTTGAAATGTTACCTGATCTAGAGATCTTAGACACAGTTGAACCAAGTCACCATATTAATAACAAACGCTTCCAGAAATAAACGCTCACAGTTTCAGCTAATTGCTTTGACAAAGATACCAACAAGACAATTCGATGGGGGAAAGAACAGTCTTTTCACCAAATGCTGCAGGCAGAAACTAGATATTAACAGGCAAAAGAATAAATTTGGACCTCTATTTCATACCACACAGAAAAACCAACACATAGCCCCAAATGTAAGAGCTAAAACTTTAGAGCTTTTAGAAGAAAGCAGAGGGGACAGGATCAATTCACTTCAGCAGTTTACTGCATGTGTACAGGAATAAACAGGAACTGACTCAGTTTAATATGGTTGGCTGAGAAAACAGGAAAAAGCACTTCCAGGACACCTAAGGAAAATGGTGCTGTAGAGAAGTGTTTACGCCGTAGACCTGAGACCACTCTCCTTATAGGCCTGCCTGAAGGGGGCCCCGGGGCTCTCCTCTGGGAACTCAGATTTGGGGAGGGTTCCCACCATTCCCAGAAGTGGTAAGAGAGGCTTGCTGAACCTCAAATGTTTGTGCAAGTAAGATGGTTTGTGTTAAATACCTGCTTTCTTCTGGGAATCTGGTGTTTTTGTACCTGCTACACAGAGGCTGCCTACATGACCAGCTCTCCTAGACCACCTGGGCACTTGGGGCTCTACTGAGCTTCCCTGGTTGACAACGTGTCACACTTGTCACAGCCGGTTGCTGGAGGACTGAGCACGTCCTCTGTGGTACCCCCCTACCACGACTGGGGAAGGACTCTTTGGAGTCCTTCTTTGGAGTTGGTACCTGTTGTCCTCAGACTTCACCCCATGCGTCTTTGCACCCTGCTGAGCTTGTTCTGTATCCTCTCACTGTGGTGGATCACAGCTGCAAGCACAATAAGATCTTGAGTCCTGTGAGTCCTCCTGGTAGTCACTAAAACTAGGGGTGGTCCTGGAGACCCCAGACACAAGTATATACTATCAGAATAAATCCATCTGCCTTTATGGCATATGGTCAAACCAGAACCCCAGAATTCTATTGGACAAATAAGTTCTGAATGCTTCTGGCAGTGTGTGCATGTAACCTGGAAGTTCCCCAACCTGGCAGGGCAACACAGTCATATGTAGGCCCACCCCAGACTCACTGAATCAAAGTTGGGCAGTGGTGTGGGCATTTATTTCTTAGAAAACCTGACCTGTTGACCTGAAATTTTTAGACAGCAAAATTTCCCAAGCTCCTTGTCCCAGCAGCTGCTAATGGGCATGAATCACACCAACTCAGCTTCCTGTCCTCCTCCAAAAACCCACACGCCCTCCTCCCTCAGCTGCAGCTTGATCCATTCCTGACTGCTGTAGCTTACAAAGCAGAAGGCTCAGTGCGCTATTATTCTATATCCAGGGTATATACAAAAACATTGCTGAAGAAAGATGTTTTTAGTATCTTATGAACTTTAAAAATGCACATAGAAGTACTTTGTAGACAGTAAGAAATTTACAAATGCGATATTTATTGGGCTTAACAGGCAGGTATACGAGCCATAAAGTACATCAGCGTCTTTGATGTGATGCTTCCAGTGCAAAGTTACACCTCCCAACAGCTCTTTGCCTTCCTCTAATTAAAAACTCACATAAAGACTACAAACATATTTTTAACTTTGGTTTCAGGTTTCAGTTTTGTTGATCTTGAGATATAAAGATAATCTCCATGTTAAGAAACAACTTCATCTGGGAAAGATCACAGACCCCCCACATCTAAACATTAGAACTCACATCCTTTCAGGACGCTTGGGTGGCTCAGCAGTTGAGCATCTGCCTTTGGCTCAGGGCATGATCCCAAGGTCCTAGGATTGAGTCCCGCATCGGGCTCCCTGCAGGGTGTCTGCTTTTCCCTCTGCCTGTGTCTCTGCCTCTCTCTCTGGGTCTCTCATGAATAAATAAAATTAAAAAAAAAAAAAAAAAAGAATTCATCCTTTCCTCTTGAGCCCCTTCCCTGTATCATATATACACTCTCCACCTCAATACAAAGCACTGTATTGTAACACTCAATAAATTTATTTTACCTTCCCTGAAGTTCAGGTCATAGGCAATCTTAGAACTCAAAAAAGATTCTTTTATCTTTGAAATTTGGTTTGACAAGTAAGTTCTGGATGTTTTTGGCAGTGTATGCATATAACCTGGAGGTTCCCCATCCTGGCCGGGCGAGTCATATGGCAGAGTTTTGCAGGCCCACCCCAGACTCACTGAATCAAAAGTCCTACCAATGGGGTCTGGGTCTTTATTTCTTAAGACTTTCTGAAGCAGATATGCCTCACAGAACCCGAGACTCTAGATTTGGAGTGAACAAATCTGTGTTGCTCATAAATAAATAAAAATCCTTAAAAAAGAGGAGGTGCTCATACCCTCACCCTCAAGGAAAGAGGTCCAGAGATATGGTTTAAAGTTGTACAAAGTAATAGAAAGATAAGGATATTATTTCTTTTTAAGATTTTATTTATTTATTCACAAGACACACACACACAGAGAAAGAGAGGCAGAGACACGGGCAGAGGGAAAAGCAGGCTCCCTGCAAGGAGCCCGACGTGGGACTCAATCCCAGGACCCCGGGGTCATGCCCCAAGCAAAAGGCAGACGCTCAACTGCTGAGCCACCCAGGCGTCTCAAGGAAGTCACAACAGTAGCTAATAAACTAAAATCACAGCTCAACAACACTAAGTTGGGAAATAGAAAGGCAAAGTAACTTGCTCAGGTTTAACTAGCCATGAAGTTCTGAAGCCAGTGCCTGAATATGGGCCTTGCACACTCCAGACCATGTTCTTTACCCGCGTCAGGCTGTGCCAAGCACTGCGCTAGGAAGTAACCTGCCCAAGGTCACACACCTGGTTAGTGGCAGAGCCAGAAAAAGAAACTAATTCTCTAGCCTGAAAATTACTTGGAAAAGTTATTACTAAAACTTCCAGAAAAGACTACGTTGAAAATTTCTCTCATTCACTCATCCCCATTCATTCCTTCATTTCTGCTCATTCTTTTCACGGACACCGACATTTCTTAAAAAGAGTTCCTCCACTGAGACACACTTCCTCCCACTCCCCCCCTCCCCCGTCAGGCCTGTTCTCCAGGGCTATACCATCTGATAAAGCAAGTCCTCTGCTTAAGACAACTAGGAAGGAGACTACAACCCACCAGGCATTTTGTCTTTCAAAACCTGACAGAAGGATTGAGACATCCACATGGAAAATCCAAGCGAGTCTGCTTGCTCATCTCCCAGTCTAGAACTGAGAGCACCTGCTTCTGGGGACGGGCCACTCAGTCACATGCCCTGAAGGGAACAGCTGCTGTGCCAAGAGGCGCCATGGCTGAGGGTGGAGGGTGGGGGGTGGGGGGGTATGAGAGATGTTGGGGGGCGGCAGGCAGTGGCTGTGCCCGGGACCAGCCTGTGTGAGGGGGCCAGACGTGGACTGCTAAAACCACTCAGTGGCTCTGTGGAACTTCATGAAAACTTTAGAAATATTCAACAGAAATGCTAATTTCTACCCCCCAAATAAGTCTTTAAAGAGATATTGTAACCCAAGGTCATTCATACCTGTAAAAAGCAATTCCAAAATTTCAACTTGATTCACTATTACTTACGCCATTTTCCGTGCGTTTCTCTGCAGGTACATTTATTATATTTCTCTGAGTTCTTTGCTCTTGGTTCTGACGGCCACCTAGAGAAATGAGAGGGCCACATTTACTAAAAGATACACGAGTAAGATGATACTCTCCCATCTCTTCACTAATTATTTATGCAACACAAGTGAAAAATACCATGCTGAACAACTCAACACTTGACACAGTTGAAAAAAAATGCTTTATAATTTTTATAAAGTTGTTCAAATGAAATTTTTCTTCTATTTCAGAATCTTGAAATTGACTCATATCAAAAGATTTCTAACACTTAAAAATGGTCAATATGGTAAGTTTTATGCTATATGTATTTTACCACAACTAATTTTTATTAAATATTTTTTAGACTTTTTTATATTTTAGCAGGGACTAAAACAGAACTTAATATCCAGCAATAAGAACACTGCTGCACAACTGATCTTCACAGGCAGGGTCGCAACGGACACGGGACATCAGTGCAAATTAGGCATCTTCAGAATTCTCCTTTATTCCACAAAAATTAAATTATTCCCCCAAGAAGGCTTCAAACTTCAACAGTAGAAATTATATGTGCCATATCTTTTAAATAAAATAAAGCCTGCTGCATGCTTGTGCACCTGGTAACTCAAGTCACAGAGACCAAAGTCTTTGATGCCAGCCCCTACCCCACTCATCTCTACAGCTGTTCCTTAATGTCATTTGAGAATTACTGCATCCCAGAGCATGCTTTAGTACCTAAAATCCATGACTTCAAAAGCACATGAACCTCATGTTAAAAAAAAAAAAAAAAAGACAGGACAACGTGCTTTTTTTTCTTTCTTTCCTATTACTTTGAAACATTTGAAGAAAAATGGTATAATGGAGGTATGGCTTGCTTCACTTTTAAGCATGCATTCTCAAAGACAGTGATATTGTCCCCTAGAGGGCAAAGACTAGTCCTTGGGGAATAAAAAATACCTTACTCTTTTTATGTATATAGCAAAGATACAGAGTACAGGAACAAATACATAGTATATCTGATGGGGAAAGATGAAGATAATAATAGAATGTCGAAAAAAGGGAGCAAAAATTCAAAAAGAAGTTAAACAGATTTGAGTGGCATGGCATGCAGCCAAACACAGTCTTACAGCACACAAGAGCCACGTTGTGGAGTCTAGAGTAGTTTCCTAGTAGCAGGAATCACTCTCTCACACACACACACACACACACACACACACACACCCTTAGACTATGGCATCTATCAGCTTACAGGGTAAATTAGATTCTTAATTATTCTTGGTATTTTTTAAGGAATAAAGTGTTCAGATTAATTTAATACTCTACAATTTCTCCCTCTTCCAAATAACAAGCTACCAAGAAGTTGGAATACTACAAAACCCACAACATTAAATTATACCAAGTGCCACTTAATCTTGATGGTAAAGATGACCTTGCATTCTGGAGTCAGAAAAAAATGAACAGTCAGAGGTGACATTTGGTGAGTGCTTCCTGTGCATTGGCCCTACTGAGCACCGTGTCAGTACACCTCACCAACCTCAGTCACAGCCCTATGCACCCTGCAAATGAGGTGAGGGCAGGAGCCTCGGAGTCACTTGCCCAAGATCCACACTAAGTAAGCAGCTTGCTCCCCAACTCCAGTGCACCAGCTCCTGGGTTGTAGTGTATGCTCTGCAGATGGCCTTCATCGAGCTACTTTATACTTCAAGCATGTTTCCCCAAGTGTAATCAGTAATTGAAGTGAACATCCTCTATGCTCTTCTAGCTCCCACATAGAGAATTCTCATCATTTTAGTAAGGGAGTTCTTTTACTTCTTGTTATGTATATCCTGTAGTTCTACGTAATACACACTCAAATGTAAACCCTTTTAAATAATATCAGATGGTGACAACTGCCTTATACTCAGCTCTGTGGGAAGCACAGAGGAAACATGTTCTTGAATCCTCGATGCTGGCTGCTTAGAATACAAACAGGAGAAGCTCAGAGAACAAAAACAAATCAGGGAACAAAGCACTCCCCCCCTTTTAAAAAGGTTTATTTATTTATTTGAGACAGGGCTGGTGGGGAGGAGAGGCAGAGGGAGAGAATCTTTCAAGCAGACTCCCCGCTAAGCACCGAGCCTGACACAGGGCTCGATCCCACAACCCATAAGATCCTACAATGAGCGGAAAACAAGAGCAGGAAGCCCAACTGACTGAGCCACCACAGCGCCCCAAAAGCACTCGCCATCTTATTACTTGGGCTCTGAGAGATAGGTGCAGTTTGCATAAGCATGGGAAGAGGAAATAAGGCAGAGGGTAGAGCATTGGGGGTGGGGGGCTTGTGAGTTAGGGACCACAGCATATGAAGATGCAAGAAGGGATGTGGCTGAAAGGGAGAAAGAAGGGATGGGGAAGGAGGTTGAAGAGATGGGGAAGGTCCTATTACAAATATCATCTAAACTAACCTGGGAAGTGTCAAGTAGGGAGGCAGGGATTTTGCTGGAAGGTTCTGTAAAGTGATGCAAGGTATGATGAATTTGGTTCTTCCAGTCCTGACTGATGGTCCCTGCCAACCTGGGAATCCCTGTCACTACACCTCCCTGGCAGCTTCCTTCATCCTGGTCTGCATGCTCCCCTCTACGTCCTGTTCATCTTTCAAGGTCCCCAAGTATGCCTTTTCTAAGTACTATGCTTTGTGCTGACGGTTGTCCCCTTCAGACCATGCAGCTCAAAATCCCCTCCTCCCACTGGTCTGCTGCACACACTGCGTCAGCACCACTAGCTGAGTAGCACTGTAGGTGATGATGAAGGTCAACTGGAAGGTGAGCACTGTCACCTTCCTTATGACTCCAAACAGTTAGCTCAAGTATCCCCAAAACTTCTAAACTTTATAAAATGAGAATAAAATAAGACCTCACCCTCAGCCCTCCACCCGAGACATTAAGGATTATGTACACATATCAGTAAGAGTAAAATATGAAATTTTAAATTTAAGTACAGCTAGGTAGAGGAGGGGTATAAGTATTTGGAGAGTTCAGGCAGAGAGCTAACATAAATTCTTGGCACTAGAATAGCACTTAGCTGTCAACTAGTCTAGTTTTCCTTCTCAGGAGGCTTTTGTCCTGAGAGGTTGGGCCCTTGTCTAAGGTAAAAAGTGGATGAAGGGCTGGACCTGGAGCCTTGGTCTGACTCCAGAGACCAGCAGCTGGATGGAGTAAGACCCAGAAGTAATGGCACATTGTAAGAAACAGCACTAGAACAATACTTATAGCTAAGGAAAGATGGTTTTAAAGTAGCTAGTAGTTGATCCTGGAGTGCCAGGATCGAGTCCCACATCAGGCTCTCTGCATGGAGCCTGCTTCTACCTCTACCTGTGTCTCTGCCTCTCTCTCTCTGTCTCTCATGAATAAATAAATAAAATCTTAAAATAAAGTAGCTAGTAGCTTATCCTAGGGCAAAATGTCCTTTATGATAAAATATAAATAAAAGGAGATAACTTGCAATACAGGTTTTTTTTTTTTTTTTTTACAAAAGGATATCCCTTGTTTATTTTTTTTAAATACCAGAAGTAATCCACAATCACTGTTAAATAGCAAGTCAAGGGTCTCTTAACTGCACAGTGTATATATAGGCAGTTAAAAAAAAGATTCTCTTATTTTGTTTAAATTCTTAAATTAAAAAATAGGTAGCATATTCCCATAGTCCAAAATTCAAAAGGAACAGGTATACAATCAACAACTTGCCCTCCCACTGCAACGCCCCCCGCCCCGCCCGTCCTGCAGCCTTCCCCCAGGCTAGCAATATTACCATTTTCTTACATTGCTTCCTGAGACACTTTATGCACATACAAGCCAATACAGAGGTACAGAATTAGGTTTCTGTCCGTGTCACACAGAATGCAGCACAATGTGCATATGGTTTTGCACTCTATTTACTTACCTGTTCAGGAGATGGGGGGTGGGGGTCAGGGCTCAGAGCTTCTTCCTATTTCTGACTAGAGCAGCCCATGGTATGGATGTACCGTCGTTTCTTTGACCCGATGCTCACAGCAGGCATTTAGGCTCTCCTACGAGCAATGCCCCAGGAGCTATGTTACGTCTACGTTATTTTGTGTGTGTGTAGGCACAGCTTTAGGATAAATTCTCAGAAGTGAGACTGTGCTTCTGTAAGTTTAATAGATATTGCTAAACTGCCCTCTGCAGAAGCTGCCTACTGGCACTCCCTTGGCAGCATGGAAGAGTGCCTGTTTCTCAACCTCCTTGCCAACACTGTCAGTAAGCGTTCTAGTCTTCACCAGTTTAACAGGAGAAATTAACTCACTGCTTCCCCTGAATTTCTTTTCTCAGGAGTAACACTTTTCACATAACCTAGGGTCAAGTAAATTTGTTTTTCTGTAACCATGTGTGTTTACATTTTGTCTTTAAAAAAAAACAAACTGATTTTCCTTTTCAATTTTTTAGAAACTCATATATAAAGGTACTTGGCCCTTTGCAATATGAGCTATCAATGCTGTTTCCCAGTTTATAATTTGTCTTTTGACTTTGCTTAGGGTGGTTATTGCCACGCAGTTTTAGGGGTTCTCTTTTTTCTTTTTTTTTTTTTTGGGTTCTCTTTTTTCAATAATTTGCTTTACCAGTCTTTTATGGCTTAGTGTTATACTCAGAAAGGTCTTTTTCACTCTAAAATTTTTTTAAAGAAACACTTCTCAGAATTTTTCTCAACCTTTCAAGGTTTTATTTATTCTTAAAATCTTGATATTTGACCCATCCAATATTATCAAAAACAATGTCTTTAAGCAACAGGCCTCCTGACATGTTTGAGTCTGTATCACCTGCATGGCCTGGGGTTCGGGGAATGAAGCAAGGCCTACACCATGTGGAGGAGCTGTGGACTGCTAATAGAAGTCACAGAAATGGCAGACACCAACTCTATCTTTCACCACTTGTGAGTGAAGGGAAAAAAAGATGTAAGTTATTTTAACTTTTATTCCTATTTTACTTAACTTTTATGGCAGGAATTAACAAATGAGGAAAGCATTTATCTACCTTGCTCACTACTCTCCGTTGGGGAATCCTCATGTCGAAGGAAAAATTTCACTTCCTCCCTGCGTGGCCCCCACTTCTGAAGATGTTCATACATCATGTGATCAAAAGGTATAGGACGCTCTAGAAAAAAAAACCACATCTTATTTATTTCAGAAACAAAATGACTCCAACCAAAAGTAAAAAATAAAAATAGATTTAAATAAGTGTACACACACACATATATATTAGAATTCAAGGATATTATAAGCATTAAATTTTAACTTGAATGAAGTAAAAGTAAGAATCTAAGTTCCCAGGAAATAATCTAGATAGCACATAAACACAAGAAGTATATGTAAAGTCAATTCTACAATATGAAATTGGGAACACTGAAAAATGCCCTCTAGAATATTTATCAGGATACAGTGTGACTCCTACTCTTCAAAGAAACACATTAACACACTGGTCTAGCCTCATCACCAGTTAAGATGTTGTGTGTGGCAATCAGATACACGCAGGATGGGACAGGGTACCTCCTTACAACTCAGGTACCAGTGATGTGAATGTTGGCAAGCACCACACTTCAAATGTTAAAAAAAAAAAGCACCCCCCCCCCACTTAGAGTATTGGCATAAGTGCTCTTGAGAAGAGCACTAACATAACTTAAAATTACAAGGTACCATTTCATAGGTTTCTTGCTAGTTTGCTTAGAACCACACTACATGTACAAATAGAAATCAAAACAAACCAAAAAGCTGGGCTGTGTGCCTTTTTCTTATTAGGTATATGAAGAACTATTTATACTTTGGATACTAACCCTGGGTTGGTTGGTTACATATATTGAAAATAGGCTTGTCCTTTTTCTTTTTTTAAAGATTTTATTTATTCATGAGAGACACACAGAGAGAGGGAGAGACACAGGCAGAAGGAGAAGCAGGCTCCTCACGGAGAGCCAGATGCGGGACTCGATCAGGGGACCCTGGGATCACTCCCTGAGCCCAAGACAGACACTCACAACTGAGCCACCCAGGCATCCCCCAAAATAGGCTTGTCTTTTAATTTTTTGTTGGTGCCTTTCATTATACAGAAGTTTAAAAATTTTAAATATAAGCAGTTATCAATCTTTCTGAGTTTTTTGTACAACAAATCCTCTCTACTCCAAGGTCAAAAGAATATTCTATAGTTTTTTCCTACAAATGATAAAGTACTGCTTTTCATTGGTTTTATGGAACATTGTTTTCCCTACTTGAATCATCAATCGTCCCAGCATCATTTACATACTCCTGTCTCCTTCCTCTGGAGACTTGTGATTGCCACCTCTGACCTGGCCCAGGCCTTGGATAGCCCTGGGCTCTTTTATTCTGTGGGCTGCCACCTACCTCGTGGTGATGCTAGTCTTCACTGCTACCCCACTATCACTATTGTCTGCTAGGTTACGTCCCCTCACTTGGTTTATCTTTAAAACTGTCTTGGCACTGCTTGGCCCTTTGCTCTTATATATTTTAAACGAGCTGCTTGTCAAGTTCTTTTTTAAAATGCAGGCTTTTGACTACAATCATATTTATAAAAAAATTGGGGAAGATCCAAAATCTTTGTAAATTGAGTCTTCTAGTCCATGAATGTGGTTCTGTCTCTCCATTTTTTTCAGGCACCTTGTGTTCTTCTATGATTTTTAACATCACCACAGAGGTCTTGTAAATCTTAATTCTATTCTTTGTACCTTACAGATTTTGTTTACCTAATATATAAAAGTAACTTTCATTTTTGAATGCTAGCAGACCTCTAGAATAGTAGCCAAGACAGTAAAGAGTTTACTCAGTTTCCCCTAATGTTAACATCTTAATTATTGTATCTTTGTCAAAACTAAGAAACTGACGCTGGTGCATTACTGTTAATTAAATTCCAGGCTTTATCTGCATTCCACCAGTTTTTCCCCTAATGTTCTCTTTCTGTTCCGGGAACTAAACCAGAAAACAACATTGCATTTAGTTGTCTAAACCCTGGGTCTCTGCTGGTCTATAACAGTTCAGTCCTTTCCTCATGTTTTTGTTTTTTTAATGACCTTGAGAGTTTTAGGAGTTCTGATCAAGTATTTTACAGAATGTCCCTAACTTTGACTTGTCTAGTGTTATTCCCATGGTTAGACTGAGATGGTGGGCTTTGGGGAGAACTCCACAGTGGTTGAGTGCCTTCTCATCCCATCCCACCACCCAAAAGGTCCTATACCTTTTGACCATGGTGCCATCACCATGACAGATCACTGTGATGCTGGCCTTGGCTGCTTAGCTGAGGTGGTGTCGCCAGGTTGCCCCCCACCCCAACTACTACCTGATTCTCAAACAGGCAGTTGGCAAATGGAGGGGAGGACCATAGGCTGACGACATTAGCCTTTTTCTCGAGAAACATATCCCCCCCCAACACTTCCTCACATACCAAAGACTGATTCATAGGACCTATCATAACCTCTAGCTCTGTAATAGGAAACTGGAGAGAAGTTCTCATTCTAAAGAGATTTATGCTTTGGGAGCTCTCCCCCCACCCCCACTCTTTGCTGTTACCAACACTGACAACTGTGGTTTGTGTAGGTAAAAAGTGAATTGTGGAATTTTCATATTTTGGGGGTAAGTTCTTGCTTAATTATGCCTTTTGGTTTTACATCTTATTAGTGTTTGTGTTTTACAAACATTCCTAGAAGCCCAAAGTGGAAATTTTTGAAGACAAGGTATGAGATAAGAGAAACTCTAAACCTAGGCCTACATTCAAGAGAAGTGAAAACATATGTCCACACAAGCACTTGCACGTGAATGTTCGCAGCAGCATTGTCACAACCAAAAAATGGAAACGACCCAAACGCCCATCACCTGTTGAATGGATAAATAAAACATGGTCTCTGGTCTCTCATACAATGGATATTATTAAAACAAAAAAGGCACTAAGTATTGAGACATGCTACAACATGGATGAACCTTGTAAATATTTGGTCTGGTTAAGTGAAGGAGCCCGACCAAAAAAGCCACATATTCTATGATTCCATTTATATGGGTACCTAGATACTCAAATACACAGGGCCAGATAGTCATGCAGTGGCTGCCAGTGGCTGGCGGAGGAAGGAATGGAGGGAACACAGATTGGTAACGGCTACACAACACCGTGAATGTCCTAGATATCACTGAATTGTACACTTTCACATAGTGATTTTTATGATATGTAGATTTTATATCAAGTTAAAGGGAAAAAAGGAAATATTGAAATGTTCCCACTCCTGCTTGTGCTTGGAAATGAGGAAAGCTCACAGGCAGTGACTTGAGAGTGGCAGGACGACACAGCAGCACCGTCACCTTCCACATGAGCATATGGCTAGGTGAGAGACCGTACTCTACGTCTATCCTGAGAAGTGCGCTTTCTCTAAATCTGCCTAGAGAAGTAGATTCCAAGACAAAGAAAGAACTTTACAGGCTGCAGTCTAATTGTACATTCAGTGTGATAAATTGCTCTGCCTCAGATAAGTTCTAGATTTCTATAAAGAAAAGAGTCCCGCCTTTCACAGCAAGGTAACACACACTTTGCTGCTAACACTGCACCTTCCTGACATGCGTGCAAGCTCGGTCTTGTTTATTAAACGTCAGAGTAAGGACAGAAATGGTCTCAGTTGAAAATTGAAATCTGTGTTTGCTTAGCTCAAGTTCAGCACACAACTGAGTATCTGCACAAAAAATCCAAGCACAAAGTGAACTTTAAAGAAGTAAATATCATTCTACAGTTTTAGTTTTGAAAATAACACTTTTTATGTATACAGGCCAATAAAAAAGGTTTAAGATTTTATAATTTGAGACAGAGCATGCACACATAAGCTCAGAGAGGGGAGCAGAGGGAGAGAGAATTTCTAGCAGACTTTGTGCTGAGCACAGAGCCTGATGCAGGGTTTGATCTCAGGACCCTGAGGATCATGACCAAAGCCAAAACCAAGAGTCCAACACTTAGACCGATTGAGTCACCCAGGAACTCCTGAGCATAACTTTATAATCATTAAATCTGATTTTATACTAAGTCAGTTATTTAACAAATTTATTGCTTCCCTTTATGAATTAAATATTTCAAAGAAAAAATCCATTTTAAGAAAAGTAGGCTGGGCGCCTAAGTGGCTCAGCAGTTGAGTGTATGCCTTTGGCTCAGGGCATGATCCTGGAGTTCTGGGATCAAGTCCCACGTCAGGCTCCCTGCAGGGATCCTGTTTATCCCTCTGCCTGTGTCTCTGCCTCTCTGTGTCTCTCATGAATAAGTAAATAAATCTTAAAAAAAAAAAAAAAAGAAAAAGAAAAAGAAAAGAAAAGAAAAGTAAGCTAAGTTTCACTGCCTTACACCTGTGAAAGATACTGTGCCTCACTAGCATCTCCTATCATGGGAATGTAAGGTATAACTTTCAGGTGTTCTTGGATAAGGCAAAAATAAAATCAAGTAGGAAACTTAAAAAGGAAAAGCTGAAGGTTCTACCTCCACCTCCTAGTTTGCAATAGAGCTGGCCCTGTGTGGGGAGGGAAGCACAACTTTATTTTTTAATTTTTATTTATTTATTTATGAGAGATACAGAGAGAGGCAGAGACACAGGCAGAGGGAGAAGCAGGCTCCATGCAGGGAGCCCGATGTGGGACTTGAACCCAGGAATCCGTGATCATGCCCTGAGCCAAAGGCAGGGGCTCAACTGTTGAGCCACTCAGGCGTCCCTGGAAGCACAATTATAGCAGGCTAATATGATACACTGGCCAAACTGACAGACTGTGACAGGCTGAGCTGTGTCCCCCCCACTATTTCATAGTTTGAACTCCTAACCCCCAGAACCTCAGAATGCAACTCTTTGGAGACTGGATTTCTAAGGAGGTACTAAGTAAAAGTAAGGTCACTGGGGTGGACCTAAATCCAATTTTTCCTCATACAATGAAGAGACTAGAAAAGATTAGGACATAGACATGCATAGAAGAAAGACACAGAGAGAAGGTGGCATCTATAAGCCAAGGAGAGAGGCCTCAGGAAAAACTAAGCCTGTCAACACCTTGATCTCACATCTCTAGCCTCCAGAATTGGGAGAGAATGAATGTCTGGTGTTAAGCCTTGTAGGCTGTAGTACTGTGTTATGACAGGGCTAGCAAACTAATATACAGATCCACAGAGAAGCAGTCTCTTCTCAAAAGCATTGACAATTATACTGGAATATTATATTTATGACATACTGATCATACTAATATGAGTTGTAGGTACAATAATTCTTACTCAAGGATTCTCTGAAACCTGAAAATTACTGTAAGGGTTTCTCAAGGGTAGACTGAAAATGGCTGTTCTAAGTGCTTTCCCATTTCTCTGAATCTTACCCACTAGAAAATAACTTTTCGGGGATCCCTGGGTGGCGCAGCGGTTTGGCGCCTGCCTTTGGCCCAGGGCGCGATCCTGGAGACCCAGGATCGAATCCCACGTCGGGCTCCCGGTGCATGGAGCCTGTTTCTCCCTCTGCCTGTGTCTCTGCCTCTCTCTCTCTCTCTCTGTGACTATCATAAATAAATAAAAATTAAAAAAAAAAAGAAAATAACTTTTCAAGACCCAGCTTTGCTGTTTTACTCAACGATTTAAGTTTTTACTGAGGGGATATGATGGTGAACAGACAAGCTGCTGCCTTCAGGAATTGTAATCCAATGAGAGATGTGAACATGACTGCATTATGTTCTGATAAATACAACAACAGCATTGCAGCACAGAGGAGCGACACTTAACACTGACATTCAAGGAAGGGCTGAGAGGCAAAGAGTGAACAGAAGTTAGTCAAGCAAAGATGGGGTGGGTGCTAAGGATTGTTCTAGACAATAAGAACGGCATATACAAAAGCCATGGCAAATGTAGTATGCTATGACTCTCTGCTGTGAGGCATTAGTCCTCATTCCTGGTGAGGTAAAACAACAGGTTAGGATTTCAGGTGGGCCTGGAGATAAGGAGAGCACCACTGAGAGACTCCTGTAAGGGAGATGAGCATTCTCCATGACCAGGGACCAACTGGGGCAATGATACTTAGAGAAAAAGTTTATTCCTTCCCGGAAAAGTAAAAGGAGGGAGAAGGAGGTAAGGACTTAGTAGTGATAACAAGTAACAAAGAACAAGATGCTAAGTGATTGGGGAAGAAGGAACAATAAAAATGATCAGGGTCAAAAAAAAAAAAAAAAAAAAAAAAGAATGATCAGGCTCTACTGCCAGTCCCCCAACACACTGTCATTATGTAACTGTCCCACTGCTTCCTGTCACTGTTATCAGACAACTGAGGACCTACCCTCTTACCTCTGGTTTAGTGATAGTCCCAACACTTACCAAAGTCAAACGCCTCTCAATGTGCCCTGAAATGTTTGTTCGGAATGCTAAGGAGAACATTAAAAGCACAAGACTTTGGAAGAAAATATTTAAAAATCATATACCCAATGAGGGACTTTTGTCTAGAATATATAAAGAACTCTTACTGGGGATGTAACGTACAGCAGGGTGACTTTAGTTAATAATACTGTATTGCATATTTGAAAACTTTTCAAGATCTCAAAGAGATCTTGAAAGTTCTTGTCACAAGAAAAAAAATTTTTTTAACTGTATGCTGACGGATGTTAACTAGACTTAACTAAAGTGATCATTTCACAATATATACAAATATGAAATCATTAGGTATACATAAAACTAGTACATTTTATGTCAGTTATACTCCAAAACCAAAGAACTCTTATAACTCAATAATAAAAAACAACTCAATTAAAAAAATGGACAAAAGATTTAAATAGGCATTTCTCAGCCAGCCTGGCTGGCTCAGTGGTTTAGTACCGCCTTCAGCCCAGGGCGTGATCCTGGAGACCTGGGATCGAGTCCCAAGTCGGGCTCCCTGCATGGAGCCTGCTTCTCACTCTGCCTGTGTCTCTGCCTCTCTACCTGTGTCTTTCATGAATTAATAAATAAAATATTTTAAAAATAAATAAATAAATAGGCATTTCTCTAAAGATATGCAAATTGCCAATGAGTACATGAAGAGATACTCAACATGATTAGTCACTAGGGAAATGCAAATCAAAACCACAATTAGATACCACTCACACCCACTAGGATGGCTAGAATCATATACATAATACCAAGTGTTGGCAAGAATGTGGAGAAACTGGAACCCTCATTTACTGCTGCTGAGAATGTAAAATGGTTGCTTTGGAAAAGAGGCTGGCAATTCCTCAAGTTAAACAACTGCCTTACCACCCAGCAATCCTATTCCTAAGTATACGCCTAAGAGAAGGGAAAACATGTTTTTTTTGTTTGTTTGTTTGTTTGTTTGTTTTGTATTTCTAGGCTATGTGGTTCATCTGCCAGTTTTTTCAAATTGTTGCAAATCTCCAAAAATTTTCCACTATATTTACTGAAAAAAATCCACACACAAGTGGGCCTGAGCAGTTCAAATCCATGTTATTCAAGGGTCAACTGCATTTGCTCTTCACAACTTAATATTTTTCAAGGGCCTACTGTTTAACAGGTGTTGTACATAGGGAAAAATAATATAAGTGTTTCTGCCTTGAAGTTTCAGAGGTGAAATGAAAAGTAGATGAACAACTCAACACATATCAAACAAAACACTGTAAAGCCTCAGAGGACAAAGAACTCTCATATGGTTCACAGTGAGATCAAAAAAGATTTCACAGGGACGCCTAGGTGGCTCAGCGGTTTGGCGCCTGCCTTTGGCCTAGGGCATGATCCTGGAGTGCCAGGATCGAGGCCCACATCGGGCTCCTTGCAGTGAGCCTGCTTCTCCTCCCTGCGTCTCTACCTCTCTCTCTCTCTCTCTCTGTGTGTCTCTCATGAATAAATAAATAAAATCTTAAAAAAAAAAAAAAGATCTCACAGAAGAGCTGCATCCATTTTCCAAGCTTATCTCAGATGGCACTAGTAAGGAACAGATCACGTATCTTTTACAAAAGGCATCTGTAAACTCTTACCCCACGTAATGTGGTTTTAATTACTCAGTTCATTACTACAGATAACTAAGAACTAGAAGCAATACCTTGCATTCTATAAATATTATGCACTTATATCTGCAGTGTCTAACACGTACCATTTCCCCTCCACACCTCAGCTAAGTGACAACTGCCTTCTCCAGGTTCTTTGCAAAATTCCACAACATCCCGACACGTTGTTTCTGGTGTTATAGGAACTTCTGTTAGAATCTGTTCATTGTTGCTCAAGAACACGGTTAATATCATCTGTAAGAGAAAAGATTAAAGTTACAACATAAAGTTACTATCATAAGGAGATTAACCTGTAAATTTAAACAATTCCCTCCACCTCCCACTCCTCCCACCCACACCAAAATGCCTGCAGGATTAGTTTTGGGAAACAGATAAGCTAATTCTAAAATTCATGTAGAGGGGAGCCTGACTGGCTTAGTCGGAACAGCATGCAACTCTTGATCTCAGGGTTGTGAGTTCAAGTCCCACACTCGGTATGGAGACTACACAAATAATAAAGTTAAAATGAATAAACAAAATTCATGTAGAAAAATTAAAATGAAAAACAAGTCGGGAAAATTCCAAAAGAAGGGAATTAGCATTACCAGATGCTATAAAGCCTCGAAACAATATGGCAGTAGTACATAAATATATCAATGGAACAAATTATGAAGTCCAGAAACAGAAAATGGTAAATGATGGAGATATCTCAAAACTGAGGAGAGCAAAAGGCTATGCAATGACTGATGTTTGAACAATTAAAATTCCCATCTGGGGAAAAAAAATGGATTCGTATCACACATCCTTTACCAGCATAACCTCCTACTAATTCAGATATTTAAATATAAATCATAAATTTATAAAAGTTCTAGAATAAAACCAAGTAAATTCATTTTTATAACCTTGGCGTACAGAAGCTCATTCTGGCTTTAGTTAAAAAACCAGACACTATAAAAAAAGATTGATATATTCAAGCAAAAAAGACGAACTGAGGGGAAAATTTTTGCAATGCAAATTACGAATAAAAGGCTAATCTCCTTAACATATAAAAAAGCTCCTAAAAAGTGATAATAAAAAGACCAAATATCCCATTTATTTCAAAAACTGGCTGAGGAAGGGGCGCCTGGCTGGCTCAGTCCATGGAGTGTCTAACTCTTGATCTCGGGGTCATGAGTTTGAGATCCACGTTGGGTTTAGAGCCTAGTTTTTAAAAAAGTTTTAAAAAGTTGGCTGAGCAAATACAACAATGTATCATAATAAAATGCAAGTGGCCCTTAAACATGAAAATACATTATCATGTGTTAAAAAAAATTGTCCAGTATTTTTCTTAATCTTTAAAATAAACCTACCATTTTGATCTAAGATCTAAAGTGATCAAAATGGAAGGGATTTCTTTTTTATTTTATTTTTTTAAGTAGGCTCCACATCCAGCATGGAGCCCAACATGGAGCTTGAACTCACAACCCTGAAATCAAGACCTGAGCTAAATTCAAGGGTCAGATTTAACCAACTGAGCCACCCAGGTGCCCCTAGAAGGGATTTTTTAAAAAAATATTACTCCTGGGGTGGCTGGGTGGCTCAGTCAGTTAAGTGTCTTCCTTTGGCTCAGATCATGATCTTGAGGTCCTGGGATTGAGCCCCATGTCAGGGTCAGCAGGAAACCTGCTTCTCCCCTCCCCCTCTGTCACTACCCCCTGACCCTCTACCAAATAAATAAAATCTTAAAAAAGAATTACTCCTGTGCAGCCCCAGTGGTTCAGTAGGGCAGCCCCGGTGGCTCAGCAGTTTAGTGCTGCCTTCAGCCCAGGGTGGGATCAAGTCCCACAACAGGCTCCCTGCATGGAGCCTGCTTCTCCCTCTGCCTATGTCTCTGCCCACCCTTCTCTCTCTCTGTTATTTACTTATTTATTTATTTATTTAAAAAAAAAATTACTCCTGAAGTACAATTCAAACCAAAGATTTCCTTTAATCAGTATTATGAAATATTTCAGTTTATTCTTTGATCAAAGTCAGAAACAAAACTTGCATGTCCCAAAATCCTCCTCTCACTTAAAATCTCAGCTGTCAATTAAGTATTTTAGTTCACTGTTAAAATAGTTTCCTTGAAAGTGCCCTAAATTCCTAAATTTTGAGATTAAACATCTTTATATTGATGATCAGATATTATGTACCCAAAATTGGTAACAGTTTTCAACTGGTTTCCTTGCCACCAACCTCTCCTCACTCCAACCTCACCTCTGGCGTTGCCAGTTCACTTTCCAAATGAAGTCATTCCTTTACTTAAAACACTCAGGAGTTCCACACTGCTGAACAGCAGCCCTTCCCAAATGATTTTTTTTCTAGTACATAAACAGGAAACAGGTTTCTCTACTGAGCACTTAAGAGTCAAATGTTCGTGTGAACCTCTACCTTCTTCCCCAGAGAAGCTTTTGAGGCTTGGATTTCCCGAGAATATCCTCTGACAAAGCCTATAGCCTCCACGGTGAGCTCCCAGCTCCCAGCACAGCAGACACAACGCAGCATAACCTTCTTGGCCTCCCAGTCCCAGGCCCTTCACACACTGAGTCTTGCTCCCTCAACTCCAGTCGAGTTCTCTCAGGCTGCTGTCCCTGAGCACTTCGTCCGCTTGCCTGTAAACTTCAATTCACCCTCCAAAATTCAGTTCATATGCTACCACTTTTGCAAAACCTCCCTTTCACCTCCTCCTCTCACCAGGGAGGCTACATGCTCTGTCCTTTGTGATCCAGTTACTCTTCATGCCTATCTTTATTACTTACATCACAGCATTAACATGTCTCTCCCCTGCTCACTAGGCTCTAAGCAATCCCCTTCTGAATCCCACATCTCCCCCTGCCTCGGCAGTATCTGAGGCATGGTAGGCACACCAACATCTGGTTGACTCCATGAATGATACGCAGGATAGAAAGCCTCCACCATACCATACCACAGAGGAAATACTGAACATAATCTAAGATACATCAGTCTGTTCAATGAAAAAGCATTTTTTGTCTGTTCTTCTTATATATTATAAATACATTTCAATTTTACAGGAAGTTCAGCAGTTATTTCTGTCCACTAATGCATAAGAGAAAATTATAAAATTGGGGGCTTTTGAATATGGAAATAAATGGCCTGGAATCTATAGAATTTGGGAAAAAAATAGTAATTCTTGCATCTGGTGCAAACATGTCTAGAACTGAAGGGACAGTTTAATGCTTTCCCAGTTTCAACAGAGCCAGAATGTATTTTTATTCTTGTTTACACACATTTTATACTTCTAATGATACATTTTGTAATTTCACAGACAATGCTTTTCAGGATTTAAGAATATATTTTCCTAAATCATGCATTGTAAATCAAAATTTCAAACTAGTTAAAATATTTTTTTTTAACCACCTTCCCTTTACGTGCTAATACTATAGTTCACTAACAAGTAGTAGAGTGCTCTGCTTCCCGCAGTTCCTCAGAGTATTTTTATTCCTCTGCCTGCTGCAGCAGCCCGCAGTATGTTCTCAACACCACGAGGCAGTGAGTGTTTACATCATTGGCTTCTGGATGCCAGAACTCTAGCCAGAACTGGTATCGGCATGCTCACCTCCCACCATGGGCCCCAAGCAGCCCCGTTAGCATGTACTCATAAAAACACGGCTTGTGCTCACTTGCTCTCAAGAGCAGTCCTTGATGAACATGCTGTCAGAATGAATGATGGAATGACACTATTTTGGGGCACTTTTAAATTACCCAGACTTTTCAGCTCACAAGTAAGATCAGCGCGCTAGGGTGGGGGAGGAGAGAGAGGCAAGAATGGCACAGTTAGGAGTCTGGACATGTAATTGTAAAAGCTAAGACCACCCAGATAACTCATCCAAAAGTCACTAAACATTACTTCAGTTTTTAAGCTCTGTATTATAGTCTAGTAAACCTTATCTTTTCTAATCTTAGCAAAATTCATTTGTTGTAATCTCCAATATTTCAATCAAAGCTAATTTCATTATAATCATGGCAGATTTAAAGCTTTCAAGATAAACGAAGCTGGTATTGATCTGGATGGTAGACTTTTTAAGGCATCACCTAAAATTAAAGCTGAAAAGGCATGTGACTGCCGTTCTAGCAAGATTTCCTTCACTTAAAAAAAAAACTAAACATATCTAACACAAGTATTATATTGTATGGATCCTAGAAGCACTTTTTGTTTTGTTTACAATTTAGTATCTCTAAAATCATAGTATATCTTAGAACTGATAGCATGTCACAATCTGACAGGTAGTGTTATTTCTTCTTTTAATACAAAGTATAAGATAGATGAAATTCAATAGGAACTAAAGAAAACAAGTACAGAGAAAAAGCAGTTAATGTTTATCCTTCCTAAAAATGAATATGCTGGAGAAGAGATCTGGTTAATCACAGTTAGAAAAACCTGCCAAGGTGTGTACTGTGCGCTGTAACACACACAGCACGTGAGGACAGGATGCCAGCCTCCAACCGCCCCCCTGCCCAGACAAGCCACTCCCACAGACTGCACACCCGGCTCCTCCTCCTCAATCATCTACACTCATCGCCTCCTCTTGGAAGTTTTCCAGACACCAATGTTTGTCCTTCCTGACCCAACCTGAGACAGAGCCTCCTATTCTGCTCTGACAGACTGTGGCTATTTCTAGTGCCACATTCTTACGCTAAATAATGGGTGTTTTCTTGATTACATCCTCTACTGGAACAGTGTTTGTGATTCACAGGAGAGAGGTGTAACCCATTACCAGGCTTTGAAATCATCTAAGTGTGTCTCAAGCTGTATTTATACTTATTATTATTTGTTTAACCTAAAAACCCCAGAACTACCATAAGGCCAGTGAGGGCAGGACTAGCGTGCTTGAACTCAGAGCCTGAGTGCAATGCTGGACTCCTAAATGGTGCTCAGTGAATGAAGACAGGTCAGCAGGCAGGTAACTATATAACCATACGGAGTAATCTGAGAGTTCACTTTACCCTTACTTTCAAGGACACTGGAGCTACATAAAGTCAACTAATCAGTAATAATCACAAATTCATATATCTACAAACATCTATATATATATACTTTAACATTTTTACAAACTTGGCATTTAAAGGATGTTCCTGTCAGTCCAAAGAAACCAAACAAAGCACAAATTAGGGACGTATAAGACATAAAATAGGAACTAACTGCAATATACATATGTATTGAATCATCACTCTGTATATAATGTTATACAATGTTATATATCAATTATACAATGATACAACATTCTACACCTCAATCATATCTCAGTAAAGCTGGTGGAACAATGATGCATAACAACAACAAAAAAGGAGCTATCCTATAATCAAAAAGTCAGATAATAACCAAGTGTTGATGAGGATGTGGAGAAACTAGAACTCTCATGCACTGGTATGAGAATATAAACTGGTATAGCCATTTTGAGAAACCATTCAGCAGTTTAAATCGTTAAACACAGATTTATTACCATCTGATCCAGCAATTCCTCTCCTAGTTACCTATCCAAGTGAATAAAAATATATGTCCATACAAAGTCTGGTATGCAAATATTCATAAGCAGCATTATTCATAATAGCCAAAAAGAGGAAACAATCCAAACGTCTACTAACCAATAAACGGATGAGGTATATCATACAATAGAATATTATTCAGCCATAAAAAGAAGCAAAGTACTGACACATCCAGGCTGCAACAAGGATGGACCTTGAAAATATTATGCTACGTGAAAAAATTATGCTTACACAATCACATATTATATAATTCCATTTATGTGAAGTGTCCATAACAAGTAAACCCAGAGAGATAGAAACTAGGGGAAATAGACTGTAAAGAGGCACAATATTTCTCTTTAGGGTGAAATAAAAGTTCTAAAATTAGACTGCACTGATGGTTGTACAACTCTGCAAATTTACTATAGATCACTTAATTGTTTACTTGAAATTGAGTGCTATGGTATATAAATTATACCACAGTAAAGGTAAATGTAGGACTACACACTTCCAGAAAAGGAAATAAGGAATTCTGCTTATGCAATACAAAGAAGCTTGAAATAAGTCAAATTTTATCATTGGCTCTATCACTGATTTTGCTGTGCACCCCCTCCTGCCTCCCTGGGTCACAGCTTCTCCTCAGTAGTTCAGGAGACAATGTGGATAGGATATACCAGTTAGGACAACGTTTATCAGACTTTGCTGGCCCTCAGCCATTCAAATAAAACATTAGATGCCTTGGCCCACCAACCCCACCTATTTCCGTATCTAGTGGAAAAGGAACACAGGGACAACAAAGATAACTGAGGAGAAATAAAATGATAAAAGCTATACCATACTGCAGTTACTGCAGGTAATAAATAACTCACCTGGTAGCTTATAAGTAAGCAGTTCATAAAAGCCATAGAAAGCACCACCTGGAGTCAGAAAACCCTTTCAAGTTTCCTAACAGGCTGTGTGCCCCAATATGAGAATCAGCCTCAGCTCCCTTCCGACCTAACATATTGTAACACTGTTCACCGATTCACCAATTTAGAAACTCAGAAATGTTAGTGCTGTAAGGAAAACTAAGTCTAAGATCTCCCCTTGAATGCCTCATGCCACTTCCCTAAATTAGCCTCTCAAAGACAGAAAAACAAATGCCAGGGAGCCCTTCTCTCCTCCCCCCTTACCCTCCCCACCCAGAGCAAGGAACACAAAATCAGACAGACCTGGGAGGTACTCTTGACTCCCTTCTCTCTCATCCTCCACAAAGAACACATTAGTAATACTATGGATCCTAATTTCAAAGTATACCCAGAATCTGATTGCTCTTTTCCATTGCTACTACCCTGGCCCAACCCACCACTACCATTCAGCTGGACCTCTGCAAGAGCACCCTAATTGGTCCATATTTCTACTTCTGCCATTCATTCAGTTATATCACTTCACCTAATACCCCCAAGTGGTTTTCTACCTCTCTCAGAATAAATTCCAAAGTCCCAAGTCCTGTCTACAAGGTCCTACATGATCTGTATCACACAGAACACCACTTTGATCTTACCCCTTACCGTACCTCCCTTCATTTTCCTGCTCTAGCCACAGTGAAAGAACATGTTTTCACTGTTCTTCCAACAGAGCAAGCCAATTCCTGCCTCAGGGCCTTTGCACTTATTCTTTACCTAGACCATGCTTCCCTCAGCTATTAGCATGGCTGTATTATTCTCTTCTTTCAGGCCTCTGCTCCATTGTCACCTTATGAGAGGAGCTTTCCCTAATCAATGTATCTAACATAACACTAGTCTATCACTCAATCTTTTTACTGTCCCGCTTTTTCTTTTCTTCTTAGCACTCACCACCAATCTATATTTATGTTTATCCCCTGTCTATTCCTCACTGCTCCCTAAGAACAAAAAATTTACTTAATTCACTGCTGTATCACTACTGCCTGCAGTTGTGCCCAGAATATAGTAGGCACTCAATAAACTTCTCCAGCCATATATATTTTTTTTCAAAAAAAATAAATAAAAATAAAATTTCTTTTTTCAATAGGTTGGGTTATGAAGGACTCCTGCCTTATCATCAAGGTCTCTATAAAAAAGACTGCCAGTATCATACCCCTCTAATCAGTGAGTTGATCCACATCAGAGAGAAGGGAAAAGCTTTTTGAAAAACGTTAGCATGAAAGTCAGGAGTCTGTACACATGTGACACTTGGCAGATTTCACTCAAACCTAGAGATGCATGGACGTCCCTTGCTAAAGCCTTCCCTCTTTCCACAAGGTGGCACTGCAGGGTATCAGGGAGTGAGTTTTCCCTGCCCCTCCAAAATTTGGGAGGAATAAGATTAACTCCATAGAAAACAGAATAGTTTAGTAAAATCATGTTAAGTTCAATTTCCAAAACTGGGGTTTGCATTATTCTAGGAAAAAAACAAAACAGAATTGCCCTGTGGAGAGCAATGAAAAAATTTTCTAATCAATGAGAAGTATAAAACTGCAAGAATACATGTTAACCCTTTTGAGAGGGCAAATACATGTAAATATTTGAGTAGCATCTATTCAAAGTTAAATATCCAGGGATGCCTGTGTGGCTCAGTTGTTTAAGTGGTTAAGTGTCCGACTCTTGATCCCAGTTCAGGTCTTGATCTCAGGGTTGTGAGTTCAAGCGTCACATTGGACCCTACCCTGGGTGGGGAGTCTACTTTAAAAAAAAAAAGTTAAACAACCATTATAAATTAGATCCTCAGTAACCATATCAATTCTGTTTAGCTCAAATTACTGTTTTTGTTTGGCTTTAATGATTTAACATTTAGGGCACCTGGGTGGCTCAGTGGTTAAGTATCTGCCTTTGGCTCAGGGCATGATCCCAGAGTCCTGGGATCGAGTCCCACATTGGGGTCCCTGCAGGGAGCCTGCTTCTCCCTGTTTATGTCTCTGTATCTCTCTCTGTGTCTCTCATGAATAAATACAAATTTTAAAAAATGATTTAACATTTAAAAAGCATATATTCCATTATACAAAAATTCCATCTCACCAATTTGAACAGGTAAAATCTAAGTCATACGTTATTCCTGGAAATACAAAGTACACACCTTAGCTTCCCTTAACTGAATCTCTTCAGTATTTAAAAGCATATGCATTTAAAAAATACATAAATGCATATGCATTTTAAGGAAATCTGTCTAAAACCATGTAGAAATACAAAATTTCATGGAGCTTAACCATTACACTTAGATATGTCATTACTATCAGATGAAGAGGTGATGCAGCTGACCAAATTTAGTCTATTCACTAAAATTTAAAGAATCCTCTACAATAGAAAAAGGGCAGTATCAACTCTGAACTCCTGTTGATCAATGTTGGGAATCACTGCCCAGAACAGTTGCTTTACTGACATTGTCCATGTGAATGTTAGGGAAGCAGAGCAAACACAGATTTTCAAACCACAGGCTATGACCTACTAGTGGGCTGTAAAATCAATTAGTGCCTCAAGGGCCAGTTTTGGTTTCTAATGGAGTAGAACAGAGCAATATAAAACAGTGTTAAGAGAACAAAATGACAAACCACAGACTAGGAGACATTATTTACAAAATACGTATCTGATAATGGACTTATATCCTAAATATACAAAAAACTCTTAAAACTTGGTAATAAGAAAACAAACCAATCAAAATATGAACCAAAGGTCCTAAAAGATCAAATAAGACATACAGATGGCAAATAAGCAGAAAAGATGCTCAACATCACAGGCCACTAGGGAAGTGCAAATTAAAACAATACTGACAGGCAGCTCTGGTGGCTCAGTGGTTTGGCGCCGCTTTCAGCCCAGGGCATGATCCTGGAGACCCAGGATCAAGTCCCACATCAGGCTCCCTGCATGGAGCCTGCTTCTTCCTCTGCCTCTCTGTGTGTGTCTCTCATGAATAAATATTAAAAAATAATAATAAAATAAAATAAAATATAAAATAAAATAAAACAATACTGACACCACACACCTATTAGAATGGCCAAACCCCAGAACGCTGACAACACTAAATGCTGGTAAGGAGGCAGAACAAGAGCTTGGTGATGGGAATGTAAATGGTGCAGCCACTCTGGAAGGCAGCCTGGCACTTTCTTACAAAACTAAACATACCCTTACCATATGATTCAGCAACTGAGCTCCTTGATATTTACTCAAATGAATCCGACACTTACATACAAAAACCTACACAGCAATGTTTATAGCAGCTCCATTCATAACAGCCCAATTTGGAAGCCACCAAGATGTCCTTCAGCAGGTGAATGGGTAAACAACAGTGGTCCATCCAGACGGCGGAATATTATTCAGTAATAAAAAAAGAAATGAGCTATCAAGTCACAAAAAGAAGAATTTTTTTTTTAAAGATTTTAGACCTAGAGGAATCTTAAATGCATATTGCTAAATGAAAGAGACCAGTATGAAAAGGCTACACACACAAGATATATTTCAACTATATGACAGCTCTGGAAAAGTGAAACCTATGGAGACAATAAAAAGATTAGTGGTTGCCAGAGGTTTTGGGGACAGGAAAGGATGAAAAAGCAGAGCACAAAGGACTTTCAAAGCAGTGAAAATACTCTGTATGATAGTGTAGAGTGGATAAACATTGCACATTTGTCAAAATCCACAGAACTGTACATTACAATGACTGAACCCATGTAAACTATGGCCTTTAGTTAATAATTTATCAACATTAGTTTGTCAATTACAACAAATGTAATACATCAATACAAGATGTTGATAATAGGAGAATCCTGGGGGCACCTGGGTGGCTCAGGTGGTGAAGCGTCTGCCTTGGGCTCAGGTCATGACCTCAGGGTCCTGGGATCCCTGAGCCTCCCTGCTCAATGGGCAGGCTGTGTCTCCCCTCTTCCTCTCCCTCTCCGCCAGGCTTGTGTGCGCTCTCTCTTACTCAAATAAATAAATAAAACTTTAAAAAAAATAATAGGGGAAACTAAGGGGACTCAATTTTTCTGTAAACCTAAAATTTATCTAAAAAAAAGCTAGGGGGAAAAAAAAGCTAGGGGATCCCTGGGTGGCTCAGTTTAGTGCCTGCCTTTGGCCCAGGGCCCGATCCTGGAGTCCCAGAATTAAGTCCCGCCTTGGGCTCCCGGAGTGGAGCCTGCTTCTCCCTCCTCCTGTGTCTCTGCCTCTATGTCTATCATAAATAAATAAACAAACAAACAAATCTTTTAAAAAGTAAATTAAAAAAAATAAATTAAAAAAAGCCTATTTGGTAGCCTGGGTGGGTCAGCGGTTTAGTGTCGCCTTCAGCTCAGGTCATGATCCTGGAGTCTCAGGATCGAGTCCCGTGTCGGGCTCCCTGCATGAAGCCCGCTTCTCCCTCTGCCTGTGTCTCTGCCTCGCCCTCTCTCTCTCTCTCTGTGTGTCTCTCATGAATAAATAAATAAAATAAAATCTTTAAAAAAATAAAGAAAGCCTATTAAAGTAAAAAATGAAGTAGTACATGATTACACATGGTAAGTGTTAGCCCCTGAAATTCCAACTACATACATTTACCAGATGCATATGTGTGTGTGTGTCTCTAAGACTGAATCATCCTGTAACAGGTACTTAGTGTGGGTCATGGTCCAAGAAGTTTATAAATGAAATACTGCTCTCACGGCCTGATGACACCAAGCTACATGAAAAATCACTGCATTGCCATCACTATTTCTCGGTGCTTATTATTAGGCACGATATGCACCTCACACATTCTCAATTCTCACATCAACTCTGTAAGACAGATACTACTCTTCATTTTACAGAGTAGGGAAAGGAAGTGTGCAGAGGTTAAATAACTTGTCCAAGGTCACTGAGCTAATTAATACCAGAGTGGGAGGTGACCCTGGTCTGACTCCCAGGCTCTGCTCTGAACCACTACTCTAAACTGCTCAGGACAAAATACAAAGGGAAAGAGCAAACATTTTAATAAATACCTTCCTACTTATACTTCCCATTATTTAACAATTACCATTTCTCAATTAACTAAGTTTTATCTGTTTATGTCTGAACATATCTGAAATGCAAAATTAATCATTATATAAGAAAGTCAGAACAAAGAATCATGCATTTTTTTCTAATTAATCAACTAACTGTAAAAGTATGTGGCTAAAACCATATAAATGTTCTAATTATATTTTCTTAAACTTTCAAAAATTTACATTAAGTATACCCCAAATTTTCAGAATAAGATTTCTGTCGATAAATTTCTTTGTAAAATTCAAGAAAATATATTCCTGTATGTATTTCTTAAAACATATCTATCTACTCCTAGGTACATATCCAACAGAATTAAAAATCTGTCTTACACAAAAACTTGAACAGAAATGTCTACAGCAGCATGATTCATAATAGCCACAACATGTAAATAGCCCAAACTGATGAATGAATAAATCAATGTGGTGTAGTTATAGAATGGAATACTACTCGGGCAAAGAGAGGTGTAAACTGAGTGATACAACATAGATGAACTTCAGAAACAGGATGCCAAGTGGAAACAGCCAGATACAAAAGTCACGTATTATATGATTCCATTTACATGAGGCATCCAGACCACACAAATCTATAGAGATAGAAAGTAGAACAGTTTGGTTGCCCGAGGATGGGGGTGGGGGAAAAAATGGGAAGTGACTATAAGGGGTACAGCATTTCTTTCTGGGATGATGAAAATGTGGTCAAATTAGACATGGTGATGGCAACCCAGTTCTGTAAATATATAAAAACCACTGAACTGTACACTTTAAAAGGGTGAATTTTGGGGCTCCTGGGTGGCTCAGTCAGTTAAGTGTTTGCCTTCAGCTCAGGTCATGATCTCAGGGTCCTGGGATCAAGCCCCACATGGGGCTCTCTGCTCAGTGGGCAGCCTGTTTCTCTCTTACCCTCTGCCCCTCCTACTGCTTGTGCTCTCTCTCAAATAAATAAAATCTTTAAAAAGGGGGGATGATTCTTATGGTATGTGAATTATGTATCAGTATAGTTATGTAAGGGAAAAACAACACATCTAGCTATGCCAATTATCCAACCTATAAAACCTATACAATCAGTAAAATATTTTTATCAATGGAAATAACTTTAAATGAATACACTATCTCCTTGTGTATTTTTTTCTCGAGTAATAAACATTTATAGTTGTATAAAGTTTTTGTGTCTGTTAATATTAAAAGTACTAATTCTTTTGTCAGTAGGAAAAAGAACTTAAAATAACAAAGATATTTACCAAAATACGGTTTCTGAAGAACACTTTTTTTTAAAGCTTTTGTTTATTTATTCATGAGACACACATGAGACACACAGAAGGAGAGAGGCAGAGACTTAGGCAGAGGGAGAAGCAGGCTCCATGAAGGGACTTGATTCTGAAACTCGAGGATCACACTCTGAGCTGAAGGCAGTTGCTCAACTGCTGAGCCACCAGGTGTCCCTGAAGAACACTTTAATATAATCATGTGTATAGATACACCATAGTCAATTCTATTCATCTCATGATACAAAATCACAATACAGTTTGCAAAGGAAATGCAAGTCCAATAATAATTCTTTTTACAAATGACTATCCATTTTCTCTTTCAGATTTGAGCAAGCTCTTGAATACCATGATCCTACTTTGAATTTGTTTATAATACTCCAAGTCACCATTCTCAAAATGTTTCTCATCTTTAGAAAACTAAACAAAAGTGAAGTTTGGAAAACAAAAGTCCCACTACCTAGAGATTATCTATGCCATTTACAAAGGGAAAAATACTTAAATAGATGTCCCTTGGGCTTTGTGGAATCTAAATCCAGGCACTAATGACATGAGCCATGATAAGACCTCCTAATGAAATAAGACAGACCACCGTTGTTCCAGCAGAGTGATACAGTAGATAAAGTTTCACCTAATTCAGTAAGTTCCATGGAAGAAAAGTTCAGTGTTAGCATTGTTCAATAACTGTAACCAGGATCTAGAAATCACCATGAAAAGGAAAACTAAACATTTACTAACCTCCATACAAAGCCTCTCATAAAAAAGATTGCCTAAGCTTTGTTAGCAACTTTAAAAACTGAAACCTCAGTATTTTAAGTTTTCACAGTAAATGTCTTGCTCATATTTTATGCTTAGAAAAACTGCTTGTTGGAGGTAGGGTACATACAGTGCTACAAATTTTTTTTTTTTTCGAATTCTGCTAGTATTGACCTATTTTATTTATACTTTATTTTTAAGATTTTATTTATTCATGAGAGACAGAGAGAGAGGCAGAGACATAGACAGAGGGAGAAGCAGGCTCCCCTTAGGAACCCAATGCGGGACTCGATCCCTGGATCCGGGATCATGCCCCAAGCCAAAGGCAGATGCTCAACCACTGAGCCACCCAGGGATCCCTATTTTTATTTTTTTAAAGATTTTATTTATTTATTTTTGCAAGAGAGAGAGAAAACAACCACGAGCTGGAGCTGGGGGGTAGAGGGAGAAGCAGACTCCCTGCTGACCAGGGAGCCCTATGCAGGACTCAATTCCAGGACCTTGAGATCACGACCTGAGCCAAAGGCAGATGCTTAACCAACTGAACCACTTAGGTGCCTGACCTATTTTATTTTTAAATTTTGTTTAAAAGATTTATTTTAGAGAGCAAAAGAAAGTGTGCACGCACGGGGCAGAGGGGCAAAGGGAGAGAGAATTTCAAGCAGATTCCCTGCTGAGCATGAAGCTGGACATGTGGCTCAATCTCATTACCCAGAGACCATGACCTGACCTGAAAGCAAGAGTCAGAAGCCTGACTGAGCTACCCAGGTGCCCCAAGTATTGACCTATTTTAAAGTTTATCTATCTAGGGATGCCTGGGTGGCTCAGTGGTTGAGAATCTGCCTTCAGCTCAGGGGCTCAGGGCATGATCCTGAAATCCTGGGATGGAGTCCCACAATGGGTTCCCTGCAGGGAGCCTACTTCTCCTTCTGCCTGTGTCTCTGCCTCTCTCTGTCTTTCATAAACAAATAAAGTCTTAAAAATTTTTTTTATCTATCTGCTCTCTATACCCAATATGGGGCTTGAACTCATGGCCTTGAGATCAAGAGTCACATGCTCTTCTGAGCCAGCCACGTGCCGCTGATATTAATATAGTTTAGATGCTTAAAATAACGCTTATGACAAGATACTTCACATAACAGGACTTCAACATGTTATTGATAAGAATATTATTTCTGCGCTTGCTATGTTCATGGACATCCTCTTTGCCTACCCATATTCTATCATTTGATTCTCCCAACAGGCCTAGGGAGTAAGGCACTAAGATGATCCCGTCACTGCAGACAGACCAAAGGACTGCCCAAGGCCACATGACTAAGAAGTGCCAGAATGTCTGACCCAGGAACATCTGACTCCAAAGTTTAAGTTACTACTCGAATAGTTTAAGAACAAAATAGTGCTAAGATTCATAAACACTTAAAACATAGACACACACCACTATTCAAGTTCTTCATCCTGATGAAAGTATAAGAAACAATCTTTATCCAAAAGTTATTAGATGAGGAGATCCCTGAGTGGCTCAGCAGTTTGGTGCCTGCCTTTGGCCCAGGGCGTGGTCCCGGAGTCCCGGGATTGAGTCTCACATCAGGCTCCCTGTCCTCCATGGAGCTTGCTTCTCCCTTTGCCTGTGTCTCTGCCTCTCTTCTCTGTGTCTCTCATGAATAAATAAATAAAATCTTTTTAAAAAGTTATCAGATAAGAACATAAACTCTACTTTTTATGATGGAAGAACTCCCTTCATAATATAATTTACATGCACCTTTGCAAAGCAAAACACTGTAAATATGAATTTCAGGGTACACTGTAGAGATTCATTATAAAACCCAATGTGAATGTACTCAACAGCTTAAACTGCCTCCAGGCCAAAAAAAAAAATCTTACTGAATAAAGGCTAAAAGGAAAACTTTAGTGCCTTCCCACTCATGAATTCACCTCTTTTATGAACTTGCCTTAGGTTCATTAAGCTGTGGATTCATGAAGATTCACCTGAGGTTTAGGTCCGCTCAGATACTAGAAAAGCCTGTATGAAAACATGTGTACAATTTGCAAAAATTTCAACATGATTCCTTTTGAAGACAAAATTAGGTATTCTATCACTTAATTAAAACATCAGGCTGCATAGGAGTTTTGTTGTTATTATTATAAGATTATAATTTTTTCTAAACAAAAAAAAAGATTATAATTTTTATGTTTCCCAACAATAACAATAATCTCTATTATGGAGAATGACTAAATTTCTGAATGTTAAGATTGTCAGGAAGTTATGCATTTTCACAAAGAGAATGAGCATTCTCTCAGCACCTACTAGACAATCATACATCATATTTATTTATTTTTAAAGATTTTATTTATTCATTCATCACACACACACAGAGGCAAAGACAGGCAGAGGGAGAAGCAGGCTCCATGCAGGGAGCCTGACGTAGGACTCAATGCCAGGACTCCAGGATCACGCCCTGGGCTTGAAGGCAGTGCTAAACCATTGAGCCACCTGGGCTGCCCAATTTATTTTTTTTAAAGAGAGGGACAGAAGGGTCAGGGGAGAGGGAGAGAGAATCTTTTTTTTTTTTTTTTTTAAAGATTTTATGATTTTATTCATTTATTCATGAGAGACACAGAGAAGCAGAGACATAGGCAGAGGGTAAAGCAGGCTCCTCAAGAGAAGCCTGATATAGGACTCAATCCCTGGACCCTGGGATCACACCCTGAGCCAAAGGCAGATTCTCAACCACTGAGCCACCCAGGCATCCTGAGGGAAAGAGAATCTTTTTTTTTTTTTTTTTTTTTTAAGATTTTATTTATTTATTCCTAGAAACAGAGAGAGAGAGAGAGGCAGAGACACAGGCAGAGGGAGAAGCAGGCATCATACAGAGAGCCCGACATGGGACTCCAGGATCACGCCCTGGGCTGCAGGCGGCGCTAAACCCCTGAGCCACTGGGGCTGTCCGGGAAAGAGAATCTTAAGCAGACTCCATGCCCAGCATGGAGCCCAACTCGGGGTTTAATCTCAAAACCCTGAAATCATGACCTGAGTAGAGTCAGATGCCACATACGCCAACGGTTTCAATCCTCATGGCAACTTAGGGACCTCAACTAGGGTATCTCTAAGACAGCAATTCTCTCCCTTCCTCTCTGGGACCTATACTTGGGCAAGTTTCCAGGGCTCATGGTTATTTTATATCCATCTCTCTTGCCATTGCTGGTTCAATAAACACTTGACAAAAAAAAAATGTCTTTTATTCCACAAGTATTTACTGAGTGCCTACTTTGTGCTGGAGATTCAGTACTGACAAAACAGACAGGGTTCCTACACTTGTGGGGATTTGATTATAGTCTGGAGAAAGAGACAAAATACATAGATAAAAAATATAGTATGGTGGGTGGTGATATATACCTTATGAAGAAAAACCAAACAGGCAAAGGAGACTGGGAAAAGGACAATTTTAGGGCTACCCAGGTGGCTTGGCAGTTTAGCGCCGCCTTCAGCCTGGGACCGGATCCTGGAGGCCCCGGATTGAGTCCCATGTCAGGCTCCTTGCATGGGACCTCTCTCTCCCTCTGCCTGTGTCTCTGCCTCTGTGTGTGTGTGTGTGTGTCTCATTAATAAATAAATAAAATCTTAAAAAAAAAAAAGGACAATTTTAGTTTTAAATAAGGTGTTAGAAAAGGCCTCACTGAAGGTGAGAGAATAAGTATGCAGAAAGCCTGAAGGAAGAGCATTCAGGCAGAGGGAACAACAAGTGCAAAAGCCCCAAGGCAGAAGGAATGCTTAGTAAGATCCAGAATCAAGGAGTCATCTTGGCTGGAGCAGAGAAATCAAGGGGAGAACAGCGGGGGATGACAGGTAAACTACTAATTAGGCTTTTGCTCAGAGAGAGATCAGAAGCCTTCAGAGGGCTGTGAGCTAATAAGTGGCATGTTTTACGATAACAATTTGCAGGCTCACTCTGGCTGCTTTGTTGACAACACACAGAGTGGGGAAAGAGCACAGAAATAAGACGACCCCTCAGGAGGCTAATATAAGAATCCAGGAGATAGTGAAAATCCCAGAGGTAGCACAAAATAGAAGCTGGGAGGACTGGGAGTCTGTTGATAGACTGGACATGCACTGCAGGAGACAGAAGCTGGGCCATGGAGAGGAGGCCAGCTAGGTCTGAGCCAGTTCAGCTGTTCAGCTCTCCCATCAGTGTCCATCCAATAAAGCCTCTCTTTTCTAAGATGTTAGAAAGCAAGAGTTGGTTTCTTGCCACTTACAACCAAAATTACCTTAATTACTAAAATGATTGTCATTTTATAAATGAGAAACTTGAGGTATTCAAAGGTTCAGCACTCACCAACTAGTCAAAAAAAAATCGAAGTGTTATAGTTCTATATTTAGTAAAATATCATCTGGAAATCAACTACTCAAAAAAAAAAAAAAAGAATGAAAGGAAGGAAAGAGAGAAAGGGTTCAGCACTCATCCAAGGCACCACATATGAACACAAGTCTGATGGGCTCTGCAACCTGCACTTGCTCCAGCACACTAGATGGCCTCCCAGGCCTTGACTGGTCCTCTACCCGCAAGCAGGCACAGAGAGCTTAAAACTACAATGAAAATAGAGGCAGTAGGGAGGGAGCAAAGGTCAGCAAGAATACCAGCTTCAGGTCCAACACACCTCCAGGCAGGAGATGCAGGGATGGTCCAGTAATGAACTCCTCTCCTCTCCCTCCATCCTACAGGATCAAGAACTACAAGGAACTGGGTTTGGCAAACATAGGGAAGTCTCAGCTCTGTACCAAGCTGAAAGCTCTGGCTGTTTCTATCCAAAGAGAAGGGAAAATGTAGTTCAGATTGACAGATCATCTTTCCTTTAGTCGTATTGTCTTCCCACACCATCACAAAATAGTTTTCTTTCCCCTCTGATCTCAAAAATAGTTAATGTATTATTGTTGGCCAAGCACTCAGGATGTTCTCACAAAGATCCATATTTCAACAAAAAAATAAAATACCATGTTTCCCCAAGGTAACATTCATACCAGCCCTATTAAAAGCATACATTTTAAGCTGCAAATTTGAGATGACAATACATAAGGACCTCACTTTTTTCTTCAACAGTCACTAAAGTTGTTTGAGAAAAAAAGAAAAGATAAAAAAAAATTTTTGGTAATTTGAGTTATTTTAGTTAAGTGACCACTTGCTTCTTAATCCTTTCATAACTATTCAATTAAACGGGACATGTGGGATCCCTGGGTGGCTCAGCGGTTTGGCACCTGCCTTTGGCCCGGGGCGCGGTCCTGGAGTCCCAGGATCGAGTCCCACGTCGGGCTCCCGGCATGGAGCCCGCTTCTCCCTCCTCCTGTGTCTCTGCCTCTCTCTCAATCTCTGTGTCTATCATTCATGAATGAATGAATAAATAAATAAATAAATAAATAAATCTTAAAAAAAAATAAAATAAACGGGACACGTTGAGAGATTCAAATTTAAGCCATCATAGAGATCAGTTGTCAAATCTTAGAGCCAGAAGGAACCTCATCTAACCTCCATTCTTCCCCATTTTACAGATGAGGAAGCAAAAGCCCAGAGAAGGAAATAATTTGTCAAGGTTAATAAATCTTCTGAGTAACAAACTGAGACTGAAATCAGGTCTCTTGATTTTCAGCCCAGCAGGCTGCCGCCCTCTCAGCAGTTGATCTCGTTACATTGTTTACATAATATTAAATGAGAATGTCTGAAAAATGTCTAGTAAGAAGTCTGACACAATATTCTCTCAAATCTAATTTCCTCCCTGTCTTATTTAAATACCTGATACCAATATTGGGCACTGAAAAGGTTAGAAAAACCCCCAGGACTTTTGAAATCACAGAAATGAACTAAAATTAAGTCACAAAAGAGAACCATGAAACAAAAGTGACACAGGGGAGAAAGAGCACAGAAATAAGACTCCCCCCACCTCAGGAGGCTAATATAAGAATCCAGGAGATAGTGAGAATCCTAGAGGTAGCACAAAATAGAAGCTGGGCGGACTGGGAGTCTGTTGATAGACTGGACATGCACTGCAGGAGACAGAAGCTCACAGGAACACATAATCGAATGCAAATTATAAAGGGTAACTGATCATAAAATAGACCTATAATATGCTTTGAAAATATTTTAAGAGGGCTCCCTAAATTAAATATTGATGGGATCCTGGAAGATATAAGTGATATGATTTTGTTAAAAATAAGTCAGTCCAAACCATTCAAACAGGATATAATTGAGGTAACCATGTAATTAGAAACCAAACATGGCCACTTTCAGTGAAAAAGAAGAGCTAATAAGACAGACTGCCAGGACAATAGGCAAAAACCAAGACCTTCCCTTGCATATCTGATGTATGGGAACCCAACATGAGTCATTCCTGAGAAAAAGTACATTGTTTCATACGCAAGAAACTCCCAAGACACAAGTATCACAAAGCAACAAATCTTTCAAAAATTAGGTCTAAGAGAAAACAAAAACCCATGGAATAGATTCCGCCCCCCACCCCGGAAGATTCATTCCAACTATCCACTGGCAGATGAAAGGCAAACCTTATAAGATGACCCACCAATCCTACTTCAGAAAAATAAAGGATTGTCTTATACTTCATCCAAGAGGAACAAGGAAAAGAACCATTTATGACAAGCAAGTGAAAGAGGTTCGAGCATTGTCCTCATTTTACGGAGGAAGCAGGGTCAAGAGAGGCTTGATAGCTTGGCTCAAGGTTTGATTCTAAACCTAGGGATGGGGAATCCCTGGGTGGCTCAGAGGTTTGGCACCCGCCTTCGGCTCAGGGAGTGATCCTAGAATCCCAGGATCCAGTCTCACATCAGGCTCCCTGCATGGAGCCTGCTTCTCCCTCTGCCTGTGTCTCTCCCTCTCTCTGTGTCTCTGCCTCTCTGTGTCTCTCATGAATAAATAAATAAAATCTTTAAACAAACAAACCCAGGGATGACTCCAAAAGCCTCCTGTACCACACTGCCCATAGTAAAGTCCCAGGTTCTTTGGGATAGGCATCATAACTTGGCAGGCCACCTCTCTCCCAGCCTTGAAGATGTGGCAATGTTTTTATTCTCAAGGAAGAATGAGGGGAGGGGATGGAGAGGTATTCACGTGCACCTGGCACACTCAGCCCAGCTGCAGATTTTGGCTCTTTTACCCAAGGACAGCAAGAAGTCATGGACTGTGAGGCATCTGGGCTCCACATGATAACCAATATCCTACCCTGAGGAATCAACTGACCTTGTAAATTAAAACTGTAGAACCCAACTTCAACCTTCACGGATTTTTATGGCCTTCTTTCTCCTTAGCTGTCAGTAATGGCATCTACTTACTGACACTCACCATGTCCCAGACCTCATGAGTTCTCTATGCATAATCTCATTCAATCCTGCTGGAATCCTGGAAAGTTTTTGTTCTTTTAAAATTATTTTTTGGGGTAGCAAATAAACATATAGTTTTTTTGAGTCTAACAACAGAGGAAATGAAAAATAGTCCCCCCAATGACCTGCACCTGAAACAACTGGTATATATTCTTTCAGATGTTTTCTACAGCACAAAACTCTTTTCTTCTGTTCTTACAATAAGACCACAGTAAGGAGAATGTTGGTTTTTCAGCCAACACTATATTTGGGGCATTTTTCCATGAGAATACACACAGTTCTATTTCACTTTTTTTAAAGCTATATATTATTTCCTCTACATGGCTACAGCATAATTTATTTAGAGACAGGCATTGTTCCTTTCATTTTACAAATGAATAGATGGCGACACCTGGGTGGCTCAGTGGTTGGGTGCCTGCCTTCAGCTCAGGGCGTGATCCTGGAGTCCTGGGATCAAGTCCCATATGGGGCTCCCTGCATGGACCCTGCTTCTCCCTCCATCTATGTCTCTGCCTCTCTCTGTCTCTCTCTGTCTCTCATGAATAAATAAATAAAAATCTTTAAAAAAAAATGAATAGGAAAGCTCCTCAGGTTATGTAACTTGTCAAAAGTCACACGGCCATTAAGTGGCAGGGTCAGGGCCAAAACCAGGCCTGATTCTGCAGTCTGCATACTCAAACACTCCTGCCCCACAGCATGCCTATTCTGTGAGTTTCCATCAGCTGGACTATGAACCCTGTGAAGACAGCAAATTGGTGTTTCTAAGTCTCCAGTGCCAAGCATTGTGTCGGCATATAATAAATGTTAATATCTATTGTATAATTATCTGCTGCATGTCACTTGCTTTGTATTATGTTTATCTTCCTTACTATTCCACTCATATCCTTCACAGTGCTCTGGCATGCAGTGGGGCACAACCATATCTGTTGAAAAGTACATGCCCAACACCCAGCATAGAACTGCCCCCTACTCTCAGCCTGGGTCACTTGGCTTCTTCTCAATCTCAGAATTCATGTGTGACTTAGGCTCAGAGCCCACTTGCTTCCCTTGGGGCTTTCCTAACAGAGGCCTTTCACACAAAGACCTCTCTACTCAGCTTTAACCTAACATCACAAGAAGTTAGCACTAGAAAACAGTTATTTGTCTGACCCTTCTTATTTTGTAGTAACAGAGATCATAAACCACGGTTTTACCATAAACTAATAAGGCTTCAACCTACAAGAAATTGAAAATTTCAATACAGAAGGCACTTAAGTATAGATTATGCTGGGTACTACTTGGGGAGGGAGACAAGACATGAAAGCAGTGATCTTATCAACTAAAGATCTACAGGTTAGGGGATCCCTGGGTAGCTCAGTGGTTTAGTGCCTGCCTTTGGTCCAGGGCGTGATCCTAGAGTCCCCGGATGGAGTCCCATATCGGGCTCCCTGCATGTGGCCTGCTTCTCCCTCTGCCTGTGTCTCTGCCTCTGTCTCTCATGAATAAATAAAACTTTAAAAAAAAAAAAAAAGATCTACAGGTTGATCTGAGTCTGAAAAACCCGAGAACCCTGAGTTTATAGTCTTATCCTGCCTGACTCCATGGCAGCATAGAATTTTGACCGTGGTAATTTCTAGCACCAGATTTCTCCTCTATTAGCCAATACCTCATAAACTTCTAGAAACAGGTTCTTCTATGTATCATTAACCATAAAACTTCAGATTAAAAGACTTTAATAACAGTTTTTGCATAATAAAAAAGCTGGCAAAATAAACACAAAAGTTCATTTTTCCCATTAGTCATAGAACTTAGCTACTTTGACTTTACTCCCAAAAGCACAAGCAACTATTACTACTACTATAAAAACACCCCATTTTCTCCTCCCAGTTACACTGTATAAGCCTTAGAATCTAATTACTAGCAACTCTGCAAAAGGAATAATCAGAAACCAATTGGACCATAAGGTATGTTCTATTAACAGTGATATTTGAGGATCTGTTCAATTTGTGAAGTCAACAGCCACATGAGATTAGAATTAGGCTCTCAGGTTGGCTTGTTTTATATTAAGATACTGCAGTACAAGAGGCCAAATCCCATCTTGTGAAGCAAAGTGTTACTCTGTACAGAACACAAATGGGACACATTTACAGAATCACTCATTCACTTATTTAGGACATTTTTACAGAACCCAACCTGGCCATGGGTCAGATGCAGGGCACACACACTGGACATCTCCACTGTCACTGAACTTGGAGACAGAAGAGACAGCAGGAAACTAGAGTGGGAAACTGCAGAGTGCCATGAGATCCTACGCAAGGGCTGCCAGATCCAGATGCCAGCGTCAGGAAATACTTCCCAGAGGAAGCAACATGTAGGCTGAGACAAAGGAGTTAGCCATGGAGAGGAGTGGAGAACGGGTATGGGAGCCAGAAAAGGGGCAGATTGTTTTCTAACTAGAATTTGTTTAACTGTCCCTTAGACTGGACAGGAGGGTGGGATGTCAATCAATGACATATTAAAACAGCTGTGATTAAGAACACCCCCCCCCCCAATCAGGCACTGACATTTAAATACCCATCCCATGGGGCACCTGGGTGGCTCAGTAGGTTAAATATCTATCTTTGGCTTAGGTTATGATCCTGGGGCCCTAGGGTCGAGTGCCACATCAAGGTCCCAGCTTAGTGGGGAGCCTCCTTCTCCCCTTCCCTCTGCCTGCCGCTCCCTCTGCTTGGGCTCACACTCTGTCAAATAATCTTAAAAAAAATAACCATACCATAATTTGGTTATGTTTCTAGTTGTGCTTTACTCTACAAGGTGATAAAAGACTCCCTCTAAAATGTCTTACACTTTCTAAATAATAATCTTTTCACATTTTGGTTTTACTTTTGTTACTCTTCTATTTACAAATAATAGTAATAAGATAAAATTCTCAAAATAATCCACTGTTACAATAGACCAATGGAAAAAAAAAAAAAAACCTAGGTAGTCTCCCCAAACACAGTAGGGCTGATAAAGTACTTCTGAGAGAGTTTAATTATAATACTAGTAAAATAATCCTTTCACATTTTCCTAATTATAATCCCAAATTCTTCAATTATTAATTACACTATTTCTGTGGTTGTTGAGCAGCCTCAATGTTGCAGCAAACACGAAAGTTACTCAAGACATCAATTAGAAAGTACTCTCACCAAATTGCAATTCACATTTTTTTTCCTCACTGTGAAAACCTATTAAATGCCTATCTGAAGTGAAATAGTCTCCAAAGCAAAAATGTCTTTAAAAGGCACTGAATTGAACTCATTTAACATTTTGGAGATGATAAATATTTTGGGGATAACAGCACACACCTATACTGCTTAGTATATACCAGGCATGTTGGAGGTTCTTTATATATAACAGCTCATTTAGTACTTACAAAGCCCAATGAGGTAGGTTCTACTATCACTCCAATTTTACAGATGAGGATACTGAGACCAGACACATTAAGTAATTCATCCAAGATCACATAGGTAGGTTGGAAATGAGACAGTTGAGATTCGGAGCCAGACTGTCTGCCCCCAAATCCATGCTCCCTAATTGCTGCAATATATTGTCTCTTGATAGTTTTTCTCAAATATAAAAAATAAAAATTAGTAAATAAAAATTACTACAGTAAAACACCAACCACCTATAATCCTGGAGGAATGTTTTCAATAGTATTTTGAGTAGCTGAGGTTCTAATCCCCTTGTCTGAGCCAAAATCCGAAACTGTGCCTGTCCATGAAATGGCCACTAGCCAGCCCCCCGCAGAGCTACTGAGAACTTGTAAAGTGACTAGTCCGAAATGAAATGTGCTGGATGTGTAAGTATGTTCTGAATTTGAGAGGCTCTGTATGAAAAAAGAAATGTAAAAGTAACTCACAAATAAGGTTTTAATATTAACTACATGCTTACATAATTTTGGATACAGTGAATTAAATTATTAAAATTAATATCACTTATTTCTTTACAATTTTTTAATGTGGCTACCAGAAATTTAAAAATCGCATTCTGGCTCACATTGTTTCTATTGGACAGAGCTCACCTAAAAGCACCCAGCCGCTGTCTGCATCACTGATAGTATTTACTTTTCTGGATGACTCAGTCATCAGAAGGAACTTTAACCACCGCCCTGTATGTAATCTGTAATCTGTAATTGTGATATCTTTGTTGTTGACTGAAGTCAGGATTCCCGCCCTAGGTTGTGCTTAAAGTGTGTCTCTGTAGGGTTTCCAGCAGTCTGTGTGTCCACAGCTCCACCCTCCGACACAGCGTCTGAGAAAACCGGGTAAATCAGGGTCATGCAACACAAGAGTGAAGGAAGGCCTGAAGAGGGTCCCCACGCACTGGCTTCAATGCTAGATTCTTCAAGGACTATTCTGACTGCACAGAGGCCTTTTTCTGCTCCAACTACCTGACTCCTCCCATAAGCTCTGGACACTTAGTATCGACTATAACTTCAACTGGAGCACTTTACAACTCAGCTTAAAATCCTACAACAGTTTCAGCTTGATAAGAGGAGTACATTCTGGAGACAGGGTGATGGTTGCTCACCACTGTGAGTGTCCTTAGTGCCACAGAACTGTATACTCAAACATGGTGAAAATAAAAGTTTTACTATGCTAGGTCTATTTTACCACAACTCTAAAAAAGAAGCCCTCAACAGTTTCATATCTTTCTCAAGATCAAGTTCAAGATCTTACGCAGGTCACACATGGCCCTCTGAATCTGACCTGGACCCACCTTTCTAGCCTCCCTCACTTCACCCAGCCTCCTGCTCCACGCCATCGCCCTCAACACAGCTTGCAGACCCAGATCTCAGCACCCTGCACCTGTTAAACCCTCCACCTAAAAGCTTTTATCTGGCATCTCTATGCCTCTCCTGCATCCTTGGAAGTTCCCTCAAACATCATCTCCTCTCTGACATCCCAAGGCTGAGGACACTCCTCTTGTCACTGTGCTGTGCTGTACGTACCTTGTACTCCGCCACCCTTACAAGTTTTATCTTTCTGGAATGTCATTTTTGTTTATTTGACTGCTGCCCACTGCAAGCTGACAGCAGGGCCTGTGCCCGGCCCTGGTACAGAGCCAGCATATAGGTGATGTGCCCTAAATGCTTGTTGAGGCCATCCAGTGAGCAAATACTTACTGGATGCCTATCAGAGGTAGGTAACGTCCCAACCACTGGGGATACTGCAGTGGAAAAAGAAAACAAAGCCCTGCTTTCATGGAGACTCCACAAAGAGATGCCAGGTAGACATAAGTACTATAGAGAGAAAGCAAGCACTGTAAGGGGAGGGGTATCTTGTACAGGGTGGCCTGGAAGGTGCCCTCTAAGTAGAGACCAGAAAGAAGGGAGTAACTTTTCAGCTCACTGACAGAACACCAAATGAACTCAATCTTATTCTGGTTCTAAACCGTGGTCCAGAAAACAGAAGGTACTGGAAAGAAGGCAAACTTTAATTTCCAAGAAAAGCAAACCAGTAATCCCCTCTCTGTCCTAGCAACCTGATAGACTTCGACATTACTACCTAGTTCTGTCAGCATGAAGAACACGAGCATTCTACCTTGGTGGGATAAAGTGCACTTATGGTCCTTTTCTGACTGATTCCTGCCCACCCTGAAGCCTTAGGTTGCTAGAGAAAATTTAAGGGAACATTTATTGAGTACTTATTCTGTATATTAACAGAATGGTCTGAGCATTTGACAATCCTCACAACAGCTTTTTGAAATATACTGTTATTAAACTCATTTTAAAGAGGAAAATAAGGCAAAAGAGGTTAAATAATCTATCTGAAGTCACGGACTAGCAAGTGGCAAAGCTAGAATGTGAAACCTTGGCTCTAGAGTCTAATCTGATAACCACTATGTTATCCATTTCACATATATTTCCTATCACAAAATACTCTTTGTTTCTACTGTTGGGTTTGTTTTCTTGTTAATCTTAAAACTGTCAACTTTTTAAGATTTTAAAATTTTATTTGACAGAGAAAGCATGTACGCATAAGCAGGGGGAGCAGCAGGCAGAGGGACAGGGAAAAGCAGGCTCCCTCTGAACGGGGCTTGATCCCAGGGTCCTGAGCCAAAGGTAGTCGCTTAACCCAATGAGCCAGCCAAGTGCCCCTAAAATTGTCACATTTTATTCCATCTTTCTTCACATTTTGGCCAAACCTCATTTCTCATTTCCACTTCTACCTCAAAAATCTCTGCCTATACAATGATCAATTTGTGAGGTTAACTATTATTTGCTGACTTTATTTTCAAGACTGCCATTAGAAATATGAATATACACTAGAGTAAAAAGCAGAATACAAACTATCAATGCAAAGACACAGATTACACTGCTATAGAAAGTGTGCAGGTGCTGAGAGCACAAAGGAGGAGGAGGTCAGGCCAGCCTCTGCCCTGGGAAGCTGGCTCTGGTCTGGTCGGGGTTTACTGTGGGGCGGGCTGACAAGTACAAGCCACAATGTGTGTGGTATGCCCAGGCAGCAATCTAAAATGCCTAAACCACAATATTAAAAACCACTTAATATAGGGCAAAATGATTTTTTTTTACTTGATAAGTTTATTTTACCCTAAGATTTAAGGGTAACCTCTTTCTTAATATAGCAGGCGTCTTAATTCAATCAAAAGAAAACTCATGGGTCTCCTTAAGCCCTGAAAACGTATTCCTTCTCAAGTGGTCTTTATCTTAAAGGAAAGACAAGTCTGGCTGCTGGAGCAATAAACCTGTTATCCTCAACTCCAGCCCCTGGACTTCCTTCCTGTCTCTCTCAACCACACACACACTCGCATGTATGCACACATGCAATCACACTCACACGTACTCCATCAGATCTATTTTACCTATTGTCTGATTTTTTTCTTCTGCAGGTCAAGGCTGGCTTGCCCCAACTAGTCTCCTAACTGCTTTCCTGCTTCTTTTTCATCTCTCTTATTGCACAGTCCATTCTGTCTTCAGAATTATCCCTCTCTCATACAAATCTGATTGCATCATTCCACTTGTTAGAAATTTCTGGTGGTTTCTGAAGATCTACAGGGTCAAGTGTGAACCCCATTGCATTGCACACACACACTTCTCAATGGGATCCAGCACTACATACCATGTTACATCTTCTTTCATTCAACAAATTGTCACTGAACACCAATTATGCAGGGGAAGGTGGAGGCCAGGACGCCAGAGGCCGCGGCTCTGGATTTGCTGGGCATAGGGTGGGGGTGGGGGGATGACCGTGGAAGGGGGATCCCCAACCCCACCCTGTCTGCCTGTGCCCCCATCTCTCCAATTCTACCCGAGTCTCCTCCCTTCCTTGTGTGTGTGTCCGCAAGTCCATCTCCCTCGGTTTTGGCCATTTCCTCGCCTCCTTCCTGTATCTACATCTTCCTCCCTGCCTTCCCATCTCCCTCTCTGCCGTTCCATTTTCCTATATCTTGGGTGTGTATTTCCGTCTCCATCTTACCCCCTACCTATCATTGCCCCCCTTTCTCTTTCTGCACCTGTGTCCCCTCCTCCCCTTCTTGTTCCCTTTTCCCTGCTCCTGACAGTAAAAAAAAAAAAAAAAAAAAAAAAAAAATTATCCCATTTCACTGGGATAGGCATTGGCAGTAAATGACAAATAAAAAGAGAGACAGATTCTGCCCTCATGAAACTTACAGTCTAGGATGAGAACAGATACTAAGCAAACAGTCACGCAAATGAATGTTTAGGGCTACAACTATGGCAAGTACCACAAAGATATATCAGGCAAAGTGTTCTGAATGAGACAGTGGTGATGGCTGGACAACCCCATGCTGATGCTAAAAACCACTGAATCATACAGGTTAAAAGGTGAATTTATGGTATATAAATTAGAACTTAAAAGAAAAAGATGTACCAGGTTGCATGCCTGTATTGGTAGAGTTGGCCTAAGCAAAGCTTCCCAGAGGAAATGAAACATCACAATTAACTAACGTTTACTGAGCATTTACTGCACAAAAAGCACCTTTTGCTATAATAATCAACCTGATCCGTCTGACCATCCTATAAAGTTCCTACTATTATCTCCAGTTTAAGAACTGAGGGTCCACTAATTAAAAAAAAGGGGGGGGGGGAGACTGAGGGTCTAAGTAACTTTACCCAAAGTCAGAGAGCCAAGTAAGTGGTGATGCCAGAACCCACACTGCAGCTGACTGACACCAAGCCTCACATTCTTTTCTGCTGCACCTAGGCAATGCCTACTATTCAGAACTACTTATACAAAAACAAACCATGATTTTATTTCTTTCAATAGAAATTTCTCATATCTTTTGTCTTTCAAAGAGCCTCATGAGGGGTGCCTGGGTGGCTGTCAATTAAGCGTCTGACTCTTTTTTTTTTTTTAAGCGTCTGACTCTTGATGTCAACCCAGGTCATGATCTCAGGGTCGTGAGATCAAGCCTATGTCAGGCTCATCCCTCAGTGGGGAATCTGCTTGAGATTCTCTCTCTCCCTCTCTCTGCCCCTCCCCCTTCTCACACATGGTCTCTCTCAAATAAATTTTAAATCTTTAAATAAAAAAAAAGCCTATATGAATAAACTGTTAAGTCCTACAAGATCCTAAATTCCCCCACTGTCATCACCTTTCTGATTTCATTTTCCTCTCTCTTCCCCTCCCACACTCTGCTGCAGCCATACTGGCCTCCTTTTGTTTCTTTCTTTTTTTAATTATTTATGATAGTCACACACAGAGAGAGAGAGAGAGAGAGAGAGAGAGGCAGAGACATAGGCAGAGGGAGAAGCAGGCTCCATGCACCGGGAGCCTGACGTGGGACTCGATCCTGGGTCCCCAGGATCGTGCCCTGGGCCAAAGGCAGGCACCAAACTGCTGCGCCACCCAGGGATCCCCTCCTTTTGTTTCTTAAGTAAGCTGGGCATGGTCCTACCACAGGGCCTTTCCATCTGCTTGAGCTATGATGATTATAATCATTACACATATTTCAAATCATGATTCTGCCAAAGGTCAATTAACATTTTCTGTAGCTATACTAACAATACTACCAGCAAGATCCTATACTGAACTATACACTAATATTTTGAATGTCATTTTTTTTTTTTAAGATTTTATTTAGAGAGGGATCCCTGGGTAGCGCAGCGGTTTGGCGCCTGCCTTTGACCCAGGACGTGATCCTGGAGACCCGGGATCGAATCCCATGTCAGGCTCCCAGCATGGAGCCTGCTTCTCCCTCTGCCTGTGTCTCTGCCTCTCTCTCTCTCTCTGTGTGACTATCATAAATAAATAAAAATTTAAAAAAAAAAGATTTTATTTAGAGAGAGTGAAAGAGCACCAGCCGGGCAGAGGGAGAAGCAGGCTCCCCACAGAGCACGGAGCCCCATGCAAGCCTCAATTCCAGGACCCTGGGGTCAGAACCTGAGCCAAAGGGAGATGCTTAACCAACTGAGCCACCCAAGCACCCCAAATGTCATGAATTTTAAAACAACCTCATTTTCCCAGTTTTTATTGTTCTACATGTCACCACGCAAAGATTTTTATTTTACAAAATCCAGTAACAGTAGCTTTTGCTTATCAGTTAGTATGATAACTGATCGTTACATTTGCATTGAACTAAAACAAGGCAATTAAGCCAAGGAAGTGTCACAATAGTACTTGATTATCACCATTCCTAAATTCATCCCTAAAACCACAGTTTGTGAAATAACTATGGCAACACTGCAGGACACCAAAATACCACCAAACTTTTACTGAAAACTACTGTCCATCTGTGCAAACACACACAAATATACATGCTGACAACCAGTTATATAACTACAATACAATAACATGCTAAAAATCCTAAGCAACTCTTAAGCATATATACTGGCACAGACTGTTCAAAGTAGGTGTTGAGAAAGGAAAATTACATTTACATTTGAACCAGAGCTGTTTCCAAACCCAAGATGATGAAAACTCTCACTTTTTATCAAAAAGATTCACCTTGACAACACCAAAAAAACTCAAATAACTTAATAAAAACGGGTGGAGGACATGAATAGACACTTCTCTAAAGAAGACATACAGATGGCCAACAGACACATGAAAAAATGCTCCTCATCACTGATCAGGGAAATGCCAATCCAAACCACAATGAGATAACACCTCACACCTGTCAGAATGGCTAAACTAAAAAACATAAAAAACAAGTGTTGGAAAGTATGTTACGAGAAAGGAACTCTCTTACACTGTTGATGGGAGTGCAAACTGGTGCAGCCACTGTGGAAAATGCTGTGGAGGTTCCTCAAAAAGTTAAAAACAGAGTTACCATATGATCCAGTAATTCCACTACTGGGTATTTAGCCAAAGAATACAAAAACAAAGATATATGCACTCCTATGTATACTGCAGCATTACCTACAATAGCCAAATTATGGAAGCAGCCCAAGTGTCCATCAATAGATTGAATGGATAAAGAAGTTGCAGTATACATATACAGTGGAATATTACTCAGCCAGAAAGAAATCTTGCCATTTGTAACAACATGGATGGAGCTAGAGAATATAATGCTAAGTGAAATAAATCAGCCAGAGAAAGACAAATACTACATGATTTCACTCATGTATAATTTAAGAAACAAAAAAGACAAACCAAGAAACAGACTCTTAACTATAGAGAACACACTGATGGTGGGGGGGGGCAAGTAAAATAGGTAAAGGATTAAGAGTATATTCATGATGAGCACGGAGTAATGCACAGAATTGTTGACTTACTATATTATACACCTGAAACTAATATAACCGTATGTTAACTATACTGGAAAAAAAAAAAAAAGACTCACCTCAGGATTCTTTTAAATATTAAGCTCTTTTTGAGCTGAGGATAACCGGGAAAAAATTTAGCCAAACTCAATTCACTAGCACCCCCAGCAAAATGCTTGGACTGTGGGCAACTTCCCTAAAGTGACTGGCACAAAGGATAGGGGCAAAGGGTCTGAGTCAACTTGTTTTCAAACCTTGTTTTACCACTTACTAGCTGGAGGACCTTAGCCAAGTTTCTTTGCCTCTTGAGCCTCAGTTCTCCATAAAAACAAAGACACCGTCACAAAACCTGTGATACAGTGCCTTAGCACATGATGACAAATACCACAAGTATTCACTTTACCAGATCGAGCTATAGGAAGAAGTTAAATACCTGCACCTCATGGCTGCACTTAATACTACAGCCTTTAGAAGAGTTATCCATATAGATGATTAAAAAAAAAAAAAGCTGGAATAACACAAGCTTTTATATACATGTCTTTGTATGACCAAGGCTTTGCTTTTCTTTTTATGAATTTCTGGGCAATATAAGGCTAGGATTTTTTTTTTTTTAAGATTTATTTATTCAGAGAGAGAGAGAGAGAGAGAGAGGCAGAGACACAGGCAGAGGGAGAAGCAGGCTCCATGCAGGGAGCCCGACGTGGGACTCGATCCCGGGTCTCCAGGATCACACCCCAGGCTGCAGGCGGCACTAAACCACTGCGCCACTGGGGCTGCCCGGCTAGGATCATTTTAAATGGCAATATTATGCCTGTAATTTTTTTTAAAAGATTTATTTATTTATTTATTCATGATAGACATAGAGAGAGAGAGAAAGGCAGAGACCAGGAGGAGGGAGAAGCAGGCTCCATGCCAGGAGCCTGACATGGGGCTCGACCCTGGGAATCCAGGATCGTGCCCTGGGCCAAAGGCAGAGGCTAAATCGCTGAGCCACCCAGGGATCTCCTATGCCTGTAATTTTTGTTTTATTTTTTATTTATTTATTTTTTAATTTTTATTTATTTATGATAGTCACAGAGAGAGAGAGAGAGAGAGAGGCAGAGACACAGGCAGAGGGAGAAGCAGGCTCCATGCACCGGGAGCCCGACATGGGATTCGATCCCGGGTCTCCAGGATCGCGCCCTGGGCCAAAGGCAGGCGCTAAACCGCTGCGCCACCCAGGGATCCCTAATTTTTGTTTTAAAGAAACGAGTTTAAAAAATCTCCAGTCTTCAGGGTTTTGTTTACTGAATTAGGCTACAAATCAAGCCTATCAGGTACCTAAATTATTAATTAACAATAATAGTGAACACCTACTGAGGTCTTATCTGCTCTATGGCACAAAGATACTTGGGCAGTGAACAAGTTTACTATTAGGGCTGTCAAAACAAGTGTCAGGTTGCCTCAACCTTTGATGTAGTCTGATTATTGCCTTTCATGAAAGTATCTGCTATGTATCAACTGCTGAACCAACCATAAACAGCTGGAAATCACCAAGACCAACTCATTTCACAGGTGAGAAACTGAAGGCCAAATAAATTAGGTTCAAAGGTTACAAGGTTACCAACAAGTGGGTACTAGAACCTAAATCTCCCTCCTTATAGTTTGTTTTATCAATTACATGACAGCTGATTATTTAAAAGAAAACCTATTCTGGGGGCACCTGGGTGGCTCAGGGGTTGAGTGTCTGCCTTTGGCTCAGGTCGTGATCCTGGGGTCCTGGGATCAAGTTCCACATCAGGCTCCCAGTAGGGAGCCTGCTTCTCCCTCTGCCTCTCTCTTGTCTCTCTCATGAAAAAATAAAATCTTTAAAAAATATTAAAGTAAAAAAAGACTCATTCTAGTACCTCATTTTTATTTTTTTGTACGTAGTTGGGAAGAAAGTATCTGAAATAAGTAAATGTCTGTTTAATGAGAGCTAAATATTAAACACAAATTTATTTAACCCCTAGCCTATCATGAATATATTGAAAGGGCTCCTAGGGACAGAAAGGAGCGGAATCAGCTAGTCATTCTGTGTGCTATCTACTGCAGATAAGGAGTCTCACTGCTGACATGACCAAAACACTACCACCAGAGTGCCTTTCTTATGAATAAAACACGCTTTAGAACCACAGAACTTCCTTTACTCATATCAACATTCCTTTGGAAGAGGAAAAAAGTACCCTTAGCACCATTCCCCAGACACATATTTCACCTTTGCACAAGAAGTTTTGCCAGCTGCAAAATGCTCACTCCCTTTTGAGAAGCTGACCAATGAGTAAGATATTTTCATTCTTTTCATGCTCTGAATCACACTATTTTTATTAATATTCTTATTTCTTTCAAAGTTATTTAGGCATACCCTAAATGCCTTCAGGTCTAGATCTTAGGGAGGAGCCAAAAAGAGATCTTTAAAGTATAGGCCATATTCTTCTGGGAAAACATTGTAAAAATGTCATCCATTGACAAAAAGGTGAATGACTACAGATACTAGAATGCATTACTGTTTTAGTACGAGAAAATTCCAAAATATAAAAGTAGAGTCACAGGGGTACCTGGGTGGCTCAGCTGGTTAAAGCACTGACTCCTGATCTCAGGGTCCTGAGCTCAAGCCCTGCATTGGGCTCCATTATGGGCACGGAGCCCATTAAAGAAAAAAAAAAAAAGTCATGGAACTTCCCAAAACAGGCAAATTAAAGACTTCTACAAAGACTGTGTGTCAAATGAAAACATGACCGGATACTTCCATTTATTCCCAACAGCTGAGACTGAGTGCTGCAGTAAACCATCTGATCAATTAAAAGTTACCACAGACTCTACACACTAATAGCTAATTATCAAATAACTAAAATATATTCTAAACCCTGTGTTGCCCAATATAGTAGCTACTGACCACAGGTGGCTACTGAGCACCTGAAATGTGCTACTCTAAACTTCACCAGATTCACACTGGATTTCAATGACTTAGTGTAAAAAGAAAAAAAAAAAAAAAGGTAAAATACCACATCAGTAAATTTTCATATTGATTACATGTTAAAATGACACTCTTGATATACTGAGTTAATAAAAGATATTACTAAAATACCACCTTTTTATGTAGTGCCTAGAAAATTTAAAATCACATTTGTGTGGCTCACATTACATTCCTATTAGAAAGTACTACTCTATACAAAGTATGCAAAATGTGATCCAATTTTCCTTTGATGATTCATCATGATGATGAACACCAACTATACAATAAAGAGCAATCTTACTTATATATTGGATACATAGTTTCAGATAAGACCAAAAAAGAATGGCATGTCCTTAAAACTTACATTGAATTTACAACCAGTCTCAACCATGTTACTAGAGGAAGGACTGGATCCTACAAGTAGTATTTTTAGGGATCAAGAAGGAAATATAGACCTCAAGGGCACAAAAGAGAGACTAAGAGAAACACCATCTGTTACTAGAAGGCGTTTAAAACAAAACAGTGTGTTTTAAATAGTTAACAGACTTATCTGTGTGCGTGTGTACTTTTTTTTTTTTAAGTATTTGATGATTTTAAGTATCATGAAGAAATTTCCCAATTGCCAGGTAAGAAAACTTAAGGAAATTGATAAGGAAGAGACTAGAAACTCTAACCATGTGGAATAGAGGTAAAACGTCTGAGTGTACCATATGGAAAATGTAAGCCAGGTTCCTTCCCAGGGTATTTGTAATTAAACATTACACAAAGCCGAAACCAATCTACATTTTATAAATACCCTCCAATGTTATTGTAGTTTATAATGAAACCAACTATTACATGATTTAACTAACGCTGCTTTCAAAATTCCGAGACACCATAATGCCCTTTTTCCAAATCTAGCCAGTGAGAATCAGGGAGGGAACAGCTTCCAAATGCCTTTTCTTGCAGAGGTTAAAATTAGAAATGGACAATTCAGAGCCATACGAACAATAATAAATATCTGCATGGCATTCTGTTTGACAAGCAGTTTTGGACACATCATCCTTTTTGATCCTCAGAACAAGCCCTCAGACACTGGTATGTTTTTATTCCTACTTCAGAGGTAACTCCAGGCTGGAGACCTTGACTTGTTCAAGGTCACATAGCTTAAAAAAGAAAAAAAAAAAAAAAAGTAGTAGAACTGGTACTCCACTCTGGATCTTCTGATGCTCACATCCAATTCCCCTTCCATTACAAGACAATCATTTAAAACCAAATGTTTGGAAACCCAACAAGCCCTGATGCCAAAGAAGGATCTAAGGATCAACGAGGTCAAAGCTTAAGACTCTGTAAACATGATGTGCTGGAATGAGTTCAAAAAGGGGGGGAAGAGATTACCAAGAGACAGGAAATGACTTGAAAGATGGGGGGCGGGAGGGGGGGGGGTTGATTCTAATCTAAATGTCCTTGAGTGCAGGCAGCATCGCAGAAGAGCAGTCTTCCAGCAGAAAACGCAGAGAAACGGCGCTTTCCTTCAGAAACGTGATTTCCAGCGCGGAAGTCGTAGGTTAAAGCGATGGATTTTGTTGTTACTTCACTATAGGCGTGTTTGAGGATCCTACTCACAATGAAGGCACGGGGGGTGGGGGGGTGGGGGGGAAACAGGACATCCAACTGGGCGCCCCCAGTCCTACATTTTTCTCCAGAAGTCATGACATCCACCTCACAAAAAAAAAAAAAAAAAAAAAAAAGACTAGAAAAATCCTCATGGAGCACGCACTGCGATCTAGAGCGTAGGTAAAGGAAACGGCCAAGCTTTCTCGCAGAACGCATCCTGGAGGACAGGACAAAGGCGGCGCCGCCGCGAGCGAACCTCGTTCCACCTCCAGATCACAGTGACCACAGGCCGGTCCCGGCACACGGTCCGCACAGCTCCCCGAGGCGCGCTCCGAGGGAACCCCTAAGATGGCTCTCTCGGTCCGCTCCCTACGTCAATTCCTAAAGACAACAGAACCTCAGAGGCCGGGCCGGGCCGGGCCGAGGGCATCCGTGGGGCCCCGGCCTGCGAGCTCCGCACCGGCGCCCACGCCCCGCCGCCCGCTCCCGACGCGACCCCGGCCGAGCCGCAGGCGGGGGGTCCCGGGGGCGCCGGACGACACCCCCTCCCCGGGCCGCCCGCCCGCCAGGGCGGAGGGAAACAGGACCGGCTCCGACGTCGTGTCCGGCTTCCCCGCCCAGGCGGCCCCCAGCTGGGGAGGGTCGGCAGGAAGGGCCGCGCCGCGGCGGGGGGGAGGGGGCGACGGGCGTCCCGGCCCTGACCCGGCCCTGACCCGGCCCTGACCCGGCCGCGACCCCGACCCCGACCCCGACCCCGGCCGCGACCCCGACCCCGGCCCCGGCCGCGCTGACAGCCGGCGCCGCCCCCACCTGCCCGCCCGGGGGGCGCCGGGGCCGGGCGCGCCCGCCAGGCCACTTCCTTCCCCGCCCGGCCCCGCGCGGGCCCCGAGGGCGGGGAGCCGCGCGAGGAAGGCGGCTTGGCCGGCCGCCCGCGGAGGAAGCCGCCGCCGCCCGCACCCACCGGCATCATCGCGGCGCGGGTCCGCGGCGCCCTCCGCCGCCTGACAGGACGCTCGGCGCCGCGCCGCGCCCGCCGCTCCCGCCGTCCTCGCAGGCCGCGCCCCCGCCGCCGCGCTCCCGGGCCCTCAGCGGCGAGGCGGCGGCCGCGGCGGGCTGCGGAGCCTGACGGGCCCTGTCGCGGCCGCCGGCGCGCTGCGTCGCTGTCCCGGGACCGGCCGCCGCCGCCTCCGCCCGCCCGCCTCGCGCCGCCGGCCCTCGGGCTCGCTCCTCAGCCCCCGCAGGCCCCGCCCCCGGCGCGTCGCCCCACACGGGGCCAGCCGCCCGCTCCGATTGGCTCGGCGAGGCCGGGGGCGGGCCCGGGGGTGTGGCCTCCCGCCCCGCCCGCCCACAGCCGCTCCCGCGGCCGCCAGGTGCGAGCGCGCCCGTGCGCGTCCGCGCTCCCGTGGGCGGGCGCGCTGCGGACGCCTCGCCGCGGCCCCGCCCCGCGTGGCGGCCTGCGGGCTCGGGGCCGCGCGCGGCCGGGGGCAGTGGCCCTCCGCGAGCGCGGGGGGGGAAACTGAGGCCGGAAGAGGGCGGGGCCCGCGCGCCGCTCCGCAGCGAGGCACAGCCGGGCCGGGACTCGAACCCGGGGCGCCGGGCGGTCGCCAAGGGGGCGGGGCCACCCCGCGGAGGCGGCGCGCGCCCGCGTCTGACCGCGGCCTGACCCCGGGCTCCCGGGGGGCGTGGGGCGCCCAAACCGTCCACGCGCCCCGGCTCCGCGGCGCTCCCGCCCGGGCCACCTGCCCCGCCGTCCGCCGGCGCGTCCTCTGCGGCCCGCGGCGCCCTGCTCCGCCGCCTCCTGCAGCCCCTGCCGGCCCGGCCCGCGCCCACCTGTGCCGCCGTCCTTGGCGCTCGAACCACCCAGGTTAGAGCCCAGGCCCCAGCCGCCGCAGCCCGGCCTCTTCTTACACCTCGTCTCCCAGGACACCTGCTGCCCCGGCCTGCGCGCCCGAGTGCCGGCCCCCGGGGCCACGCGTCCACAGCCCACCGGAGGGCACGGCCCGCGCGGTAGTGTAGGCCGCCGAAGGGGCCGGCGTCCCTCCTGTGCGCCGCTCACCCTGGCCAAGAGGACGTTGTGTCTGCTGCGCTGTGCGGGCAGCGCCGAAACTCCCACGAGCATCCTGAACGCGGACGTCTGCTGACGCCCCCAAACACCAAAGCCCATAAAGCACCCTGGGAAGGGCCCGGCTTCTTGGAGACGTCAGCGGGGGGTCAGGGTCCGTCCGAGAGGCTCCAGGCCGGTGGGCGAGGAAGGAGGAGGCCAGGGAGGAAGCACTGTCCTCTTCGGGGGAAGCCACCCCTCTTCTTGAGAGGCCACGGGGTTATAGTGTTTAGGAGTGTGGACTTTCCAGTTAGACAAACACAGCCTCGCCACACCCTCGCTGTGTGATCCTAGACAAGCTGCATCTCTCTCTATCTCAATTTGCCTACCTCTATAATGGGAGATTACAAAAGTAATAGTGGCTGCCTCGTGGGATTCGGGGAGGTTCAGACAGGTACAGGTGTAAGGAAGGCTCCTAGCACAGTGCGTGGTACATGGTGAGGGCTCCAGAAAGAGTGTCCTGTAGATGTGCTATCATTAGCAAGCAGGCTTAGGGTACCTATGTCCCTGAGAGAGGGATCACCCAGGAGGTTTTAAGCTCACACACACAAGCAGCAATGGCTAGTGACACATCTCTTCCGGGAGCAGGATTTGGAGAGAAGAGGAAGCTCTGAGTAATGGGAAGAAGTCAGAGACCTGGATTCTTATTATTTATTTATTTATTTATTATTTATTTATTTATGATAGTCACAGAAAGAGAAAGAGAGAGAGGGAGGGAGGCTCCATGCACCGGGAGCCCGACGTGGGATTCGATCCCGGGTCTCCAGGATGGTGCCCTGGGCCAAAGGCAGGCACCAAACCGCTGCGCCACCCAGGGATCCCGGAGACCTGGGTTCTAATGCCAGCTCTGCTTCTCGCTCCCTGTGTGGTCCCAGGCAACTGGCACCCCTTTCTCTGGGTCTCCGTTTCTATGTGTAACCAGAGAGGGGTTAGACTCTGTGATATCCGATGGCCTTCCAGCTCTGACATGCTAATGTTCATGAATCGGAGGGTGGGTGCTGGCCCACGAAGCCAGGCAAGGGACAAGGCTTTGCCAGGGCACTGCAGAGATGTGCCAACTGCCTTGAGGTAATCAAAATGAGCCCAACTCTTCTGAGAAGGAAAGCCTAGCCATTGGGGTCCCATTCTTGCCTGTAGGGCCCTTGGGTACAGGTAGCAGCAGCTGCCCTGCCCCCGCACCAAGACCCCGTCTAGCCTCCAGGCAGGTAGGTACGCATGGGAGGCCAGGCTGCTTAGTGCCCCCGTCCCTCAGAGGCTCTCCAGCTGGTCCTCCTTCCCTCCACCCTCTTGCAACTTCCATGCATCAGGCCCCATCACTTAGCATCCAAGGGTGTTAATAGTCTGGCTCCCAGCTCTGACCTCCCCTATGGCCAAATCATACCACTCGCAGACATAATTAGGTCACACGCACACACACCTGCCCTGCAAAGCTGTTCTGTGTCTCTTCATCACCCAGACTAAAGTACCCAGAGGCCCCTCAGGAACCACTCTTGGTGGTGGGACATAGACTTTAGTATAATAGAGATGGGGAAATTGTCCAGAGATACACACTGGCATGTGTAGGAGGTCTGGAATTTGCTTGAAGACAGTTGAGCAAAAGGAAGAGAGCAAAGCAGGGAGAGGTAGCTGAAGCATACACGGCAAATTCTTGATAATTGGTGAATATGGGTGGTGGGTATATGGGACGCATTGTTCTCGTCTCTGAAATATTTTATGATAAAAATTATTAAATGCTCTTTAAAGTAAACAAAAAAGCTATTCTGGGAGAAAATCAAAATAGGCTCATATTTGCATAAAGGATTCTTGAAAGGTGCACAGGACACTAATGGCTGTGGGTGGGAACGGGTGCCGTGCAGGCAAGGGACAGAAATCTGAGAGAGACTTTTCACTATTACTTCTTTAAAAATAAACTTCAGAACCATTTTAGATTTACGGAAAATTTTCAAAGATAATATACAGTTCTCATAGTCTCCCTCCCCTCCCGGTTTCCCCTCTCGTTAACATCTTGGTACATTGATTACAACTAGCAAACCTCTGTCAATATAGTACAGCTAAAGTCCATACTTGATCAGATTTCCTTAGTCTTAGCCAATGTCCTTTGTTCTAGGACCCCATCCAAGACATCACAGTACACTTGGTTGTTATGTGTCCTTAGGCTTCCCTGGGCTGTGACAGTTTTCCAGAATTTCCTTGTTTTTTGAAGAACTTGACAGTTTTGAGGAATATAAGTGTTTTGTAGAACGTTCCTCATTTGAGATTTAGCTAATGTTTTTCTTATAATTAGTCCGACCTTAGGGGATTTTTGGAAGGCCTCTCAGATACAGTGCCATTTTCACCACATCCTACCAAGGGTTACACACTGTCAACATGACGTATCATGTTCATGATATGTTCATGACCTTGATCATCTGGTCATTATTACTTTTCACGTGCGATTCTTGAACCAGATGACTATTTAAAATTAAAATATAAAAACCTTAAGACTTGTATTAGTTTGCTAGGGCTGCCGAAACAAAAGATCACAGAATGGGGGGCTTAAACCACAGAAATTTACTTTCTTACCGTCCTGGGGCTGGAAGTCCCATATCAAGGTGGGGGCACGGTCGGGTTCTTCTGAGGTTTCTCTCCTTGGCCTGCAGATGGCCATTCCCATGCTGCCTCTTTTCTCATTGTGCATGTATCCCTGATGTCTTTCCCTCTTTGTATAAGGACACAAATCATATTGGATTAGGACCCACCCATATGACCTCTCTTTAACCTGGATTCCCTCGTTAAAGGCCCTATCTTCAAATAGGCACATCTGGAGGCTATAAAAAGGGTTAGGACTTCAACCTATGAATCTTGGTGGGGCACCTGGGTGTCTCAGTGGTCTAGCGTCTGCCTTTGGCTCGGGTCATGATCCTGGGGGTCCTGGGATGGAGTCCCGTATCGGGCTCCACTCAGGAACCCTGTTTCTCCCTCTGCCTGTGTCTCTGCCTCTCTGTGTGTCTCTCATGAATAACAAAAACCAACTATGAATCTTGGGAGGCAGGAGCACAATTCAGTCCATAACAAGACCCCTCAAAGCCTGGCCACAATCTACTTGTTCAAGTTAATCTCCCATGCCCCTAGCACTTCACAGCTAGGGAATCTTATACCCCAGCCATCCCAAACCCTAGCCACTCCCTGCTCCAAGTCCCCATTTATCCATCTCCCTGTGCCTGCAAAAGCACTCTGCCAATTTCCTCCAGAAGTGCTACCTGTTCTTGTCACAATTCAAATAAGTCCTCTTTTTTCAAGGTTTTTCCAGATCTACCCCCCATAATGGGGGGCCATGGAGGGCAGGGGGAGAACTCATCTCTACCACCTTCTCCTGGACTGCTCAGTCTGGGTCACCTGTCACAACCTGCCACTTTAGAGCTGGCAACCTACCTGTATGGCCCAGGGATCAGTTCCCTCAGGTAACAAATGTTGAATGATTTTCTTCTGGGTGCCCAGTACTGGTCCAGGCTGTGGTGACAGCCTTGAGCAAGACAGACATGGTCCTTATACTCATGGAGCTTATATTCTGATCAAGAGAAAAGATGATAAACAAGAACACAAAGAAAATAACTTTGAACACCGGTTAAGTGTGTTAAAAAACCAGTAAAGCCAGATAATGTGACAAGGGAGGCTGCTTTTTCCAGAAGAAGGTGACATTTGTGTTGGGAGCAAAACACTGCAGACATAGCCTTGCAGGGCTCTGCAGAGGACCAAGTGGAGGAAGAGAAGGAACAGCTGAGAAGGGGATGAGCTTACAGCAAGGGTGGGGGGTGGGGGGTTCAGGGGCAGAGCCAGGGAGAGTGAAGGGAGGGGAGGTCCAGTTTGGGTGTGTGGGCCATGAAGAGTCAGGATTTTATATTGTGATTTTCCAGGGGAGTAGAGGGACCTGGTTTATGTTTTCCAAGGCCCAGTGGCCACCATGGGGAGGGTGGCAAGACCGGGAGGGAGGACTAAGGTGGAAGTGGAGGTGGTAGATTGGGGAAGGGGCCTCCTTTCAGATGTGCTTTGAAGGGGGATTCTTCTTTTTTTTTTTTTTTTTTTTAAGATTTTTATTTATTTATTCATGAGAGACACAGAGAGAGGTGGAGACACAGGCATATGTGGGACTTGATCCCAGGACTCCAGGATCATGCCCTGGGCCGAAGGCTAGGCTAAACCTCTGAGCCACCCGGGCTGCCCCACGAAGGGGGCTTCCTGGAAAGAAAGAAAGGACCCGGGATGGCCCTGAGGCTTCTGCAACCAGCCTGCGCGGTGCCCACAGGGCTCCCTGCAGGTCTAGGAACTGGTACTGGGAGGTCCAGTGCTGCTGTCCTGCTTTGCCACGCTGTTCCTGGGGAGGGCCTCACGTCTGGACCCCCTTCCTCTGCCCAGCCTGGGCCACCCCACCTTACCATCTACTCGGCTCCAACCAGACGTTGAGTGCGGTGCCCAGGCCTCTCTCCCGCTCTGCCAGCCAACCGTTTTCTGCACCCAAACCAGAGCAGCCCTCTGGCCAGAAGGGAGTTTCTTTGTTTTTTTTTTATTTGAAAGATTTACTCATTCATTCATTCATTCATTCATTCATTCATTCATTTATTCATTTATTTATTTTAGAGAGAGAGAGAAAGGCAGAGACAGGAGAAGAGAGAAGCATGCTCCATGCAGGGAGCCCGACGTGGGATTCAATCCCAGGTCTCCAGGATCGACCCTGGGCCAAAGGCAGGCGCCAAACCGCTGAGCCACCCGGGAATCCCCCAGAAGGGAGTTTCTAAAGTGGAAATCACACCGGCCACTTCCCGAGTGGCTCCCCGCAGCCCCCGGGGCTCCCACACCCAGCAACGGTACTTAAACCCCTGGGGGCTCAGGAGTTCCTGCCCCCCCAGCCTGTCCGGCTTGCCTGCCAGACACTCCCCCCATCTCCACCCTCCCCAGGCCAATCCTACCCCCACCCCACCCCCACCCCCGCCCGCAGGCAGCCCGCATGTCCCCATTCCCCTCCAGCCCAGCGAGGAGGTGGGGACAGCGGGCGAGGCTCGGGTGCCACTCACACTCGGGTGCCCGGGAAACCTGTTGACAGTGTTGGCAGCGAACCGGTAGGGGTTCCGGTCGCCCCTGGGGCACATGGAGTAATACTTAGGTCGTCCAGGTTAGACAAGAACACAGCCCGCGATCTGTGTCTTCCGTGTCTCCCTGGGCTGTCGGGGTGCGCCGGCCACTGCCCCCCCGCCCCGGGCTGGAGGGCGCCTGGGGGCCACCGCAAGGGCCCAGCTCCCGGTATAACCTCGTCTAGGGGACCGCGTGAGGCAGGTGCTCTCTGACCTTGTCCAGGGCCACCGAGCGGGGACCTAGACGAGCCGGGGCAGGCACTGAGCGCCCGGCGGGGCCCCGAGCCCCGGCTGCCGAGCCTGGAGCGCCCCGCCCCGCCCCGCCCCGCCCCGCCCCTCCGGGCTCCGGCCCCGCCCCGCCCCGCCCCACCCGGCTCCGCCCCAGGTGGGCGGGGCGTCCTCCGAGGGACCCAGCTTCCCCGCGGCTGAGCCCGGTGCGTGTGCGCGGCGCACACACGCGTGCACGCACACACACCCCGGTCGTGGTGTGAGGCCAGGTACGTGCACACACGTGCATACAGACACAAATGCATGCAACCTTAGACATACACACATGCACGCACCCTGGTCCTGGCCTGAGGCCAGGTATGTACACATACACGCACATGCACACACAGACATACACACATGCATGCAGACACACACATGCACACACCCTGGTCCTAGTCTGAGGCCAGGTACATACGCCCGCACATGCATACATACATACACATGCACATACAAACCCACACACCCTGGTCCTGGTCTGAGGCCAGGTATATGTACACACACACACACACACGTACCCTGGTCCTGGTCTGACACCTAAACCACATTCTCCCCTCCTCCTGGGATCCCTCTGGGGCCCTTGTGGGAAGGACAGAGGCCTGTGCTGTTGATTCATTGATTTCTGACCTTTACTGGGTCCTCAGTGATAGAGTTGAGACTACCAAGCTGCATTCCCTGCCGGCAAGGAGCTTGTTGGAGGTCTTGCCATAAACGGAATTTAGTCCCGGGTCTTTTGTTCTTCCCCAAGAATCCTACCCTGGGCGTGCCCTTCCCCCACTCCCTTATAATGATTTCCAACCCCCCCCCCCCAACATCCTTGTTCCGCTGTCTGCATCACCTCCCGCCGGGCTGCTGCAGGGTGTCCTAAAGAGCTCCCCCCCACATGCCCGCCTACGTTTCAGGTGCTTCCAGTTTCCACCATTATTCATGATACTGTCACATCAGTCAGGGTCCCGTGGGAAAACAGATGGCTTCCGCAAATTAGGGAAATTCCAGGAGGGTTATTTACTAAGGGGCACTGCTTACAGAAGGGGGAGTAAGGGAACCACAGGGAGAGCGCAGGACTCCAGGGCCAGCATAGGGGTCAGTTACCACCTGCAGGGCTGCAGGGAGGTGGAAGGGGAGTCACTAGTCAAAGAGTCACCAAGGGGGAGGTCTGACCTTGACAGAGAGTGACCAGGTCTGTCCAAGGCCCCCCACTGGGAGGAGCTGGGACCTATTCCCTGAACTCTTCCTACCAGGGCACTTTACTGGGCAAATCCACAGGATTTGGAGAGTCTGTGGAGCAGTTCATGGAGCTGGGCCTCCCCAGGCAGAAAGCCAAAATTAAAACCCAGTACTGACTTTAAATTTGTGTACTCTGCACACACTGCATTGTTCTATGAGCTTCGAATCCATTTTTGCAATAATTAATTGGATATTTTGTAGCAAGAAGTTAAAATATTTTTCACATGGTACCTGTGAACTTAGACTGTGGAGCTAGCCCACCTGCTACTTAGTTCTGCAGTGATATTTTGGCCAAGTTATACAAACTTTCTGTGCCTCACTTTGCTCATCTGTAAAATGGGGAAGATTTTTGCCTGGATTACATGAAATGATCAGTGTGGCACATGGGGAATGCCACTCAGGCATTTGCTGTTACCCTGTATGGGGTGAGATGCTGCTGCCAGGCAGGGAGGGTCCCTGGTCCCTGCATGAGCCACCATGCTCATCCACTGATCTGCAGCCTTAGGTGCCCAGGAATGCCAGCCTGACCTTGAAATGCCCACAGTTGAAAGACCAGCTGCCTGGCAGTGTCTTCTCTCTCTCACTCGCCCACCTCAGCCTCCTCCACACAGACATGAACATACGCTAGAACAGGGTGATCTGTCCTTTCTGCCAACACCAAAGAAGGCAGCCGGCAGCGGGGTTGGCCCTCCTGGCATGTGGAGATCATATGGCTGACTACTGTGATTTGTACTGGGTGCCTGAGACAGTTATGGACAAGTTCAGGAAACCCCTCCAAGTGAATGAGGAGGGCACCATGGGCCTCCCAGTGACCCTGGCAGGAAATTGCCCACCTAACAGCCTGCCTGGCTGAGCAAGGAGGAAGAGTCAGCTGAACGAGGTGTGAAGAACATGTCAAGGCCATGCAGGAGCCTTGTTGGCTGGGCCACAAGGGAAATTAGCAGGCACGTGTGAGCGTGTGTACTTGCACACACACACATACATACACCGGGTACAGCCCCTCACTCACTTCCTGTCACTTCCCAAGGGAGCTTCTAATACTCTTTACATGTAACATAGTGATTGGAGTCAGAAAGACTTGATTCAAATTCCAAGTCAAAGCCCAAACATGCAAAACTAGGCACAAAATGGAACAAAATACCTAGCTTTCTTTATGTTTAAAATGACAATTGATCCTTGAATAACGCAGGGGTAAGGGGCACAGGCACCCTCATGTAGTTGATAATCTACGTGTACTTTCGACTACCCCAAAACTTAACTAATAGCTAACAGTAGCTAATTAGCCCACTGTTGACCGGAAGCCTTACCAATAACATAAAACATCAATTAACATCTATTTTCTATGTTGTATGCATTATATACTGTATTCTTACAATAAGTAGAGAAAATACTTTAAGAACACCATAGGGAAGAGAAGGTCTGTTTACACTACTATACTATATTTATTGAAAAAACCCCTGTATAAATGGACCCAGATACTTCAAACCTCTGTTGTTCAAAGGTCAACTGTAATTCTTATTCTTATAGAAATAAAAATAATCCATGGACTTGATTAGGTTTTTTAAGAGATTTATTTATCTATCTTAGTGAGCAAAAGACTGAGCACGAATGGGGTAGGAGGGGCAGAGGGAGAGAGAGAATCTCAAGCAGACTCCATGCTGACTGTGAGCCCAATATGGGACTACATCTCATGAGCCTGAGATCACAACTTTGAGCTCATGGCCTGAGCTGGATGCTTAACCGACTGAGCCACCCAGGTTCCCATCCACGGTCTTGATTCTGAACCAGATAAATAGTCTGCAAATGCTTCTGATATGAAATAGCAGGCCCAGGCCGATCCCTGAGTCACATGCCCCGGAGGCAATGCTTTCAACTCTTCCACAGTTTTTGTGTAATGGGTGTTATCTTCATATTTGTAAATATTATGCTTATACTGTTGTTTCTTGAATTTCAATTCTAGATACTCTTGCCTGGCTCCATACTCTGATGGATGAGGATTTAGCAATATTACTCACATTCCATGGGCAAATTTTCCCAGTATGGTGATGTTTTGAAGTCACTGGGGGCAAGTATTCCAACAATTAAAAAGAGGGCCTTAGTAATTTCTTTGACATCAGCCTTAGCAACATTTCATTTTTTCAGGTATGTCTCTCCAGGCAAGGGAAATAAAAGCAAAAATAAATGATTGGGACCATATCAACTAAAAAGCTTTTGCACAGAGAAATAAACTATCTATAAAACAAACAGGCCACCTGCGGAATGGGAAAAGATACTTGCAAATCATATATCTGATGAGGGGTTAATATCCAAAATATTATTAAGAACTTACACAACTCAACACCCAAACAAACAATCTGGCTAAGACATGGAGGATGACCTGAATAGATATTTTCCAACAAAGACATCCAGATGGCCAACAGACACATGAAAGGATACTCAAAATCACTCGTCATCAGGGAAATGCAAATCAAAACCATGGTGAGATATCACATCACACCTATCAGAATGGCTAGTATCAAAAAGACAAGAAAGAACAAATGTTGGCAAGGATGTGGAGAAAAAGAACTCTTGCGGACTGTTGGGAATGTAAATTGGCGCAGCCACCTAGAGAACAGTATGGAGTTTCCTCAAAGAAATAAAAATACAATTACCATACGGTCCAGTAATTTTACTATTGGATATTAACCCAAAGAGAATGAAACACTAATTTGCAAAAATATATGCGCCCCTATGTTTATTGCAGCATTATTTACAATAGCCAAGGTTTGGGAAGCAGCCCAAACGTCCCTCATAGACGACTGCATACAAAGATGTGGAATATACGTATAATGGAATGTTAGCCATAAAAAAGAATGGGATCATGCCATTTATGACACCATGGATGGACCTAGAGGGTGTTATGCTAAGTGAAATAAATCAGAGAAGGACAAATACCATACGATTTCACTTATATGTGAAATCTAAAGAACAAAACATGAAAAAGAGGGCCTTCGGAATATGTAAAGGCCTTCAAAAACAGATAAGTTGGCAAATGCCACAGAAAAACCCTCCTGTAGGGCATGAGCAGTGTAGTGTAGGACCACTCCCCCCCCCCCCCCCCCATGTGTTGTCTGTCTGGGGCAGCTGAGCACGAGAATGAGGAAGCTGCAAAGATGCTCCCTCATCTTACAACCTTTTTTCTAAACCCCAAAGTGCTCAATCTACACCAATTCTAATTATTCATAATCTTTCATTTTAATACTTTTAGGAAGAGAAAATAGTGAAGCTAAGAGTCTCTCCTTCAAGCCTGGTTAGAGACTATGTTATAATATTCAAAGGCTGTGAAACAATCTGCTCATTCTAGACATCACCCAACCCAGTTGCAAAATAAAGAAATGTGTGTAATGCATTACTTAAAAAATAAAATTAGAAAAATAAATAACTTGCAGGTGCTGTTAAAAAAATAAATAACGGGGATGCCTGGGTGGCTTAGTGGTTGAGTGTCTGCCTTTGGCTCAGGGCGTGATCCCGGGGTCCTGGGATCGAGTCCCACATCAGGCTCCAGGCATGGAGCCTGCTTCTCCCTCTGCCTGTGTCTCTGCCTCTCTCTCTCTGTCTCTCATGAATAAATAAATAAAATCTATAAACAGACAAACAAACAAACAAATAAATAACAGGGCACCTGGTTGAGCATCTGACTCTTGATTTTGGCTAAGGTCATGATTTTGGGGTCATGGGATCAAACCTCAAATCAGGCTCTGTGCTGAGCATTGAGTCTGCTTGGGATTCTCCCTCTCTGCTCCTGTTCTTCCTTCCCTGCTTGTGCTTTCTCTCTTAAAAAAAAAAAAAAAGACAAAAATAATTTATTTTTCCGTCTATAAAGAAAGCTACCTCTAGATTATATTTTTATGGTTGATGAAACTAGACTCTTTTATTTTTAAAGTTATATTTGTTTATTTTTTAAGTCATCTATGCACCCAGTTTAGGGCTCAAACTTACAATCCCGAGATCCAGATTTACACACTCTTTTGACTGAGCCAGCCAGGTGCCCCCAAACTGGTCTCTTTTAGAAATGGACATCTTCAGGGACACCTGGGTGGCTCAGCCGTTGGGCATCTGCCTTTGACTCAGGGTATAATCCCAGGATCCTGGGATTGAGTCCCACATCAGGCTCCCTACATGGGGCCTGCTTCTCCCTCTGCCTATGTCTCTGCCTCTCTCTCTGTGTGTCTCTCATGAATAAATAAATAGAATCTTAAAAAAGAAAAAAAAAGAAATGGACACCTTCAAGGGTCAGCATCTCCAAGGAGGAAACAGAAGCCTGAAGGCTGAGGAAGGCCCAGCTGTGGTTTTAGATGCTAATGCCAGAGGGGAAATGATCCTGGTAGTATTGTTATTAGCATCATTTTTGTTTTTATTAGGGTCCTGGTTACGAAGTTTAGGATGCAAAACACAAACCAAATAAAGAATTTGTACTCAGAATATATAAAGAACTCTGATAACTCAATAATAAGACAAATAACCTAATGAAAATGAGCAAAAAATGTGAAGAGATGCTTCAGCAGAGATATGGATGCCATATAAGCACATGAAAAGATCATCCTTAGTCATCACCAATGAGATAGCATCTCACATCTGCTATCAGGGCTGAGCCAGGTGAGGCTGACCATGTCAGGTGTTGGTGAGAAAGCTGAGCAACCCTCATTCACTGCTGGTGGGAATGCAGAAGGGTTCACTCCCTTTGGAAAACAGTTTGGTATTTTCTTTTTTTTTTTAAATATTTTTAAAAATTTATTCATGAGAGACACACAGAGAGAGAAGCAGAGATATAGACAGAGGGAGAAGCAGGTTCCTTGCAGGGAGCCCAGTGCGGGACTCGATCCCAGGATCTGGAGATCGTGACCTGAGCCAAAGGCAGATGTTCAATCCCTGAGCCAGCCAGGTGTCCCCAATTTGGTATTTTCTTTTCTTTTTTTTTTAATTTTTTTTTAATTTTTTAAATTTTTATTTATTTATGATAGTCACAGAGAGAGAGAGAGAGAGAGAGAGAGAGAGAGGCAGAGACATAGGCAGAGGGAGGAGCAGGCTCCATGCACCGGGAGCCCGATGTGGGACTCGATCCCGGGTCTCCAGGATCGTGCCCTGGGCCAAAGACAGGCGCTAAACCGCTGCACCACCCAGGGATCCCCCAATTTGGTATTTTCTTATGAAATTTTATGTGTGAGTGCATACACACACACATTATAAGAAGCAATCACAGTGATTTACCCTTGGGAAATAAATTAAAAATAAATTAAATAAAATAAATAAAAAATAAATAAATTAATTAAAAAAATATATAAGTTCATACAAAGACCTGTATGTGAATACTCATAGTAACTTAAATCATAATAACCCCAAAATTGGAATAACCCAACCTCCCTTCAAATGGTGAATATGGTAGATCTATACAACAGAGTAGGACTTCAGCCACAAAAGGGACAGACAAATTGACAGAGGCTGAGTGAAGGAGGCAGACACAAAAGACTACTCATGGTGTCCTTCCACTCGTGACATTCTGGAATGTTATAGGGACAGAAATATCACAGAACAGAGAGAAGATCAGTAGTTGCTGGAAGACGAGGGGTGATTGGCTGCAGTGGGTATAAGAGAATTTCTCAGAGTGACAGAACTATTCCATATTGTGGTTACACGATTATTCACATTTTCCAAATTCATTGAATTCTACACTTGAGAAGGAAAAGTTTTACTGTATATAAGTTATGTCTCAGTAACATCTTAAAAATATTCCATAGAGGGGATGCCTGGGTGGCTCAGCAGTTGGGTGTCTGCCTTCGGCCTAGAGCGTGATCCTGGAGTCCCGGGATCGAGTCCCACATCGGGCTCCCTGCGTGGAGCCTGCTTCTCCCTCTGCCTGTGTCTCTGCCTTTCTCTGTGTCTCTCATGAATAAATAAATAAAATATTTAAAAAATATATTCCATAGACTTTGAGTAGCCTGTGCCTTGCTTGCCCTCTTTTCTCTGTGAGCCCTATTATTTTTCGTGAACATATATACAGAAGGTAAGAGTTTAAAGGAACCTATAGATTTAATTACAGCAAAACTATCTCAGTTATAATTACACTTTCTTCCCTCTATAATTTTGTTGTTCTTCTGGGAGTTGCTACGTCTCGGTCTGGATGGGTTTCCCTCAGGTCTGTTGTCCTGAGACTCCTCCTTGTCCCTCTCTTGCACAGGATACCTGTTTCCTAAGTCCTTTGTCTTCCTCTTTCTTGACTTTGCATCTTCTTTATGGTAAAGCACATCTTCCAGTAGCTTCTTGAGATAGGGAGCACGGGAGAAAAATGTTCTGGGATCTTGCATTCTGAGTCTTGATTCCACTCTCACAGAAGTGGCTGATAGTTTGGCTGGGTGTCAAACTCCAGGTCGGAAATCATCAACTATTAGAATTTTGAAAGCATCGACACCAGTGCTGTCTTGTTTCCAGTGGTTGCTATGGAGACAGTTCTGCCCCCACCCCCCACCCCCCCATCGTCAGAAGATGACCTGCTTCTTTCCTCTTTGGAGGCTTTTCAAGTCTTATGTTTATCCCTATTGATTTGAAATTTCAAGATCAAGTGCACTGATGTGGGTTTTTATCTATTACCTGTGCTGGTGACAGTGAGGGTCTTTCACCAGGGTTTCTATATCCTTTGGTTCTGGGTTTGTTTGTTTTAAACTTCAATAATTAAAAAAAAAAAAATTAAAAAAAAAAACTTCAATAATTTCTTTTCTTCTGTTTTCTGTTTTTGTTGTTGTTCTTTGTTTGTTTGTATAATTCCTGATATTTCAGATCTTGGACATCCTTATTTAGTCTTTTACTTTTCTTATCCACTCTTTCCTTGTTCCTATCTGTTTTTTTGGGAGAATTGTTCGACATCCTGAAATGGTGATCCCAAGATGATCTTATCAAGTTTCCTAGCTTTTTTTTTTTTCTTAAAGATTTTATCTATTCCTGAGAAACACAGAGAGAAGCAGAGTCATAAGCAGAGGGAGAAGCAGGGAGCCCAATGTGGGACTCGATCCCAGGACCCCAAGATCACGCCCTGAGCCACCCAGGCCTCCCCAGTTTCCTGCTTTAAATGCTATTTGCACAAACACGATTCTCATATTTACATCCTCAGCCTGGACCTCTCCCCTCCATATTTCTTTCTCTAACTCCTTTCTTAGAATCTCTGCTTCCATATCTAGTGGGCATCTTGGCTTAACGTGGCCAAAAGAGAACCCCTGATTTTGAAATCCCTATGGGAGGCTGAGTAACAGCCCCTCAGAAGAGAACCACATCCTCATCCACATGTTACCTTATTTGGCAGAAAGGACTTGTGGGTATGATTGACTTAAGGCTCTTGAGATGAGGAGGCAGTCTTGGATCATGCAGGTGCATCCTAAATGCCATCACAGGGGACCTTATAAGACAGAGGCCAGGGGTCGGAGGCAGGTGTGGGGGATGACAGGAGCAAGTGGCTGGAAGTGATGCAAGGAGGGGTCATGACCCAAAGAATGCAGGTGGCCTCCAGAAACTAGAAAAGACAAGGACACAGATTTTCCAGAAGGAACCGACCCTGCTGACAGCCTGGCTTTAGGCCAACAAGACTGATTTCAAACTTCTGGCCTCCAGAACTGTCACAGAATAAATGTGGGTTGTTTTAAACAAGTAAGTGTGCGGTAATTTGTTACAGCAGCCGTTGGAACAACATCCCCCCAGCCCCACATCTCTGTAGGCTTCCTCTATTCAGGCGAGGGTGCCTCCGTCTTTCCTGCTGCCCAGGCCAGAACTCAGGGTCACCTTTGATTTGTTACTCCTTGTCCCATATCCCAGGTGTGGTCTACTAGGCCATTTTTTCAGCTTTACCTTTAACACATCTCCAGAATCTCACCAGTCTCGCCACCACCACTGCTGCCACCCCAAGTCAGGGTGGCGGGGTCCCCACCTAGATTGCTACAGGAGCCTCCACACCGGCCCACCTGCTTCTGCCTTGGCTGCCTGCTTACCACCCACCACCTGCCCTCCAGGCCCTTCTCAACCTGGCATTCAGCACGATCATTTAAAAATATGTGGTATCAAAAAAATAAATAAATAAATAAAATATGTGGGATCATTTCACTCCTCTCCCAAAACTCTCACTGGCTCTCCATCTCGCTCAGCAAGAGCCAAAGTCCCTCCACAGCCTCCGGGGTCGACACCAATGCCACCTCCTGTCCCCTCTCACCTTATTCTTGGCAACTAACCCCTTTGCTTACTCTAATCCAGCCACACTGGCTGCCTCAGGGCCTTTGCACTCATCTCCCCTTTGCCTCAGAAGTCCACCTCTCAGGGCCCCCGGGTGGCTCAGTGGTTGAGCATCTGCCTTTGGCTCAGGGTGTGATCCCAGAGTTCCCAGGTGAGTCCCACATAGGGCTTCCTTCATGGAACCTGCTTCTCCCTCTGCCTGTCTCTCTCTCTCTCTCTCTCTGAATGAATGAATGAATAAATAAATCTTAAAAAAAAAAAAGAAGAAGAAGAAGAAATCTGCCTCTCAGATTCCACATGATTAGGGCTGGCTACTTAATTTGTGGGGCCCATTGCAGAATGAAAATTTGGGATTCATCTTTCAAAGAGCTTAAAGAAAGCCTGTCCCTAAACATACTAAAACATAAAATATTCTGTCTTTCACGGTCTCTCTCTTGATCTGTCATGCTGTGGGGTTTGTCGTCGTTGTTGTTATTTAATATGACACTCTGTGGGGCACGTGGCTGCTCGCCATGAACGTGCAGACCCTGACAGATGCCCAGGGCCCCATACTTGGTATGTGTACAAACCACAGGTTGCTGAGCGACCTCTAACAGTGATGTCAGGAAGGTCATCTTCTCTTCGCATGGGTGACCCCGTGGTGGTATGACCTCTGCACAGGAAGCGCTGTGGACTGGAAGTGGGCGAGAGGCTTGCTCCCACCAGACCTACAGATCACGCTATGTGGCTGCCGGCCCAGGCAGGGACAGCCCGTCCATACCCCACCTGCGATGCCATGAAGCACGTGTGACCGTCCCTGACCCTCCCTGTGCTCATGCCCGGGTCCCCACGGGGGCAGAGGGTGGCAGCAATCTCTAGGTTGGAGGGGGCAGCATGGAGCCAGGGGTGGCAGCCAGCAGGGGAGTGAGTGGCCCAGAGGCAGGGCGACCTCGGGGGTGAGATTACCCACGCCGGAGCCCACGCTCCAATCCCCCGCTCCGCGTACAAAACACAAAGTTAAACTCACTAAGACTTTCAGGGGTTTGGTGAATGCACGTGCAAACGGGTCTCGTCTCCGCTGGCATCTCTCCGCGGCCTCCGGGACCCGCCAGCTCCCCCTCCCTCCGGGCCACCCCTCGGCTCGCTGCTGGTCCCTAATGCTGTGACCCCGGGCCGCCCAGTTCTCTCCAACCAGCTCCTCTTCCTCTCTCAGCTCCTCCTCCCAAAGCCCCATTGCCAGCCCTACGGGCCATGCTCCTTTGTAGGCACCAACTTGGCAAAACCGTGCCTCCGGGAGGAAAGCCCTAGTCGGCACTCCCACTTTTGAGGTCGGTGAACCAAATCAGAGAGGTTGGGCAACTTGCCTGAGGCCACCCAGCTGCTAAGCATCGGCTGGGCGCTGGAACCTGAGGGTGCCAGGCCACACACCTGGTAGCCAGTGGCTCCAGCCACGGAGCCCCCCCAGGCCCGGATTTGCACTGCGGGGCTCCGCAGAGAGGCCAGCACCGCGCCGCGCCCCGAAGGGCCCGAGGGACACTGAGGGGGCTCAGGCGTGGGCCTGCATCCCGGAGCTCTGCCTGTTGGAAGCCTCCCAGCACCTCCCGCGACCTCATGACCGCCCCAGAGGCCAGGAGGACTTGCCGGGGAACTCCGACGCTGCTCGGAGTCACAGGGCAGGAGGGGGCCTGGAGTCCCTGGCGCCTCGGCTCTGTTCCAGGCACTTCCACACTTGCAGGCAACCGGGATGGCCCAGGGCCCGGCTGCCCGGAGTGCCAGGCGGTGCCAGGTGGGAGGCGGGGCTGGGGGCTGGCAGTCACGCCTGGGCCTGCAGGCTCTGGCTCGGGGCCTGTTGGCCCTGAAAACAATCCATCTGGGTACCTGTCAGCCCCAGATTTTTCATCTCAGAAGGCCGGCATCTCCTCCATTGGCTAGCTGCAGGGAGAGGTTGATGGACCAGCTCCTCCGAGGCCTTCCTTAGAGCAGGGCCCCTGGTCCCTAACCTCTGCCTTCCCTTGGCCAGGAGGCACGGACTGAACTCAGTCCTCGCTGGGCAACAGTGCTGCCCTGGGAGGCTGGCTTTGCAGGCAAACAAACGTGGCAGCAGCCTGGGAGGTGGTGACGTGCCTGGGCCTCCCCGCTGCCCCTTGCAGAGCCCAACGTGGAAATGATCTGCCCAGAACCTGGCGATCCGATGTGCCGAAGGGTTCTGACTCCCTGTGGCCTCTGGCTCCTCATCCCCTGGACCCTCCATTCTAGCACCTCCAAGGGCTGGCCCCGCCCCCTTGTCCCTCCCTGCCTCTGTTGCTCCTGCTGTCACCTGACCCTAGGTGCCCTTGCTTCCTTTTCTGCTTAGAGTCTTCTGTCTTCAGGATTAACCCAGATGCTCCCTCCCGCACGAAGCTGTTCCTGACCCACCCAGCTTCTCACCTGCCCTACCGCTAGGCCTTTCTCTTACTAAATCCTTGCAGTGACACACACGGCCTCAGGGACCTCTCAGCCTTCCCCTGATTTCCTGCCCCCAAACTCAGGACAGGACAGACAGAAGAGTATGGGCTGGGCCATATCCTGGGGGTTCAGTCTGGGCTTCACTGCAAGGGTGGTCCTGGACTGGCTGTCCTGAGGCTCTGGCTGCACTTGGCTGCATGCTCAGGGCTGCAGGGAGGGGTCCACGGCACGCTGCCCACCCTGGTCCCCTGTGGCACCCCCACCTCACATGGCTACTCATTACGGTGAGTGACTCACACCACTCTGACCCCTCAGTCTCATTTGTGAATTGGAGGTAATGAGATTTACCTTAAAGTGTAGGTTCAGGCTAAGTTGCAAAGTGTCAGGCCTTTGTAATTCCAGAGGCCTCATACCTATTGGTGGTTATGGGCAGCTGCTGCTAATGATAACTTACCCATTCATCAACCAAACCTGTAAGAAAAAGCCTGCGCTGGGTGGGAGGGTGGGGGTAGGGGTGGGGGTGGCGTGGAGACAGGGCGTGCGTGGTGGGGGGGCAGCCACAGGCCCTGCCTCGTTTCAACCTTCACAGGCCATCTCTCTCCACCAAACCCCCTCTTCCCACTGTCACAGAGGTTGATGCCACCTTCTGAGCACACGTCTGTTCCTCTTTTATGTCTGCATCCCAATGTGACCCAGGGGTCTGCAAGGCCCTGGGCACTCAGAAGTGCGGGGGTGGGGGTGGGTCAGGGCGAGGCTGAAGGAGGATCTCCAAAGTCTCTCAAGGATGCCCAGCGAAGTGGGGCAACAGTGGGAGGCTGCAAGCCAAATCAGGGACCTTAAACCAGGTCTTTGGTTCAATCTCAGGTGGGGATCTGGGTTCCGGAAGGCTCTGAGAGCTGCAGTTACAGGTCAGTTTCAGGCTAGCAAGTGGGGCATCCTGGGGACACAGCTGTGTGTCATCCTGTGCCTGCTGCGACTGGAGCTCAGGTGTCTCCTTGGCAGTATGAGTGGCCAGAGTGGGGTGGGGGTGGGGGGTGAGGCAAGCCATTGTCCACAAAGGGCTTCTGGGAAGCTGAGCAGCACCAGCTCCACTGGGCCTCCAAGGAAAGGGCCAGGGGCCTCAAAGGCCCACGGTAGTATGATCCATCCCCCGGTGAGTGCCAGAGGCTTGGCTTGCCCGGGGCCCAGCCACCATCCACTCTACAGCCTCACAGTCCCACCCAGCCCAGACCCCAATGCCCCTTTCACAGATAGTAGTGCAAACTTACTGGGCTTCCTGCCCCCAACCAGACTTTTTTTTTTTTTAAGATTTTATTAATTATTCATGAGAGACACAGAGAGAGGCAGAGATATAGACAGAGGGAGAAGCGGGCACCCTCTGGGGAGGTTGATGCAGAACTTGATCCTAGGACCCGGGGATCAGGCCCTGAGCCCAAGGCAGATGCTCAACCACTGAGCCACCCAGACGTCTCCCAACCAGACTCTTCCATGTGTTCACACTGCAACTTGCTGAAACCCAGATCTGATCAGGCTTCTGGCTCCCAACTGCCTGTGGGATGAAGGCCCTTTCCGTGGCATTCAAGGCCCTCTGTCTCTGCCAATGTCTGGGCTGCCGTCAAGAGAGGAGAAATGGGATGTTCCCCAGGTGGGTAGTGGTAGTGCTGAGCCTTGACCAAATGTGGGCCAGCCGGTGCTCTGAGCTGCTGGGCTGGCCACAGCTCCCCTGGTCCTGGGCCTGCATGTGTGAGGTCAGCCAAGAAGGTGTGTGGGTGTGTCCAATGAGAGTGTTGGACCACCCTGGGATATTCCCAAGAGCTTTTACTGCAGGGGGGGGGGCACATCCTGAGACCAGCTTTTCCTCCAGTGGTCTCTTAGCAATCAGACCTCCTGAAGCTCCACCTTCCAACTCCCCTCAGTCCTGGGCCTCATAGGACTTGGCAGGATCCATGTGGCCTTGATCAGAACAGTTTGTAGGGCACAGAATTAGGCCTCTGACCCCTGCAGATGGAGTCATGGGTCTGGCTTAACTCCCTGCTCCAAGATTACAGGAGCCACACAAGTGACTGGCTCTTCTTCCCCTGCCCCAGGGCCCAGCCACATCTGAGGCTGGAGAGGCCTGACCAGTCCAGTCCCTGCTCTGTAGCTCAGACACAGAGCCCTCCTATGGCCGGTGCAGCCCAGGAGGGTCCTGCACCACTGATACTGTCCTTGCGCTTTGGCCTTTCCACCAGGTATGGTTCCCATTCTCTGGTCACCTTCTGCCTGTGGTCTGCCCTCCAGCTGCTGCCCAGCTGGACCAAGCACGCTATCCCGTGCCTGTCACTAGACGGGCCCTGGGACCATCCTCCCTGGGCTGGGCCCCTGGCACCTGGCTGGTCAGGTGGAATCATCCATTACTGGAGCAATAACCCCCTGCGGTGCACAGGTCAGCCTCTGGAGGCCACTGTCATGTCTGTGGCTGAGCTCTTGCCCCATGACTGCGGCAATCCCCACCTCCAGGGGACAGGGCTTCCTGCACCACGGAGGGTCCCATGCTGTAGAGCCTCATCCTGGGGAGCAAGTGCCTCACTGGGCCCAGCAGGTTCCTGGTTCCCCTCCTGTTGTCCCGACTGTCACGCCCTGCGCCCCCTCCAGACGAGGTCCAGCCCTCAGGCCCCTCCCCGGGGGTCTGCGACCGCCCCAAGAGGGGAGAACCGCTTGGTGGGGAAGCAGCTGCTCCCCCCGGGCCTGAGCGGGGTGGGGCGCACGAGGGGCGGCAGAGCAGGGTGCAGACGAGGCTCGGTCCCCGGCGGGGGCGCTCTGGGGTCCGCGGGGGCGCAGCAGCTCCGCTAGGGTCTGGGGCCTGGCCTCACGAGGGGCGTGGCCTAAGCTAGCGGGGGCGTGGCCTCAGCCAGAGGGGCGGGGCCTCAGTCAATTGGGCGTGGCCTCATCCAACAGGGCGTGGCCGGGCACAGCCCCGCCCCCAGCCCCACGGCCCCTCCTGCCCCAGCCCCCAGCCCCGGGGCCCCTGCTGGCCACCGCCGGGCTTCCTCGGTTGGGGGGTTTTGGTGTCACCCAGGGCGGCCCTGCGCTCTCCCCGCCCGCAGTCACCCCGTCCTCGGACCCAGGGTCTTAGATGTGGGGACAATGACGGTAGGACAGTGCGGAGCGCCCTGCTCTCCCTGGGGCCCCCTCCCCGCCCTGGGGGTCCTCCGGGGACGTCCAAACCCTCACGCCGGGCTGCCCACCACCCTGGCTCGGGCCCGCGCTTCCCCGGGCTAGTCCTCAGAAGTGGCCCTCTCCCAGGGGGACCCCGTGGGACGTCTTCCCTCCGAAGGTCCTACTGCTCCACCCCCGCCCAGCCGCCGGCCTCCGACCTCCCGAGCTCCCAGCCTTCCTCCCGGAGCGGAGGGAAGGGGCACATCCCACGCTGTGTGCCTGCCCTCCCCCAGCCACACCTGGGAAGGCGTTCCTTTGTGAATGTCTCCATCCGGCAGGATCTGCAGGCGCACGTTCCTCGCAGGTGGGGGTCTGTCCAGGGAAGGATGGGGTTGCAGTGGGCGCTCCCAGCCCCTCTGAGCCAGGCCTAGGGTCCTGTGCATAGAGGGGGCTCCTTTTGCATCTCTGTTCTCTTGCAGAGTCACAAGTGCCACTACCTTTTTTATTTCTTTGAGCGCCCTTGGGAGCTGTGACCCGGGAGCTGTCTCCGCACTCCCTAGTTCAGAGGGCCCTGACAGCAGGACTTCAGCTCACAGCTGTATCGCCAGAGCTCAGAACTGTGTCTGACGGGTACCAGCCACTCGGTAAACTCTTGTCAATAGATAAGGGGGCCCAAGAAGGTGAAGTCACTGCCCCAGTGAATGCTCCCCAGGAGAAGCAGGCCTGGACCAGGTAGGAAGGGCTACGAAGCCTCAGCTTGTCACGGCATGTGCCACGCCGGAGCTGGGGAGAACCTGCCCGCATCCCTGAAAACAGTGTCTGCGGAAGGAAGCTGAGGAGGGCGTAGAATCATCACTGCGAGTGGCACTCTTGCACCCATTCTGACCTGACCCCTGAGTTGGTCAGAGTGACCCCGTGGACCAGCCCATTTCTCCAGCTCTCTGTGGCCCTGGCTTCCGGGCCACTTATTCAAGTGTATTCCTGTTGTCTCCCTCAAGAAGAAAGTCCTCCTGGATGTTCCTGGGGCTGACCTCTGCTCAGACACTTCTCACCCCATGTGATCACTGCTGACTTACAGGTCAGTCTGGTTCTCACACTGGGATGCCCTGAGGGCAAACTCAAGGGGCCAGCTCCATGGAGGCATCAGCAGATGATGGACGGAAGGATGGATAGATGGAAGGATGGACAGGTGGGTGCATGCATGGGCAAGTGGGTGGATGGATGGATGAGCAGATGGGTAGGGGGATGGATAGATGGGTGGATGGATGGATGGATGTTTGGATGGATGGACAGGAGGTAGGTGGATGGTTCGTTCCCAACAAAAGTCAGCTGACCATCCCTGCCTCTCTGCACACCTGAGTGCCCCAGGGCCCCTGGCCAGGAGGGATCACAGAGGCTGTCCCTAAACAGCAGAGGAAGTGGCTGGAGTTTAGCCTGCAGAAGACAAGGCTGGGGAGCAGAGAGCTGCCTTTGAGGTTTTGGAAGGCTCTTCCCTGGGAGATGGCAAGAAGACTTCCCCCTGATTCTGTGCCTCCAGGGGACCAGGGACCGATGGTGGAAGTGGGAGGGAGGCAGATGGTGTCTGGAGGCAAAGCCAACTGCTGGTGCACACCCCCTCTCTTGCTGTGTTCCTGGCAAATGGCAAATGAAACCCGATTTTCCTGTTAACTTACATTTTCAGTTCCAAACATTTTATAATTAACAAAATGTCTTTTTGATGCAAGCAGCATGCTCACAGTCACAAATCAAATTAGAGGTACTTATGATGCTGAGCCACACGATGCCCCATCCACACCCCCACCATGCTTTCCCCAGGATCTCCGAGGGCTGGGTTTCTAGCTCCCTGAACTCAGCGCTGCTCATAGCTGACCCACAGCTCTACATGGTCTATCTTTAGTCTCTGACTTACCAATTTCAGGCACTGTGAACTCCTCGATACAAAAAATAGAAATATGACTATATTACATACCCTCCTACCTTTCCTATTTATATTAGTTTTATTCTTCTTCTAATTAAAAAAATTATTTGGGCGATAAAGAGAGAGGGAGGGAGAGTGCAGGGCGGGGAGGGGCAGAAGGAGAGAATCTCCAGCAGACTCCCCGCTGAGGCCATGGGGCTGGATCCCAGCATCCCGAGATCATGACCTGAGCAGAAACTGAGTCCGACGCTCACCCAGGCACCCCTCTTCTGCCACTTTTTGATGACTTCAAATAACACTGTCTCTACCATATAACCCAGCAATTCCACTGCTAGGTGTACACCTAAGAGAACTGAAAACACATGTCCGCTCAACAACCTGTACATGATTGTCCCCAGCAGCACTATTCACAGTAGCCAACAGGCGGAAAAGCCCAAATGTCCATCAGCTGAGGAATGGATAAGTAAAACGTGGTCCCTTTTACAACGGAATACTATTCAATCTTCTAAAGGAATGAAGGATTGATCCGTGCTATACCACTGAACGCATTCTGTGAAATGCGTTCTTTCTAAGTGAAAGAAGCCAGACATACAAGAGAGACACACTTTGTGTTATTCCATTATATGCAACGTCCAGACAAGGCAAATCCATGGAGAAGGCAAGTGGAGGAGTGGAGGCTGGGGGTTAGGGGAGGGGCAGATGGGGACTGACTCTTCCTGGAGTGGGGGTTACTTTTTTTTTTTTTTTAAGATTTTATTTATTTATTCATGAGAGACAGAGAGAGAGAGAGAGAGAGAGAAGCAGAGACACAGGCAGAGGGAGAAGCAGGCTCCATGCAGGGACCCAGATGTGGGTCTCAATCCCGGGTCTCCAGGATCATGCCCTGGGCCGAAGGCAGGCACCAAACCTCTGAGCCACCCAGGGATCCCCATGGAGTGGGGGTTTCTTTCTGAGATGGTGAACATGATGGACTTAAAAGAGTGTGACGGTTGCACACCCTGGCAAATGTACTAAAGCCACCGAATCGTACATTTTTAAAGGGTATGTCATGTTAGGTGGATTATATATAAAAATATCTATACTTTCACAGCAACCCCGTCCCCCTCAGGAAGGCCAGGTTACCTCCCTCCCACTCTGCCATCCCCCCTCAGTCAGCCCCAGACATTGAACCTAAACACTCGTCAGCTTCAACCTGTGGACACACACCAGGAGATGGTAGGGGGCAGAGTGAACAGAGGGCCTTGGGGGTGCAGAATCCTGAGATTGTAACTGTGATGACCGAACGGTTGCTGGGTATTGAACACTTACCAGCGCGTGCCCAGGCCACGGTGCTTGGTGTTCAACCTGTGTCATATCATTAAGGCTCAGGATGTCCTGAGGTCCGGTTCATGTCCCCATTTCACAGATGAAGGAACAGACGCTTAGAGCCATCACATGCTGGCCAACAAGTGGCCGAGGTGGGATTGCAGCCCAAGCATCTCTGAGTGTAAATCCCAAACTCTTGACCACCTCGGAGAATGGCCCACACTTGCTTTCTATGGCCGCATAGGGTATTTTGCATGCTGGTGCCTACCTATACACGTTCATGTTGAGGGTCTGAGTCCATTGTGCAAGGCGAGACCATTCCGGAGAATGTGCCCTTGCACAGAGGAAGGCCATGCGGCCCGTCCCACCCCCCTGCTACCTGTGGGGTGCCAGGATGCTCTCAGATCTTCCTGGGCCTGCGTCCTGACCTCAGAGGGTTACGAGCTGGGCCATGACCATGACCCGTCATGTGACAGACAATGGGATGCCTGTTTGCTGTCCTGGATGCTGGGATTCGACAATATTTAGCTTTCCCTTGGTGGAGCAGGGTTTCCCCTCCCCGCTGGGCTGGGCAGGAACCGGTTCCTGCAGGGGCAGGACCAGCCGCTGGGCCCCGGCCAGGAACCTCCCTGCCACTCTGCCCCGCAGCAGCACCGATTCCAGAGGTTTAATCATTAACGGGCACGTCTGGCCTTTGGTTGCAGGTTGGAATTTGGGAGCTGTGCCCAGGAGCAATTATCTCTGACACATTATTTTGTGTAAAATCACTTTAGCTGCCATTAGCTGATAAAGCTGGAATAAAGGGGGGTCCATTAAGCAGTGCTGACCTCTTGGCATCTGGGGCTCCCTGGGAGGTAACCGAGGGGACTGCCTTTGAGGGCTATGAAGTAGCTTGTAGAAAACTTGCTTTAACATGTGGCCTGGCGCCATGTGGTGTGTCATCAGACCCCTCCCTGCCTTGCCCCCCCACGTGGTTTGGGGAGTAGCAGAGTGCCCAGAGGTGTGTCGGCTTTGGGCAGATCCCCAGAAGCTGGGGGCCCTGGGTGGGAGGCTGTTGGGGGTGAATGGCTTCCCCATTTTCCCCACTGAGGTAGGGAGTCCAGGCAGCAGGGACCCCCCTGCAAGGAGCAGGCTGCTGCAGGCAGCGGGACCGAGCTCCTCATCCCATGTGTATCCCAGCTCAGGGCGCGGGCTCAGGGCTGCCCTCCCCCTGGGTGGCCTGCTGGACGTCACCAACAGGTGCTAAAGCCCAGGCCTCCTCTTGCCCCTCCTTCCCTCACCCCCGAGACAACCGCGACTCTCACACCCGCTCCTGGGGACAGCTGGCAGGCACGGGGGGCTCCCAACATGAGCCAGCAGCCCCCACTGGCTCTCTGCTGCTCTGGCATTTCGGGGCGGCTGATTTAGAGAGGCCCACCTGGGAGGCAGGGTGCTAGTTCTCCCCGTCTCCTTCACAGGATACCCTGCTCCCCGCAGGGCTTCGTTCGCGGGGTTCCCACCCGATCTGCACGCTCTTAGCCCACCACCCACCCCACCCCCATCCCCACGTCTCTCTCTGTGTAGCTGCAGCCCACGGCCCAGCCTGAAAGGCTGACCCCCCGGGGGGCACCGTTGCAGGGGCCCCACCAGCCCTCCCTGCTGAGGTGTCCAGGGCCATCCGGCACCTCCCACTTTCTGCTCTCCTGAATTTCTGCCTCCTGAGCCCTACGCCCGACCCCCTAGGATCTGCCCACCTTCACCCTCCCTGGGCCGCACGTCCCCCTCGGGCAGGCGCCATGGCCCGAAAGCAGTGCCGGTGGCCAGGGACACAGGTCATCACAGCACGCACCGGGCACAGCCTCAGACACCCCGTGTTGTCAGCTGCAGGAGCTTTGGAGGCCGCTCACCGGGAAGGCTGCAGGGGGGGCTCACGGGTCAGGGCCAGGGCCAGAGTGGCCCGTCCTTCCCCAGCCGCCCTGGGCCTTCACCCCTGCCCGGGGCCCTGAGGCTTCAGGGCCCTCCGCGCCGCCAGCCCTGGGCTTCGGCTCCCAGCAGCTCCCAGAGGCCGGGCTGGCCGCAGCAGCGGAAGGGCTGGCCCAGCTGCAGGATGGACACACCCCTGCTGGGGGCTCGCCACCGCCCCCTGGGAGCCTTCCTGGAATCTGGGAAATCACGGAGGACGGGACAGGAGCCCCCCGGGGTCTGACAGCCCCACCTCTGTGGGAGCCGGGGTGCTCACAGGGAAGGCTACCCCCACCCCCCACCTCCACCCCCCCACCCCCGCGCCTCCCTGCTCCCGGAGCTCGGCAGCGGTCTCCCTGCCTCGGGGCCCCTCTGCTCTTGGGCCTGGCTGGCTGCCTGGATTACAGTCCTTCACTGCTCTGTCGCTTTTGGGGTCAGATCTTAAAGAGCTTGTCCCCCGGAGAGGTGGCCGCACAGATCAGCGGAGAAAGGACGCCCTCTGTAAACAGGGTCTGCAGAAAGGGGTCGGTGACTGTAGTCTTTATATCACGGTTACATTTCGGAGAGAACGAAATCGCTAAGTGTAAACATCAACACTTCTGCAACCTTTGAAAGAAAGCCCAGCCCATGGGGATCCCTGGGTGGCTCGGGGCTTTGGCGCCTGCCTTGGGCCCAGGGCGTGACCCCGGGGTCCTGGGATCGAGTCCCACATCGGGCTCCCCGCATGGAGCCTGCTTCTCCCTCTGCCTCTCTCTCTGTCTCTCATGAATAAATACAATTAAAAAAAAAAAAAAGAAAGAAAGCCCAGCCGTGTGGGCCCCCGCGAGGAGGAGTGTCCTTGCCCTGGGGTGAGGATGGCCACCTGCTGCCCCCGCGCCAAAGGTGCCCGCACCCTCCCGCCGGGCTCCACACCGCGCCTGGAGGGCGCACCTCCCCAGCCGTGCAGCCTGTTATCTGCAGCACCACACCGGAGAGGGAGAAGATGTTTTCCAGATGTTCGGGAGCCGCTTCCAGTCCTGGGCCTGCCCAGCAGAGCTGGGGCTGAATGCTTTGTGTGCCCGGAATGGCAATGCTTGGGCCCCGAGGCCTGGGTGGGGTGGCCGGCCCCGGGGGACCTGGGGGCTGGCCCAGGGCCAGGTGGGCCGGGCAGGGAGGCAGCCTGTGAGCCCAGGGCCTGGCTCAGCCCCTCCCCACGTGCGGGGATGAACCAGACCCGCCCCGGCCTCACTGGCTGCTCTCCAGGGACCCGCCTGGCCGCCGCGCAGCCGGCCGCTGTGATGACGATGTTTGCAGAGGTGACGCAGACTTCCACGGGACGCCGTGCCTGGAGCCTCTGTCTCCTCACTTGAGAGAGGGAAAGAGAATCAGGCCCTGCCTCAGGGCAGCCATAGGGACGAGACACACCACCTGGGCGTGCTGGACGTAGCCGGAGCTCAGGAGGATGCTGGGTGTGTGCCCAGGTGGAGCGCGCAGGGTGCCTGGGAACTTCGAGGCCCCAGAAAAGCCGCCTGCGTCCAGGCTGGTGTGTGAGGTCAAAGGCAGAGGGCTGGCGAAGGGCTGGTCCCACGGGGGTCCTGGGAGGGGGCGAGAGGCGTGACCCTGTCCTCTGCTCCTGCCGGGCCTCCTCAGGACGCACAGGCCTGCTGGCTCCGGGCTCCGATCACCTTTCCGTTCAAGACTCCCAAGCTCCCCGGAAGAACTCGCCAGATGTCCGACAGCGCGGTTCGAAAGTGTCCGTCCGGGATCCGTCCCTGTCTCTTGAGATTCTCCTGATCCTTCTGCGTCTCTGCTCCCCCAGCAATGCGTGAGGCTGCTCCCCTGCAGCCGAGATTCTTTACAGGAGGGGCAAACAAGGCCCAGAGAGAACTCTCTCGGAGTTCCACAGTTGGCTCAAGGCTTTATTTTGTTTAAGATTTTAACTTGTTATTCATGAGACACACACACAGAGGCAGAGACACAGGCGAGGGGGAAGCAGGCTCCCTGCAGGGAGCCCGATATGGGACTCGATCCTGGGACACCGAGGTCACTCCCTGGGCTGAAGGCAGACGCTCAATCACTGGGTTGCCCAGGTGCCCCTGGTTCAAGGCTTTAAATCCAAGGCTGATCCTGAGTCAGTTTTATCACCAGGACCTGGTGGGAACCTGAGAAGACCGTGCATGGCCAGCAGACCCAAAGCTGGGGGGTGAGGGCTCGAGCCCCGCCTCTGGCCCCCCGGAGGCCCCTGTCAGCACCTACCTGTGGTGTCCATCTCTGCTGGTGCAGAGGGCCCAGGCCTGGCACAGGAGAGGCCAGCACAGCCCCTACTGGGGACCGGACCCTCAGGACAGGCCCCTACCTTGGGGGTTCCCAGCCTCTCCTCACTCTCCCTGGACATGGGGATCTAGTGGCCAACCCTGGCCTGGTCGCCCTGCCCACTGGTCTCAGCTCTTGGCCCCAGGGTGGGCCCCCGACACAGGCTGACCAGTCAGAATTTCCCTCCTGGAAATCTGACTCTGAATTGGCTACACTCAGAGACAGGGCGCTTTCCTCCTCCATGCAAAATATTAAAAATTACATCGTATGCCTGCGTTGGCATAAAGATGAATAGATTCATATTCTACATCGAGACATTTTCTTCAACCTAAAAGTTTATTTTTCTCCTTCTGATCGTAGAAGAAATAAGGACACTTCTGGGGGCCCTGAGAGGACCGCGAGCCCTGGCTGGGAGCCTGTTGTGTCTTGTGGAGACGGTGCCTTCGGGAGGAGGCGCCCATGTCAACGCTGCTGCCAGCTGGCCTGGGAGACCCCGGCCTCCCTCCAGCCGGCCTCCTTCATCAGGTGCCCAGAACTGTTTCTTCGTGCTGGTGGCAGAAAGGACTGACGATGGCCTCAGCAAGGCTGTGGCTCCGAGTGAGACTGTCATGTCGCTGCTGCAGCCTCGGAAACCCCATCTCACAGGTGAGGACATTGAGGCCCAGGGAGTGAGCAGCCTTGCCCAGGCCCTGCTGGGCATCCAGAGCTAGGCTCTGAGGATCCATGTGCAGATGGTTTTTTTTTTTTTTTTTTTTTAGGACTTTATATATTTACTTGAGAGAGAGAGAGAGAGAGAGGGAGAAAACGAGCAGAGGGAGCGGCAGAGGCAGAGGCAGAGGGAGAAGCAGGCTCCCCCTGAGCAGGGAGCCCGACTTGGGACTTGATCCCAGGATCCCAGGATTGCCACCTGAGCCAAAGGCTGACGCTTCGCTGACTGAGCCCCAGGAACTCCCAGGTCGTCGTCGTTGTTGTTTTAAAGATTTTATTTATTTATTCATGAGAGACAGACAGAGAGAGAGAGAGAGAGAGAGAGAGAGGCAGAGACACTGGCAGAGGGAGAAGCAGACTCCACGCAGGGAGCCCGATGCAGGACTCGATCCCGGGACCCCAGGATCACGCCCTGGGCTGAAGGCGGCGCTGAACCACTGAGCCACCCAGACTGCCGTAGGTTGTTATTTTTAAAGAATAGAAAGATGCTCCTTCCTCAGTTTCCCCTGCCTACTGCTTCCTTCCTCTCTATGCTTCTTAGGTTTGCTTCTAGACCGCAGTTCTCGGCACAACAGGGTGGGAGGACGAGTCTGCGGGTGAGAAGGGACAGGCGGGCAGTGGCTATTCAAGTCTCCTCAGGTGCCACCGCCTCCAGGCACAAGGCCAGCTCCTCATCCCTGCGCCCCTCGGCTCCCTGCGTGTTCCTGGCAAGCAGTGGCATCCCGAGGCCGCGCTATAAGAGGATGATCCCTTTGAGGACGTGTGTGAAGTCAAAAACCCCCCACCTCTGCCCAGAGAGCAGTGTCAGGCCCTCGCTCACCTTGGCCAGGCCTTCTGGCTTCCCGCCCCCCCAGGCCCTGGGGCTCCACCAGCCTCCCCCCAGGACAGGGAAAGAAGCGGGAAGCCAGAAGGCCTGGCCAAGGCCAAGTCCGGGCAGGCCTGGAGCCGGCGGCCCTCACGTCTGCAGCCTTCTGGAGGCTGGGCCTGGGCACCCGCTAGGCCTCCCTCCCCTCACGCTTCCTGGGTACCTCCTGGGCCCCCAACACCCGCAGGGACACAGACTGAGCCATGGAAGCCGTGTGGGCTGCTGCTGTGGTGGGGGCGCTGCGATTCCCGGGGTGGGGGCTGGCCGGGGCCTGCAGGCTGGAGCGGGGCTGTCCAGTCCCTCCGCTGGCTGGCCCTGCAGAAGCACGGGGGGCTGGCCTTGGAACCCAGGGAAGAAGCCAGGCCCCCTGCAGCCCTCCCAGCCGGGAGACCCTGAGCATGTTGCCGTGCACCTGAGTCCCTACCCGAGGCGACAGCTTCCCTCCAGGGCTGTCGTGTCGTGGGGCTGGAGTCCCGCTCACAGGACCCAGTGGGCCTGTGAGTCTCCCGGCGCCCACCTGCTCCAGGTGCGGTGCGCTCCTCGCCTCTGCCCACCCACCGCCCAGACAGGCGGCCCCCCTCGAGCTGCCTCCCACCTCTACCGTTTCCTAGACAGGTTCAATCTAAGGGCCGGCGCGGCCGGGGTGGGGGGTGGCTCATGAATACCCCCAAGACCAGCAGCTGCTGTGCCCGCCCCAGCCTGTCCTCACCACCCCCCACCCCCCCACTGCTGAGGAGGGACCTGGGCTCTCCACCCTCGTCCCTGGGCTTGGGGCTGAGGCTTGGTGCTGGGACGGGACGACCCCAGGGTGTGTGCAGAGCAGCTGGAAGGCACCGGGTGCCTTCTGGAGACCTGCCTTCCGTTCCACCCATCCCCTCTCTGGGAGCTCCTGTTTCCCCATCGGCCAAGTGGAAATCCCAGCTCCTGCCCTGCCCCCCTGGAGAATGGAGAGATGAGCTGTGTAAACTGTAAAGTGCTGTGACAGCAGGAACCAGGGCTCCTCTGTGATGCAGCAGCAGCAGCACCTGCAGCTCCTCCAGGCTAGCCCCCGCCACGTTCCTCTCCTGCCCTCAGCTCCCCGCCCCACGGCGCCACTCATCTCCGGGCCACGTTTAGCTGATGCTGAAGGTGAGTCAGGCGTGATGACGACCCAAGAGCTGGTGAATCACAGGCGGCAGCAGGAGGCTGTGGGCGGGCGGGAGGCGCAGCCGGGCTGAAGAGCTGCAGCGAGCTCCCCGCAGGAGCAGAGGTCCCGCCAGCAGTCCCCACCCCCCTGCGCACCCTCTGGGCCCCAGCTCCGTGCCCACAGCCTGCCAGGTCCCTGCGCTGAGGGGACCAAGGCCCAGAGCCACACCCGGGGGATTGGGGACCTCGGGCAGGGAGCTGGAGGGCCCTGGGGGGCTGGAGGAGGTGGGGGCTTCTGCAGAGCCAGCCTCACAAAGGCCTCAAGGGAGGCCGTTAGCACCTGCTCCAGGGAGGCGGTTCCTTGTGAGGTTGAGGTGAATGAGGGTGTCACACTCTTTGCAACTCTGATCTGGCATTTTAAATTTTACCCAAAGCCTCACATGCAGTGGAAGTGGCTCTGGGCCCTTTGGGAAAGCTGCTTTGAAGTCGGATTCCTAAGCCAGGAGAGAAAGCACAGCTCGGTGGGCCCAGAGCACAGTGGAGCCAGCGCCAGGCAGAGCAGGGCAGGGGGCAGGAGAGAGGCCCCAGAGGAGGGGCTCAGGGCGGCAGTTACAGGGGTGGGGGGAGTGGGGTAGGGAGAGGGGGACCCCCCCAATGCTTGCTGTGGGGGCCTCCCCCGCCTCCCCCTGGTCCTCGCCCTGCAAGCTTCTGTGTACCTGAGAGAAAGAGGCTTCTGTGAGGGACCGGGTCAGGAGTGGGGCGCGCGGGGGCGGGCGGCGCTGGAGGCAGGTCAGTCTTTCCTTCCTGCAGGAGGCAGTGGGGGCCGAGGGCGGCGGCCTAGGAGCTGAGGAACCCCGGCTTTCCCGAGGCCCCAGCTGCTTGGTGTGACTCCAGCGCGCGTGGGGTGGCCAGGCTGCCTGGGGCTGGTGGTCGGACAGACGGCCACCCCCCCGGACGGCTCTCAGGGACGCCCGCCCCCGCCCCAGCTGGCCTGGGGGATTATTACTTATTGTTTTTAAAGTGCCCTGTTGTTATTTTCTGATTACCAAAGCGATACACGCTCATGATAAAGAGCTTTAAGCACCGAGTGGGTGGTTATGAGCTGGGTTCATGGAAGGGGAGGTGACTCGCTCCGTCCAGATTCATCAGTATCAGCAGCAGGAGGACAAAAAGGATTTAGTCAACCTTCCCCGGGGACACAGGAGGGTAGGGATGCTGGCAGACAGACGGGTCTACACGGCGGCCCCTCCCAGCCTCAAGCTGACCAAATGCTGGTGTTTCCGGCACAACCCCGTGGGGCAGGGGCGGGAGCGGCGAGCGGAGCAGGTGCTGGCCCAGTCCCAGGTGATGGTGGCCACGGGGCTGTGCCTCCCTGGGTGGGACGGCCAAGGGCTGGGCTGCTCTGGGTTGGGGGGCCACTCAGAGCTGGCGGGTGCTTTCTGGGCTGGCGTGCATGAAGCAGGGTGCCCGCAGGGGAGGCGGAGCCTGTGTTTCTGGGGCCCTGAGTTTAGGGCTGAGCCCCTCCCTGCAGCCCACAGGTCACTTCATTCATCCTCATGCAGTCTCAGTCTCACCCTGGGCCGTGGATGTGCACATTGCACCCCCATTGTACAGCTAAGGAACTGAGGCCGAGAGGGAAATTCACGTTACTCCATAGCTGAGTTTGATTTGAACCTGGTGTTGTCTGGCAGCAGCAGCCCCAGGGGCCAGCGGCTGGGAGGTCGGAGGGGACCACCCGGGTCTGCAGTCAGCCCCAGGGTGAGACCAACCGTCCCCTACTGCTTTGGGGTGCGTGGTGCAGCCTGGTGCTGAGAGCTGGGAGTCTGCCTTCAGACTGCCCTGGTCTTGATCTCAGTTCTGCTGAGTACTAGCTGTGTGCCCTTGGGCAGGTTCCTCACCTTCTCTGAGCCTTGGTTCCTCATCTGTAAGGATGGATGATGACTCCCCTACCTCGTGAGCTGTGGTGAGGATTGACCGAGGTGACGGGGTCCCTGGGTCTGTGAATGCTGGCCATGATCCCGAGGCAGGGTGGAACAGGGTCAAGAATGTCCACCCCGGGGCGAGGCCCACCTGGCCTAGCTGGAGAGGCCACCCCTTCCTGGCTGGGGCCCTGAGGAAATACCCAGCTGGGTGCTTGGCACAGAACCTGGCACATGGCAGAGCCTCACAGGGTGCATGCGGTCCCTACGGGCTTTCTTTCTCCCTATTCCCATATTCACCGAGGCTGCTGGCAAGCCATGGCTCCCCCAGGCCCGTCAGGAGGACTCTCAGGTGCCTGAATGTCCGCCAGGACTCCAGGAGCCTCTGGCGCAGAGTGGGCCCAGCCTGCCCTTGCTGGGTTCTTGGGACCTGGGTCAAGTTCCTACATGTTCTTTTTCTGGTCAGGACCCATTTCTGGGTCTCACGTCTGCCCTGGCCTGGGCCCTGGGGCCCTGCTGTCTGCCAAGTGACTTTCCCAGCCCTGGGATCCCTCCTGGCTGCCCTGGCAGCTTCCTCCTCTGCCCTCTCATGGGGCCGTTCCAGGTCCTTCCCCACCTCCCAGTGCCTTGCTCTCCCGTCCTGACCTTACAGCAATGATGCTCCTGCCCGTCTTTGGAGGGCAGGGGCTCTGGAGCCCAGGGGTCACCAAGCACCTAACTTTTTCCTGGTGCCCTCCAGGGGACTGCATATCATCAGGCCTGACACATTTCTCCCAGGTTTTGGTGTGCCCCTTTGGGTGAAGGTGACCAGATCTGAGGAACCTCCCCCAGAGCCCCTGGGGTGAGCTGGGGCCCCGGGCTTGTGTCCTGATGGAGAAGGTCTTGGTGTTTGCCAACTGTGCCTAGGGGTGGGGTGGATTGGGGGCACACTTGGCAGGTCTAGAGATGCCCAGGGTCTGGGTGGGAAGGAGAACTTGGGAAAGTGTGTCAGAGAGGGTCTGGGTGCTCTGAAGAGGGGTGCACGGGTGCAGAACTCTGGTGGGCGCTGATCTAGCCCGGGTGCCTAAAGGGGGGGCTTAGGAGAGACTCTGGTCAGGACACCTTACAGGCCTGTTGCAGGTGCTTGAAAAACTTACCTCCGACTTACCTGTTTTCTGTTGCTTTGTGGCTGCTGGTGAACCAGATTTGCTGGCTTCCTTTGGTTTCGTTGTGTGTTTTGCTGTTTGGCTAATTAGTCTTGGTCTGACACATTTTCTCTTGAAGAAACCATTCATGCGTGTTTGGCATGAAAACACCGTTCTGAATTTTTGGGCCCCTCCGAGCACTTAGGAGACGCAGTTGAAGCCAGGCCCAGCTCGGAACCACCCCTGCCCCAGAGGCGCACCGGAGGCTGGCGGGGAGCTGGTCGGGGGGTGTGTTCGTGGAGTGAATAGACGACCTGGATGGGGGCCGGAGGTCCTGACACGTGAGAGGAGCAGGGCAGGAGGATGGGGCCTTGCAGAAGGGGTGCCTCTCCGTGTGTATGTGTGTCTTATTTATTTGAAATCAGATTGTAGGGCAGCCCTGGGGGCTCAGTGGTTTAGCGCCGCCTTCAGCCCAGGGCATGATCCTGGAGTCCTGGGATCGAGTCCCATGTCGGGCTCCCTGCATGGAGCCCGCTTCTCCCTCTGCCTGGGTCTCTGCCTCTCTTTCTCTCTGTGTCACTCACGAATAAATACATAAAATCTTAAAAAAAAAGAAAAAGAAAAAGAAAAAGAAATCAGATTGTAATTCTCGAAGATTTCATAAAAATTAAAATCAGTGAAATCCAAGTCCCTCCCGGTGAAGGCCCTTGATCCTGTCCCCGGCATGCTGGCTGTTTGGTTTTGGCGCACAGTTGGTCAGACTTTTTCCTTGTTACTTACACAGGAGCATGTGTCTGTATAAACGCGTTGTTTGAGTTTCGTGCCTCTGTGTGTGTGTGTGTGTGTGTGTGTGTAAATCAAATGGTGTCATTCTGTACTTATCACCCCGTAAACTGCCTTTTTCCTGGGGCAAAGTACATCTTGGAGGTGTGCCCTGTCAGTGGGTGGAGGCTGCCCTGTGACCTGCCACCGCCTCGCAGGGCCCAGAGCTGCAGCGGCTGGCCACACGGCAACCCTCACGCACCCATTTTATGGATGAGGAAGTCGAGGCTCAGAGAACTTGTCTGACTTGCCCAGTGTTACAACCCAGTGGCGTGATGGTCAGGGTTTGCTGAGGACGGAGGGGACATGCATGACCGGAGCCCAGTGTGAGGCACAAAGAATGGAGTGGCAGGTAATGGGGGGCAGGAGCCGGGAGTAGGGGGCAGGCCAGAGCCCAGATGCCAGACGGAGGAAAGCTCAGCAATTGTGGCTGTAATTGAGGCGTGATGCTGAGGGGTTACACCGGCGCGGATTCCCTGGGGCCTCCAAGGCCTGAAATCTCAGGGCCAGAGATGACCCCATGGGCCCTGCCCTCTTCTGTGCCAGGTGGTCCCCAGCGCAGAGCGGGGTCCTGCTGCCCGCATCCCCCACGGGATAGTGTCAGTTCTCACGTGGCCCCCGGCCCTGGGTGGCCTCTACGGGGCACCCGTCCCCCAGGACTTGGGTCAGGGTAGGGCACATGCCAGGAAAGGCCGGGCCCCCCAGTGGGCCGAGGCTGTGTTGCCCATGCAGGCCCGGCCAGCCGAGGTGCTAATTAGGGCGGACTTCCTGAGGAGGAGGAGAAGCATGAGGAAGTGGCCTCCTGGTTCTCAGGTGCCCTTTCCTTCTGATTCACCGCTGGCCTGCCCACGGGCTGCCTGGAAGTCACCCAACGTCCCCAAGCCTGGGGACACCTGCCAGGTCACGGGCCTGCCTCGGCTGACCCACCTCCCGGGGATTTGGCTGAAAGGGGATGGGGAATCCCGAAGGGTGCGGTGGGTGGGGGAGACTCTCGGGGTGCAGCCGGGGTGTGTTTCCCGAGCCAGCGCCCGCACGGTGTCCTCGGCCTGGTTTCTGCAGGGCCGCGCCCCACCTGAGCACGCTGTGCAGCTGAGGGCCCGGCTGCCGGCGGTGTCTCCCCTGCCATGGGGGTGTGCGGCGTCCTGGCCTCCGATCTGCGGGTGCTGGGGCCCCCAGGCCCTCGCGCTCTGCTGGCTGTGTGGCCCGGAGCTGCCTCTGGTCCTCCAGGTGTCTGGGCTGCCCTGCCTCTCGCGCCTACCGGGTCACACTGGACTCTGGGTTGAAAGGGTTGGGGTGGTGGCGGCTGCGGGCTGCTGGCACCCCGGCCTTGGGGGCTGGCGGCTCCAGCCCTGACATATCCCGCGGGCTCACTTTGTGGGTATCGACCCGGCCGCGGAGCAGAACCTCTTGGGGAGCACTTGGGGAACATCCGTTTTGACAAATGTCGTGAGTATCTTACATGTCAAACTTTTCACCGAAGCAGACAGGATTTTTTTTTTTTTTAAGATTTTATTTATTTATTCATGAGAGACACAGAGAGAGAGAGAGAGAGAGAGAGAGAGGCAGAGACATAGGCAGAGGGAGAAGCAGCCTCCACGCAGGCAGCCGGATATGGGACTCGATCCCAGGACCCCAGGATCATGCCCTGGGCCCAAGGCGGCGCTCAACCGCCGAGCCACCCGGGCTGCCCGGAGACAGGATTCCTAATCGGCCTCCCTGACCCCATATCGATGATCACCTCACGCCCAGCTTGTGCATTATAGTCTCTCCAGATCCCTTCTCCCTGTATTGTTTTGAATCAACCCAAGGACTGCCTTTTTCCCCCTAAAGTACCAGTCCCAGACTCACCCCCAGGAATGTAACCGAGTCAGCTAGGCTGGGGCCCAGAAAACGTGTATTTTTGCAAAGATCCCTGGAGGTGTGCAGGTGCGGCGGGGACGTGGCCCCCAGGAGGATCTGGGAGAGGCGGTGATACCCGCAGAGGGGGGGCAGACAGGTGCTGCCACCTTCACTTGGAGACAGGGAAGCCACGCATGGAGATGGGTCCCAGCGCTCGCTGAGCCGGGGTCTGGGGCGCGGCCGGGGCCCTCCCTCGGGCCGCCTGGACGGTGCTGACGCCGGGCAGCAGCAGGCTCCTGCGGGCCGCACAGACCCGAGCAGTAGGCACGCGCCTAGGGAAGTGGCTAAGCGGTCACCCAGGGGGCTGCGTGTTCCCAGGAGGCCCCAGAGCACCAGCCAGGTCCTCCCAAAGGAGAGCCCGGCGCGGAGCCGGTCCACAAGGGACGCTTTGTTCACCTGTTAAACGCCTCCCCTGGTTATTTACTCCCGGGACTCGATGTAATACGGGGTGTAAGTTACTCTTTAACAGGCCACTTGATCCGGGCCACCAAGCTCCCCTGAACTCATTTCCTGGAAGAAAGGCGTTCCCACCACCAGCTGAGGTGTTTATTAACCAGCCCCTGGTGGTCAAGGCGACGCTGGGCGTGGCTGCCTCCTGGCCCCCCCCCCCAGCTCACCCTGGAACCCCGCGTCCTGGGGGCGCCCGGCCTTCCCGAGGGAGCAGCAGACACGCTGGGCAGCAGCACCCAGCAGCGCTGAGAGGCCCGTCTGTTCGGCTCTGCTTTGAGAGAACAGGGGCAGAGTTGGGGTCCTGGGACCCCAGCGCACACCCGGACCAGCTGCCCCGAAAGCTCAGCTTCCAGGCCAGCGTGGCTGGGTGACATACCAGGTGAACTAACCTTTCCTTAAAGCGTGGATACAACTTCACTAACTTGGGGGCTTTACAAACCAAAATCTGAAAATGCAGACAGGGTTTCAGTGATGGAGGGAGAGATGAGGGTCAGAACCATCGCGAAGGAAAACCAGCGCTGTGGTCCCTGCTGGCTGTGACCTAGAATCTGGTACAGAAAGATGAGCTGGGCCTGTCGCCTGTCCCTGTTGGCCCTCCATGCCAGGTGTGTGGACCACAGCGAGAGGAGAGGCGCTGCCCACCGGGCCCCACATGGCATTCTGCTGTTGTCATCAGGGCCCAGACCAGGAGGAGGGAGAGGACTGGGACAGTGTCAGGCCCGAGGCCTGGAGGGATGCAGACAGCTTTGACCTCGGAGACACAGCTCTGGGTTCCAGGGGGCCCAGGTGCCCCACGGTCTTCTTTGGGCTCCCTGAGGATCCTCTGGCCTGCCTGGGCCAACGTGCAAGGGCAAACCAAGGGAGAACACCCCAGGATGGACGTTTGTGGATACTGGAGTCCTCTCTCCTTCTGCCTGCCTCGGTTTACAGGCTAGTATTGGTCAAATGTCCACTCTCTTTTTTTTAATATTTTATTTATTTATTCATGAAAGACACAGAGAGAGAGAGAGAGAGAAAGAGAGAGAGAGAGAGAGAGAGAGAGAGGCAGAGACACAGGCAGAGGAAGAAGCAGGCTCCACGCAGGGAGCCCGACGTGGGACTCGATCCCAGGTCTCCAGGATTATGCCCTGGGCCGAAGGCAGATGCCCAACCGCTGAGCCACCCAGGCATTCCTTTTTTAATTTTTATTTATTCATGAGAGACACAGAGAGAAACAGAGAGGCAGAGACACAGGCAGAGGGAGAAGCAGGCTCCATGCAGGGAGCCTGATGTGGGACTCGATCCCGGGTCTCCAGGATCACGCCCTGGGCCAAAAGCAGGAGCTAAACCGCTGAAGCCACCCAGGCTGCCCAAGTGAGGAAGGGTAGAGAGAAGACTGTGGGAGGCATCTGGTGAGTGCAGGGGCAGCTCAGGCGGGAGGGGCACCCGGGGTGTTCTTGTCCGGAGTGATGCTAGCACCATCTTTGTTAACATACGGATTTGACCACAAACGGGTTGGGAAGAGAGTCCATCTCCTGGAGATGGGGTGGGGGGTGGTGGTGGGGGAACAACAGGCAGGAAGGCAGGACCTCAGGTGCCCGTCTCAATGTTCAGTTCGGCGGGGGGGGAGTCAGGGGACAAGCCCAGGCCACTGGCTGGACACAAGAGGGGCAGGAAGGGAGATGACCCAGGGCCCGACGCCTCCCCCTTCCAGGTACACCAGAAATGGAGCCTCAGGCGAGCAGCTCAGCTGAGGCCCCCAGGTGCTGGGGGATGGCTCCGTGAATGCTCCCGGCCATAATCAGGGGCTGGGTGGGCAGGTGGGCAGGAGAAGGCGAGGGAGGCAAGCTTTCTGGCAGGTAGCCCTGCTCTGTGGCCTGGCTTCCTGGTGACATCTGGATGCCGGGCCTGAGGGGGCTTGTCTCTAAAGGACGGTGCCCCGTGTTAGGGCCATCGATCCACGACTGCCTCACTGACAGCAGTACTGCAGGTGCCTAACCCCTTTGCAGAAGACTCTGCTCCAGGCTCCCTCTAAAGGCAGGATCCTCCAGGTCAGTGGGTCTTGAACCTGAACGTGATCAGCATCTCCCGGAGGGCTCTTCAAAGCCTAGGTCACGGGCGCCACCAGAGTGTCTGAGGCAGCGAGTCCCGAGACCTGGCATTTATGACCGGTTCCCAGATGCTGCTACGGCCCCAGGACCCCACTTTGAGAACCGCTGCTCTGGCTGAAGACAGCTCAGGACTTAATTCACAAACATGCACCTTGCAGAAGGGAACTGGGCCTTGGGCACAAGCGAACCACCTGTCACCCCAGAGACCCGCCTTATGGTGCTTGGGCCCCAGGGGTGGGACCCGTGGTCTGTAGGCAGAGCCCTGGCTGCCTTCCTGATGGTGGGGTGCGGACACCTCCAGGTGGTGCCGTGGCTCAGGGAGAGCCGTCCTGGGGGCAGGTGTCTCGGAGGGGTGGGGATCCAGGGATGCGCCCCCCGCCCCCCCCCCCCACCTCGATTGACGACGTTGCAGAGGCTCAGTGGCCGGTGGGGCCTTGGCCCACAGGGTGGACCTTGGAGCCACTCAGCCTCCCGAGGTGGGTGCATGCGAGGCCACCGGTGCTGGTTTCACTGGAAAAGCCACTCGGTTTCCAGGCCGGATGGGAGACGCGGACTCGAGGCTCCTCTCTGCCCCTTTTCAAAAGAGAGAAAGGCTGCGCTTTCAACGGTGGTGCCGCCCTGGGTCCAGCCATTGTGGCCGCAGCGGGAACCTGAGCCCAGCGACAGGCCGCGCCTCTGTGCACCTGGCCGGCCCCACAGTGGTCCCTTTGTGGCTGGGGGAGGGCAGCGGGCCTCCCGCCAGCCTCGGGTGCCACAGGTTTTGGGAGCTGGAGTGAGCGGGGAGGTGATGCCGGGAGGGGAGCGCTCCCCACTCGCTGCTTTGAAAGGCGGCTGAGTCCTAGGACCGGCTGTGGGAGCTGCTGGGAGGGGGTCCTGGGGAGGGGGTCCCGGGGAGGGGGTCCCGGGGAGGGGGCCAGGAGAGACCCGGAAGTGGAGGGGGGCAGGCTCCCAAATGCCCGAGGCGGTTCATCGGAGTCTCCTGACCCGAGCTCGCGTCTTGGGCAGTCAGGGGTCCCCAGATGTGCTGGGACACGAGCTCTTGGCTGCTCCTGGGCCTGTCCTCGGAACCGGCTCGGGCTCTGGGTGGGCAGTGACAGGGGCCACCCTGTCTGGATCTTCCCCAGACTCTTCACTGGGGAGGGAAATCGTCCCGGACATTCTTCTGTCACCTACCCGGAGGGTGGAGAGGGCTGGGGGAGGTGGGCGGGGTCTCGCATGCGAAACACATGGTGGGGCCGCCCCAGCTCATCTGGGGGGCCCTGGGGGGCCTTGGGCTCCGGAGAGAGCGTGGGCCGGGAGCCGCCTTCAGCTCCCAGCTGAAGGCCGCCCAGCAAGAGTGGAGAGTCCAGGGCTTGCAGGGTGGGGAGAGGACACTTAGGAACCTGGTGATGTGGAAACCAGCACCCCCAGAGTGTGTTCCAGGAACAAGGTCCAGGCCTTGTTCCAGGCCTCAAGGTCACACATTTGGGTCACTGGTTCAACCTGTTCCCTTCTTGCGGGACTTGGAGCCTCTCTTGCTGTCTTGGGGACACTCAGTGCCCCACAGAGGCCACAGTTCCCAGGGCAGTGGGGTGGGGACATCGTCCCCCAAGCCCACCCTGGGAGACGCAGCTGTACAGCCCCATTCCTCACGTCCTTGTCATTCTTCCAGAGCCACCAGCCCTTATTCTGTTTTACCAAGAACCAGGAAACTCTTTTTAACTGGCATTACATTTAGCAAAACATCGGAGTGCCTGCTACCAACCCCCGGCCCTACGTGGGGTCACAGGCATAAAGAGCTGGAGACGGAGTGGGGTCCTTCTCAGAAATCTGCACTTTATTAGGGTCCATCGTCCTATACTTGCTTCACAGCTCGGTTTCCTGTTTGTTTGTTTGTTTCTTGATCATGAGGTTTAGGTTCATTACAGATCCACTGGCTACGGAATTATAGAGCTGAGAGCTACTCTGGAGGCCATTTAATTCAATTACTTCACTCTGGAGACAGGGAAGCCAAGACCCAGAGACGGCAAGGAGTTTGCTTGAGGCCACACACACACACACACACACACACACACACAAGTGATAAATGGTAGCACCCGTTGGGATCTGAATCCAGCTTGGCAGGATGATCTTGGGTACGGAGGCCACAAGCTGTATGCTAGTAAGGCATTTCCAGAAATCTGCATTTTTTTAAAAAAATTATTTCATTTATTTTAGAGAGAGAGGCAGAGATAGCAAGAGAGAGCACAAGCAGGGGGAGCAGCAGGCAGAGGGAGAGGGAGAAGCAGGCTCCCCGCTGAGCAGGGAGCCTGATGGGGGGCTCCATCCCAGGACCCCGAGATCACGACCTGAGCTTCACTGACTGAGCCACCCAGGTGCCCTGCAAAAATCTGCTTTAAATACACACAGTTGCAGATACAGGTTTGCTTTCAGTAGGCAGGATTCCTGACACGAAGCACAGCAGGTGCGTGGCAGACCGGAGATCACTAAAATGTGGGCCAGATGGAAGTTCACGAGACTGTTTTTTGAGCTGTATCTGTAACGTAAAGGCATTTTGTCACATGCTTTTCTGGTTCAAAAGGATTGTCACAAGATCAGACTCTTAATACAACAATCCCCGAAGATGGCAATGAATAGGGAAAAAAAATTTTTTTTAAAGATTTTATTTATTTATGAGAGAGGGAGAGAGAGAGGCAGAGTCACAGGCAGAGGGAGAAGCAGGCTCCATGCAGGGAGCCCGATGTGGGACTCGATCCTGGGACTCCAGGATCACACCCTGGGCCGAAGGTGGCGTTAACCCGCTGAGCCACCCGGGCTGCCCAGAAAAAACTTTCGACAAGGCATGAAACCACAAAACTACTGCATGCCGTAGTTGACGTTTACTGGAGTTCTTTTTTTTTTTTAATTTTTATTTATTTATGATAGTCACAGAGAGAGAGAGAGAGAGGCAGAGACACAGGCAGAGGGAGAAGCAGGCTCCATGCACCTGGAGCCCGACATGGGATTCGATCCCGGGTCTCCAGGATCGTGCCTTGGGCCAAAGGCAGGCGCCAAACCGCTGCGCCACCCAGGGATCCCCCACTTACTGGAGTTTTTAAAGAGTCAGTATTCCCCTTTTTTTCTTTACTGATTTCCAGCAAGTTCTCCATTCCAACCCCAACATTTAGACCTATTTTATAGTTCTTTTCTGAGGTGGGGACAGCGTCTTCTACCTCGTGTGGGTGTCCACGGCCCCTGGCACAGCATATAGGCCACCAGATGTTGAGGCGTGGCGGCTAACCCCACCTCACCCTTGGTGCCCTGTGGTGGCCGGTGGAGGGGCCAGCGCCACCTGCTTCTGTTGGCTGGGAGCAGCCCGTGTCCGCATCACACAGGCGTCGGGGGGCTTGGGTGAACCGCCTTGGACGCCTGGTACTGCTCAGGGTCATGGACACAGCGGGCACTGGAGACCAACTCCCTCCTGACACTGCTCTCTTCCTGCGCAGCCAAATCCGCTTGCTCTGTGCGCTGGAGTGAGATCGGCCCCGTTGGACGTGGGTCTGCTGCCTGCCACCCACGTACCCGGACTTGTCCCCAGTGCCCTTGGAGCTCCCAGTGCAGTGAGTCTAGCTCAGGGGAGTGACCTAATGCCATGGCGGTGGCTCCTACCTGCTGTGGCTGTGAGCTGTTTAAACCCTGCCCTTCTCTTTTGGTGGTTTCTAGGACATCCGACTATCAGATGTTCAAATTTGTTTGACTCTTTGAATTTATTTTGTTTCCCTTAAAATGACACGTACGTGCATTTCTATTTTCAGCCAAATAGGATTCATCTGACATCGTGCATTTAAGTTTTACAAATCGCAGCGCTCCACCTTTCCATTATGGAGAATTTTTTTTTTTTTTTTAACATAAAGATGGCAGGACAAGACCAAATATGTGTTATTTGGAAGGAAGAAAGTAGTAGACCATGCTGACCGGCATGGGAACATTTATAATCATGACCATTTCAGTTCTCATTGTAATTTTAACTTGCAGATAAGTTTTTGCTAATTAAGACATGCGTTTTCTGACATTTCTTTTTTTTTTTTCTTTTAGACTTTGGCCCTTGACGGAGGTCAAGGCCCTCGTGGCCTCCGTACCCCAGACCTGGAAGGAAACAAATGTAAACGTTGACTCTAGATGTATCGGTGACTCGCTAGAGGAGAGCTTTCTGTGGCGTGGTAACGAGGCGGCCGTTGCCCGACTTAATCAACTAGAAGTTTGCAGTGTCCCTCCATTTCCTGGGGCTGCACCGCGGTCGCTCCTCTAGTAGATACCGTACCACCAACCAAGCTTTGATTGCACGGCTTTTGTTTTCTGCTTAAGTGTTTTTTTAAACAATATTTACGGGGAGAAGCTCAAACACGTATACAGGCAGAGACTAGTGTCCTGACATTCCCCCCATGCAGCCAGCGGCAAACTTCAACACATCATGGCAACGTCTTCTTAGCTGTACCCGAGCTCCCCAGTCGATTTGGACTGGTTAATGTTTGCTTATTTATATATTTTTAAAGATTTTATTTATTTGACAGAGAGGGAGAGGGAGAGAAAGAATGAATGAGGAGGGGGAGGGAGAAGCAGACTCCCTGCTGAGCAGGGAACCCAACATGGAGCTGGATCCCAGGACCCTCGGATCACGCCCTGAGCTGAAGGCAGACGGTTTAGCTAAACCGACTGAACCACCCCAGGCGCCCCTTCGCTCATGAATTTAAAGGTAAATCCTAGATATCACGTCACCCCTACATATTTTCCCCTGCATCTGCTTGTCTGCACCAAACACAGTTTCTGCAATAACCACAAAGCCAGTGTTGTAATTAGCACAGTAACCTGGTGAAAGGAGTTCTTTGATGTCTCTTAGCATCCCGCCCATGTTCGAATTTCCCCACATGTACCGGAATGGCGAGGCTTGTCTGAGTAAGGGTCTAAGCCAGAGTGGGCTGCTGAGCAGGTGCTGTGGCGCACACTGCCCCCCCCCCCCACTGGGCTGGGCCTCCAGCTCACCTACGCCCACTGCTGCGCGGCCGCCCCCCCGCCCCCCCACATTGTGCTTATTTGTTTACAAGTCTGTTCTTTAGACTCCGGAGGCTGGGAGGAAAGGGTCTGTGGGCTGATCATCTCTACACCCCGGTTCTGAAACAGATGGTCTGATTTGGAACCCTGGCTCTCCCAGTTAATTAGCTTGTTCGGTAACCAGCTAGTTATCTGCTAATGCGGGCTAATTGTCCTGTCAAGACCTACGCTTCTTTATCTGTGAAGCAGGGTGACAGTATGAGCTCACAGGGCGTTGTGCGGGTTGAGTAAGTGCAAAGCAGGGACTCTGGGGCCGGGCACTCGGTACTTAGGAGCCGCTGGCTCTAGAGATACAACCCCACGGAGGGCAGCAGAAACCACATCCTCCGAGGTGTTTGGCGGCTCGTGGATCCCTGGGAGGCACAGGGCCCAGCACGAGGACACTCGGGGCTCCAGCGCAGTGCTTAAAGTTGCACCGTCAGGTGCCCAGACCCGCCTTCTCTTCCCTCTGCCTTTAAGGTCACACCAGGAAAAGCAGTGCGCCAAGCCAGGATGGGGGTGAATGTGTGGGTTTGAGGACAAAAAGCCTCCTTGTTGTTTCTTCTGGAAACTGGCTGCTCCCTCCCATGGCTGAGGTGGAGGGGCCCTCGCTGTGTGGGCAGCACACCTCCTGCTGGGGCACTGCCCCCACCCCGCCCCGCGCTCCCCACCCGGGCACCACCCACCCTGTGTGCTCCGGGGTGCCCAGCCAGGCGTGGTCCCTGCAGGCAGCTGCGGGACAGTGGGCTGGTGGCGGGCTCTGGCTCCACCTACCGGCCGCCTCAGGACACCTGCTTGTTCCCGGAGCTGGAAGTCCCATGTGCTTCTTGCCCTCCAAACAGTTAAGTGTGCTCTGGCCTTTGCAACAAAAGGCTACTTCTTTACCCTACAAAACACAGGGCCTTCACTGAGGGCTTTCAGGGCAGGAAACCACCTGGCCTAGCAGGAAGATCCTTTTGCTTCCCTTTTAAAGGCATGGCTGATTCCTGGCAGGTTTCTGGGGGTGGGGTGTTTATCTTTGACATCCTCCAACCTGCCTTCACGTATCACTAACCACAAACTGCCCGCTGCGGCAGGCAGCCCGCCCAGACCGGTCTACCTTTCAGAGGATCTGCTAGGTCTCATCACGAAAGAAATGAAGTCTCTTCGTAAAAGAAATCCCACGGTCCCTCACCCCACTCTGCACAAGCAGAGGTATCGCAACTCGTTCACAATGGCCATGAGCATCTTTTGCAAAAACATTTACATACCCAGATAACTAAAGGAACCCACATGTTGTAAAGGGGGATGCGCCCCTGGGGCCGGCACTGCAGCCCTCTTCAGCTTCTAGGGCTGGTTCCCCGGGTCCCCCTTCTCTCCCTCCGTGCAAGTGCAGATTCCTGGGGTCCCAGGCCCAGCCCTGGCTAGGTGACCTTTGGCTCCTCATGGCCTCTCGGTCTGTTTCCTTCTCTGTATGGTGGGACTGTAGCTCCACCTAGTTCAGCTCTGAGGACCGCATGAGCTAAGACGTGTAGTACAGGCAGCAGGGGTAGTGGGCCTGACAGTCCGGTGGGTGATGTTCCTTGGGTCAGTGCTTTTCAAAATGTGGTCCCCAAGCATCAGCATGTGCTGGCAAATTATGAGAAATACAAGTTCTCCGGCTCCTTCCCTCTGATTCCCAGACCAACAGAATCAGAGACACTGGGACCCACTAGTCCATGTTTGCAGTCTCCCCGCACCGTCCCCTGCCCTGCCCTGGGCTCCAGCGCCAACGCCACTGGGGACGTGTAACACCTCCACACCAACTGCATTGAGCCAACAGCTGTGAGCTGGGTAGTGAGGCCGATGGCAGGCTTCATCCCCATTTATATAAAACAAGAAACCGAGTTCAGAGACCCCACAGTGAGCAGCAGGCATTTGTGAGGCCCGGACTGTAGCCAGACCTGACTACATGCTGGGGACATGCTTGAAACACAGGATGGTCTTTGCCCTTAAAAGGAGAGAAAGGCAGCTGGAGACGGGGACCTGGGCCCATTTCTATTCCACAGCCAGACCCCCGCTAACCTGCAAAGCACCAGATCTCGAATTAGACTCACTTTCACCCCTACTGCTTTCGAATCTTCTTTAAAAGTGCAACGGGGTTTGGCAATTGCCTTAGATGGAGGCCACAATCAGGCAGTATTTATTTTAACTAAACTAGGAGAAATTTCAGTTTTTTAATAACACGTACTTTGCCTTATCAGTGACTTCCTGATAGAAACTTCTAGAGCTTATACATTTCGCCCACCGCATCTCATTCCTTATTTCTAGTGTTTTGCAGGTTTTTTTTTTTTTATTAAGATTTTATTTATTTGAGAACGAGTGAGCATGAGAGAGCACAAGTGGTGTAGAGAGAGAAGCAGGCTTCCCATTGAGTAGGGAGCCTGACACGGGCTCGATCCCAGGGCCCTGGGATCAGAACCTGAGCCCAAGGCAGCTGTTTAACCGAGTCACCCGGGCACCCAACTGTGTTACAGTTTAATGCTTTTTCACACCTTCCCTACTGATTTCCACAGTAACTCTAGAGGAGAACTCACCTGTGGTCCCCACCGTCCGCACGCGGGAACCCAGGCTCAGCGAGGTCATAAGGGTTAGTGGCAGAACCATCGGCGTATCGAGTGTTTATGAGACTCAGAAGGGGGGGCCACACCTACCCCCCAAGCTCTACAGTGATTGGGATGGGATGGCTTCCTGGGGTTCTCTCTGCTGTGTTCCCAACATCTACTCAGGGCACGACGGGCGCATGGGGGAGCCGAGAGAGGGACACGGGCGCAGCCAGGGGTCACCTCACAGTTACATAAGTTTATTCACGCCTCAGCGGACACGACACACGTACACGTGTATATCGGGGCTCCATGTTCCTGGCGAGCGGAGATTTACAACCAGACTGACGTTCCATCTCATGTGTTCCCCGAGCTGGTTAATGATGGCCATGAGCAGGGGCAGGACTCGAGGCTTTGAAAGAGAAGCATAATACGGGTATCATTGAGGAAGGAAGGAGAACACAGAAGACAGCTTATTGTGTAAGCATTAACAAGTCAGAAACGGCAAATGACAATTCCCAATACTACGGAGCGTCGGACACGTTTAAAGGTTTTGCGCGATCACCTCGTGAACCTGGGCGCTCGCGTGCAAGCACAGGGAAGGAGGGGCAGGGGCCTGTCTTCTCTCCAGAGCCCATCAGCCAGTCTGTCATTCAGAGAACAAAGGGCAGAAAAGTCCAACACTAGGACATAAATCGATGTGGAGCCTTCTTTGCAGACGTGTTTCAGGGCAGCCGGCCTCCACGGCTAACCTGTGCTTCCCCCTTATTCCCAGAAGTTTTACTTGGCCCAAGGGGGAGAGCAATGGTTTTTAACATTTGGACTGTCAGAAGGACTTTAGCCTGTCTTTATGGTAGGGACAGCAAACTTCATACACCAGCGCACCCTGTATGTTTATAAGCCATGGGACACTGTGTCCTGAGAAAGTAGGATGGTGTCTTTTGTCCCCCATCCCTTTGAAGAAGCAAAAATCTTACCTTTCAAAGCTTTACTTCTTTTATCTGAAATAAAAAGAGAGAACGATTAGTTGTATCCATGCTTTTCAAAAATGTGTTTAGTTCATCCACTGTCAAAAAAATCAACATTTGGCTGAAAAGTTCACAGCTTCGGTAAAGCTGTTACGGGAGCTTTCAGAAAATAGTAGGAGTTTCTACAGCGTCTCCCAGCCAAGACGTGCTACCACTTCCACCAAAGACGTTCTACAGACCGTTGAACAGCCCTTCAGAATCTGCAGGGCTCTTTAGTCCCCACCATTCCCCAGATACCAGTCTCGCAGTTTAAAGTTTTCTCCATTCTCTCCTCTTCTTTTTTTTCCTAAAGATTTTATTTTTATTTATTCATGAGACACAGGGAGAGGGAGAGGGAGAGGGAGAGGGAGAGGGAGAGGGAGAGGGGGAGAGGGAGAGGGGGAGAGAGGGGGGGAGGGGGGAGGGGGGGGAGAGAGAGAGAGAGAGAGAGAGAGAGAGGCAGAGACACAGGCAGAGGGAGAAGCAGGCTCCATGCAGGGAGCCCGACGTGGGACTCGATCCTGGGTCTCCATGATCAGGCCCTGGGCTGAAGGAGGTGCTAAACCACTGAGCCACCCGGGGATCCCTCTTTTCTCCTTTTCTAAACCAACTGGTATTAATACATGATCACGCCTCATCTCTGTTCCACTGAGAACCTAGGGTCACCCTGTCCCCACTGCTATCATGAAAACAGTCCAAATGTTCACTATGGTAGGAAAGGGACAGTAACACCCTACCCCTAACTATTTCCGCCTCCATCCCTTCAAACGGAGGACATCTCCTGAGCATTTGAAACACCACTGTTACACCTAGCAAACTCCGAATCCCGTTATCAAGGCCTTGTCCAAATTTTCCCAGTTGTCCCCAAATGTCTCTCTTTTTTTTCCCCCAAATGTCTCTTACAGCTGACATGTACTCCCCACATTTTAACAAAGCGTTCTGACGCTCGCTTCTGGGTAAGAACCATTATTCCTTCACAACGTGGATTGTGACTCCTTTTGAAAATAATTTCCATCCTGACTGCTAATGAATCAACATAAAGAAACTTACCAGCACTCCGGATTTTATAAACGATGAGACTCATCAACCCCATTCCTAACCAAATCTCCTGGTAAGCTTGGGTATAGTAGGGCTTCATGGGGACCCAAACACTTTTAACAAGGTTTTGAAGCATCTGAAAAGAAACACAGTAATAGATATAACCATGGCGATCGTTGTAAAGCTAACTGGTAAGAGGTTCCCATATATTCTAAAATTTGACCCTGTTTCCTACAACTGTTCCAGACACCACTCTCCCTCAGCCATTCCTACCTGACCTGGGGCTCCTGCTTGGCAGCTCTTCAAGCCTCACTCACCCCCCGACCCCAAGGCTGCCAACCTTGGCCATCCTGGTGCTCCGCCACCCCTCATGCCTGGGGGCCGCAGAGTGCCCAGCCTGTGCCATCTCACACTGTCCTCGAATGTTCCTCTTTCTGACAGCTGTTCCCCACTAACGCTATGCTCAAAATCACATTTTAAAACTCTGATATAAAAAAACTAGTATGTTTGCATCACCATGTTAAGAACTGCTGGCATTGGGCACTGACATGGGCACTGGATGGGATGAGCCCTGGGTGTTATACAGTACGCTGGCAAATCGAACTCCAATTAAAAAAAAAAAAAAAAAAAGGGATCCCTGGGTGGCGCAGCGGTTTGGCGCCTGCCTTTGGCCCAGGGCGCGATCCCAGAGACCCGGGATCGAATCCCACGTCGGGTTCCCGGTGCATGGAGCCTGCTTCTCCCTCTCTCTCTCTGTGACTATCATAAATAAATAAAAATTAAAAAAAAAAAAAAAGAACTGCCGGCAATCAGAGTTGAAAAAGAACACGGGTCCTTGTGGGACCCATACTCAGCCTCGAAATCTAAGCACACGCAGTATAGGATGACGAGGTCACTTCATAAGAGCTGCAATTATGACATAACTCAATTAATGAATAAAAACATTTACCTAATCACTTGAGAAAATGATCAGCGCATCTAATGCTGAACTGACAAAGTTTTCTTAGGCTCAAAGTAAGACCATTCATTCATTCATTCATTCACGTCTTATTTATTCATGAGACACACAGAGAGAGGCAGAGGCAGAGAGGCAGGCTCCCTACAAGAAGCCGGATGTAGGACTCGATCTCAGGACCCCAGGATCAAGCCCTGAGCCGAAGGCAGATACTCAACAGCTGAGCCACCCAGGTGTTCCTGCCCAACCCCCCTCTTAAAAGATTTTATCTATTTGAGAAAGAGAGTGAGAGCATAGGGGCGGGGGCAGAGAGACAAGCAGACTCCCCATTGAGCAGGAAGCCGGATGCAGGGCTCAGTCCCAGGACCCCAAGATCACAACCTGAATAGATGGCACATGCTCAGCTGACTGAGCCACTCGGGTGCTTCTCAAAGTAAGGGTTTTGATTACAGTTTACTATAGATTATAAATTTTGATGCACTCATTTTCCTTTTCACTGTGTAGCATCTCAGGTGGTCTATTAAACTACAGTCATTCAAACCACTGTCAGGAAAACGGATCCAAGAACTTTGCATTTTCCCTGAAAATTCTACTTTGGCTTCAGTTAGGGGGTTCATCTCCACCCTGACCAGGGCCTCCCCTACTGCTCCTTCCATCGCTACTTGGGCCACACAGAATTTTACTGGTCTTCACTTTGCTGCGGCATTGTCACCACTTATTCAGCAGACATGAACTGAGCCCGTACGAGGCGGCAGGCATTGTTCAGGGGCTGAGAAAGCGGCTCCTGAGGAGCCAGAACACCAGCGAGGAGCATCCTCGCAGGCGCAGCGCATGTGCCGAGTCCCCAGTCAGGACAGACTTGCAGGACCCGGGATGAAGGGGAATGAGAGGGAAGCTGCAGTGGCGGCCCAGAGTCAGATGCTGGCTCTACCACCTTCCCGCTAACTCAACACACCTCGATTTCCTCCTCCGTAAATCGGGGATCAGAGCACCACCCACCCAAAAAGGGTGCTGGTGAAGAGGAGCACCAAGTCTACAGGGTCTGGTGCCCTGTGCTGAGTGCCGTTATGTAAAACGCCAGGTCTGGACCATGGGAGGGAGGGGGAACGGGGTTTAGGGCCTTGGAGGCCACGGTGGAGAATTCGGCTCTTCCTCTGGAACGTCACCTACGGCCTTCACACACTGCCCAACCCCTACAAAGTGGCTCCCGGGAGGCAGCTGCTGGAGGTCACACAGCTGGGGCTAGGACTCACCCTGCACCCAGTCCTTACTAGGAAAACCTGCTCCGACCACTGGCTGCCAGCTCTTGTGAGAAGAGGGCTGACTCAGGCTGAGGCACGGTCCTAAGGGCTGGCCAGCCCTGCCCACCACCCCAAGCGTGATCCTGACGGATGTGGTTACAAAGGTCCACAGGTCCTCCTCCTGGAACCCCTTGTGGAGAGGTCTGCCCTCACACTGGGCTGCTCTGTCGTTTTATGAAGATCCCAGAAAACCACAATCGTGCCCTTAGGCGGTGCCTGAGAGGACCCAAACAGCCCTGGAGGAGGCCTGTAGAACCCCTAGGTGGGAAGAGTTCAGGGCACCAAGTGCTTCCCTTCCTCCCTGGACCCGGCAGTGACTGGGCAGGAATGTGTTCCCAGCTCCCGGGCGGGAGAGTGCCCCGGCCGTGCCAGGGTGGGCGCCCCGCCCGAGGGCGCACAGCGCTGAGTGATGGAGCCCGGACCCCCGCACCCTGGTGGGGAGCGCTCCCCGGCCGTGACCTGCTGAGGCCCTGACTGGGACTCCCCGGGCTGAGCGCCACACAGCTGCAACCGTCACCTCTGATGCTGTCGCGGGCCCGTGTCCCCTCCCCGAGGCCTTCCCCTGTGCCCGGGGTAACCTGCGGGGACACGCGCTGCAAGGAGACGCGGGGTACAAAGGAGAGAACGTACTGCACGCCAGGCAGGCGCTCATCAGAGTGCGGGGGTCCTGGCCGGGGTCGGGGCTCCATCACTCAGCGCTGGGCGCCATCGGGCAGGTGGCCCATCCTGGCGCGGCCGGGGAACTCCCCCACCGGGTGCGGGGGTCCTGGCCGGGGTCGGGGCTCCCTCCATCACTCCGCGCTGGGCACCCACCCTGGCGCGGCCGGGGCGCGCTCCCCACCGGGTGCGGGGGGTGGGGCCGAGGACGGAGCGGGACCTCCCGCGACCTCCCTTCAGGGGTCGGGAGCCGCGGCGGGACCCCAAGGTCAGCGGGGGCGGCGCCCTGTCGCCCCGCGCCCCCGCCGAGCAGCCCGCCGCGCCCGCACTCACCTCGGCGCGACCCCCGACTCAGGCCGCCGCGACACCACCGCCACCGACTCGGAAAGGTCACGGGACGCGCAGGCGCCGCGCGGGGCCCGCCGGGAAGGCGGAAGGAGCGGCGGCGCCCCGAGGCCGAGCGCGTCCCGGCCGAGCCTGCGCCCCACAGCGCCCCCGGCGGTCGCCCCGGAACTGCAGGCCGGCGCCGCGCGGGGCGGGCCTTGCACCGGGTGACCTCCCGCGCCCCACTGCTGAAACCCGGGCCTCGGGCAAAGCGCGCGAGGGAGCGGGGAGCCGCTGTCAGCCCGAAAACGGCGCCGTCTCTGCGGCCCGTGCTAAAGGCCGGGAGGTCATCTCCCCTCGGTGGTTTTCTTGGTTTTTCTCTGTGTGTTCACTTTTTTGCTCTGCGCATTTTTATGCAGCGAGGCCTGTGCATAGTCGCTTCAGTCAACAGACCCTGCGCTGAGCAGCCACAGGCTCTGAAAACAGCCCTGCTTACTATATGCAAAGAAGTAAGCAACACTGAAGATTTCGGTGGAAAGCTGGAAATTGTAAAAAAAAAAGAAACGAAAAAGCCACTCGGTCCATCTGAAGAAGTCGCAGAGAACTTGGGTAGGTTGAGCTGTGGATTGGACAGATGGAGTAGTGCTGGATTGAAAGCTACATTAGGAAGCCATTCAGCAGCACAGAGCCACCAGAGGACAGGAGATAGGATCCAGCGGAAAAGTCCCTCTTAGGTGTGATTGGAGCCGCAGAGGGACAGGAGAGCGAGTGGGAGCAGAAATATCAGGAGAGATGATGGCTGGCTGGAGAATTTTCCAAAAGGGATGGGGAAAAAGTTACACCAAAGATTCAAGAAGCCTTACAGAAATCCACCAGGAAGACACATGAAAATACACCAACACTTTGAAACATCATTGAAAAACCATAGAAAACTAGAGATGAGAAAATCGTAAGTGCCAATCTAGAATTCTATGCATACAGAAATTAGTCTTCAACAAAGAAGGTGAAATAAAGACATTTTCTAAGAGAATGATTACCAGGAGATGCAGAATTAAGAAAAAAATCAGTATTCATTATTTTTAAAAAAAATTTTTTTATTTATTCATGAGAGACACAGAGAGGCAGAGACACAAGCAGAGGGAGAAGCAGGCTCCACACAGGAAGCCCAACGTGGGACTCGATCCTGGGTCTCCAGGATCACACCCTGGACTGAAGGCAGGCGCCAACCGCTGAGCCACCTGGGCTGCCCTCAATATTCATCATTGAGGCAGAAGGAAAGTGAGCTCAGATGGAGGGATGAGGACCCAGGAAGGAAGAGCAATGAGCATGAAGTCCTGCTTTCAAGGGACAAAAGCTTAGGATCAAATCAAAGCTGCATTCACAATCTGAAAATCTTGCTATTTTATGGTAGGGGTTCTCAAAGTGTGGTTTGGGGGTTTCCAAGTTCCCCTGGCATCAAAACTATTTTCATAACAATGGTAAGATGTTCTTTTTTAAAGATTTTACTTATCCATTAATGAGAGAGAGTGGCAGAGACACAGGCAGAGGGAGAAGCAGGCTCCATGCAGGGAGCTCGACGTGGGACTCGATCCTGGGTCTCCAGGATCACGGCCTGGGCTGAAGGCGGCACTAAACCACTGAGCTACCCAGGCTGCCCTGTTCTTTGTCTTTTTCATTAGAATTATCTCACAAGTGTTCTGCAGAGTTTTCCAGAAGTTGGCTTGTGATGTCACAACAGAGTGAACACAGGAACAGATATGACAATCCAGCTATCTTCCGTTAAGGCAGACATTAAGAGATCTACAAAAATGTCTAAGTGTCCCTCTCCTCACACAGAGTGACTTTTCATAAAAATATTCTCTTTAACATCAAATGGGTTTGTTGTTTTAAAATGAATTAATAAGTAAACAAAATGTCTCAGTTGTGATCTCTAATAAAGTAGGTGTAACCCACTTAAAAGTTCTCTAGGGGCTTTATTAATTTTTGAGAGCATAAAGGGGTCCTGAGATACGGACTCAGTTTGAGAATCACTGTCTTGGCAAAGAATGTTGGAGACTATAATAAAGTAGGAAACTACTGAGGATAACTATTTAGGAAAAACTGACTAGTATCATCATAATCTATTTTAAGACAACAAAGCTTTTGAACTTCAAACTCCACTTGAGATCAACAGAATTTTCATGTCTTTGTGGCAAAGCCAAAACACCTCATGAAAAATACATCTTCAAAGGAAACAATAAAGACAGAGCCACCCCAGCAGAGAAATTTATGCAAAGTGCAGAATTCTGCATTTTGCAGCTGAGAAGGTCAGAGAAGACATGAAATACTTGGGACGCAGCTTCCCCTACTTTGTCAAGATTGCTGCTTACTGGTACCAACATCATTTGTGATGGTCTCAGCTGCTTGTTTTCCCTTTGGGTCTGCAACTGACACTGTTCTGGGAATGCAAATAGGCAAAACCTCCACCCAGGCCCATGGCTTCCTCTGCACTCTGTTTCAATATCTAAAAGCCTATTAAGAATTGTCAAGCTGTCTCTTTCAGCCTTGGACAGGAATGCAGGATGAACAGGGCTAATTGAGTATGAAGCACCAAGAGCTACCAATCAAATAAAGGGATCAAAGCTAGTCTTTGTGACGACACAGAATGTTAATCACTACTCAGGGAAATGGCAATTAAATGAGAACAAATTTCTGAAGCATCAAGATGGTCTCCTTAAACTGCAGTTAAAAGCTCAAAATTCAAGAGGACTGAAGGATAGTGATCCAAAAGGTTCAAAGAACATAAAAAGCCTTCCAATCACCTCACACCTCTTAAAATAACTAAGCTCAAAAAGACAAGAAATACCAAGTGTTGGCAAGAGAAATGCTTGGGAGAAATAGGAACCCTTGAACACCGTTGGTGGGAATGTAAACTGCTACTGCCACTGTGAAAACAGTATGGAGGTTCCTCAAAAAATTAAAAATAAAAATAACAGATAATCCAATAATTCCAAAGAAACCAAAAACACAAATTTGGAAAGATGTATGCACCTTTATGTTTATTGCAGTATTATTTATAATAGCCAAGAGGTGGAAGCAGCCCAGGCGTCCAGTGATAGACAAATGGGTAAGGAAGATACACATGAACACACACTGGGATATTACTCAGCCACAAAAAGGGAGATTGTGGCATTTGCAACAACGTAGATGGACCTAGAGAGTATTTTGCTAATAAGTGAAATATCAGAGAAAGATACCATATGATTTCACTCATATGTGGAATCTAAAAACAAAATGAAACAAAGCAACAAGAAGCAGAATTAGACCTATAAATACAGAGAACAAAGTGATGGTTGCTAGAGGGAAGGAGGGTTTGGGTGAAACGGGTGAAGGGGAGGGGGAGGTGCAGTCTTCCACTTATTGAATAAGTCATGGGAACAAGGAATACAGTTAATGATGCTGTAATGGTGTTGCATAGTGACAGATGGCGGCTATACTTGTGAGCGCGGCATACGGTCTCGTCCAATCACTACACGGTACACCTGAAACTAATGTAACATCACTATAATGTAATGTCAGTCAACTGTACTCAAAGAAAGAAAAAGCTCTCTAGAAAATGTTCTCTTGAAAGGAAACCTCTTCAAAAAAAACAGCTGCCACCTGAAAACATACTGTGTCACCCTCAAGGGAGGATCGAGTGCAGGAACAGCACTGCAGTAGGACACACAAATGTGAGTTACAGTTTGAAATGGTTTCAATGCATTTTGGAAAATTTAGAACACGTGCTGGCTTTCACATAAAGTCTCAGTATTTTTTAAATCAATGTTGAAGGACACATCAACGGTCTCAAAGACTATGATCACATTTTTACTTATCGAAAAACAAGTTTTTTTCCGATTGCCAAAAGATGTGTGTGTGTGAGAACTTCTGCAGGCTGCTGGATTTGGAAAAGTCAGAACAGGAGGCCCAGAGCTCACAGCAGGAGCTGGGGGTGTGGTCAGGGTCTGGACGTGGGAACCCGGGCTCACGGTTTTGGTGAAATGCGGAGAGCGTGACCCCCGCCTGGTCTGACTTCGTCTGCACCGTTCTCAAGCCCGCCTCTCGCTTGTACTCTTTTGTACGCTCCTGTGCACTGGAACGCACTCTTGGAGCATTTTCCAGTCCGTAGTCACTGCTCCGGAGCTCAGCCTGGGCCATTGCAGCCGCTCTCCGGGCGCTGCACCTGCCACGAGGGCCACCCCGTTCGTCGCGGCCCCACGGAGCTCCTTCCCGCCAGAGGACCGTCACCCGCCCGGTCCCGGCTGTCCTGCAGGGTCCACCTAGGGGTCGTCTCCCATGGAGTGTGCGAGAGCAGCCCCTCAGACCCAGCCCGGTACCCCACGAGCTCTGCCCGGGGTGGCGCAATCTGTGCTCAGCCCACGTCTGTCCTCGAGGGAGCAGGCGCACACCGGGTTGTGGCCTCGCTGGTGGCTGATGGCCCGGTCCAGGCCCCGGGCGCCGAGGGGCTGCCTCCAGGACAGCAGTGCTGGCGCGGGCGGACCAGGGGCCGGAGATCCCTGCAAGCCGGACTCGTGGCGGGGCGGGGCCTGCGGCACGAGGTTTGGGTCACGTGGGGGCTGCTGCGTTCTGATTGGAGGACCTGGGCGTGGCGGGGCCTGCCGCACGAGGTTCGGGTCACGTGGGCGGGGCGCTGGCGCGTTCTGATTGGAGGACCTGGGCGTGGCGGGGCCTGCCGCACGAGGTTCGGGTCACGTGGGCGGGGCGCTGGCGTTTTCTGATTGGAGGACCTGGGCGTGGCGGGGCCTGCGGCACGAGGTTCGGGTCACGTGGGCGGGGCGCTGGCGCGTTCTGATTGGAGGACCTGGGCGTGGCGGGGCCTGCGGCACGAGGTTCGGGTCACGTGGGGGGGTGGGCGCTGGCGCGTTCTGATTGGAGGACCTGGGCGTGGCGGGGCCTGCGGCACGAGGTTCGGGTCACGTGGGGGGGCGCTGGCGCGTTCTGATTGGAGGGCCTGGGCGGGGCGGGGCCGGACCACGTTCCCGCCGTCGCCAGGTCGCGTTCCCGGCGTCGTCTGTTCCCGCCGCTCCGCGGGGCAGTTGAGGCGGCCTCGACGCCAGGCCGGCGACATGCTGCGCAAGCTGACCCTCGACCAGATCAACGACTGGTTCACCATCGGCAAGACCGTGACGGATGTGGAGTTGCTGGGCTCGCCGCCCGCCTTCCCGGCCGAGGCGGCCAGGGACGAGGCGCAGCGCCGGGACTCGGCCCCCAGGTTCGGCCCCGCGGCCCAGGCCCAGCCGGCGGCGGCAGCGGCGGCGCCCAGGAGGTAGGCCGTGGGGGGGGGGGGTGCGCGAGGCGGGCGCCTTCCCCCAGGCCGCGTGAGCCGGTCCCCCCGCCCGCCGCCCCCCGCAGGCCGGCCAGTCCAGAGCCAGTCCAGGGTTCGGGGCCCTTTCTCAGGGTCCATTAGTAGACGTCATCTTGTAGAGCAGCTGGGGGGCGCGGACAGCCCCACGTGCCCCCATCACCCCAGCGGCCACGGGCTGGCTTCCAGGTTTGGGCGAGTAGGAGTAAAGCTGTGGCAAACGTTTCCTTTGATGCTCCTCCCCAGCTTGGAAGGGGCAGAGCAGAATTGCTTTTAAAGAACTCACTGTGGTAGTGGAAGTAAATTCTGGAACTTTTCAGGAACCGAAAGTGCAGATTTAAATGTCCTTATAACCGTACAGGACCAGTTTTTAAAATTTCTAGTCCATTGTGGACTAAGACTTTGAAAAATTAATGAAAAATGAAATTTCAGAGTAACGGAATGAAGAACAGACAAAACACAAGCTGAATTTCAAATACTACAGGGCAGCCCGGGTGGCTCAGCGGTTTAGCGTCGCCTTCAGCCCAGGATGTGATCCTGGAGACCCGGGATCCAGTCCCACTTTGGGCTCCCTGCATGGAGCCTGCTGCTCCCTCTGCCTGTGTCTCTGCCCCCCCCCCCCATGAATAAATAAATAAAATCTTAAAAGTAAAATACTATCATATTTAGCATACAAAAGGGTTTTGTAAAATTGCTGTAAACGTTTCAACTTTTGTAGGTAACTAGAAACAGATGACTAGAGACAGGCAAATAATGCCGAGGCTTGCTTGTCTGTGTAGTGCTTTGAGCCTGATGTGTAGTACTTCGGGAAGTCCCATCCTGGGACCTTACCACATACCTAGTAACCAGAGGTTCTACCTTGTAGTAGGTACTCAAATACAGCTGTATTACTGAGTCCTTGAAATAACCCACTGAGATTGATGGCATTCTCTTGATTTTGTAGAAATCTGAAGGAAACAGACTTGGGTGGTAAGGTAGCTTGCCTAACTTCCTGTGATTAATAGTCATGATAGGTGGAATGATTCACCCCTCAACAAAGAACACCGCTGGAACCCATGACTACCTTATATTACACCGGCAAAATCCTTTTTTTTAGGTTATAGATCCTAAAATAGGGAGATTACCTGGATTGTCTAATAACATGAACTTTAAAAGCAGAGACCGTTTCTGACTGGAGCCAGGGATTTGAAACATGAGAGGGACTTGACCAGTTGTTGCTAGACTGGGCCAAAAGGAAGCAGGAGAAGAATGTGGGCAACTGGGAGCAAAGATGGGATCCAGCTGACAGCTATTAGGGAAATGGGAAACTCCATCCTACAACATAAAGGAGCTGAATTTGGTTAACAACCAGAATGGAGCCTCTTGGAGTGAATGTAGTCCTGCCAACAACTTTTTATTTATTTACTTGAGAGAGAGAGAGTGAGAGACTGTCTCGGGGGAGGGATGCATAGTGGGGGGACAGAAGTAGAGAATCTTAAGCAGGCTCCATGATCAGTATGGAGCTTGACCCGAGGCTCAGTCATGATCAGAGTTGAAATCGAGTCAAAGGCTTAGCCGACTGAGCTACCCAGCCAGCATCTTGATTTTAGCCTTATGGGACCTTAAGCGGGGGATCTAGTTTGGTTCTACCTGAAGTTCTGATTTAGAGAAACTGTGAGATCATAAATTTGTTGTTTTGAGCTGCTGAATTTCTGAGTTTGGTGATTTGTTAGGGTAACAACAGAAAATAATACACTAGTACGGTTGGGATTGATTTAGGGTGAACTGACCTGAAAGCCAGTCTCAACTACACTGGCTGGCACACAGCGATGCTCAGATACTTGCGTTGAGCTTCTGGAGTTCAGTCCACAAGAGTCGTTAAATCAACTTTGAGTCATGTGAGTAGTGACCACTAGTATTAAATAAAAGTAAGGGGCAGTCTGGGTGGCTCAGCGGTTTAGTGCCACTTTCAGCCCAGGGCGTGGTCCTGGAGACCTGGGATCGAGTCCCACATCAGGCTCCCTGCATGGAGCCTGCCTCTCCCTTTTGCCTGTGTCTCTGCCTCTCTCTGTGTGTCTCTCGTGAATAAATAAGTAAAATCTTTTTTAAAAAAAAGAGTGAGAAATAGAAAATGTGAGACCCCTTAGCACCTTAAAGTATACTTTGTTCCAGGGAAAACTTTCCTATATAAACACTTCAAATAATCACATCTGGTGATTTTTTACCCAGTTTCTTTTACCTAATTCAGTTTTTCCTTCTCAATATGTGTCACGTGAATTGAGTGCCTGCCATGTTGAGCATTGTGTCAGGGGACACAGGTGGGACAAGTCTCAGTCCTGACAGACCAGAGAAATCCCATTTTATAGTCGAGGATCAGGTAAGTTAAGAAACTTACCCTCATTTCTCATGTTACTATATTACGTAGGATGGATGTTTGACTCCAGAGTTGCTTTTCAGTATCTGGGCTTTGCACAGATGTTCATGTATGTATGTGTCATTCTCCAAGGATTCTTATTTTCTGTTCACTCACAAAGGCTGTGTTTTTTAAAGACCTTTTTGTCTGTTTAACAGATTTAATTTGCTAGATCATTTTACCATTAATTAAAGTGTCCTGTATCTATGTGCCACTGGATTGGAGTGGCTGCCATAGAGAGAATAGGCAAGGTCAGAGAGGGAATGGAGCTGGGTCCAGAACTGTCTCTGAAATCACAGAGGACTTTGCTGCTTCATCTGAGGCCGCTGGGGAACCGTTGGAGGGCTCTCTCGTGTCCTGAGCAGAGCTGTGACGTGACCCCTGGCTGTAACAGTCACTGCCGTGTGGAATGGATTGAAGGGGGCCTATGGCAGAAACAGGGAGATCAGGGAAGAGTCTATTGATATAATCTATGACATCACCATTTCTGTGTCAGCTTGACTGGGCCATCGTACCTGTATTTGGTTCAGCATGATTCTGGAGGTTTCTGTAAATATACTTTTTGGATGAAATTAAGTTGAGGGATTTTTAGTAGAGCACATTACCTTCCAAATTGTGGGTGGGCCTTACCAAATCAGTTGAAGACCTGGCTAGAGCGAAGACTGACCTCCTGAAGCAAGGAGGAGTTCTGCCACTCCGTTCAGACTCAGACTGCAACTTTTCTTTGGGTTTCCAGACAGCGGGTCTAATTCTTTAAATCTCCTCCTCCCTTTTCTCTCTGTGTATCTGCACACAAGGCCTGTTGGTTTTGTTTCTCTGGAGAAGGCTCATTATTCTATCATCCAGGAAGAGAGAGGGTGATAGGTTAGACCAGGACTGTAGCAGTGGAGATGGTAATCGGTAGTGCAGTTTGGGTGCATTCCTAAGGCAAGGACCTTGTAGCTGGATCAGATACAGAACCTGAGTGGGGAAACAATCCGGGGTGACACCAAGGTTTCCGGCTGGGGCCCTGGAACGTGTTACCATCTAGTGAGAAAGGCAAGGCTGCAAGAGGAGCTGGTGTATGGTGAAACAGTAGGAGTTTGATTTGAACACGTTAACCTGACAACACTGGTAGATAACAGTAAACGTAGGCAGTCTGGAGTTGAGGAAAGAAACCTGGCTGGAGCCAGATGTTTGGGGGGTTAGAGGCTTTGAGACCGATGAGCTCACCCACATTATGGGTGCTGGATCCTAGGGGGTGAAAGCTGAGAGAGAAGAGGTCCAAGGACCCAAGCTTGGAGCCCTTTAACATTGAGAGGTTGACAAGCTGGAATGAACAAAGGACGGTGAGAAGGAACAGCTGGAAGGCTCTGAGGAAAACCAAGTGAGTGATCTTGTCACCCTCTTTTTTTTTTTTTTAAGGTTTTATTTATTCATGACAGAGAGAGAGGCAGAGACACAGGTAGAGGGAGAAGCAGGCTCTTTGCAGGTAGCCTGATGGACTCGATCCCGGGTCTCCAGGGTCACGCCCTGGGCTGAAGGTGGTGCTAAACCGCTGGGCCACCGGGGCTGCCCAGTCTTGTAACCCTTTAAGTAAACAGCTGTTTTCCTAGTATTCCTTCTGTGCCTGTCTCAGTACTTGTATGGAATTGCCTTATGTTGGGGATCCCTGGGTGGCTCAGCGGTTTTGCGCCTGCCTTTGGCCCAGGGCGCGATCCTGGAGTCCCGGGATCGAGTTCCGTGTCGGGCTCCAGGCATGGAGCCTGCTTCTCTCTCTCTCACTCTCTCTCTCTCTATCATAAATAAATAAAAATAAATCTTTTTTTTTTTTTTAAAGGAATTGCCTTATGTTGTTTTACCCATGTAACAACTTTGTGAGGGAATGGATTGTCACTGAATCTCCACCTCCTAGTGCAGGGCCTGACATACAGTAGAAACCCAGATACTTGTTTGTGTGAATGAAGCACCTTGGTAGATCCCAATTCTTGGGTGCTTATGATATACTAGAAATGAGAGTGGAGTCCTTGTCCTTTCCTGCCTTGACTGAATCATGAAATCAGCCTTACTCCTTTTTTTTTTTTTTTTTTTAGCCTTACTCCTTTGACCATAGTTGATTTCCCTAAGAGGTGAGTGAGTGTGTGTGTGTGTGTGTGTGTATGAGTAAGTGTAATCAGTGCAAATGAGACTATCAAGGCAACTATATCAATGCAAATGAAAATATCAAGGCAATGTTTCTAGAATAAGAGTACACTTCACTGTACTTTCACCATCCTGGACTAAATAAACCACCATTATCTCATTCCTGGATTATTGCAAAAGCCTTCTATTTTTATTCTCCTAGCTTCCATCCTTGCCCCCAACAATTTATTCTAGCACCTAGAATACCTGACGTGAGATAGATGGCTCAGGTAACATCGGTTGAATGAACAAATGAGCAAACATTTACTCCTATTAAAGTTCTTTGAGTAGATGTGTAACTAACTTTCTGTGAGTAGATTGCAATGCGGTTAAAGCATAGACTCTCATGGCTTGCCAGACCTTCTTCCGTCTTGCATCTGCCTAATCTGCGCTCTGGCCACACTGGCTTTTTTTTCTGTGTTTTGAAGACACTGGGCTCATTTCTGCCCTTGGGGCTTCTGCATTTACTCCTCTTCCTGGAGCAGTCCCCCTCTTCCCTGTCCAGTTTCTTCCCAGTCCAGTTTCTTCCCATGACTGCCCCCATCATTCTGGGCCCTGTTTCGATGTTTACTTCTTACAGAGGCCTCTTGTGGCCGCCACAGCTGTGGGAGTCCTCCCACACCTCCTCTCTCTGCCTCTCTAATCTCTTTCAACGTTTTCTTCCTCCTCTAAAGCACTTAACATGTGCCCCAAGTCTTTTGTTTATGGGGTATTTTTTGGCTCCTCCACCATCCAGGATGATCTTGATATTTCTGGTTTCTAGAATTGGCTGGCTTGGTGGTGGTGTCATTTACTGAGCTGAAGTGCTGTGTTTAAGGAGCTATGCTTTTTGTTTGTGTATGTGTGTTTTGATTCTTTGTTCCTTTCTTGATTTTTGTTCTTTTAAAAAACAAACCTCTATGACTCTGGTTGCCTGGGGGCATCCAAAAGGAGGTGTCAAGTAGGCAATTGACTGTATGCATTTGGAGCTCAGAAGACAAGGGAGGGCTGGAGGCATGCAGGGGGCCTGACCTGAATCTTTGCCCTCTTGTTCACTGATACTGGGCAAGACATTGAATGTGTCCAAGGCTGTGTGTTCATTTGTCAAGTGGGAATAATACTACCCACTTTTAAGGTAAGGATTGAGTGAGGGAATATACACGGTGCTTTTCACAGTGCCTGGCATGTGGAAGAACGACTTTAGCATCGTTAAATGGATTGGGCTGGTTAATAACGATAGCTTGTGAGAGCTTATTATGTGCAGATATGCAGAGTATTTCTATGTGGATTAATGTACCTACCTCACTATTTCCCAGCTAAAGCTTTTATTTTTATGTTTTGAAAAGATTTTATTTATTCATGAGACACATAGAGGCAGACACATAGGCAGAGGGAGAAGCAGACTCCCTGCGGGGAGCGTGAGGTGGGACTTGATCCCGGGACCCCAGGATCACATTTAAGCTGAAGGCAGATGCTCAACCGCTGAGCCACCCAGGTGCCCTCCTAGCTAAAGCTTTTAGCCCCTACATCAATAGCTTCTCTCTATAAAACATGCCTGAAGCTTTCCTAGTATTATTCTCCATTTGCAGCCCCCCCCCATGTTTTTTACCTTAATCTTCTTGCCAACTGTAGGTACTATAGGCAGTTCAACATACAGAATGGGGATCTGTTAATATTCAGGAAATTATTTGTGTTAAAATATCTATTTGATTTGTAGATTTTCTAGGAACAACTGTAGTTTAAATTACATACTCCAGTGCTCTCACAGGAAACGTGGTTATTTGGATATTGCCAAAACAAAGTGAGAGATGGAGACTTTGCATACCAAAATGCAGTTTATTTCTTCCATTCCCCTTTAGAGTCTAGTTCTGGAATTGATTACATCATGGGTGACTTAGAGCAGCATAGGGTTCCTGTTCTCCTGGACTAGTGGGCCATGTAACTATCTGCATCTTCTTCAGTTGCAGAAAGCTTTGGACAAGAGGAACTTAAAATCATCTTCTTCCTGTCTGGACAGAGAATGGTGCCTCTCAACAGTGTGGTGGGCTTGGTCACTTCGTGTGGTGGCTGATGGAGGTGCCTTGTAGGGAGAATAGTGTTTGGGGCATCCTTCTGGTCTATATCTCCTAATCCACATGGTGAGGTGGCCAGTTCTAGTGTGCATTTCATAGACAGACTCCACGTTTAAAACAAATTTTGTTCTCACCATTAGGGCAATATACTAAAATTCTTGTTCTGTATTCACTGCACAGTAAGCAATCATGCACTTCTGGAGACACTTAGCTCTACCTCACATAGTTTCCACTCTAAGACTTTTATGGTGATTGAAGAGCCATAGATAGCTCATGAAAACAATCAAAAGGGAACAGGAGTGAGAGGTCTTTTAGATCCACTTAGAGCTGGGTTTCCACTTACTTTGTCTTATGAAACACCGATCAGGTTGACACCATGTATGACAGGATTAAAGACTTAATTGGGCCCCATTCAGAATGGTGTAGATATTGCACAAGAATCCAGGAAAAAAGTCAGATAGGTTTCTTTAGAGTGTGTATTGAGTTTTAGTCTTGAATATTTTTTTTCTTTTTTAAAAGATTTTGTTTATTCATGAGAGACACAGAGAGCAGGAGAGACACAGGCAGAGGGAGAAGCAGGCTCCATGCAGGGAGCCCCATATGGGACTCGATCCTGGGACTCCAGGATCATGCCCTAAGCCCAAGGCAGACACTTAACTGCTGAGCTGCCTAGGTGCCCCAGAATATTTGCTATTTTCAATGAACCAAGTCTTGTTGTTGTTGTTGTTGTTTCCCACTGATATCTATGTGATAATGTAGACCGAGATTAAAACGTTATTAGTAACAAATCTGAGTGTTGAAGGAAAGGACTACTTAGACTTTCAACTGGGCATTATTTCCTCTGTCACTGCCCATCTTCCCCCTCCCCACTGAAAATGACTGATTTGGAGTGGGTTCTGTGTTATTGTAAAAGTAAGATTCATATCAATCATTTATTTTATTCTCTACATAGCTTCCTTTCAGAATAAAAGTTAAGGTTAATGTCTAATTTTCACACAGAATTTGTCCAGTCCATACTTGTTCTTGTGAGATGTGTTTGAGGTATAAGAAAATACTTCAAACATTTTTTTCAAAATGTTAGCAATCATTTTAGTTAAAAGTGTACAGTTGAATAAAACATTGCATTTTTAGAGTGGATAAAAAAGGAGCACTTTAAACACAGAATGCATAGTTAAAAACTACTTAACATCTGACTTTGCAACAGAGAAATTACATTACATTACATTTTCGTATTAATATTAAGAATTCTGCTTCTAAAGATGGCTATAAAAACTGCTCTGATTTATAAGTAACTTAACTTGATGGATAATAATATGGTAGGTTCCATATTCTATGTGAGAATGCTGGGAACCTGTTCTTTGTGGTTTTGTCCACATAACTGGAAATGGTGGGTATTTCATCTTTGTCTGAACTCCTGGAGCTTGTACCTGGAATCACAGAAGGAATAGGACAGTCCGTGTTCCCTGACTCTTCTGGGCCTTCTTGTTGGTTACCTTTGTCAGTACTATTTAGGAAATCTTTCAGAACTTGCTTGAAGATGTAGACTATTTCCCATGGCAGTACATCATTTTCTGCTAAAACTTCTCGAAATCTGCAGGGAAACCAGTAATGAATATTCAATTCAGAAATTTTCTTTTGTCATCTGTTTATCTCCAAAAATACAAGCTTAAGTAATGTAACCCTGTATAGTGGTTGCTCACCTTTTTGAGTAATCTGCACATTTATTTAAAATTATGCTTCTTTAGTAAAGAGATTCTGATTGTGATTTAAAAATATTTCCTAGCCAGTAAGATGTCAATGGATATTTTAGTCCAGCCTATCCTTGGGGATTTTGGTTGCTGGGTTTGATACACATGATTAAAGAATTTATATGATAGAATACAATTTCTAGTCTAGATGTATGAGTAACTTAGACTTGACAGTAGCAAAATATCACAAAAGAGAACATAGTATTTTTACCTGCTGAGAATAGTTCCAGTTTGACAAGGCTGAATTTGTGAGCAAAGGACTTCAAGTTGTCGTTGTTCAGTAGCTGGGATGGTTGTGTGGGGATTCTGATAGTTTCTCAGCCAGTTATAATCCACACCTGTTTTTTTCACTTTTTGCTCATTTTCGATCTCTTGTATTAATCTCTCTCGCTCCTTCAGATGCCACTTTAATTCCCGAAGCAGAGTCTTTGTCACTACATCGGAGCCAGGATAGTGTGTGGGATTGTAGGAATCATATTTTGGCCATTTCATCCAGCCAAAAAGTGGCATTTTTAGCCTATGGAAATATTCTCACTTGTTTATTTGCATAAAATGTGGTCCTGATGAGCAAATATGTTTCTTTACAACAAATTTGCTAGAAAAGTGCATGAGTTTTTCACTGGTTAGATATGCAGGTCAGAATAAGATTAGAGCATGGATTAAAGCTTTTCATTTTCTAAGTAGGTCAGTACCAAAAACCAAGGTTTGAAAATGTTTATGTAGCTAAGCAGAAACGAAACATACAAAGTCAGAGATAATCTCCAGACTGAACATTGTGTGAAAAATAACATTAATACTTGCTATTAAAAGTTCTTAGGAGGCTTTAAAATATTAACGTATAGGGAGTGCTATCTATAAACATACTTTTGACTTAGGTTTTGTGTAGAAAAGGTGTAAAGCGTACCTGGTAAGTCGATGAATCCGATGTGTTGTTGCCAAAGAGTTTGCTTGAATTAGTGATGAAGCTGTATTTTACTTGGGCATAGGTTCTCCCGGATATATCCTCTGTTGGAAGGAATAAGCCGCCTTATTATTTACCCACTGAAACTGTATTTGAAATAAGTTTCTATGTTAGGAATGAGGTTGTGATGTCTTCATTTAGAGAGAATGCTCATTAATTCACCTTGTAAGTAAGCTAGAAAAAATGACAAAAATAACTTACTATTTAATCTTCACAAATTATATAATGGTCTACCTTCTGAATGTTGCTCAGTCTATTTGAAAAAGATGCCGGCAGCAATGGGCTTCTGGTCCTAAATGCACTCAGACTGACTTTGGTGATGAAATGAGAACGATAGTGTGAGGCACCACGGATGTGCTCCCAGCTACGGTGAAGACTGTCGCATGGTGTGATGCTCTGCTGTGCATAGCTGTAGGTCACAGTTTAGTGCTGTATTTTTATGCCTGTAGAGCTCTAAAAATAACCACACTGCTTTTATTCTTCAGCTTAACTTTCAGGCCATCTAGAAGCCAGGTCACTGTCCCCTCCAATGAAAGCTGGAAAAACAGATCAGTCTTGATGATTTGCAAAATATCCATTCTGAGAAAATTTTTTATGTTTGAGGAAAATAGAGAATGCTGATATCTGTCATACGAAGTATTTAGTAAAGGTTTTCTGTATTCATTCTCTTTTAAAATAGTAGTTACATTTGTATATTTAAGCAAGTTGTATTGCCAGAGGATGTAAATGCTTAGGTAGGTAACTCTAAAATATGCTTTATGATTTCCTTAAAAACATAGCAAAAATGGATTAAGGTTGAGAAAAATAGAATATATAAAGATGAAAACAAAATTTTCTAATTCATTAAAGAAGGTAATTATATATATAAAAAAAGTAATTATAGTTTTTTTTTTTTTTTGGAACTGAAGATGAGACTCATACTTACTGTTGGGGCGAGTACCAATGCATAATGCTCTTTATCGTGCTGTTTTTGTTCAGCTGTTGTGTGTCTTTGGCTCAAGAGCGGACAGGTCTTTTACTCTCCGGTTCTGTGTTAGATGACTACCTAGTGGCTTTTCCTTTTATAACATTTATTTTTTTCTGTTGCTTTTTCCTGCAAATGAACCATAAAGATTAGACATGGCTTACATCAGCCCTGCATGTCATGCATGATAAGGAGTGATGTGTATGGTCAGCCTGCAGCTCTTATTGCTTGTGTGTGAGAAAAAGCCCCATGTCAGCATTCATTGTCTTCAACGGGAGGGTTTTCACATTACATTGTGTGTAGTATGAAAAGGAGAGGAATGGAAAGTTCATCATGACAGAAATGTCCTACCAGATTTTCTGCTAAAGTTACAATGAATCCTGACACTTCTCCCTTTACCACCTTGTTATTGCTTTAATTTTTATTTTTTTTGCCTCTGAGATAATAACATCCAATATATTGGGTGTGGAACGTAAACTATATTTCTTTCCAAGGCCCTCCACAGTCTTGTGTTATCCCTTCCTACCACTTTCCCTCTCACTCTCCCCTGGAGTATGTCTTGTTTCAGGCAGGCCTGATGGCCCTGACACTTGTCTCACACTGGCTCTGTCTTTTGAGGTATTTATTCTTTCTCTTTTCCATTTATCTACATCATAACTCTCTTTTCTAGGGCCCAGTTGAAATACCATCTAATGTTTTTCTTAGGGAAAACATCAGCATGTTTTCCTTGGCTGTACTATTTGTTAGAACTTGTAGAAAGATTGGTCTCTGTTCTTGTTCTCTTTCTCCCTTCTGTTTAGATTCTGCTCTGCCCTCCATTGGAATTGCTGGCTTTCAGTCACCTCAGCAGATGTTTGTGGATTATGTGGTGTCCTGATGCTGGCTGGGGACTGGGGGTGCAGTGGTGCACACGACAGACTTAGTCTGTCCTTGGGGAGAGGACCTTCCAGTGGGAAGACAGTAGGAGCACATGACTTGTCCAGTAGACTGATCAGATTACTGGGGTGGTTTAATCCACTGTAGGCCTCCCCCATTTCTATGGGGACGGCAGGGAAGAAAGCCTTTTTTGGGGAAGGAGTGTCCTTTTGGAGATTTGAAGATCAGTGAGCTAGTACACAAAGAGCTGCTCGAAGATAGTCTCCCTCCCCCAGGACACTTAGTTAGCACCTGTCTTGTCATTGTGACCACTGCTCTGGTCCAGCCGTCGCAGAGCTTTTCTTACCAGTCAGCTTACATTCAGCACGCCATCCTCTAGTGTGTTACTTGTGTAAACTTGTGTTTCTAGCACTCAGGGTATGCTACTGGTGTTGCTATCAAATGTATTTATTCTGTCCTAGCTCCTGAGACTGTTTGACATAGAGCCTAAGTATTCCAGTTGTGCTTTTACTACCATGTAGATGGAGAAAGTAGATATTTGGAGATCAGGGTAAGAAAGTACCTTTGTGTTAATCCTCCATGTTTATTAGGCTATAATCAGGTTAATTTGGATTTTTAAAAAAATATTTATTTATTCATGAGAGACAGAGAGAGAGAGGCAGAGACATAGGCAGAGGGAGAAGCAGGCTCCATGCAGGGAGCCTGACGTGGGACTCGATCCCAGGTCTCCAGGATCACGCCCTGGGCTGAAGGTAAACTGCTGAGCCACTCGGGTGTCCCTAACTTGGATTTTAGTAAACATTTTAGTAAGTTGAATAAATGAGTTGTTTCTAATGAATTGCAACGTTAGGATATTTTGTGTGGAAGACATGAAACTAAAACTATGAAACCAATGAGTTTCTCTTTTGGTCATTATCTTGATTTTCTGGGCTGCATCTTGTTAGCTGAATGGTACACAGTTTTCTAAGACTTGGAGTGAAATAGGACTGTAGCATTCATAGTGTGTGTTTGTATGTAAATTTTTAAGATGCGCAAGGAAGCACATAAGAAAATAAGTTTGGGAAGACAACATCTGGGGAACTTGAGGGCATACTGGGGAGCCAGGGAGACTTTGATATGTTTCCATCAGGGCGTTCTCATATGGTGTTCAGCAGCATTTGACAGCAGTGAAGGGAGGACTTGTTGCTGTAAGGAGACTGGTAGCCTTCTGTTTTTAATTCCTCTGCTACTGGATTTAAAGTTCTGGATTATTGGTTCGTTCTTTCGGCCCTTAAAGATGCAGGTAAGGGGTGTCTAGGGGGTGTAGTTGGTCAGGTGTCCAACTCTTGGTTTCAGCTCAGGTTTTGATCTCAAGGTCATGAGATTGAGCTCCACATCGGACTCCAGGTTCATAGAAGAACCTGCTTGGGATTCTCTCCCTCTGCCTTGCCCCCCAAATAAATAAATCTTCAAAAAAAAAAAAAGATGCAGTTAATATTTGAGGAAAAACTAAAACTGTGTTAATTTTTTTCTAGTATTTTCTTTAAAATATTTTATTTATTCATGAGTGACCCAGCAGAAGGCAGAGACACAGGTTGAGGGAGAAGCGGGCTCCCCAGAGGGAGCCCAATGTGGGACTTGATCCCAGAACCCTGGGATCGCGACTTGAGCCAAAGGCAGACTCTCAACTGCTGAGCCACTCAGGCGTCCTTTCTTTAAAATATTTTAATTAAAATACACTGATGTATGTACTTTTTAAAGTTAAAAATCAGGTTTATATTGGGTTGTGCATATGTTCTCAATTTACAGAAATTAACGTACTCCTATGCCATGTGCTGCAAATGTGTTTTCCTGAGTGACCGTTGCTTTTGCTCTCTAACCTTTCTAGAGACATTATTCATCAGCTTAAATGATAGTTTGCTTTGTTGGTCTTCTCCTTTTTGACTTCCTTTTTTGTGCTCTCGTTTATGGGTCTTCTCTAGTTCAAATTGTTGAACATCAGAGAACATTGTTAGCTTTACAGGCTTGAAAACAGAAGTGTCTGGGTTTTGAATCAGTTTGGAGTTGATTTGAGATTGATGTGAGGTGTAGGGTCAGACTTTTTGGTTCCCAGGGTGGATAGCCAGTATCCAAACTAAGTGGTCATTGCTCCGTTCTGGAGATTGTCCTCGTTCTGTATCCTGGGACCCTAGGGCTTGCAGGGTCCTCTGGGGAATGCAGTTGAGCAGCTATGTTTATTTATTTTTTTAATTTTTATTTATTTATGATAGTCACACAGAGAGAGAGGCAGAGGCATAGGCAGAGGGAGAAGCAGGCTCCATGCACTGGGAGCATGACGCGGGACTCGATCCCAGGTCTCCAAGATTGCGCCCTGGGCCAAAGGCAGGCGCCAAACCGCTGCGCCACCCAAGGATCCTGAGCAGCTATGTTTAGACGGCAAGTTCTCACCAGCCTACCTGTGGGGTTCGAGGTGTCTCGGGTTTTCAGAGCCATTGCATTGCCATCTGGGTCCGTCCTGCCCGCTGCCACCTGCTGGCCATTCTCTGGCTGAGCCCTCAGTTCTCAGTTCCTGATGAGCTGTTGGAGTCAGCACATGCTTGCACAGCCTTGGAGTGAGTCCAGTAGCTTATGGATGGCCTTGGTGTGTGTGTGGGGGGGCGGGCGGGTTTCAATTTCTTTCCTGTCCCGGAGTCAGCTCCCCTTTTTGGTACTCTGGCCAGAAGCCTGGGGTTTTATTTCTCTGCTCTACTACACGTTTGCTGCCCGTGCAATTGCCTGCATTCACATCTGGGCCTGAGCAGTGGGAAGACCCAGGAGGAAAGAAGGCAGTGAGGGTCCACCCTATCCTCTTGGAGAGAGTATTTCCCCTCCTTAGAGTTTGAGGCTCTTGCTGACCCCTGGAACATGAGAGAAAGGAGAAAAGATCCTTTCTTGCTCTCCGAGGCACCAAGGCACTTCTGGGCTGCTCTCTTGGCACCATGGCCTGGGTCTGCATATGCCAGGAGGGGATGGCAGAGGTAAACAGTGGCAGGGTGCCCCTGGTTTGCCTGCTGGTGCTCTGAATTCTGGTCTTCCTCCACTGTTTTCCCCTTACTGTGCTTTCAGAGACTCCCAACAACAGCCCACATGTTCTGTCCTGGCTTTATAGCTTCATTTGGTGAGGTGCAGTGTGTGTGTTTGGTCTTCCCAGCAGTGGGAACCAGGGAATCTTTATTGACTCTTGTTTTCTCATACCCAGCTCTAGCATGCCAGCATACTTCAGTGGCTCCCCCTTACCTGCTGCCACCCTTGTCCAAGCTTTGTCATTGTCTCTGGCCTTGGTTGTTGTGCTGCTGTGTTAGGTGGTCTCCCTGCTTCTGCTGTGTCTGCCCCTGTCACCTCACCCTGCTTCAGCTGCTCTGGGGCATCCTGTTAAAATAGTTCGATCTTGCTATTTCTGTGTCCCTGCTTAAAACCCATCTCAGCAAAAGCCAAAATCTTTATAATTTGTGCCAGCCTGCAGCCTGCCTCCTCACCTCCCAGGGAGCTACCCCCACTTCCCCGTACTTATAGGCCCCCCACTTCTTCCAGGCTCCCTGTGCCTCCTGACTCTTCTGGCATACTTGCCTCAGGGCTTTCCGATATTCTCCATCAGAGGACTTTCCCCTCAGAGGGCTGCACGGCCCCTCTTTTGCTTCCTTCTGATTTTTGCTTTATTTTTTTTAAAAGATTTTGTTTTATTTATTCATGGAGGGGGGGCAGAGACACAGGCAGAAGGAGAAGCAGGCTCCATGAAGGGAGCCTGACGTGGGACTCGATCCCAGGACCCCAGGATCACAACCCGAGCCGAAGTTGGACGCTCAACCACTGAGCCACCCCTGCATCCCTGATCTTTGCTTTAATGTCACTCTATCATCGTATTAGCATCACAGCCATCCTCCCCCCATCTCTCCTCCTGGCCGTGTTACTCTCTCTGGACTTATCTCTAACATACTGTGTTTTACTTTCTTTTCCCAACTAGACAGTAATAAGTCCGTGAGGATAGTTGGCCAGCTTCCTAGGGGGAGGGAGAAGCAGAGGGAGAGGGGGAGAGAGAACCTCAAACAAGCTCTGTGCCCAGCATGGAGTCCCACACAGGTCTTGATCCCAGAATGCTGAGATATGACCTCAGCCAAAATCAGGAGTCAGATGCTTAATTGATTGAGCCCTCCAGGTGCCCCTGGCAGCTGCTTTGTCCCAGGTACTTAGGACAGCACCAGGCATGGAGACAGCCCATAATTATTAATTTGTTGAATGTATTAACGAGTAAGTGTCAGGTAAACGGTAACCAAAAGAATGCTATCAACTATGAATATCCGGCAAAAGTATGATTTAATGCAAATAGCATTTTATTAAAGTAAATCTCATAGTTCAAGGACTGATACTGTATGGTTTTTTCTCTGACAGCAATTAAATTAGATATTGATAATGCAAACATAATTGACAGTATATTTTGCATATCATGCTGCAGTTGTCTTTTATTTTTTTTAACATCTTGGATATTTTTACCTATTAGTATGAATATAGCCATGGCAGTCCTTTAAAAGATACAAACTAAGTAGGAGTGTGCCGTAGTTTAGCCTAGCCCTCCCTTGGACATTTGTTTTCAGGTTTTAACTATCACAAACTTTATGAAAAGGTACTCTTCCTCCCTAGAGTCCTTTATACCCTTGCCTTTTACATTTTTCCTCCATATCACTAAGTATGTGTATCTGTTACGTCTTCTCCACTAGAGTGATGATGGTTCATGAGGTCAAGGACTTCATTTTGTTTCCTGCTGTATCTCTAGTGTCTCCAGCAGTGCCTTGCATGTGCTGAGTGTTCGATAAATCTTTGCTGAATAAATGAATGCCTCCATGCATGTCTGTGCATGTGCTTCCTTGTCTATATGTTGAAATACTGCTCTACTGAAGACACTGAGGGAAAAGTGTGGCTCATACGGGCAGATTGCCCTTTAGGATACCAAAGGGTCTTCCATTTGCCACTCTCCGCTGTGATCTGACAATATTCCTTCTTTCTGCCACTCTGAAGCAGGAAATTGGTTTCTCACTATTTTAATTTGCACCTAAGTGGTGAGTAGATGTGGAATGGAGCATATTTTCATTTGCTGATTGACCATTTGCATGTTTTCTTCTATGACTTAATGTAAAAGGAACTATTCAAAAATTCTTCTGGCACATGGGGTTTCTTGAGTTTTCAAAAGCAGTATACTAACACTGAATATTCTTTGCAGGCCGCTTAGCCGGAAGAGCTCAGAAATGGAGTATATTAACAAATACAGACAGCTTGAAGCACAAGAATTTGATATGTATGGCAGTGATCAGTCACCCAGCAGGCCAGGTAAGTGGGTATCTTTAAATATTGTAAAGTATGCTGCATGAGTTATTCACAAATTAAAACATTCTTTAAAGTCTTTAAAAAATGTAATATTTTGGTCAACAAAGAATTCGTATTGCTAGTTCAAGATTTTTTTTTGAGAGGGTGAGTGTATGTTGGACTCAGTCATTTTTTTCCCTTTTATTTTTTTTAAGATTTTATTTATTTATTCATGAGGGACACAGAGAGACAGGCAGAGACACAGGCAGAGGGAGAAGCAGGCCCCATGCAGAAGCCCAATGTGATACTCGATCCCGGGACTCGAGGATCATGCCCTGGGCCCAAGGCAGGTGCTAAACCGCTGAGTCACCCAGGGATCCCTTTTCTCTTTTAAATACAGTTTCTAAATAGTCTTTTTTTTTTTTTTTTTGAAATACTAATAGTAGTCCTTTACCTTACTATTAATTAAAACTACTTAAAATTAAAAAAATTTTTTAGTGATTTTATTTGACACTCAGTGTGGGGCTCGAACTCACAACCCTAAGATCAAGAGTTGCGGGATCCCTGGGTGGCGCAGCGGTTTGGCGCCTGCCTTTGGCCCAGGGCGTGATCCTGGAGACCTAGGATCGAATCCCACGTCGGGCTCCCGGTGCATGGAGCCTGCTTCTCCCTCCGCCTGTGTCTCTGCCTCTCTCTCTCGATCTCTATGTGTGACTATCATGAATAAAAAAAAAAAAAAAAAAAAAAAAAAAAAAGAAAAAGAGTTGCATGCTCCACCAATTGACCCAGCTAGGTGCCCCTCTAGAATTACCTAAAATTTTTATTTAAAAATTATTATAGTTTTTTGAAACAATAAATGCATTAATTTTTAAATAATGAATGTATAAAGTAAAAATTTCTTCCTAATACCTGTTCCCCTGACCCCCCACGTGCCTTGGGTATAACTGTTTAGTGTTTGGATTAGCTGCTTATTTTCTGTGAGTATGCAGTTTTTTTTTCCTCAGCTAGTTATCTTATTAGCATCAAGCTCTATTTGTATGACAGAAGTCAACTTTTGATTTGTTGCCTTATCATAAACTTTCTATCAGTTTATTAAGTTCTGTCTCCTGTTTTTCTATGTTATGTACTTCTCAGACTCTGGGGCAGAAGTTGAAGTTAGAGGAGTATTTTCCTTTCCTTTTTTAGCCTTTTTAAAAATTGCAAATTACAGTCCATACATAATAGTACATTAATCTGTTTCCTTGGGATTTATTTGGGCTTCTTGACAGTACAGAATATTTGTATCTTTCACCAGTTCTGGAAAAATCCTGAGCCATTATCTGTGCCCCACTGTCTCATTTAGTTTTGTTTTCTCATTGTTTGGGTCACTATACTATATTCAAGTTGATTTCTCATTGCTTATGTTTCCCCTTAAAGCAAAAATCTCTTGAGTTCTTTGCCTTCATCTCTGTGTTCTTAACCTTATGTAGGCATCCTCATTACGGTGTTCCCTCACTTAAGTGCCCTTTGTTGTGTATTTTCTCTACTGCTTAGTTGCCCTCAGGAGGAATATTTGTCTGACAAGTCCAGTACACTATCACCAGAAGTGATAGTTCAAAATGTGTGTGCCCCTTGATCCAGTTTTTACCTACATTAAGAAAAGTACAGAGTTGTACATGTAAGAGTGTTGATTACTTCACTGCTTGTCTAGGGGAAGACTTGGAGGTTTCTTAAATGTCAGTGGACAGAGGATGTGTAGTGGAGTAAAATCTTCTGTAGAAGCGTGAAATAGCCATATGTGTTATTATGCAAAGATATCCATCATCTAATCTTGCCATTTGGGGAATTGTATTAGTTTTCAGATGACTGTGTAATGTGATCCTTCTGGTTACACCCATATGTACTGACCCTGGGGCATACCACCTGCTGCTCCTGGAGTATGCCATATGGGATTGCCATTGTCTGAAAGTAGCTGGGTTACCAATGAATGCCTGCAGTTTGAAGTGTCTGCTCTAGTAACTTGATTTGGATTAATATTTGGAACTGCTATTTGCTTTCTCTGTCTCTGGCATCTTTATATTTCGGGAATTTTTCAGCAGGCAGTCACATAAATTACAGCTTTGACTACATTCAGAGGATTCATTTAGTGACCAGTATTTGTCACGGTGTGTCCCAGGGACTGTATGAGGTTTTGGGAATATGATAAGTAATAATTGATCCCTCCAATCACAGAGATTATCATTTAATCATGTAGTTACACAAATAAATGCTTTTAGAAATAAATGCTCTGAAAGACAGCTCTATGGGGGCCTGAGACAGGGGTTTCTGATATGAGCTGATATATCAGAAAGTAACAGCGGAGCCTAGAGCTGAAGGATTATAGAAGTTACCTGGGCAGTGTGAAGATCTGGGTAGAGAGAGTATGTAAAGAGGGTCTGTGATGAGGAGGCCTGGTGCTCCATCCCTTAAGCAGACATTGTTGCTGGGGAATCGAGAGTGGAGGTGGGCGGCCTGGGCATGGTTAGTTGTAGGCTGGTAATAGCACCCCTCCCCAAGAAGTTTACATCTGGATCCCCTGAATATGTGACTCCAATACCTTCAAGGATAAAAGGAACATAAAAACTGGGATGGGGAGATTGCCTTGGGGGCCCCAGTGACATTACAGGGTTCTTAAACAAGGGAGGCAGGAGGATCTAAGTCAGTAGGAGATATGACAGTGGAAGCCATAGGTTGGAGTGATGTGAGAAATGGGCCCACAAGTCAAGGAATGCAGGTGGCTTTTAGAGGCTGAAAAGGTATGGGAACAGATTCTTTTCAGAGCCATGTTTCAGATGCAGGAAACATCCATATAGCACCTTGTGCTTAGCCCAGTGAGATGGGTTTTGGACTTGTCTTTCACAACTGTAAGAGAGTGTGTGTTGTTTTAAGCCACTTAGTTTATTGCAGGAGTAGTAGAGAACTACCTCGGCTGTACTGGATGGGGCTGGATGAGACAGAGGCATGGCCAATGACAGAGGCTGTGGGCCATAGCTAGGAATTTTGGTGTTGATACTCAGAATAGTGGGAAGCCATTAAAGGTTCTAGGTTAGGGGTGCCTGGGTGGCTCAGTTGGTGAAGCATCTGCCTTTCGCTTAGGTCATGATCTTAGGGTCCTGGAATCAAGCCCCGTATTGGCAGAGGGGTGGTGTCCCCTGCTCAGTGGGGAGTCTGCTTCTCCCTCTCTCCTTCTGTCCCTCCCCCTGCTTATTCTCTCTCTCAAGTCTTTAAAAAACAAAAAAAGGTTCTAGGTTAATCCTGGGATAAGTGTGAATGGAGGAGGAGGATGTCATATGATTAAATCCGTGTTTTGGGAAGACCACTGTTGTCCTGTTGGAGAGGAGGTCAGAGCAAACGGATGAGAGTTAAGAGGGGTGGTCTTGCCCAGCAAGAGATTTGGTGGTGATGACTGTCTGATGGCAGTCGGGCTGTGGTGGGGGAGGGGACGGATGGGTGGGCATGGGATGGACTGCACAGGGTATGGTTGGATCTGGGGCCAGGGAGGAGAAGGGGCCATGGGAGGTATGAAGGTGCTGCTCCAGGTTTTGAGGTGCCTCTGGAGCATTGGGGAAGAGAGATGAAGTTAATACGTGTGCATGTGTGTGTACACACAGCTGTTTCTGTCTCTGGGTGGGTCTGTATTAGATAGAGCCAGGAGGTCACACCCATACCTCCAGAACCAGTCATGCACCATGGATTATATCCAGTTATAGAATACTTAGTTTCAAAGTACTTTTGATTTTGATGTGATACAGATATTACTTCATCTATATAAAAGTGTTTTAAAAATTATTTCTAGGGAATCCTCTTCCACTATTGGTGGGAATGCAAGCTGGTGCAACCACTCTGGAAAACAGTATGGAAGTTCCTCAAAAAGTTGAAAATAGAGCTACCCTATGACCCAGCAACTGCACTATGTGTATTTACTTCAAAGATACAGATGTAGTGATCCGAAGGGGCACATGCACCCTGGTGTTCTTAGTAGCAGTGTCTACAATAGCCAAACTATGGAAAGAGCCCAGATGTCCATCCACAGATGAATGGATAAAGATTAAAGACGTGGTGTATATATACAATGGAATATTACTTAGCCACCAAAAAATTGAAATCTTGCCATTAGTAACGATGTGGATGGAACTAGAGGGCATTATGCTAAGTGAAATAAGTTGGAGAAAGACAATTATCACGAACTCACTCTTATGTGGAACTTAAGAAACAAAATAGAGGATCATAGGGGAAGAGAGGAAAAAATAAAACGATGAAATTAGAGAGGGAGAAAAACCACAGGAGACTCTTAATAACTCTAGGAAAAAAACGGGTTGCTGGAAGGGGGATGGGGGTGGTGTGGGGTAACTAGGTGTGATGGGCATGAAGAAGAGCGTGAGTGATATAATGAGCACTGGATGTTATATAAGACTGATGAATCACTGAACTCTATCTTTGAAACTAATATACTATGTGTTAATTGAATTTAAGTTTAAAAAATTATTTCTAAATATAAATCCAAGAATGCACACTCAGTGAGTTTCTATAAATTGCATTAGAATTGTTTTATATAGTTAAAGGTATGTTGTTTTTAAAAATTGAGATCTAGGGATGCCTGGGTGGCTCAGTGGTTGAGCATCTGCCTTCTGCTCAGGTCGTGATCCTGGGGTCCTGGGATCGGGTCCCACATTAGGCTCCCTATGAGGAGCCTGCTTCTCCCTTGGCCTGTGTCTCTGCCTCTTTCTCTCTCTTTCTCTCTCTGTGTCTCATGAATAAAATCTTTTAAAAAAAAATTGAGATCTGATGGCATTTCTGAATTGGTTGAGCCTGATCTCAGGTTGTGGACTCCTGCAGCATTTTTTTTTTTTTTTTTTTTTTTTTGCTTTCCTACAACAGTTTTGAGTTGTCCTGGGATGATGTCTTCAGCTTATGATTAAATGCTACTTCCTTTTTCACGTGGTGATATTTTTAGTTGTTTTCATCCTACTCCTAGCTTTTCTTCTGATTTTAAGAGAATGGCTTGTATGAAATATATAATAACTGCAAAAGAAAACCCGTTATGTTTAATTTTGTATTCAGAATGCCAGTCAGTACTTGAAAAAAGTGATATATGGGGACTTATTTTGAAGATTTAATTTCATGGTTAAATCAGTAATGCAGTAATAAAACTTATTTTCTGTAATGCATAGTGTCTAAATTTTAAGTAAAGAAATGTTATATTTTGCAGTTCAAATCCAGTACATACTGGTTGGATAACTGCAGAATTTTTTTGTTAGATTTTTGTATATGCTTGATGGGAATATAGTGGAGTGACTTAGTGAAGAGAAACTAGCAATTTTTATGTTTTCAGTTTTTTTCTGTTCATGTGAAATATTTTAATTTTTTAAAAATATTTTGGGGGATCCCTGGGTGGCTTGGCGGTTTGGCACCTGCCTTCGGCCTAGGGTGTGATCCTGGGGTCCTGGGATCGAGTCCCACGTCGGGCTCCCTGCATGGAGCCTGCTTCTCCTCTGTCTGTGTGTCTGTCTCTCTCATGAATAAATAAATAAAATCTTTAAAAAAATATTTTGTTCATGAGAGAAAGAGAGGCAGAGACAGAGGCAGAGGGAGAAAGCAGGCTTCCTGTGGGGAGCCTGATGTGGGACTCGATCCTAAGACCCTGGGATCACTACCTGAGCAGAAGGCAGACACTCCACCACTGAGCCACCAAGGTGCCCCTAAAATATTTTAATGTTAATAACAGGATAAAATTATAATAGGAAAATAAAAATTGTGAATTTTGGGCTTAAGGTAGTTTTCATGACACTTTTGCTTTTTAAAAAATTAATTTATTCGTGACACTTTTGGATTAACTTTGCCCTTTGTAGATTGCTGGCTTGCTCTAAATTATCCATTTCCTTTTCCTTGAGAAATTAACCATGATGCTTTTCCTGGTCACCTCCCTTTGATTTTGTTGCTGATGCACAGATTAAAGAGCCACAAGGCCGTGAATGTTTCCCTGTTTGGTTTCCTGTCCCCCTCTGGCGGTGGATGTGGAGGCAGGACATGATTTGTGCTGGGTGTGCTTCAGCCAGTGACCTAGAAACATCCAATGTGTTTATATTCCGTGGAGGAAGGACTCAGGTTTAGACAATAGATTTAAGACTTTCAGAAGTTTTTTCTTGTCAGATTTCTTTTAGGTAGCAGCCTTCAGAATGCATGTAATCAAGGAATGTAAGTTACATCAATGTTGTCAAAGTAATAGCTAGGCTAGAAGCACAGTAAAGTGAGACTTAAAAGTCTCTTCACAAACAACATAGCTGCTGCCTTTTTGTAATTCTTAGAGTCTTTGTCACCTTAGCGCTTCTTTGTAGAGCTCCTCCTGGATTTGTCAATCCCACTCTCCCTACTGCTTGTTCTTACATCTTGCAATGGCATCCTGGCTCAGTAGCCCCGGCTGCTGTGTGGATTCTCATCCCTCTCCTATATTATATTTAAAAAGGCCTATTACTGATTGATAAACCTACCAGCATCAAGCATGGGAAGGTGTTTATTTTTCCATTTTTGTAAATATCTCAGTCCTTACCTTTGTGGGTTGGTCTGGATACCCAGCCACCATTCAGAGTTTTAATAAAAGAACTGTTGGAACCATTTTTAAATTAGGAACTATCCAAGACATTGAATTTTGCTCCAACTCAAGTTTGTCAGGTAGTGTTAATTCTAAGGACTCCTTCATTGAGAGAGCCTTCTGGAGGGGTGAGACCAGGTGTAGGTGAGCCACTTAGGAAAACAGCATGGCATTAGTGGGTGTTCTTTAAAAGCTGAGAAGATTGTTGGGAGGAAAGCGAGACAGGAGAATGGAAGAAGAATGCATGTTTTTGAGAGTCTGGCAGCCAGTTGTACTGAGCAGAAGATCAGAGAGCAGTTGAGGGCAGGACTAGGAGTGTTCTGGTGCGCTAGGAAGAGTGCTGTTGTCCACCAAAGAGCTACCTTTGCTCTGAGAGATTTTAACAGATGTGGCTTCTCTGTTTTTAAAATTTGGAACAAGTACTACACATCTTGACTCAAAAATGGGAGAATAGCTTTATTTTAATTATTTATGATTAGACTACTTATGACACAATATGTGTCAGGTGGGAAAGAATGGTGGTAGAACACAGGAGGGGAGGAGATGCTGGGGCAGAGAAATGAAGGGCTGGGAGGGAAAGGGAAGAAGGGGGGCATTGGGGAAGATCTGAGGAAAGGGAGTGGGTGCTAAATTTTGAAGAGGTGGGAGCCTTGAAAGAGGGTTTAGGAAGTAAAAACTTATTTCCCAATAAAAATTTGTATCCCATGAATTTTGATGACTTGTCAGTTTGTCAGGTGATGCCTTGAGGTCCAGAATTTATAGCATTGCTGGAGAGAAGGGGATGCATTTACAGGAGGATGCTAGTGGTCTGAGTGCTGTATTGTGCATCTTTATCAGAGTCAGGTTGCTCCTTTTCAGGATACCTGTAGTTTGTAAGTGGCATTTGGTGTCTACCACCAGTTTATTATAGTAGTAAGGAACTAGCACTTAACAAATTGGTGCACTATATTGAAATTTCAAATAAAAGTTTGTTCTTTAACTGTAATGTATTATTAACCTTAAAAAATAAAACTGCCAGTTATCTCACCAGCAAAACATGGATGTATCCAGGAATAACAGAATTCCCATCCAGGATGAGTGATGGGAAAACCACCTACAGTCCTGAGGACAAAGCACAGGAGGCTCTTTTATGGGGCGGGTGGGGGGTGTTGTAAACAGAAAGTCCATTGAGGAAACTGGGAACTCCTTCATGTAGAGGTTTTTCATTGGCTGGGCTGAGGCAGTCACTCATTGGCTGGCTGGACCATCTGTCATTGGCTGGGCTGTTGCCAGGCCAGGAGAAAACCTTCCTTCCTCCTGCTGGGATGGTAGCAGTGTGTCCAGGAGCAAGGGGCACATCTTCCTGTGGGGTCTGCAGTGGTCAGTGAGTGGTGGGAGTGAGTGCTCTTGATGCCATTCTAAAAGGCATCATTTTACTAATTTTCACGTTACTAAGTGACAGTTACTGTGCTTTGCAGGCTTTTTTTTTTTTTTTTTTTTTTTTTTTTTTTTTTTTAATTTTTCACACACACAGAGAGAGAGGCAGAGACATAGGCAGAGGGAGAAGCAGGCTCCATGCACTGGGAGCCTGACGCGGGACTCGATCCCAGGTCTCCAGGATCTCGCCCTGGGCCAAAGGCAGGCGCCAAACCGCTGTGCCACCCAGGGATCCCCGCAGGCTTTTTTTTTTTAATTAATATTTTTATTTATTCATGAGAGACACAGAGAGGCAGAGATGTAGGCAGGAGGAGAAGCAGGCTCTCTGCCTGGAGCCTGATGCGGGACTCAATCCAGAATCACACCCTGGGCCCAAGGAGGCACTTAACCACTGAGCCACCCAGGCGTTCCTCCCCCCCCCCCCCCCTTTTTTGGCAGGTTTTTAATCTAGAAGATGGTGCTGAGCCTACCAGGTTGATGGCTGTGATGGAAGTGTAAGAGTGTGCTCGGGTGTAAGAGTGTGCACAGCTTGCATAAATGATTGATAGTGGATACTGAGGGAATTTTCTGGTTACCATGCTTTCAGTATTAGCCTGTAGAATGTACTTCTGCATTTGTTTGTGTATACGTGTATATGCTGTATATAGATTAGACATAACTTTGGGTGGTTTACCTTTTCCTTTTTCAGATACTTAATAGCATTGCATTTCTTTTGTCTGAATACAGGTCCGAGGCCAGCTTTGACTAAATTAAACAATATGACATGCATCCCAGAGACACATTATAAATACCCTGATTTGCCTATAAATCGATGTAAAGAAGAGGTAAAATTATTTTTGTCACATTATAAGTTTTCTCTTTGAATAAATGCCTGAGGTCCAACCTTTTGGGGTTATAGTTTGAAAGTGACAAGGTGCCAGGCAAACACCTGGCATGTGCCAGACTCCAGAGCAGACAGAGGGGCATGTGTCTGAGCTGCAAAATAACCGTGTTGATGGTCTTCCTTTTGGCTCTGTTTTCAGTTCAGCTTTCCCTTCTCTGAGATAGCTATATGTAAACACGTGCTGTCTCTGGGAGAGCAGCTTCTTGAAAAAACTCACTGCCAAGTCTTTTTATAAAGTAATAATGCCCCCTTGCCACAGTTCTCTTTAGCATTCCACTGGCTCTTTAATTGATCAGTCATTGACATACCACTTTTTTGAACAGTACTGGGCCAGATATTGCAGCAGGATAACGTTTTTAATTAGTTACACGTTGTTATTCTTTTTAAAATATTTATTTATACGAGAGAGAGAGAGAGAGAGAGAGAGAACACAAAAAGGGAAGAGAGGGAGAAACAGGCTCCCCACTCAGCAGGGAGCCCAACTCGGGGCTCTATCCCAGGACCCTGAAATCATAACCTGAACCAGAGGCAGATGCTTAACTGACTGAACCACGTTAGGTGCCCCTAATTACATGTTATTAAACCAGGTCAGAAATGAGTGTGTTGAAACCTTTAATATGTTAGCAGAAGGATCAATTGCAGATAAAACTAAACCATTAATATTCCAAATTTAAGTTTTTTGTTTTAGTGAACCATACAACTTTCGTAGATCTTTTTTTTTTTTTTAAGATTTTTAATTTATTCTTGAGAGACACAGAGAAAGAGGCAAGAGACATAGGCAGAGGGAGAAGCAGACTCCATGCAGGGAGTGTGATGTGGGACTCAATCCTGGGACTCCAGGATAGTGTCCTGAACCGAAGGCAGACGCTCAACCGCTGAGCCACGCTGGCGTCCCCATAGATCTTCTTTATTACGTTTTAGAGGCCTATACTCTAATTAATTTGTTAATTCTCTAACCATAGCAATTGCCAGAGAGATGAGAGCTTAGATAAATTTAGGATGGAGTCAGGGAGTGGTGGGTAGGAATTGGATTGTAGTTTTAAAAATGCTCCATACAGTCTGTAAGTGGAACAGTGGAAGTTAATTGTTTGAAAATGTATCTGCATAACTTCAAATGAAATTTTTTTAAGAATCTTTTTTTTAAAGGTTATATTTATTCATGAGAGACACTGAGGGGCAGAGAGAGAAGTAGGCCCCCTATGGCCCCCCGATGTGGGATTTGATCCCAGGAGCCCGGGATTACAACCTGAGCCACCCAGGTGCCCCTCAAATGAAATTTTAAAGCCACCTGAGGGTAGTAACAGCAGTGCTTTCATATTTCTCAGGACAATTACATAAGGTTCATTACAAAATTATAAAATAATAGGCATTTAGACTTAGCAAGAGCTATAGAAATCTTTGAATGTTTTCATTTTATTTTAAATATTGAGAGAAAATACAAATGGGGGGAAGGGCAGAGGGAGAAGCAGCCCAATGGGGGCTTGGTCCTAGGACACTGAGATCATGACCTGAGCCAAAGGCAGCTGCTGAACCGGCTAAGCCACCCAGGTACTCCAAGTATTTGCATTTTTAGATGGAGATGTAGAGATGTGGAGCCCTGCAGCTGACCCAGTCTGGATTTCTGTAACTGTTAGCAGTTCCTGTGCTCATAAGTCAGATTGATTTTCACAGTCGCAGTCATCTGTAGCCTTCTTACTCTCTCTTATGGTATTGAGATGGTTAGGTAATAACCTGAATATCCTCCCAAGGTAAAGTTTTTGGCTTATAGATAATATTATATGTCATTGTTAATTTTGTGGCCATTTCAAAAGATTCTTTTTTTTTTAAATTCTAGGTTATTTCTCTGATAGAAAGTAATTCTGTGGTGATTATACATGGTGCCACGGGTAGTGGTAAAAGTACTCAGCTCCCACAATACATCCTGGATCATTACATTCAGCGCTCTGCCTACTGCAACATTGTGGTGACCCAGCCTCGGAAGATTGGAGCCAGCAGTATTGCCAGGTGGATCAGTAGAGAGCGGGCCTGGACATTAGGTGGTCTGGTAGGTTATCAGGTGAGATTGAGAGCGAGCCGTCTCCCTCCTTGTGAACTTTTCATTCCATGTAAGTTAATGACAGAATGTGGTTATTTTTGGCAGAAATGGAAGTGTAACCAATTGCTTTCAGAGCAGAACTGTGGTGTAATTTAAAAAATAGTGAAACTGAATTTCTTAGCCAATTAAAAAAAAATTCATCCATTTGAGAGAGAGCACACTTGAGCGTGCAGGAGTGCATGCGGGGGGGGGGGTAGGGGTAGAGGGAGAGGGACAAAGCAGACTCCCTGCTGAGTATGAAGCCTGATATGTAGCTTGATCTCAAGGTCCTGAGTCAATACCAGGAGTTGGATACTCAACTGACTGATCCATCCAGGTGCCCCCAAAATAGTGAAACTGAATTTCTTGATAATTTCGGTTTCTTTCTCAGTTGAACAAGAAAGAAGTGAGAATTCTCAGACATTTAAAATTTCGTATGTGGATATCTCCATACACTGTCGTCTTAATGTAAAAACAGTACAGAGAATAAGATATGACTAGAAAAGCCACATTCTTCCCACCCCCTGAAAAAGAGAAGGAAAAAATCCACTTGAGAACAGTTTTTGTTTTGTTTATTTTTTAAAAAAATATTTATTCATGAGAGACACACACATAGAGAGGCAGAGGGAGAAGCAGGCCCCATGCAGGGAGCCCGATGTGGAACTCGATCCCAGGACCCCAGGATCGCACCCTGGGCCAAAGGCAGGTGCTAAACCGCTGAGCCACAGGGATCCCCTGTTTTTATTTTTAAGTAGATTCCACATGCAGTGTGGAGCCCACCATGGGGCTTGAACTCATGACTCCGAGATCAAGACCTGAGTGGAGATGAAGAGTCAGATGCTCAACTGAACCACCCAGGTGCCCCAAGAACAATAGTTTTAATTAGGTCCTATATTTTTTATTCCTTTCTTACTTATCTCCAGTATAAAATGGACATAATAGCTTTTTTTTTTTTTTTTTTGGTAGTTGAATGCATACCACTTAAACCTGAAAGTTTTCTCCTTTCTCTTTTCCTTTCCTTTTCTACTTCTAGGTGGGGTTAGAGAAAATAGCAACAGAGGACACCAAGTTAATTTATATGACAACGGGGGTCCTTCTTCAGAAAATTGTTAGTGCCAAGAGTTTGATGGAGTTCACCCATGTCTTCATTGATGAGGTAAGTACTTTTACACACCTCTCTTTTGATACTCATGTTCTTACTTTGTTGCTTATTTTTAAAATCTTTATTTACTCATGAGAGACAGAGAGAGAGAGAGGCAGAGACACAGGCAGAGGGAGAAAAGCAGGCTTCATGCAGGGAGCCCGACGTGGGACTCGATTCTGGGACTCCAGGATCATACCCTGGCTGAAGGTGGCGCTAAACCGCTGAGCCACCCAGCTGCCCCTCATGCTCTTATTTTAGTAGAGAACACTGCAAATTACCATACGTGTTCCCTACTTGTAAAGTGTTGTAAAGTACTGTGGGTTGATATCTGCTTCATGCTATTTATAAATGTTGATTTTGTGTTTCGCTCTCAGTTCTACAATGCAGCCGTGGAGGTTGGGAAGTATGACCAGATTCCTTGTTTAGGGTGGGCTTGGCAGACTACAGCCCTCAGGCCAAATTGGTCACCTGTTTTGTAATTAAAGTTATATTGGAACACAGTTTCGCTTGTTTATGGACGCTGTTCCACTGCAGTGGAAGAGATACATGGCCGCGTCTGCCACCATGTTCTGCAAAGCTGGACATCTTCACTCTGTCTTTTACAGGAACAGTCCGCCGACCCCTGGTTTAGAGTGTTAGCTACATCAGACATTTAGAAGAACTTTACTTTTTTTAGAAGAACTTTAATTGTATGTAGGTATTTTGTGTGCATCACAGATACTTTCCATCTAGTAAAACAAGGATAAAAGTGTCTTTTTTAAAAAAAGACTTATTTATTCATGAGAGACACAGAGAGAGAGAGAGAGGCAGAGACCTAGGCAGAGGGAGAAGCAGGCTCCCTGCAGGGAGCCCGATGGGGGACTTGATTCAGGATCACGACCTGAGCTGAAGGCAGACACTTAACTGCTGAGCCACCCAGGTGTCCCTTATTTTATTTTTATTAAAGATTTTATTTGAGAGGGGGGAGAGAGAGAGAGAGAGAGAGAGAGAGAGAGCGCGCGCGCATGAATATAGTAGAGTAGGGGCAGAGGGAGAAGCAGACTCTCTGCTGAGCAGGGAGCCAGCCATGGGTCTTGATCCCAGAACCCTGGGATCATGATCTGAGCCTAAGGCAGATGCTTATGCTTAACTGATGAGCCACCCACGCACCCCTAACATGGTTTTAAATTGCTAGGAGGTGTTTGGGAGAATAGAAGGTAGAAAAATGATCTCTTGTTCTTTGCAAAATATTGTGAATTGACAGTATGGTTCAGGATTTTTCTTTATGATTTTTGATATTTTTGAGTGTCTTGGGATTAGGTAGAGCGGAAATGCAGATTTTCTGTGTAGTTCATCCAAGCAGCATTTTTTTTGAGTACTTGCCTCATCAGGTGCCAAGGTAATAAAGATAGGTAAGTTGAGGTTTCTCCTTTGAGCCATTTTCCTGTGGAGACAGATAATGTGCATTTACATTCTATGGAAAAGGCCAGTGGCAGGGAAGAGGGCTGTGGGCATCCCAGGAAGAGAGGGTGGGAGAGGTCCTCAGGGCGGGAGAGGAGGGAGGCAGGGCAGCCTCAAGAACCCAGGGAGAAGCTGGGTTATTCAGGTCAGAGCGTGAAGGTTGCAGGGAGCTGAATGCTGATGAGATGTCACTTTGGGGCTCTTCACTGATGAGTATTTTTCCTTCTCAAGAGGATGTGTGTTGAGGAGGTGTTCTGAAGTCTGTTGATAGAACGAAATAAGAATTAGATTTATAATGGTGTTTCTAGGGCAGCCCCGGTGATGCAGCGGTTTAGCACCCCCTGCAGCCTGGGGTGTGATCCTGGAGACCCGGGATGGAGTCCCACGTCAGGCTTCCTATATGGAGCCTGCTTCTCCCTCTGCCTGTGTCTCTGACCCTCTCTGTGTCTCTATGAATAAATAAATAAATAAATCTTTTTAAAAAAATAATGGTGTTTCTAGGATTTCCAACCATTACATGAACAGAAACACTTTCCAGCTGCTCTTTTGTTTTTTTTTTTTTTCTTTTCTGTTGTCCTTTCTCAGCTCTCTTTCAGTGAGGAGTGAGGAAGGAACAGGACCTAGAGCAGACATGGCTATAGAAAAATGACTGGGGATCCCTGGGTGGTGCAGCGGTTTAGTGCCTGCCTTTGGCCCAGGGCGCGATCCTGGAGACCCGGGATTGAATCCCACATCGGGCTCCCGGTGCATGGAGCCTGCTTCTCCCTCTGCCTATGTCTCTGCCTCTCTCTCTCTCTCTCTTCCTGTGACTATCATAAATAAATAAAAATTAAAAAAAAAAAAAAGAAAAATGACTGGATCATTCACACAAGGGGGAAGGGAGCTCCCTCCTTCAGCCTCTGTAGCTAATCTCTCGACTTTAGCAGTGAAATGTCCTGGAATAGAATCTTCTTGTCCCCTTGTGTGTTGAAGTATCCTGGCTAAGTGACAGACGAATGGGATCTTGGTAGAATAAGCCCCACATGACCTGATCCTTTGCTGTGTGCTGGTTCTGGGGAGGGCAGTGTGGGGGAGGCTGTGGGAGCTGGGGTTCCTCTGGTGGGCTGTCCTGAGGGACTTATTCAGAGAAGAAGGGGGTAGGGGAATAGATGCTTCCTCCATGCCCAACTGAGCAGTAGAGTTTTGAGTGAACAATCCAGGGGTAGTCCCCTTGACCATTTCCCCAGTGCTCCTGTAGCTTGTCCTGGTGGCCTCAGCTCATAACCTGGGTCTGCTTGCCCTCTGTTTGACCTAACTGTTCCAGAGCCATCCCTTGCCCACCCTTGGGAACTCTAGCTCTGCACATCATGGACCAGATAACACTGCTGGCTGGCCACAGCTTTCACCTTGTACTTACTTGCTAAAATAAGTGTAACTTGAGACCAAGGCAAGAGTGTGTGACTGGCCAGGGGTAGTATGGGGAGGCTGGTCTGGTGGTTCTCTGTGTCAGGGACAGTTTGGGGGTGATTTTGGGTTGTAAAGTGACCTGGGGTGCTTATTGGTATTGAGGGCCCAAGGATGCTCAACATTACTCTGCCCACATCAAGGTAGAGCCCTAAAGAGAAACACTAGGCTGGGGTGGGGGCGAGGGGTCAGTGACCCACATGACCTCTCTTGTGCCCTCTGGTTTGCAGGCCAGTGTTCCCGGCTTCCTCTTCACCAGGAGTCCCATCAGTCCTAAGGAAAGGCCTTTAGGCAGGGAGAGAAAGCTTGTTCCCTGTCTCCTGGGTTTGCCATTAGAACCACTTCCCTCTGTTGGGCTGTCACGGATGTGTTGCTTGATATGTGGGGTTCCTCACTTTTTTTATTTTGTAGGTTCATGAACGAACTGAAGATATGGATTTCTTGCTGCTGGTAGTCCGCAAACTTTTAAGAACAAATTCACGTTTTGTGAAGGTAAGTTTGATTTCATGAGTACAGAAATATTCAGGATTAAGGTTTGTTATTTAGTTTTCTCTTTATTTTTATAGAAACAATAGAAAACAGTGACTCTTAAAGTTTGTTGTCACATGTACTTCTCCACATCTTGCTAGGAAACTGGCTCGGGCATTTTCTTAGGATCGGAGTATGGAATACTTTATGGTTATTATGTTGTATTAAAATCTAAAATTTTCTCCAGGCAGAAAATGATGTAATAATAGTTGACTCTAATGAAATGCTGGGTGTTGAAGCACTGCTTTTGGTTGAAAAATTACCATAATTTGAAGGTATGCAAGTACATCTGCAATCTCTGTGTTAAAAACAGCATGAGAGGGCACTGAAGCTCCAAAGTGGTTATGTGCGCTACTGGTTTAGAGACTTAGGTTTTGAGTTATCTGAAAGTCTGTGGGGTGGTGAGCATTGTTTGCATCTTAGGCAAACCAAAAGGAACAAGGTGTGAACTAGAGACAATAACCAAGGGCTATAATGATAATGCATTCTGGACACAGGCCACCCTGTCTGGTGCTGGGGGGCCGGGGGCAGGGGGGAAGAAGGTAGGGAGGGGGCTGGTGGGTGGGGGACAGCTTTCTGAAGGGCAGCTGGAGTTGGGGGTGTGGTATCGTCATGTGACATCATGTGACACCATCATGTGACAGGGGTTTGCTGCTGTTTGTTGGAAAGCAGTTGCTTTCTCAACATAAAGTGTCTTTTCTTCAAGTGTGTCATCTATTTATTTGCTTAGGGGATCATTTCTTCTCCTTGCCACACCCCCAACATGGGGCTGGCAGCCTCTCACCTGCTGGACACTAAATGAATGGAACCTGACATCTGCACTTGGTTATCTTATCATTTGAGGTGATTGTAAAAAGAATACAGGAATTTAGGTATCTTATTCCTTTTTGGACTCTTGGTGATGACATTAAAGATTGTTGGACAAATTGGGGCCTTTCTTGGTTGTCATTTTAAGACTTTTTATTTTTAGATATTGACTTAATTACACTTATTTAGTTTTCTCTAGGAAAGAAAACTAATCATACTAGTGGATTTAAAAAAGTTTTGCAGATAGCCTGCTGCAAGTGGTGCTCCAGAGTTTGGTACTTACTGTATAAATTGCAGCAAACCATTGGTTTCAATATTTTCTTGATTTATTAAGAAACATACAAAGCAGAATATTTTCTGGGCCAAGAAATTAGAAGTCAAGTTCTAGATGGCATTGTACTAAGTTTTCTGAAATGCTCAAAAAAATTTTTTTTTTATTACTTTTTAAATAGCTGCTGTCAGAGACTTAGATTCAGGAGCCTGGGTAGATGGGCCTGAAGGTCTGCCGCACAGACATGTCAAGTTTCCTGGCTCTGTACTGTCCCTGTAGCTGCTACCCTGTTGCTACCACACTCAGCTCAGTCCCACCCTGGACAAGCAGGTGTCTTGGGCAGGCTGCCAACTTGTCCGTTTGGAGGAGAGGCTGGTGGCAGTGTGGAATTGTGGTTGGCCTGAGCAGTCTGATTTGGCCTGATGTCCTTATGCTGCCTCAACAGAACAGAGGCCCTGCATGTGATTAGCCTCACTGTCCTTTGGAAGACAGTTTAGAGATCATCTTCTGTGATTGGCTGTGCCCCTCGGGGCACTCTTACACCCAAGTGGCTTCTCTAAGCCTTCCTTCCAATATCAAGCATCTCATCTTAAAGTGAATTCTGGTTAATATGCTTTCTACCATTTGGATCTATATGTCTAAGGAGAAAATAGGCATATTTTGCATACCCAGTAACTGCTAATGCCTATATAAAGTTGTTACTGGTCAGCTAAGATGTACACCATAGAGATCCTACTTGCTGGGACACAGTGGGTAGTCAGCAGCCAGCAGACAGTTGTGTTTACCCCTCAGGAGCATATCCCAGGCTGATGGATGCTGGACATCCTTTGTTGAGCTGCTGCTTGTCTAGGGCATATCTGGTGTGCTGTGGATGCTGCTCCTGGCTTTCATGGCTGGCTTTCTTAAAGGTGTCATCCATATTGGCTTTTTGGCAACCGCAACACCTACAGTGGGTCCCCAAGCCTCTTTGTCCTGCTCAGGTCTGGACTGGTTTCTCTTGGCTTTAAGCCAAAGTTTTCTGACTCCATGTCTGTCTCTGCTGCTTTGACTCTGTCACTTAGTAACTTACTCTGTTTTATGTTACAAAGTTTCCTTTTATTTAATATTTATTTTAAATTTATTTAATCATGAGAGACACAGAGAGGGGAACGGAGGGAGAAGCAGGCTCCCATAGGGAGCCCAATGGGATCCTGGGATCACGACCTGAGCCAAAGACACTCAACTACTGAGCCAACCAGGCAACCCACAAAGTTTCCTTTTAGTTAAATGGTTATAACTTAGCTTTATTGGACATGTAGTTTCTCACTTGATAAAATAAGATAGTAAATAATTAAATAGTAGAAGGTGGTATCTCTGAACATTCTTTAAACTGTAATAATGGATATTACACTACAGAGTAAATCAGTGTATTCTAAAGTTTTGAGAATTATTAAAGCAGAACACAAGCTGGTCATTTTAACAGTACTTCATCTCAGTTATTATCATTTTATTTGTTTTAATAGTTTCTCTTGTTCTGTAGGTAATCCTAATGTCGGCCACCATTAACTGTAAGGAGTTTGCAGATTACTTTGCTGTTCCTGTTCAGAATAAGATGAACCCTGCATATGTTTTTGAAGTGGAAGGAAAGCCCCATTCAATTGAAGAGTATTATCTTGATGATTTGGGGCACATTCATCATGGCAGGGTATGTTGGAGTGCATTGTTTCTTTTATGGTGAATGTACTTTTGTGTTTGATTAAACCCGTGCTCATCAGCTGCACAGATGTTTAACCATAGCAGAGAAGTCCAAACCAGGAGGAGATAAGTGAGGAGTCTAGAGAAGAGTAAGAGGAAGGAAGCTCTGTCATTTGTTGTTGTAAACTGTGAGTGTATGAACATCCACATTGTATATTCTGGTGAAAATTATTGGACTGGCTTTATACTTTGTTGATGAAAAATGTCAGATTTTGGTCATCTACAGAATGTAGATTCAGTTAGGGGTGGGAGGTAATTTTATTTCAAATATCATTTTGGGGGTGCCTGGGTGGCTCAGTGGTTGAGCCTTTGCCTTTGGCTTGGGTTGTGATCCTGGGGTCCTGGAATTGATTCCTACCTCGGGATCCCTGTAGGGAGCCTGCTTCTCCCTCTATGTCTTTGCCTCTCTATTTGTCTCATAAACACATGAGTGAATGAATGAATAAATAAAATCTTCTTAAAAATTTCATTTTGATTAAAGTGCGTATATTTTTGTATTTTTACTTTTTAATATTTTTAAGATTTTGTTAGAGGGGGAAGAGAGCACAAGCAGAGGGAGGGAATGGTAGACATAGGGAGAGGGAGAAACAGACTCCCCACTGATCAGGGAGCCCGACGCAGGGCTCGATCCCGGGACCCTGAGATCATGACCTGAGCTGAAGGCAGACACTTAACCACCTGAGCCATCCAGGTGCCCCTAAACTATTTCTTTTAGTATGAACTATACTGCTCTAGACTGAAGGAGGGTGTATTGTAGGGGAGAAGAACTGTGATAATGTATTCCTATGAACAGCTGCGGTTGAATCAAAATTATTTTTGTGTGAATAATACATTCACAGGTTTTGAAAATCAAAAAGTATGAGCAAGTGTAAACTATCTCCTTCCTACTCCTGTCCTCTGCCCAGCTTCCCTGCCAACAAGAGGAAACCGCTGTTACTGATTTCTTAGGAACCATTCCATAAATTGGCATGTCTGTATAAGCAAATGCAGACATACTGTTTCCCCTTTACAGAAAGGCAGTGCTCCTTCCATGTCCATCTTGCGCCCTCATCCACTCATATCTTTTCCTGACAGTATGTAGGTTCTTCATTCTCTATTTAGAGCTTTATTTTGTTCTTTCAAGTGTATATGCCATTCTGTATCTCACTAATCTCTGGTGTTTCTGGACTTTTTTTTTTTTTTTTAATGTTTTACCTATTTATTGAAACAGAGCAAGCACAAGTAGGGGGAGGGGCAGAGGGAGGGAGAAGCAGGCTCCTGAGGAGCAGGGAGCCCAATGCTGCCCAGATCCCAGGACCCCAGGATCGTGACCTGAGCCAAAGTTAGACACCTAACTGACTGAGCCACCCAGGTGCCCCACTTTTTTTTTTTTTTTTAAAGATCTATTTATTTATTTAAAGTGGAGGGAGGGGCAGAGGGAGAGGGAGCAGACTCCCCTCTGAGGGTGGAGCTGGATGCCGGGCTCTATCCCAGGATCCTGAAATCATGACCTGAGCTGAAACCAAGAGTCAGCCCCTCAAGCAACTGAGCCACCCCAGTGCTCCTCTGGACTTCTCTTATTAAAAACACTGCTGCAGGAGAACAACTCCACACATGTGACAGACAGTGTATCTTGGAGGCCAGGCTTTCTCAGCCTTAGCAGTTGACATTTTGGGCCAGTTCCATGTGGTGGAGGCTGCCCTGTGCATTCGCTGTAGGATGTTTATAACAATATTTCTGGCTTTGACCTACTAGATAAAAGTAGGGCCCCCCTGTTGTGACAACCTAAGATGTTTACAGACAATCATGGGCAGTAAACTGCCTCTGTTGGAGACCCTTGTGTAGTTTATGCCTTTTTAGAAAATAAGCTCCTGGAAATGGAATTGCTGGGTCAGAGAGTTTACCCATTTATAGTTTTGATGGGTGGGGCCAAGTTGCTGTGTGTAGGAGTTTGACTCTTATTACAAACATCCGTGCTATGGACATGAAGAGTAGTGACTCAGTGAGTTGGCTGACTAGGTCCCACCTGATGGAAGAAGACACATTTTGTCAAATCCAATCACGTTGGGGGGGAGAGTGGGGATGGCCATTAAAATGTAGCACATCGGGATCCCTGGGTGGCGCAGCGGTTTGGCGCCTGCCTTTGGCCCAGGGCGCGATCCTGGAGACCCAGGATCGAATCCCACGTCGGGCTCCCGGTGCATGGAGCCTGCTTCTCCCTCTGCCTGTGTCTCTGCCTCTCTCTCTCTCTCTCTGTGACTATCATAAATAAAAATAAAAAAAAAAAAAAAAAAAAAAATTTAAAATGTAGCACATCTTTTTTCCCAGCTTTTTAAATGTATATTTCAAAAAAAAAAAAAAAAACCAAGAGTAAAAGAATTTTATAATGAATATCTCCATGTCTATCACCTAGATCCTGTAGTTCACATTTACTTTGTAGGATTTAAAAAAAAAAAACTGTCAGAACTAAAAAAAAATGTTACTGTAACTAAAGTTGTATCTATTTAGATTTTACTGTTTTTTTTTTTTTCCCCCCCTTAATTTCCTTTTTCTATCCACATTGCTTTGAGTTGTCATGTCTCCTTAGGCTTGCCTGGGCTGATGGTTTCTCAGATGTTTCTTATTTTTGATGGCCCTGACAGTTTTCAGGCATACAGGTCACATATTTGTAGGATGCCTCACTCGGGAATTTTCTGATGTTTTTCTCAAGAGTAGACTTGGAGCTCTGTGCTTGGGGATGAAGACCACAGGGGTAAAGTGCTGTATTGTCATATTGTGACCACCAGCATGGCTCATCCCTGGTGGTGATGGCCTTGACCTTCTGGCTAAGGAGGTGTTTGCCAGACTTCTCCCTGTAACGTTACTGCCCCCTTCTTTTTCACGTGTGTGTGCATGTGTACCTTCTGTACATTTGGTTGGTTGGTTTGCTCATTGCCTCTCAGCCCTGCTGAGATGTAAATAGGGTAAGGAGGAACATGTCTTCTTTGCTCTTTGGAAACCAGTCACCAAATGCAGTCCAGATTCAAGGTGGAGGGGAAAGGGCACTTGTCACATTTAAAAATCTTACATTAAAAAAATATATATATTTCTGCATTTTCTGACCCATTCTGGAATGTGAGAGTAGCCATGGTTTACAAGTCTCTCTAACTGGCCGTTAAGTGTTGGAATCATTTAGATGATTGCTTACGGATTTGCTGAGGAGTTGTCAGGCCTGAGCTTTGCCCTCTAAGCCCCTGTGGCCCGGGCAGCCAGGGCTGCTCACCATCCTGTGGCTTTTGTGTTCCACAGACTGGAGAATACCTGGTGTTCATGTTCTATACCAAATATCCTGTTTGTGGTACTTAATAGGTGCTCAGTAAACATTTCAGTGAATGAACAATCAAGACCTAACCAGATATTAACTTGTAAGCCTTACCAAAGTGGTGGGGTTTTTTTAATTGAAGTTCGATTTGCCAGCATGTAGTATAACATCTAGTGCTCATCCCATCAAGTGCCTTCCTCAGTGCCTGTTACCCTGTTACTCCAACCCCCCAGCCCACCTCCTCTTCCACAACCTTGTTCATTTCCTAGAGTTAGGAGTCTCCCATGGTTTGTCTCCCCCAAAGTGGTGTTTTGAATAGATTCTGCTACATGGTTTTTGGAGTCAGAGGACTTTTGTTAAAATTCTAGGTTTATTGTTACTACTACCGTTGTATTACCTGCACATACTATCTACTGCATTAGGAGAAGCAGCCTTCCATCCTTGGAACACCAGTTTTCCACCCTTCCCACCTTCTTAGGCACCTTCCCTGATTCACTGTTTTCCCCTCCTTGCATGACCTTCACCAGCTCCTCCTCTGTCCCTTTCTTGTCCCCATTTAAACAACTCTCTCATTAGGTCCCATGTTTCTCACAGCTTTTGGCAAACTGTGGGAGCACCCGGTGTTTGCCCTGTGTCCCTCTTTTTTTAAGATTTTATTTATTTATTCATGAGAGACCGAGAGAGGCAGATACATATGCCAAAGGAGAAGCAGGCTCCCCATGGGAGCCTAATGCAGAACTCAATCCCAGGATCCCGAGATTGTACCCTGAGCTGAAGGCAGACGCTCAAACACTGAGCCACCCATGTGTCCCTGGTTGTTTGTTTCTTTTTAAAAGTAAACTCCACAAGCACTGTTGGGTTTGAACTCACAACCCTGAGATCAAGATTTGCATGTTCTGACTGAGCAGTCAGTCACATCCCTTTGCCCCCTGTGTCTTGTGGCCTGGCTCCCACCGCCTCTGCTCTGATACAGCAATGCCCGACATCACTAGGGACCTCCTTATGTCAAGAGCATCAGCCCTGAACTTACCTTGACCTCTCTGTAACATTCAGGACTGTTGGCCACTTTGATTTTCTTGGAAGTCATCCTTCCTTTGGGGCCGGTGTTGTCCTCCTCCTCCTTCTTTTTTTTTTTTTTTTATTTTTTTATTTTATTTTATTTTTTTTGGTGTTGTCCTTCTGTTGCCAACTCTGGCTCTTTTCAACAACTTTTAAAGAGTCCTTTTCATTATTTATTTTCAACTTTTTCTGCTGAAAAATAAACCCACCCTGCCCTTAGAAAAATACATAAAACGTAAGTGTGCATTCTAATGAGACTGTGGAGGGAGCCTCCGTGACCTGCAGCCTAAGTCCGCAGCTCCCCATGTGGGGTTTTGGAACCATGCCCCTCTGCCCTTCAGCAGGGCTTTCAGGTCATCCTTTTTCTTGGTGTGCGGTAATCAATGTAAGGGGGATGGTGAGGATGGTGTGAAGCAGGTGCTCATTGCCTTCTTGCCCCATGTGGGTGCCCAGCTAGCTGCCTTGGCACCATTCGCTTCCCACCACCTGGAGTGCCCATTCTTGCATGCGTCTTGTTCTCCTCCTGGGACTGGCTGGCCTGTGGTATGGTGGCAGAGGTGTGGGCCTCCGGCCTCTCCACATGGGGCAGAAACACTGCAGCTTCTGCCTCCTGTTGACAGAGTCCTGATTGTTAAACACTTCAGTGCAGGAACGAGGGTCCCTGGTTCCACCTGTAGGAATAAAAGTGCTTCTCTCCACATCTCTATCCCTGTTCCCCACTTGGTTTTTGTCAGAGCATTCCGTCTTACTCAGAGAACTGGGAAAATTGTCTGTTGTTGGCCTCTCTCACACATGGAGGTAGACAAGTTCAGCAGTGGATCGATGGGCCTGGAACCTACTCCTTTGTCCTTCCTTTGTTACCTGAAGTCTGCTTGGAGAAAGCTTGGCCATGTTTGGTATCTTAGTTTGTGTTTAAACAATATTCTTTGGGCTTGGCTCCTAGAACTAGGTGAAGTTACTTTTGAATTGATGGCATGTTTTTTCTGCAGTTTGTGTGTAGGAAATAAGTTCTAGATGGTTGTGAATGCCACATTGGAGTTTGTGAAAATTGTACTTTTTTTATATTTCTATTTTATACAATTGTATTACAGTTATTGTTTGGATAAAATATAAAATGATTTCAAGTAAAGGTTGAACAAGAATGGATTTATTAGGCATGCTTCTTCACAATTATTAAGTAAAAGTCAGTTTGTCATATTTACATTAGTAGGATTGTAATAATGAAAATTGATTTATTACTACTTGACTCAATTTACTCTAAAAATTGGAAAAAAAGGTTTGTATTTGTGGCTACCTTTAAACTACTACCTTTTAAAAAATATTTTTATTTATTTATTTTTATTTTTTTAATTTATTTATGATAGTCATACACACACAGAGAGAGAGAGAGAGAGGGAGGCAGAGACATAGGCAGAGGGAGAAGCAGGCTCCATACACCGGGAGCCCGACGTGGGATTCGATCCCGGGTCTCCAGGATCGCGCCCTGGGCCAAAGGCAGGCGCTAAACCACTGCGCCACCCAGGGATCCCTACCTTTTTAAAAAAAAAAAAAAAAAAAAAAGATTTGATTTATTCATGAGAGAGACAGAAAGAGAGGCAGAGACACAGGCAGAGGGAGAAGCAGGATCCCTGCAGAGAGTCTGATGCAGGACTTGATCCCTGGATCCCCCGGGATCACAGCCTGGGCCAAGGGCAGGTGCTCAACCACTGAGCCACCCAGGTGCCCTCTACTTGTAGACTTCTGATGTGTCCTTCACAAAGTCAAATACAATGCCTTGTATATATACTTGATAAGTAAAATGATTAAATAAAGCCTTCTTACTCATGGTGCAAGAAAACCCAATGTGGCTATGAAATTTATTTTGTGGAAATTATGCCACAACCATTGTTTGTGCAGGATATGGTAGAGAGAAAAGAGTCTTATGCAGTGGTGGTCTTGGTCCCATGAAGCTATTAGCTCAGAACAGTGATGCCACCTCCATTAAGATGACCTCTAGCATTCTGCAGAGCTACCTGTAGGGCAGTTTTAAGTTAGCCGGGCTCAGTGTGGATTTGTTTTAACACACAGTATGGAAAGAGCCCAGATGTCCATTGACAGATGAATGGATAAAGGTGATATGCTATATGTTCACAATGGAATATTACCCAGCTGTCAAAAAGGATAAATGCTTAGCATTTACAGTGACATGGACAGAATGTTGAGTGAAATAAGTCCATCAAAAAAAGTCCATCAGAGGCAATTATATGATTCTACTCATATGTGGAATATAAGAAATAAAACAGGATCATCGGGGAAGGGAGGGAAAAATAAAATAAGACAATCAGAGAGGGAGTGAAATCATAAGAGACTCTTAATCATAGGAAACAAACTCTAAGGGTTGCTGGAGGGAAGAGGGATGGAGGGATGGAGTAAATGGGTGATGGGCATGAAGGAGGTCACGTGATGTGATGAGCACTGGGTGTTCTATGCAGCTGATGAGTCACTGAACTCTACTTCTGAAACTAATATACTATATATTAATTGAACTTAAATTAAAAAATGTAAAAAAAATAAAAGTAGTTTAGTGATCTCCTAAACCTTGGCAGATAGATGACATGGTTATATTCTTACTGTAAGTTGGCAGAGGTACATGGGATATTACCTGTTCTTAGTCCTTATAATTATGATGGTGTTGACATCTCAGGATTTTCCATTTAACAGGGGAGGAATGCTGGCGCTAGGATCAGAAACTCCTCTGGGTTCCATACACATTTGGAGCAACTTACTCTGTCTTCAAACTAGATTTCCAGATACACATTTCACTTCTATGTGTTTGGACTCTGACTCTATTCTTGGTCCAGTGACGGGTCAAGGATGTACTAGTATGTACTGTTTATGTTGAGAGCCTTGAGTAGAGCTTGACACTTAGCACATGCTATTCTCCTGGCTGCAAATGATATTCTTATTTGTCACAGTGATGTATTAAGGGATCACCCTTCCAACCCCAGAATCCCCTTGTAATCTTGTTCTGATATTCCAGCCTTTTCTTTTCCTGTGTTTAGCTTTCTCCTCATGTCCTGGAAGAGCCAGTGATTCCTAAGAACATCTATGAAGTTGCTGTGTCCCTGATCCAGATATTTGATAACTTGGATATGCAAGAGAGTGGGTAAGAGATGCTCTACATGGCAGTGTACTTAAAGTATGATTTTTTAAAATGTGATATTCATTTAGAAACTTTTTAGTATTTTTATGACATTAAGGTATAAGTGTAGATGCTTTTTCCAGTAGTCATTGTATATATTTTAAAATAATGTTAGTACATTGCACGGTTGTTTTTTTTTTATTTTTTTGATTTTTTTTTTTTACTGGAAATTTCCACTTTTAGGTAGTTCAAACCAAGTACAGTTTTAAGATGGACAGTTTTAGAAGCCAGTAATCACAGCCCAAAGAGGGAATGGTTTCCAGACGTGCCAAGTCCTGTGACTTCTAGTCTGAGGCAAAACTGAAGGGGGGATCAGACTGGGAGGAACTGTGAGAGCCTGTCTTTGCCTGGGTGTCTGTTTGGAAGCTCTGCTTCCAACCTCCAAGTAGGGTTCATTGTCACCCATTCATTCACTCGTTTGTTTAGCTGGGCCATCGGAGTCTGGAACATATTTTCCCTTAGGAACTTTAAGTGGTGGTTAGAGTCTGTAATTTAAAAAATATTATACTGTTTTATGGACCTTCCTGTGCTTGTTTTACTATAGTAGATAAATATAGTTTATCTGTTGGGAACAACAAATACAGAGAATGTATTGTCCACCTCCTCACAGCAACTGGAGCGTGACTGTGGGTAGCATGGGGAGCTGGTCTTACAGGCCTGACACACACACCCATGCCTCTCTCCTTTTACTGTTCCTTGCTAAGTGTAAATATCTGTGAAGTGTAAAGTTATTCATGGCCTTACATTCCTCTGGAACACGACCTGAAAGTGAGTCGGCTATAATCCAGTCTCCTGTCCTGTCCAACTTGCTTGCAGTTGTGTATTATTTTAGCTCCATTTCTGAGCTTCCACCAATTTTTGTTATTTTTATATCATCTTGTGTTTAGATTTACCCAATATATATCATTTTATTTACTCATCATTGTCTCTTGCATCTTAGACGTTCCTTAGATCATTTTCATTCTTCCTAAAGTACATCTTTCAAAAGTTTAAGAGTCTGTTAGTAAACGTTCTCAGTTTTTATTTTGCTAAAAATGTCTTTATTTCACTCTTGTTCTTGAAATAGTTTTGTTAGGTGTAAAATGTAGGTGGTTTTTCCTCCTGCTTTTTCTAATTTTTTCATTTAAATAACTTTAGTGAGATGTAATTTGCATACATTAAATACACTCATTTTTATTTTTCATTCTGTATTTTGATGATGTTTTCACAGATTCTGGCTTCTCTTACTGCAGTGAGAAGTCACCTTTTGGTCTAGTCCCTCCTTGCAGGAATATTTGCCCTTTGGCTCTGGCTGACTTGCAGTCACACTCTTAGTCTTAGAGGATCTGTGGTTTGACTTTTGTGAGCAGGTGGGGTTTCTCTTCATTGATCTTGCTTGAGGTTCGGCGGGCTCACGGAGTAGGAACATTGGTGTCTCTTATGGCACCTGACAGCCTTTCATCCAGTAGTGTGAGCATTTGCTGATGATCCTACCACATGGTGGTTTAATGTGATTGTTCTTTCTTATTCCCTGAGATTATTCTATAAAGAGGAATTTCCCTTGTATTACCCTGCTTCTTTCTTTTAATATCAGTGACTCATGGATTTTTTTCCTTTTAAATAGACTTATTTTTTTAGAGCAGTTTCAGGTTCACAGCAGTATTGAAAAAATTACAGAGTTTCGAGATATCCTTTCTCCGACACATGCACAGCATCCCCTGTTGCCAACATCTTGCATGGAGTAGTACCTTTGTTTTGATTGACCCATCTTCACCCAGAGTCCATAGTTTACTTTAGGGTTCACCGTTGGTGTTGTATGTTTCATGGATTTTGACAAGTGTATGATCACATGTATCCACCACTGTGATATCCTGCAGAGTGGTTTTTTTACTGCCCTTGCATCCCCTATGCTCTATTCATCCCTCCCTCACCCAGAACACATGCCAACCATGATCTTTCTACTGTCTCCGTAGTTCTGCCCTTATTGGGATGCCACGTAGTTGGGAATCTTACAATATGTAGCCTTTTCAGATTGGCTTCCTTCACTTACTGATAAGTATTTAAGTTTCCTCCATGTCTTTTCGTGGCTTGATGATTCATTTCTTATTAGCGCTGAACAAACAACACCATCGTATGGATTGACCCCAGTTTATTTCTCCATCTACTGAAGGACATCTTGGTTGCTTCTAGGTTTGAGCAATTACGAATAGAGCTATTGTAAATATCTGTGTGCAGATTTCATGTGCATTTATGTTTTCAACTTGGGTAAATATCAATCAAGGAGTGTGATTGCTGGATCATGTGGCATATATATATTTTTAAAAGATTTTATTCATTCGAGAGAGAGAGAGGCAGAGACATGGGCAGAGGGAGAAGCAGGCTCCCTGCAAGGAGCCCGATGCAGGGCTCGATCTCAGGACCCCTGGGATCATGAGCTGAAGGCAGATGCTTAACTGACTGAGCCACCCAGGTACCCCTAGTTTCATTCCTTTTTGAATTGCTTATGTTTAAGTGTGTCTTTTGCATGTAGTAGAGTTGGGATTACTTTGTGAACCATTTGAAAATCTTTTTCTTTTGCTTATTGAGTTGATCTATCAGTATTTATTGATAAGAGATGTGTTTAGTCTCAGATGTGTCATATTTACTATATGGCCTTTTCCTTTTCTTTTTTTTAAATTCTTTCTTGAAGGGTAGCCCGGGTGGCTCAGCGGTTTAGCGCCGCCTTCAGCCCAGGGCGTGATCCTGGAGACCCGGGATCAAGTCCCGCATCCAGCTCCCTGCATGGAGCCTGCTTTTCCTTCTGCCTGTGTCTCTGCCCTGCCCCCCACCCCCGTGTGTGTGTGTGTGTGTGTGTGTGTGTGTGTGTCTCTCTCTCTCATGAATGAATGAATGAATAAATAAATAAATAAAAATTCTTTCTTGGAAAAAAAAATAAAATTCTTTCTTGGTAGTTGGGAATGTTTATAGTTATGTTGTTGTGATTATGTATCTTTATATAAGGCCTGTCATCTTTCTCTTTGCATAGGCTTCTGATACTTGTTAGCTTAAGAAAATGGTCATTGACTTCTACCTGTTAGCTTTGTGGCAAACAAGGAACTTCCTATTTGCCTCCCTGTTCACCTTTTTGCCCCCCCCCCCCCGCCTTTTTTTTTTTTTTTCTTCTAGAGAGTGAGTGTGAGCAGGAGGGGAGAGAATCTTAAGCAGGCTCCAAGCCTAGTGTGGAGCCCTATTCATGGCTTGATCTTCGATCCTGAGATCATGATCTGAGCTGAAATCAAGAGTTGGATGCTTAACTGATCCAGCCAGGCACCCCTCCCCCTCATTTTAAAAATGGCTTTATTGAGATATAATTCACGTAACATATAATTCACCCATTTAAACTTTACAATTTAGCAATTTTTGGTATATTCACATATATGAGCCACTATCACCACAGTCCATTTTATTTTTTTTTTTAAGATTTTATTCATTAGAGAGACAGCTTTGTGTGCAAGTGGGGGAAGGGGCAGAGAGAGAATCTGAAACAGACTGCTGAGCATGGAGCCCAGTGGTGGGGCTCGATCTCAGGACTGTGAGATCATGACCTGAGCTGAAATCAAGGGTTGGACGATCAACTCACTGAGCCACCCAGGTGCCCCTCACCACAGTCCATTTTAAAACCTCTTTGTCATCTCAGAAAGGAACCTTGACCCTTTTGTTCTCTTCCCTCAGCCTTCTTGTTCACCCCCAGCTCTAACCAACTAATCAACCTTCCATCTCTGTAGGTTTCCTATTCTTGACTTTCATATGAATGGAATCTGATGTTTGATCAGTGACTTACTGTAAATTTTCACTTACTGTAAGTTTTCACGGCTTATCCATATTGTAGCATATATCAGTACTTTATTCTTTTTTATGGCTGACTGATAATTCCGTTGTATGGATATACCACATTTTGTTGATCCACTTGTGTATATTAGGTTCTCTTTCTCCTTTGGGCTTTTATGAATAATGCTGCTATGAAAGTTCATGTGAAGTACTTGTGTGGATGTATATTTTCATTTTCCTTATGTATAAACCTAGGAGTGGAATTGCAGGGTCGTACAATAAACTGTTTAACATTTGAGAAACTGTCAGACTGGTTTCCAGAGCATCTGTTATCATTTTATATTCACACTATAGCCCTATTTCTCCACATCCCTGCCAGTACTGGTTGATGTCTGAACTTTGTTTCCAGCATTCCTGGTGGGTATGAAGTGGTATTACACTGTGGTTTTGATTTACATTTCCCTAATGACAAATGATGTTGAATATCTTTTTATAAGCTTATCGGCCATTTGTATATATCCTCTTTAAAGATGTATGCATTTATATTTAGAGACATAAGTCCTTTGTCCATGTTTAATTGGATTACATTTTTATTATTGAATTGTAAGAGTTCTTTATGTATTCCATGTATAAGCCCTTTACCAGATACATGGTTTGCAAATATTTTTTCACATTCTGCAGGTTATCTTTTTATTTTCTTGCTAGTATCTTTTGAAGCACAAAATTTTTAATTTTGGTAAAGTCTGATTTGTCTAATTTTTCTTTTGTTGCTCATGCTTTTGGTGACATAGCTAAGAATCCACTGCCAAGTTCAGGCTTATGAAGATTTACCTCTGTTTTCTTCTAAGAGTTTTATAGTTTTGGCTCTTTCATTTAGGTCCTAAGTATTTGAGTTAATTTCTATGTATGTGTGAGGTCAGAGTCTGGCTTCCTTCTTTTTTTAAAATATATTTTATTCATTTATTCATGAGAGACACAGAGAGAAAGGCAGAAACACAGGCAGAGGGAGAAGCAGGCTCCACGCAGGGCTCCCGACATGGGACTCGATCCCGGAACTCCAGGATCACACCCTAGGCCGAAGGCGGGCACTAAACTGATGAGCCATCCAGAGATCTTCTCTGGCTTCCTTCTTTAGCATGTGTGCTATTTCACTTGTCCCATCGTTGGTTAAAAGACTCTTCTTTCCCCATGATATAGCATTGGCACCCTTTTCTGTACCACATGAACTTGATTACCATTGCTTTGAAATAATTTTGAAATTAGAAGTATGGGTGTTCCTAACTTTATTCCTATTCAGGATCATTTTGGCTATTCTGAGTCCCTTATAATTCTGTATGATTTTTAGAATCAGCTTGTCAATTTCTCCAGAGAAGCCAGGACTCTGAAAGGTATTGTGTTGAGTCTTGAGATCAGTTTTGGGGGAGTATTACCATCTTAACTATTACCATATTAAGTGTTCCAACATGGAACGTTTTTCTCTTTCTTTAGATTTTTAAAAATCATTTTAAACAATGTTTAGTAATTTTCAAAGTGTAGGTTTTGCACTTACCTTGTTAAACTTATTCCTGTGTTTTATTCTTTTTGACGCTAGAATGAAATTATTTCTTAAATTTTGTTTTTGGATAATTCATTGCAAGTGTAGGAAATGACAATTGATTTCTGTATACTGATGTTTTATCCTGCAACCTTGCTGAAGTCATTTATTCTAGTAGTATTTCTTAGAGTTTTCTGTATACAAGGTCATGTAGTTTATGAACAGAGATAATGTTATTTCTTCTTTTCCAGTCTGGATGTCTTATATTTCTTTCTCTTGCCTGATTGCCCTAGAACCTCCAAAGTAGTGCTCACCAGAAGCAGAGGGGCAGACATTCTTGTCTTGTTCCTGATCTTAGAGGGACGACAGCCCGTTTTTCACCCTTAAGTATGATGTTTGCTGTGGACTCTTTGTAGATAACCTTTGTCAGGCTGAGGGAGTTCACTTCTATTTCTAGTTTGTTGAATTTTATTTATTTTATTTTTTTAAAGATTTATTTATTTATTCAGAGAGAGTGAGAGAGAGGCAGAGACACAGGCAGAGGGAGAAGCAGGCTCCATGCAGGAAGCCTGACATGGGACTCGATTCCAGATCTCCAGGATCACACCCTGGGCTGCAGGCGGCACTAAACCGCTGCGCCACCGGGGCTGCCCTAGTTTGTTGAATTTTAAATTTTATTTTATTTTATTTTATTTTTTGAATTTTAAATTTTAAATTTTATTATTTTATTTTATGTTATTTTTAAAAAAATATTTTATTTACTCATTCATGAGAGCCACAGAGAGAGGGGCAGAGACACAGGCAGAGGGAGAAGCAGGCTCCTTGCAGGGAGCAGGATTACACCGGGGGCCGAAGGCGGCACCAAACCACTGAGCCACCTGGGCTGCCCTATTATTTTTTTAAACTTTTAATGAAAGAGTATTAGATTTTGTTAAATGCTTTTACTGTGTCTGAGATAATGATGTAATTTTTGTTTTTCTTCTGTTGATATAATGTATTATATTAATTATTAAATCAACTCTGCATCCCTTGGATAAATCCCACTTGGTCATGGTATATCATTATTTCATTATGTTGCTGGATTTGGTTTGCTAGTATTATATTGAGCCTTTTGCATTCATACTTATCAGAGATCTTGGTCTGTGGTTTTCTTGTGATGTCTGTGTCTGATTTTGGTGTCAGAGTAATACTGCCCTCATGAAATAAGTTGGGAAATGTTTTATTTTTTTGGAAGTTTGTGAAGAATTGGTATCAGTTCTTTGAATGTAGAATTCAGTTGTGAAGTCACTGGGGTCTGGGCTTTCTTTATGAGTAGTTTTGAAATTATCAGTCCAATCTCTTCCTTTGTTGTAGGTCTATCCAGATGTCTTTTTTCCTTGGGTCAGTTTCAGTAGTTTGTGTCTTTTTAGCAATCTGTCCCATTTCATGTCAGTGTCTACTTTGTGGACATGCAGTTGTCTGCTATATACCTCCTTGTTTCTTTAAAAGTCAGTAGTAATGTACTCTTTCATTTCTTAATTTTTTTTTCTATCTAGTATTTTGAATCTTCTCTTTTTCCTCTTGGTCTAAGTAGGTAAAGATTTGTCCATTTCATTCATTTTTTTTTTTTTTCTAAAGACCGGGTTTGGGGTTTAATTTTTCTCTGTTTTACTTTCTCTGTTTTATTACTTCTCACTCTAGTCTTTATTATTTCTTGGAGGAGTGAAGAAACAACGATCCAGGCTGTGCTTGGGAACAGTAAGTGCAGAGGAAAAGGGATGTGGGGTGAGCTACTAAGCACAACACAGTGGCTTTGGGCCTCTTGTCTGTTCCTGCCAGCCATCTTCCTGCTAAAGTGGAGGCACCTGATTTACTTGCCTGTGTCTTGTCTGTCTCTCGGGCTAGAGCATGAGCTACAAACAGCAGGGACTGCATCTGTCTTGTTGCTGCCAAGAGCTTACAGGGTGCAGAGAATCAAAGTTCTGATTTTATGCAAAGGAATTATTTTGGCGGGAGTGGAAAGGCAAGCTGATGGTTTAAGTTGTACTTGTAGTTAGTTTTGAAGTGTTCTATTTTGAGAATCTGGATTACAATAGCTGAATTTCAAGGGGAAGTTTGGCAGATAATCAGTTTTTAATAGGTGAAAACTGGGAGTTGAGGGGCTTGGGGCCCCCTATCAATTGTGGGGCCATTCCCTGGGGCCTCTGTGTTTTCTTATGTACAAGACAGAACATTATACTGGATGGTCTGTAAGAGATTTTTGTGATCAGAAGCCTGCACTGTGAAATAAGTCAATCGGAGAAGGACAAACATTATATGGTCTCATTCATTTGGGAAATATAAATATAGTGAAGGGGAATAAAGGGGAAAGGAGAGAAAATGAGTGAAAATATCAATGAGAGAGACAGAACATGAGAGACACCAAACTCTGGGAAACGAACAAGGGGTGGTAGAAAGGGAGGTGGGCGGGGGCGTTGGGGTGACTGGGTGACAGGTACTGAGGGGGCACTTGATGTGATGAGCACTGGGTGTTATGCTATATGTTAGCAAATTGAACTCCAATAAAAAAAAAAAAAGAAAAAAAAAAAAAAAGAAACCACTGTTAAAGTTCTGGAACAGCAGTGGCTATGTTTGCCCAGATTAACGTTTGTAGGCTTCCCATCTGTAACAGGAGCAAGACCTGGTCGGGTGCCCAGTTTGTGTTGGAGCGGAGCAGCGTGTTGGTGTTTTTGCCAGGTGAGCATCATACGTGTGACCTGGAATTCTAATGTCGGTTGGAGGCTGCATTTGTGTCCAGCCTGTATTGTGAAAATGGTATTCACTGTGAGTGTTTAGTCTTTTTAGACCCTGAGAACATGAACAGTGTGATTTTCAGTTTGATCTCTTACTATAACCTTTGTATTGTTAATGCAATTGATCACGAAGAGTTTAATTTTTTAAAAAATATTTTATTTATTTATTCATGAGAGACACAGAGAGAGAGAGGCAGAGGGAGAAGCAGACTCCATGCAGGGAGCCCGACGTGGGACTCCATCCCGGGTCTCCAGAATCATGCCCTGGGCTGAAGGCAGAGCTAAACCACTGAACCACCCAGGCTCCCCAAGTTTAATTTTTTGAAGGGAGTCTTACCACCTTCAAAATTTTCAATTAAATAATTGGTTTTGTTAAAAAAATGATAATTGGTTTTGTTAAATTTGCTATTTAAAGTATATGGTTATATACGTGAGGTAATGGCCATCAGTGTACATTCAAAGCTCACTTAATGACAGTGTTGTTACTGTGACACCACAGGAGTCCTCGGGAGAGTCTTTGTGTCTGTTTCTTAATATCTGGGAAAACTGGCTCTTCAGATACCTGTAAAGATTAATTTATGTTAAGTTATACTTTTTCAAAGTGATTTTTTTTTTTAATTAAGTGGTATAGTTTGGTGAAATGTGTCAGTATGTCACATATTTTTTTTTGTTGTCGGAAGGTAGAGATCATATGAATATATGTGCTGGTAGATTTAGAGAATAAAAAGCCTGAGTAAAAGTAACTTACATAATTTTGGGGTACAACATTTGAATTTACAACTTTGATTTGGACTCAGGAAACAACCATTAGCTGACAGTGGGGTGGAGTTGTATTTACCCCAATAAATATTTGTCAAAGACTGCTGCGTGCATAATAGCATACTAAGGAAAAGTTTGACCAGAGCGAGCTACAGTGCTCCTAGCTTAAAAAGTGAGGTAAATACCTTTTAACTGTGATGATTATGAGGTAAATACCTTTTAACTGCTTAGCATTGTCTGTAGAAAATATTTACAAATGATATTTTTCAGTTTACTTTGTTGTCTTTCTGTTCTGTGTTTATGTGAATGCAGGTTTGACAAATGTTTATTTCATTATGATCTTTTGGGAACAGTTCTGTACTAGTTTTGTAGGGCTGCTGTGATAAAAGGCTACAAACTGTAAGTCTTCAAACTACAAACGTATTCTTTCACTGTTTTGGAGACTAGAAGTTCAAAAACAAGGTATTGGCCGGCTCTGCTCTCTCTGGGAGTCTGTGTAGAGTCCTCCCTTGCCTCTGGCAACTTCTGATAGTCACCTTCCATCCATCCTTGGCGTCCCTCCTGTCTCTGCCTTCCTTGTTAACACGTGGCACACACTCGGTGTTGCTGTCGCTCTCCTTTCCCCTGTAGGGGACACCAGTCCTTTTGAAGTAAGGGCCTGCTTACTCCATTATGATCTCACCTTAGTTCATTATGTCTGCCATGATGCTGCTTGCAAATAAAGTCACGTCCTCTGGAACTGGGGCTAGGACTTTTTTTTTTTTTTTTTTTTTTTTTTAAGATTTTATTTATTCTTGAGAGAGTGTGTGTGTCAGAGACACAGGCAGAGGGAGAAGCAGGCTCCATGCTGGGAGCCCGACATGGGACTCAATCCCAGGACTCCAGGATCACGCCCCAGGCTGAAGGCAGGAGCTAAACTGCTGAGCCACCCGGGCTACTCCCTGCCCTTTTTTTTTTTTTTTAATAGATTTTTATTTATTTATTCTTGAGGGTGGGGGCTAGGACTTTAACATCTCTTTGGGGGATGCAGTTCAACCCATTCATCATAGGGTTGATACTTTAGGGTGATGGAAAAGCACGTGAAAGTTTTATGTATCAATAGACCTTTTTTTCAAAGATTTATTTAGTTATGAGAGAGAGAGAGAGAGAGAGGCAGAGACACAGGAGGAGGGAGAAGCAGGCTCCATGCAGGGAACCTGACACAGGACTCGATCCGGGGACTCCAGGATCATGCCCTGGGCCAAAGGCAGGCTCTAAACTGCCGAGCCACCCAGGGATCCCCTAGACCATTTTTTTTTTTTTAAAGCTAATGATAACTTAGTGTATCTCTGACCAAGACTTTTGAAAAATGACTTTTCAAAAAAAAAAAAAAAAAAGAAGAATGACTTTTCTGGTAGTAAAATGTTACATGTTCATCATAGGAAAATTGGAAAAGTCAGTGGCAAGTAAAAAAGGAATATAAAATTGTTCAGATGGCCATACTTGCAGACACTGTTGTTGAAAGGAAAACCCTGGAAGAATGTGGAGTTTTTTTTTTTCATATTTTTGAGTTTCTAGTGGTCAGTGTCATTGTACATTTTTATTTGTAATGTAACTGGGCAGAGAGGATAACAGGGTCAAATAACATGAATTGGTAGGGCCTTTTTTTGAAAAATATGTTATTTTAATATAAAGGTTGTTTTTTAGTAATACATCTCTTCCCCTCCCCCTACTTTTTTTCTTCCCCAGGTCTGGGTGAAATAAACTATATGCACGAACTTCTCACAAACATGGTTCACAAAAGGTGTGTTTCAAATGGGCTCTGTTTCTACTAACTTATTACTGTGTTGTTTCTGCCTTAAATAATTCTGATCATCTCAGTGAATAATCATTTTTGTGTGTTCTCACATATATCTACTCTTCACGGACATTTTATTTCATTAATCTGTTCCCTAGGTTACAGGTTTATCCACTCCATTCAAGTGTGACTTTAGAAGAACAGAATAATGTGTTTTTAAGCCCAGTTCCTGGGTACAGAAAGGTAGGAAACCGGGAGGCAAGTTGCAAGTACTTCAGGTACATTTTCCTTAGAGACTCTTCCAAGAAGGATGCTAATGCTTCAGCTTATTTGTATCATGTTTTCTGTAGCTAGTGGTTACTACCTAAGAATGAAATTGCCTGATGAGCCAGGTATGTTTACTTTTTTGTCTTCTATTTTGTAAGTTGATTAACGTTTTTTAATTTCCTCAACTTCTGAGCATTGTTGCTAGTGGTTTTGATGCCTTTTACTTTTTGGTATTTCTCAGACTGTGGGACTCTTCTGGTGCCTGCAGCACTGTGCTAGCGAATTTGGTTAGCACCCACATTCTCAGTCCTGGTTAAAGAGGATTTCTTTAATCTCAGGTTATGCGTGGACCATTGGAGTGTCTTATCACAACCCTTCTAGAGCTGCTTGAGATGATCAGGAACCTGGAATGCACAACCCAACCCCCCTTGCTTCCAGTACAAGTGTTCTGACTTTCTGGAGGTAGCCAGGACCTTGCATGGTGTCCAGTGCAGTCACAGGCCCAGCGGGTCCTCTTTGTGTTAGCTTGCTTGTGCTTTTTGCCCCTGGGGTAGTCCCAGCACTCCTAAAGCCCCATGTCTGAGGTCTGGGGCAGCTGTCTTTGCCTAGCTTCTTGCTTCCATTTTTTTAAAAAATATTTTATTTATTTGACAGAGAGAGCACAAGCAAGGGGGAGGGGCAGAGGGAGAGGGAGCAGACTCTCCGCTGAGTAGGGAGCCCAGCGCAGCTCGATCCTAGGACCCCGGGGATCATGATCTGTCCGAGCTGAAGGCAGATGCCCAGCTGACGGAGCCATCCAGGCACCCTTGCCTGTTGCTTTTAAGATCCTGCTGTGTTGCTGGGCTTTGTGTGCGAGGAATTATACCAGGAAGAGGCGTAATAGTTGAGATCATGTGTGTGGTCCTGGACAGAGAGATGCCTTGGATCCGTCACCTGTCATCATGTGACATTGAGCAAATCACTTCTCTGAGACTTAAAATTTTATTGTTTGAATGCAGAGCAGTTAGGAAGGTTAATTAGAGTAGTAGGTGTCTGGACTAACATTACAGAAGTGGCACAGTGCCTGGTGCAATGCCTGGGTGCAAGTGCTATTAAGTAAATAGGTGCTGTTTGTTAAAAGCTTGGTTCATGCCAGCAGCAGTTCTAAGCACTTTACCCTTGTTAATTCCTATGATCTTCGCAACAACCCTGTTGGGGGGGGGGGGCACCATTATTATTAAGTGCATGGTATGTATGAAAACAATGAGGTAAGTAACTAACCTAATGCCCCACCCTGGTGTAGGGCAGAGCTGGGAGCCCACCCTGCCCTGGTTCCCTCCACTCTCCTCCTGGATCCTTGATCAGTTGTATCTTGTAGAAAATAGGAAAACTATTAATTTAATTTTTTAAAGATTTTACTTATATATTTATGAGAGAGAGAGAGGCAGAGACATAGGCAGAGGGAGAAGCAGGCTCCCCCCAGGGAGCCCGATGTGGGATTTGATCCCAGGACTCCAAAATCACGCCCTGAACTGAAAGCAGAACTCAACTGCTGAGCCATCCAGGCATCCTGGAAAACAACTAATTTAAAAATTTACATTAAACTTTAAAATTTTTGAGCTTGACTTTTTTTTTTTATTTCTGCCTGTTTCCAGTACATAGTAGGAATGTCATATGCTTTGTTTTTGGTATTTGATAGATTATCCTGTCCACCAACATTGCAGAGAGCTCCGTCACAGTTCCAGATGTCAAATATGGTAAGACACTTCTCTGTTTTCCCCACAACGTAAACTGTAATGTTTGCAGGTGTATCTGCCTCTCAGGAGTTGATCTTCCTCCTCCTCCCCATCTCTTCCACTGTTGGGAGGAGAGAAGTTAGAAGAGTAGGCTCATACAATTTCCCTGCACTTGTGGTTTACCACTTCTCCTCCTCTGGGGGGGCCTGGGGTTGCCCTGAGTGGGGAGTTTTGCAGCAGGAGGGAGGGGGTGGGCTGGAGCTCAGCTCATCTGTCACTCAGGGTAGTTTAGTGTGGGGTCCTGTGTCACCTGGAAGAGGAGCAACTCATGATTGGGTGTTCTCTGTATTTGCCCTTGATCAAGTGTGTGATGGCTTTACTAAGGAAGTTTCCAAGTTCATTAATTCGTAGTTTAAAGCCTCACATGTGCCAGGCACTGTTGTCGATGGTGGGGGAACAGTGATGAATAAGCCCAAGCCCTGTCTCACGGGGGCTGCATTCTGGTGGGAGAGACAATGAGCAAGCAGAAGTGTGTACCATTTCAGGGGAGCTCAGTGCTGCGTAGGAAGGTCCACGAGACGGTGGATTACAGTGACTGGGACAGAGTGATATGGGACACCTCACTGAGGAAATGGTATCTGAATGGAATGGGGAGTGAGCCATGAGAAGACGTGGTTCAGGCTTACGGAATGGGTTGAGGAGCAGCAAGGACAGCATTGCTGGACAGATAAACACATGAACTTGGGAAATGACAGTGTCTTGTGTCTATTCCTGGGATGATTCTAGGTGCTGGAGAAATAGTAAATAAGCAGAAGTCTCTGTTCTCAGGACACCTTCAGGGGTGGGTAACTGAGAGACAAAATAGAGACATGTAGTGTGTAAACTGATGGTGGAATAGGAGGAAGGAGATGGGGGCAGGGAGTAGTGGTGAAGGGCCCCTGACTTGTCAACAGAGTGGCCAGGGAAGGGGTGGATGCATGGCACAGTGTTTCCAGGAGGAACAGAGAGTGCAAAGTCTATGAAGCAAGTGCAGAAATGAGCAGGGAGGCTGGGGAGCTGGACCAGGTGAGCCGGGAGGAAGTGGTTGGAGAGAGGTCAGGGAGGTAAAGGGGAGGGGTACCTGGTCATGCAGGGCCTTCTAGGGCTTCAGGTTTTGCTGGTGAGAAAGTATTTTTAGAATAAGGATGACATTGCCTAAAGTTGATTCATGAACAGAGGACAGTGGGGTGGAGGGGCTGAGTGAGGAGGGTGGGCAAGACTCTCAGTGGTGGTTTACAGTGGGATGTCAGTGATAGGGACATAAGGAGTGGCCAGTAGTGGAGAGGTGTGCTGGGGGATCTGGTGTGGGTTAGTGGGAGACACTGAGCAATAAGGCTGAGATGCCTGCTGTGTGTCCAGTAGTAGTTGGCTGCATAGGCCTGGTGACCAGTCAGTGGTGAATGGCCAGGCTCCCATCGAGTGCACACGGGGAAGGCATTTCTGGTATTGAAAGATGGGGGGTAATGAAGAGCTGCAGGGGGGGGGCAGCTAGCAAAGTCCTAGAAACCAAGTCAGAAAGTGTTTTGAGGAAGATGGGATGGACAAGCATGTCATGCTGATGATTGATCAAAGTTGAAGAAAACTGGAAATTGGCTATGGATTTAGTAATATAGACGTCATTGGTGACCTTGACCAGAGCAGTTTTGCTGGAGGTCACAAAGTGATGGGAGGAGAGAGCCATTGGAGACAGTGAAGTCAGCACTCCTGTGGCATTTTGCTGTAAAGGGGAACAGAGAAATAGCTGAAGGGCAGCTGGAGCCAAGAGAACACATTTCTTGCACCAATAGGAGAAGCAGCACTTTCCCTGGGTGATAGGAAAGGTACAGAGGACAATGCAGGGGAGAGGGCCCGGTTCCTGTGGTTTCGTTCTTGTGAAGGGCAGAGGGGATGCAACGGGGCCTTGCAGGGGTGCTTGGCCTCTGTGTGCGTGTGGGCAGTTTACCCAGGGTAAGAGGGTGGGTGCCCGAGGGAACTCAGTCCTTGACTGCCTCTGCTTTCTCCCGGTGAGCCAGAGACATGGCCCTTAGTGCGCAGTCAGAACGGGAAGCCGTAGGGGTTTGAGGAGGAGACCCTAAAGAGTGTGTGTGTGGAGGGTGGTATGCCACAGGCTGTGTCCCCTGATGACCACTTGAGACTAGTGGCCAGGAAGGGAAAAGGGACAGTCACCCTGCTGGCCTGATTGGTTTGTCCTCCTCTGGCTCTGGGGACTGCGCAGCGGAGGTGGGGAGCGGCAGTCAGCTGGGGCCACAGTCGGTTGGATGAGAAGATCAGAATGGGTGGGCACAGAGTTGAGGATACTTTCAGGGCGTGTAGCTGAGGTTAGGTCAGCAGGGATGGGAGAAGAGGAGGCGGCAGATTGTGGGGCCATCTGCAGGGATGAAGGATTATGGGGTAGGCTGGAGACAAGCAGAGGAAGGATAGTTCTGGTTCACAGTAAGAGGGGTGCTTACTATCAGTGTGAGGCTGGTGTCTGGTGTGGCCCTGGGTAGGAGCTGCTTGAGGGTGTGGGGGGTGGACAGGATGATCAGAGGAGGGAGTCGGGGACCTGGGATCCTGGGTGGCCCTGGCATTGTTTGGTGGCCGTGGAAGTCACTAAAAATTCTGGTGGGAGTGGAGTGGTGTTGGAGGGTGTGAGGACCAGGGAGCCAGGAGGGAGACGGGGGTGGTGGTGGTGAAATGAACGAGACAGAGGTTTTCCAGGAGGCAGTGGCCGTGAGGACACCAGCTGCTCCTTCAGGCTCAGCATGTGAGGGTCAGGGAGAAGAGGGCACCCTGCCTGCCAGCATGTCCTGCTTTCTGCAGTCGGGGGGATCTGTCCAGAGGGGACTTGGAGGGGCTTCTGTCAGCTGGGTCTCACAGAGGAGGGCACCAAAGCCCAGGGAAAGTGAGCAGTGGCCCACCCCCTCCTCCCACCTTCCCCATTGGAGCCCTGCAGTCCAGCACTGTTGCCACTTCTGTGCTGCTGTCTTTGTGCCCCTCTGACAATGCGCTCTTGGTGCAGTCCACATGGGCTCTTCTGTGGCACGGCACGTTGGGTCTTAGGGCTTATGTGGTTTATGCCCAGAGGCTCCCAGTCCTTAGAAGAAATAACGTGAGCCTGAGCAGTAAGGAGGGGCCAGTGCATTTCCAGAGGCTTCTGTGTGTGCACTGATGCTAAAGACTGTATGTTTCATACTGTTCTGTCACTATGCATTGTGATTATTGCACAGTTACTTCTTGTTAGCATGGTGTTTACATTCCTTTTTTTAAATGACAGTTATAGATTTTTGTTTGACTAGAACTCTGGTTTGTGATGAAGATACGAATTATCAGAGTCTGCGTTTGAGTTGGGCCTCTAAAACCAGTTGTAATCAGAGAAAAGGTAAGGCATTTGTGTTCTATGGTAATGAATTGGTGGCACATTCAGGTGTCTAAAAAATTTTTTTGTATTTGTTACTCTTTTGCTGATATTTTCTTTATTGGAACCAGTTTTAAGTTTTCAGCAACAATAATTCATATCATCAGACTCTTCATTTAAATCTGATTCTCTCCTCATCCATACAATTAGGTGACAGTTTTTGTGTGTAACAGGCAAGCATCTGCTCATCTTAACACTACCAGTTTTTGCAGTGAATTCAAAAAGTAGAGGATACTTACAGAGACAAAGTTAATTTTTTTTTAAAAGATTTTATTCATCAGAGACACAGGCAGAGGGAGAAGCAGGCACCCCACAGGAGCCCGATGCGGAACTCAATCCCAGGACCCCAGGATCACAACCTGAGCCTAAGGGAGACGTTTAACCACTGAGCCCCCCAGGTGCCCCAGATGTGAACTCATTTGATCCTCATCCCACCCTGTGCCGTAGTACACTGTTAATACCCTCACTTAATGGTGTGGCTGAGAGCTAGAGAAGGCGTGGTGGTCTGGGCTGTGCTCACAGTGCTGGTGCTGCTCTACCTGGGCCCATGTCCTTAACACGCGCCTCTGCTGCCTCCCCTGATGCTGCTCACCCAGAGGTGGAGCAAGACTGAATGATTGAGCAGCCCTCAAGTACAGGCAGAAGCAGCTTCTCATTCGGCATCGTGGAAAAACTGGATGTTGTGTTATGTACTTCCCTACCCAGAAGTGCCCCCCAAACAACCGATGCTCAGAAAAAAATGACTAGAAATAAATACACAGAAGTGTTACATGATTATCTTTGGGCCAGTCTTGAGATTATAGAAGTTTTAGCTTTTGTCTTTTTGTATGTTTAAAATTTCTGTAATAATTCTTTCTCTTACAAGAAGTCGCAAAACTAGTCCATTGAACGCTCTCCCCAGTGTCCCCCAGCTTGTCAGCAGGGACCTCTGCCTGAAGCGGAGTCAGGCCCCAGGCCTGCATTGCGCAGGTTTATCCTGAGCTTTGGTGCGTGTTTCTGTGCAGTTTGAGGCACATGTGGACTCATGTCGGCACAGCCGTCAGAACACAAGACCTGTTCTCTGTTCGCTGCCTAGAAGGGCTGCCTGGTGCTGCCCCTTTCTAGTCACATCTGCACTGCTCTCTCTCTGCCAACCACTGGTCTGTTTGGCATCCTCCCATGGTGAGGATATCGTATGTATGGAGTCACGCAGCAGGCAACTACTGAAATGAGCTTTCTTCATTCACCATAACCTCCTTGCGGTCCGTCCAGGCTGCCACCATGTCAGCAGTCCTGCTGCTGCTGCGTCCCCTCGTGCACTCGCCCCTGGAAGGACATCTCAGTATCGCTGGTTTTTGGCAGTTACACAGAGGGCCACTGTGAATATTGATGTGCAGGTTTTATGTGGACATAAGTTCTCAGTTCTTTGGGATAAAAGCCTGGGAGTGCAATTACCGAGGGAACACAGGGAGCATGTGTAAGCATGTGTTTTGTAAGAAACTGCCCCATGCTGTTTCCGTGGTGGCCTCACCATTTCATGGTCCTACCAGCTGTCATTGCCCGCCTGCCATGACACCGCTGCTCTTTGCCATGGCCTTTCTGAAGAAGTATTGTGCCTTGTTGTGATTGTGTTGGTAGAGGTGACGGCTCTTCTGTGCTTATTCGCCATCTGTTTCTTTCCAGAGAAATGTCTGGAAAGAAATGTTCGTGTCTTTGCCCAATTTACAATTGGACTGTGTGCATGTTGACTGTTGAGTTTGGGGGTTCTCTGTGCACCTGTGATACCAATCCTGTGTGAGCTGTTACTGTGTGGTTTGCACGTGTTACTCAAATTCTGTTCTGTGCTGTGTCTCCTCATCCTCTTTCCAGGCTCTTTCAAAGAGAGTAGTTTTAAATTTGGCTGAAGTCTAATGTATCATTTCTTCCTTTCATGGATTGTGCTTGCATGTCACCTGTAGGAGTGCTTCACCTCGCCCTGGCTTGCAAAGGCGTTTCCCCTGTGTTTTCTTCTCAGAGTGTTCTCACTGAATGTTTTGTGGCCATTTGAACTAACGTGACTTTAAACTAATTTTTGTAAAAGGTGTGAGGTTTGGGGTGAGGTTCATTATTTGCCTGTGGATGTCTGGTTGTTCCAGCATCATTGAATTTTCCCCACTGAGTGGCTTCTGCACCTTGTGAAGTGTCCATGGGGCTCGCTTATGTGGGGCTCTGTCTGGGTGCTTGGTGACATCCTGTTGGTGGAAGTGTCTCTCCCTTCACCAGCAGTGCACTGGTTATAGTGAGACTTTACCTAAAACATATGGATTCTTCCCGCCTTTTTCTCTATTTTCACAGCTGTTGTAGTTATTCCGCTTTGCTCTCCCTGTCAATTTTAAAATGAACTTGTCTGGGTCGCCAAGAAAATCATCTTGTGCTTTTGGTAGGAATGGTGTTAAACCTGTTGGTCAGTTTGTGGAGTGTGGGTGTGTTTATGTTGGGTCATCCGATCCCTGAACACAATGTGTGTCTCCATTCATTTATCTCGTCCATTTCTTTAACCATCATTGTGTTGTTGCCAGCATACAGATCCTAAGTATTTAATTTTACTTGGCATGATTGTAAATGGCATTGCCTTTAAAAAAAAAAAAAGAAAAGATTTTATTTATTGAGAGAGAGAGAGAGAGAGAGAGAGCGCAAGAGTGAGTGAGCGCTAAGCATGAACAGGGGGCAGAGGGAGCAGAGGAGAGGCAGGGAGCCCAATGCAGGACTCAATCCCAGGACCCTCAGATCATAACCTGAGCTTGAAGGTAGAACCGACTGAGCCACCCAGGCACCCCAGAATCACATTTTTTTAAAAAGATTTATTTTATAGAGGGAAAGAGAGTGTGAGCATGGGAAGGGTTAGAAGGGGAGGGAGAGCAAGAATCCCAAGCAGACTTCATGCCCAGAATGGAGCTGGACATGGGGCTCAATCTCACAACCCTGAGATCAGTATCTAAGCCAAAATCAAGAGTTAGTTGCTTAACCAGCTAAGCCACCCAGGTGCCCCTGGCATTGCATTTCTAACTTCAGTTTTTACGTGTTCATTACTGATGTATAGAAATGTGATGGACTTCTGTGTGTCGATCTTACATCCTGTGACTTCGCTGAATTCACTAATTGGTTCTAGGAGTTTTTACTTTTGTTTTTAGTCATTACCTTGGAGTTCTCTACCTAGACAGTCCTGTCATGTGCAGATACAGTGCGGGGTAGGTTGGTGGCAGTGCTGGAAGTCTGGACTCTCCCTTGGACCTCCTGGTGGTGAGGGGATCTACCAGGAGAGACAGGTGGGGGTGAGAAGCGCCAGTCCAGACCCCCTCCTCCATCTTTCCTGACTCCAAGTTTGAGGGAAGGAAAGAACCTCCTTGGGCTGCCTCATTTTGTAAAGCTGGGTATTTATTAAGGACACTCTTCTCCCTTGACCCATTCTCTGTGTGGGAGATTTTATTATGTTTTGGGATAAAAGGAGTTTCTGCTTCACAAGCTATACAGTTACAAGAGAAGAGTCATTTATGTGGTCTGTGAGGGCCAGGCCTGGCCCTGGCCTCCATTTCATGTGAAGCAGCTGTCCTGACGGTTGTCTTTGTAGGGGCCTTGGTGGAAAAGCCCAAAGCAGATGGTGACGGCCTGTGCGTGTGTCCTGTCACAGCCGTGTCAGTGGGGGAGCCACACCCGCTCCCACCAACTTTATATTTTGGTGTTTTTATTAGTATGAGCTTTGCATTTGTAGAAAATGTCTTATGTTTAAAATGTTTTAATTTCTATGCCATCTCAGGACCAACATTGGTTTCTTTAGAAATATGTATTGGGGGGATCCCTGGGTGGCTCAGTGGTTCAGCACCAGCCTTTGGCCCGGGGCGTGATCCTGGAGTCCTGGGATCGAGTCCCACATCGGGCTCCTTGCATGGAGTCTGCTTCTCCCTCTGCCTGTGTCTCTGCCCCTCCCCTGCTCTGTCATGAATAAATAAAAAATCTTAAAAAAAAAAAAAGAAATATGTATTGGGGGACACCTGAGTGGCTCAGTGGTTGAGCTCCTGACTCCAGCCTGGGGTGTGATCCTGGAGTCTCGGGATGGAGTCCTGTGTCGGACTCCTTGAATGGAGCCTGCTTCTCCCTCTGCCTGTGTCTTTGCCTCTTTCTCTCTGTCTCTCATGAATAAATAAAATCTTAAAAAAAATGCGTTGGATTTAATGCCATAGATCACCGAGTAGACATCAGATACCGAGTCTGTGTAGGATGACTTCTGACACTAACTTGTATTAAAGCATTTACTGACCTGGTCTGGTACCAGATAACAAAGGTTTCCTTCTTACTTAATGGTGATTCTTAACTATATATTTCTGCTAGTGTTAAAGTGACTAATGCAAAACACTGGATGTTTCCCCTGTGTAGGCCGCGCGGGACGAGTGTCTAAAGGGTACTGTTACAGGCTGGTCCACAGGGATTTCTGGGACAGCTCCATCCCTGACCATGTCATTCCGGAGATGCTGGTAATATACTCTGGTCATTTATAGACCAAGTTTTACTGAATTATCTAAGTAATATAATTTTAAGTGTTTTATAATTTTGATTCCAGAAAAATCATCATCTGCCCAAACTAGTCTTTAATCACAGTGCTGGTTTGCTGTTTATAGAGCACCAGGTGCTGTGCTGGGACTTCACATGCATGTTACATTTCTCATGGGAGGAGTGGTTCCTCGTGTCCGTGGGCTCCTCAGCCCCTTTACAGCTCATAAATGTGGGGTTGGCTGCTTGCTTCCTCTTTGTCTCCCCTTCTCTGCTTTATCTTTCTCCTCCCTCCTCTCCCTCTCCCACCTGTCTTTCTTCCTTGTCCCTCCCCCATCTGTCTCTCCCTCCATCCCGAATCTGTGTCTCTCCCCCTCCCTCCCCTGTCTCTCTCTCTCCCCCCTCTTCTCCCTCCTCCGTCTCTCTCCCCCTCCATCCCCATCTATCTCCCCCTTCTCCCTCCCCCATCTATCTCTCTCCCCCTCCATCCCCATCTATCTCCCCCTTCTCCCTCCCCCATCTATCTCTCTCCCCATCTTCTCCCTCCCCCATCTATCTCTCTCCCCATCTTCTCCCTCCCCATCTATCTCTCTCCCCATCTTCTCCCTCCCCACTGTCTCTCTCCCTGCTTCCTTCCCATCTGTCTCTCTCCCCTTCCCTCCCCCATCTGTCTCTCTCCCCTCTTCTCCCTCCCCCATCTCTCTCCCCCCATCTTCTCCATCCCCAGTCTGTCTCCCCTCCCTCCCCTATCTGTGTCTTCTCTTGTCTCTCTCCTCCTCCTCCTCTCACCCTCTGTCTCCCTCTTTCTTTTTCTCTCCTCTCTTCTGCTTCTGTGTCTGAAGTACTAGTCATGTGGGTAGGTTAATTATTTCCTTATTATTTCTCAATTTTTGCTTTTTTCAGCGTTGTCCCTTAGGAAGCACAGTATTGAAAGTGAAATTGCTGGACATGGGTGAACCAAGAGCTTTGCTGGCAACTGCCCTTTCTCCACCTAGTCTGAGTGATATTGAACGAACCATCCTTTTACTAAAGGAGGTATGTGTGTCTGATGTACATCAGTGTTGGGAAAAGCTAAGATTTTGTTGGGTAAATTTTAGAAGTTTCATAATGTGTGGGTATCTTTAAAGTGTTTTGATTATCATAAAAGAATCAGCATTTGCTTGAAAACGTGTAATGCCTCATTGTTGACTGCAGACTCCATACCTGTCATTGACCTACATTCGTTAGTTGTCCTGCTGAGGCCCTTAGCTTTCCAGGGCTTTGCCTGCCTGCTGTGCACTGGGAGAAGAGAGGTGTAGGATGGGATGCAATGGTTATTCTTGAATATACTTTTTTGCAAATGTTAAAGTAATGAATGCCAAATGGCATTTGCATATTTCTTCTTTGAAGGCCATGTGGGACGAGCGTAAAGGGCAGTGTTGGAGGGGGTTCTGGGGCAGTTTCACCTGGCCACATCTGCCTGTGGTGCCCATCCGCTCCTTGACTCTTTTCCTGCACTTCTGTGTGCAATCCGTACTGGCGCTGTTTCCTTCTCTTGCTGGAAACAGCTTTGCCTCCTCCGATTCTTCGACTCTACACCCTGCTCACACTCTGCACACTTGCTGATTGCACCCTGGGCCTTGTTCTGCATACCTCTTTATGGGGCTATAGATATTCTGCTGCTAGCCCTGAACTTGGGGATGCTCTGGCATTTTGCTGTTGATTCCTGTATTGGTTTCTCTGAAATACACTTTGTTAAGTTAAGGAGGTTTCTCCCTATAGGTAAAAAGTTGAGTTGTGACCACCATGATGTGGTAGTTAGGTCTTTGGTTTCATATCATGCATGCCATATTTGTTAAATTGTAAATGAAGTAGACTTTTGTGGGAGTATTTTGAGTGTTACCTTGCAGTGTCACCCTTTTAAAAAAGTAATAAAATGTATTCTAAGTTACTAGAAGCAAATTAAAAAAAAAATTTTGGTAGCATCAGTTTTTCAGAAGTCAACTTAGATGTCTTTTAGGATCTTAATCACTGGAATTTGGTCTTTATTTCCTGTTTAGACTCGGTACCTTAAGGGAAAAAGAGAAGTCAGTACTTGCTAACGGGGCTAATTTGTTTCCTAAAGGTGGGGGCACTTGCAGTGAGTGGACAGAGAGAAGATGAGAACCCCCATGATGGTGAACTGACCTTCTTAGGAAGAGTTTTAGCCCAGCTTCCTGTTAATCAACAACTTGGTAAACTCATAGTTCTTGGACACGTATTTGGCTGTCTAGATGAATGTCTTATTATAGGTAAGTGTGAGCGTACAGAACTCCGCTGGAAGGGTTGTGGAATGCCACTTGAATGATCTTGCCTCATCTTTGTTTTTGTGTTGTTAGCGGCAGCTCTTTCTTTGAAGAATTTTTTTGCGATGCCTTTTAGGCAGCATCTTGATGGATACAGGTACATGACATTCTTATCTTTAAAAGTCACTTTGTTTTAATGATATGGAATGACACTGTTTGTTATCTATTAATAGGAACAAAGTGAATTTCTCTGGCAATAGTAAGAGTGACTGTATTGCACTTGTTGAGGCATTCAAGGTAAGTTTTCTCTGTGCAAATGAGGAAACAGCTAACAGGTTGTTAGTACATTTTCATACCATAGCCCTGTTTCTGCTGAAAGCATCATGAGGCTTGTTGATGTCCAACATGGAACAGACCATGTTGGAAGAAGTAAATGGGGGTGGGAGGCCAGTTTTATGAAGTTGATTGGAAAAAATTAAATTTGTAACTTTTCAGTGGTCAAAATGTGTTGAAATTAGACTTTAAAAACTTTTAATTAGCTTAATGAAATGTTTTGAAACTGGGTCATTTACTTTTAGACTTGGCAGACTTGCCGACAGAGTGGAGAACTGCGCCATCCAAAGGTTGGTTGTCTGTTTCTTCTGTTTGTGGCTGGTTGTAAGGGATCTGGGGAGACTCCCTGTGGCCTCTCTCTGGGCCTGATCACTGCAGGTGACACAGGAGAGTGCCGGGCCTGAGCTGAGGCCCCTGTAGCCTGTCTCCAGAGAGCGGCAGCCCAGCGGCCATAACAGTGAACGGGCTGTCCTGGGGCAAAAGCCTGTCTCTGGTGGCAGCGGTCCTTTACTAGGGTGACTCTCCCAGCCTGCGGCAGAGCCCCGCTGTGTGGCTGGCCGTCCACCTCTGAGTCCCCGTGATCCACCAGAGGGTCAGGAACCACCTGGGCGGCCAGAGCTTAGTGCTTGCAGCTGGGAACCTGGAGGTGTCTGTTCCTAAATAAGAACCCTGAAACCTTTCCTCTAGGTGTTGTCAGCTAAGCTTTAGAGAATAGGCCTACAAGAATTCAACACGTAGGCCTTCATTTTTTTTTTTTTTTTCTGTCAGGTTTTGTTCTAAACTGATGAGATTCAAAAGACTGTTGATGGGTTTGTGTGTTTAAATTTGCCATGCCTAGAGGCATCCCTATAACAGGTATCTGCGTTAAGGTTAAAGCTTCCTTTTAAAGAGTCCTCATTCATTTGGGGAATATAAATAATAGTGAAAGGGAATATAAGGGAAGGGAGAAGAAATGTGTGGGAAATATCAGAAAGGGAGACAGAACGTAAAGACTGCTAACTCTGGGAAACGAACTAGGGGTAGTGGACGGGGAGGAGAGCGGGGGGTGGGAGTGAATGGGTGACGGGCACTGGGGGTTATTCTGTATGTTAGTAAATTGAACACCAATAAAAAATAAATTAAAAAAAAAAAAAAAGAGTCCAAGAGTCAGCCATGATTTTTCTCTGGTCGTTTTGACATCTGTTTTCGGGTGATGCAGATGTATTATGGTAGCCAAATTTGCTCTAATTTGTGAATTAACATGGAGTATTATTTATTTAAAGGATGAACTTGACTGGGGGCGGTTACATTACGTTCAGATCAAGAGGATCAGAGAGGTGAGTTGTGAGTTCTGTGGATGAGAATAAAGATGGTGGGATCCCTGTGTGGCGCAGCGGTTTAGCGCCTGCCTTTGGCCCAGGGCGCGATCCTGGAGACCCAGGATCAAATCCCACGTCGGGCTCCCGGTGTATGGAGCCTGCTTCTCCCTCTGCCTGTGTCTCTGCCTCTCTCTCTCTCACTGTGTGCCTATCATAAATAAATAAAAAAAAAAATTAAAAAAAAAAAAAAAAAAAAAGAATAAAGATGGTGCGTCCAGGGTGTGTGAAGTGCCTGTGGTATGCAGTGTTGTCAGGAGTGCTCTGACTTCGGGGTTGGGGGGTGGGTCTGTGTACACGTTGCATATTTATGATACAGTTTTTGTATTCTGTGATTCATGAATATTTACATTTAAGTATAATATGCAGTACATCTCTATACCTGTATATATGATTATATGTATTTAATCCGTTTTATTTAGTAGTATAATTTCAAGAGTGATAACATCATTTCCTCTACATTTCAAGAGTGATAACATCATTTCCTCATTCTGAATATCGTGTATTTTGTCCTCTCTGATTCTTGATTAGATATTTGTGTTCACAGGCTATCCTCAGGCCCAGTGATTTGATAGAAGGACTCACAGATCTCAGAAAAGCTATTCTACTCATGGTTATAGTTTACTATAACAAAGGGTACAGGTTCAGATTAGCACAGGCGAAAGGCACATGGGGAGAAGTCCAGATGACACCAATATGCAAGGACCCATTGTCTCCCCTGCAGGCTTGTGGGCATGGCCAGCTCTGCCAGCAGCCATGGGAGTTAGCACCTGTGAAGTGTTACCAACCAGAGAGGCTCACTTGGACCTCAGTGTCCAGGATTTTATGTGAGGGTGGTTATGTAGGCCTAGGGCGCCCACATAGCTGACCCTAGTTACTTTGTTGCTGTCTTCTCCAGAGGTCACACGGGTACTAAACGGCAACAGTGCCTCCACCATAAATCCTGTTGCTCCTGGAACTACTACTCGTCAGCCCCAATGCCTCAGGCAAACAGGACACTATTGAGGCAGGATGTTCCAAGGGCTGAGAGGCTTTGTCCCAGGAACCAAAGGCGGCTTTGGAATGAGCAGGGTGTGGATATCTCAAGGCCGGCTGTGAGTTAACCCTTCACTGCTCAGTTTGCACATGCTTAGCCTGGTTTAGTTTCAGAGGACTTACTCTTGGCTTGGTTTGTCCGTCTTACTGTGTAGGTTTTTTAGGGGAAGTGTAAAGATAGAGGTTTTTTAAAATTTAATTTTTTAAAAAGATTTTTATTTATTTATTTATGATAGAGGCAGAGACACAGGCAGAGGGAGAAGCAGGCTCCATGCAGGGAGCCCTACGTGGGATTCAATCCCGGGACTCCAGGATCACGCCCTGGGCCAAAGGCAGGCACTAAACCACTGAGCCATGCAGGGATCCCCCCCCTTTTCTTTTTTTTAATTTTAAAAATCAATTTTAGGAGGGGTCTCTGTGTGGCTCAGTAGTTAGCCGCCTGCCTTAGGCTCAGGGCGTGATCCTGGAGTCCCGGGATTGAATCCCATGTCGTCGGGCTCCCTACATGGAGCCTGCTTCTCCCTCTGCCTGTGTCTCTGCCTCTCTCTCTCTCAATCTCTCTCTCTCTCTCTGTGTCTCTCATGAATAAATAAATAAAAATAAAATCTTTTTTAAAAAATCAATTTTAATTGATTTTTACTTTTTTCTATTAATTTAGTTATTTGTCTCTTGATTTACTATTTTAGTCTTTCTGATATGAGTATTTAATCCATTAATACTTCTGGTTTTTCAAGTTAAAAAGTATTTAAAGCTGTGTATTGTTTGCACAGTTTAGTCACATCCCTTTGATTTTTGATAAGTAGGGGCTGTCATTATTCCTTTCTCTAACTTTTTTTAGTGTCAGATTCCTCCTTGACTGAAGAGTTTTTAAGAATGGTATTTGAATTTCCACTTAGAAATACTTTTGAGGGACCCTGAAATTACTGTTATAGCATTTTAAACAGTACATAGTCTTTTAAAAATTACACTGATTCCAGAAGAAGTTGTGTTTCATTTTGTGTACAGCCACATTTCAATTTAACATAACAGTAATTCAAGCCCATGTTGCTAGATCACTAAGTGTATAGGCTGTGTTGTGTGTGTGTGTGTGTGTGTGTGTGTGTATGTGTGTACAAGTACTATATCACATCTATAGCATGACAATTCTAGGTTAAGACAGAAAAGGGGACGCCTGGGTGGGTCAGCAGTTAATTGTCTGCCTTCAGCTCTGGGCATGATCCTGGAGTCCCAGGATCGAGTCCCACATCAGGCTCCCTGCATGGAGTCTGCTTTTCCCTCTGCCTGTGTCTCTGCCTCTCTCTCTGTGTCTCTCATGAATAAATAATAAATGAAATCCTTAAAAAATATTTTTGATATATTGTTTTGTGGTTCATTTCAGATTTTATTGTATTTTGGTCAGAAAAAGTGACTTGCATACTCTTAGACTGATTTTTAACTAGAGAAGTCCTATGTGACCACAGCCTTAAGAAAACTTTCCAGAACATGGAAGTATATAGGCTGACATGTGGTTTATGGGCTTGGTCCTTCCTCTCATGTTCCAGGCTTTTCCACCTTACAGGTCATGGCTTTTAAGTTTTTTTGTCTTTCTAGTTCTTTTCAGTTTTTTTCCAGTTAACATTCACACCTGTGGTTTGTATGTTTTTTTTTTTTAAACTTCTTTAGTTTATTGAGATAATTTTGTGGTAAAATAATTCATGAACCACTTCTAGGTATGTGGGGTTGTGTATTCTCATGTATGCACTTTGAAGTTTGATGTTTTGTGTCAAGTGGTTTTATTGCAACTGGGTGATTTGATCAGAGCAGATGTTGAACCATTGGTCAGCTTGTTTCTGTTTTTGTTTTTTATTCAAATTCTAGATCGTTAACATATAGTATAGTATTGGTTTCAGGTATAGAATTTAGTGATTGATCACTTACAGACAACACCTGGTGCTCATCTGAGCAAATGCCCTCCATACCTGTCCACCATCCATGTCCCTCCATCAACCCTCAGTTTCTTCTCAGCTTGTTTTTGTTTTTAGGAATTTATTTATTTATTTATTTATTTATTTATTTATTTATTTATTTATTTATTTATTTATTTATTTATTTATTTATTTATTTATTTATTTATTTATTTATTTATTTGAGGCAGGGAGGGGCTGAGAGAGAGGAAGAATCTCAAGCAGACTCCACACTCAGTGCAGAGCCTGACATGGGCTCAATCTCATGACCTTGAGATCATGACCTGAGCTAAAATCAAGAGTTGGACACTTAATCAACTGAGCCACCCAGGAGCCCCTGTTCTCAGGTTGTTTTTAATCACAGAAGCAGTACACATTCAGGGGGAGGTTTGAGGTGTGTAAAGGACTTAAAGCAGAGGATATGGTTCTGGTTACTTGCTCTTAGATCCCCAGAGGGCATTGTGAGTACACGTTTGTAGTGCATGTGTGTGTGTGCGTGCATGCACGTACAGGCACCTGTGCACACTCAGCACTTATAGATGCATATCATGAAATCTGTAAGGTTCTGTGTCTTGTTATTTTGTTAGTGTTATATTGAACATCCTTTCCATTTCTTATTCATCTTTAATAAGATGATTCTTAACAAATGTGATGTTTGATCCTGTAGATGTATGAATGCTTTCCCCATTGTGCACTTATTTTCCAGTGTGTTCACTATTCTGAGTAGCATAGGTACTTTGAGACATCATATTTCAATGTGTTTTTCTTAGGTGGCTGAATTATATGAAGAACTGAAGAATAGGATCTCCCAGTTCAACATGTATGTTGATTCTCGGCGGCCTGTCATGGACCAGGAGTATATATATAAGCAGCGGTTCATCCTGCAGGTGTGCTGGGGTTTCCTGGACATCTCTTCTTATCCTTTTTTCTTACTAGGTGGTGTGGTTGAGAAAGTGCTTATGCCTTCTTTCTGGTACAAATCATGCTTCAAGAGATTTTATTTTAGGCCCATGATACTCATACTGCTCTGGGGGTAGGAGAGACCTTGTCTTGCATAGTTCAGGTTTTCCACATCATGGAGTTGTTGGTCATCCAGCTCCACACCTAACTTTCAGAGGAATGTTTCTGTAGCACCCAACTACTGTTGTTACTACTTCAAGAGAGGTCCTTGGGTTTTTGCTTTTAAGAAACTAAAAGCATTCTTACTATTATTCAACATGTAGCTATTCCCTTGCAATTGAAATACCAACTTCAGAGGCCATGATCAGGCTAGCTTGTTGGGTGGGACCTTTCAGGGATTGTGCAGAGGGAAACATATTCTAGAAAGAGGCTAATGCTTCTACTTTGGGGGTTTAGAGAAGGACTACATCTGTGTACATCAGCATGTAGAATTGGGTTGTAGGTAGATTTCAGTGAACAGAGTCATGTTGGAAAACATTGTTTTTCTGGATGTCCTATTGCTTTGAGGCTGGGGAGTCTTCCATGGATGTATGTTTAAAATGGTGTATTTTGATTGATTGAAGGGACTCTTTGCAGAGCGCTTTTTAGAAACGCTTATTGGGGGATCCCTGGGTGGCGCAGCGGTTTAGCGCCTGCCTTTGGCCTGGCGTGATCCTGGAGACCCGGGATCGAGTCCCACGTCGGGCTCCCGGTGCATGGAGCCTGCTTCTCCCTCTGCTTCTCTCTCTCTCTGTGTGACTATCATAAATAAATAAAAATTAAAAAAAAAAAGAAAGAAATGCTTATTGGATGTGCTTCTTGAGGTCTAGAGAGGTGCCTGGCCAGTAGAGGTGAGTATGTTGGGCAGCAGATGGGAAAGTGTGTACAGTCATTCATGCCCTCATTCAGCTCACCACTGTTTCCTAAATCTTTTGAGATAGGCTCCAGCTCCTTTGAAGGAGGACCATGTCTGGAGTGCTTCTGTTAGAGACCGTGAAATGTCAGAATTGTGACTTTTTTGCTTTATTGGTAGAAGGTTTAGTATTTTTATATAAATTCATCTTTTACCTTACAGATGTTTGCTACATAATTTTGGGAAGAGATTAACGTATTGGTGAGACAGATGATAATGTTGCTAGTTTATGAAAATACAATTCTCTTCCAGGTGGTATTGGCAGGTGCTTTTTACCCAAATTACTTCACTTTCGGACAGCCTGATGAGGAGATGGCGGTGAGGGAGCTGGCTGGCAAAGACCCAAAGACAACCATCGTGGTAGGACCTCCATTTCTGTAGTAGTTACTACAGATCATTATGTTCTTCCAGTTCCCATTTTTACAAGGACCTGGTATATTTCACACACCCCCCTCCAGTGAATATTATGTGTGACTTTTTCAAGTACATCTAATTGCTCAGCAGTCTTCTTTCCTTTTTTTGCAGACCTGGCCTTGAAAGAAAGCCTTGAGAAATTAAAAATTTATAGCTAATGTTGACTGATCATGTGCCTCTTTGAAGAGTTTAAGATACTTCTCCATAAGTTTAAGAATACTTAGTTAACAACTTCATTTCACACAAAGTAAAAATGTTAGTGGGATTTAAACTGTGATCCAGACCTGAATGTCTAATGGAATCACCTAGAGAGTGTTTATTTTTAAATTCGTATTTGAGGGCCCCATGCCACAGAATCTTAGCTAGAAGGAATGGCCTAAAATGAGCATTGAAAGAACATGTGTTTTTAGTGAGTCTGATGATCAGCCATAGGCACAGACCATTGGGTTGCATGTGTGGACTGTTTGCTTCCGCCTGAGCACATGGTTACTCAGGATGCACAACTGGAGTACAGCATGTAGGAACTGGACTTTTATTGGACTACTCAGTTCCATTATCAGTTTCTCTGATGATGAGGGATGTAAAGCACTTGGCAGACTTGCTGGCAAACAGTAAGCGCTCAATCATGCCAGCTGTTCCTGTTGTCATCAGTTACTGAAGCGATAGGGCACACAGGGCAGGAAGGGTCACAGATTACTAGAGTGTTGTGGAGGCCTTTGAGGAGCCTAGAAGTTGCTGATGCTCAGGCTGGAGACAGGCGGCTGAGACGCACTTCATATTTAGGGAAGGGGTTTTAATTTAAAAGGCAATCATTAGCTTTTTCTCACTTCTGGGGACTCTGCTCCTGTGGATTTTCAGGGTGGACCAGGCTCTTTTGATTGGCTTCCTTGAATCCCTTCATGGTGTTCTCTTGTCTCTTGTGTACTTGGAGAAGGATCCTACAGGATTGTCCTCAGATGCGGAGCTGTGCTTGCTTCTTCCATCCATGAGACAGTCTGTTTGCCATGCTGTCTCGAGGCCACAACTTGTGTGTGTGTGTGTGTGTTATAAAAACCAGATGATAGCTAGCATTGACCACTTACCTGAGAAGCCCCTTGTTACATACTTCATGTTCATGCTTCTCTGAGCCTCCCGCTGACCCCTTGAGGTTGGGATTTACCATCAGCCTTACTTCATGGGGTGGTTGAGTCCTATGGCGGCCCCATACCTTCCCTTAGGAGACTTGATGAGACACCTTGGAGCCCCGGCACTCTCCCCTACCGCCTTTCGTGGGGCTGGACTGGGTCCTGAGGCATGCAGGACCTGGGTGCCGGGGCCAGGGCTGGGGTCCCTTGTTTCCTGCCAGAGCCAGAGCCTGAGCCTGGAACGTGAGTCACCAGAACAGAAGGGAGAAAGCGAGCTCCCGGGGCTGGAAAAGCTCTTCTGCAGCTCAGTGTGCTTTACTTGTGGCTGTGGTGGGGGAAATGCCCCCTGCCCTAACCAGTGCTAGCTCCCCTCTAGTTCCCATTATTCCTTACATAGGAAGAGTCTTCTAAAGAGATGGATTTAGTCAGCTTGATTATTTTAAGGCAAAATAAAACATAACAGAAAAAGTATTTCTGTGTTAAGACTTTGGATTATTTTAACAAAGAATTATCTCATATGTAATGTATATTATTAAAATTTAGTTATAATGTAAAAGTCATTATTCATGAAACATATCTATCCATAGAACCTACACTTTATGGTTAAAGCAGTGAATTATGTATTTGTGAACTAAAATAATAGCTTTAGCTTATGAATATTATTACTGTTCTGTTAACTTTGATGTCTGCTCTGATGAGTACTGCATTATGTGTTACAGTTGAAACACATTCCTCCCTATGGATTTCTCTACTATAAACAACTACAGTCTCTCTTTCGACAGTGTGGTCAAGTCAAATCCATTGTATTTGATGGTGCAAAGTAAGTTGTGTATTTCTGTAATTAACTGCAGTTACGAAAGAGCCATAGTGTGTTTGGTATTTGCAGGAACTAAATTCTTACAGCTGAGTGCATATGGAAATGGGTGTCTATTTGGGCTGCTCCACATTGCCTTGGAATGCAGCTTTGGTTATCTTGTTAGCAGTAGTGATTTATCTTTTTCAACCAAGTGAGCTCCTATAGGAGCTAAGCTGGGAGGTTGGTGGTCTGATACCAAGAAAGCTCCGTGCCGTGCAGTGTTGTGACAGGTGCTTGGAGTGTGTGCCAGTCCATGGTTTTTCACGGGGTGTCCCTAGTGATATGTCACTTTGTAGGCCACAAAGATGCCCCAGAGTATGGTTTATCTGCTTGTAATTATTTAGAACATAGATGTTCCAAATATTTTTGAAAGACAAATACTGCAAAAACTCAGTTACATTTTACCTTATTTTAGTTGCAGATATAGAAAATGAGATACGGTGTGTTTTTGAAGTATCATTTTGAGTTTTTATTTCCAAGAGGGACTGTTAATATGCAGAAAAGACTATTTACAGTTTTAAGTTGACTTTTAGTTTTAAAATTAGAAATTTTTTCTGGTGTTTTGTAAATTGTATTTCATTTATAAAGCTTTGTAAATCTAGTGAACAAGAAATACTTCTACTCTTTCTTTGACTGATGTCCAGTAACCCATGTTGAGCATATTTAGTTCCTTTTCAATTTGGATTAATTCCCTTAAACATTTCAAGTTCTATTCCTATGATTAACATTGATTTTCTCTGTAAGCATGTAAATACCTCACATGACAAATTCATACCCCTAACGAAGTCTGAGTTCTTTTAACAACCATTACAGATTTTATTAAACTTATAACATCTTAAGCCTTTTTAAATATTCTAATACAAATTACACTAAAATTCTTAATCACATTTACAAAATCACTTCTTTAAAACTGGCATCACACAGTGAAGCTCTCTTTCTTGAATACTGGAAGTCCATTTGCCTTGACTGAGGTTCCAGTTATGGGTGGGCTTTCTTTGATGGGTTGAGTGGCCTACAGTCTGGGCTCTCACTAGTCTTTATCACTGGGTTGGATTCTGTGTGTTTCATATTCTTTGTGTCTGAGCTTTTCTTTAAAGGTATTTTAATCCTACATGATTTCTTGTATTTCTGGCTTTTTAGTCACATAGCAATGTCATATCAGTTACTTGGAGAAGTATGTATTTTCTTCTGTTTATAGGCAGTACTTATGTATCAAGTGTTTAAAGGCAGAGGATGACATGAATCGCTATTTTAAAGGGTAAAAGCCATATTCCTTCTGGGATCACGCAGGGCCTAGTTTAGTGAGGAACCCATGTCGGGTGTGAAGGGCATCTGAGCACAGGTAGTAAGTACATAGGCACACGGTTTCCCCTCATATGAATCTTTCATCCTCTTTGTGGAGTTCTGTAGACATTCGCCTGTTGTGAAATGTCATGGGAGAAGCCCAGGTGGTCAGAAGACCTTCTTTCTGGGCCTTAGGAGTAGTAATGTTCACTTGGGACTTTCTGAGGGAGGAGTTTGAGGTGGGCGGTGGAGCTGGCTGGTGGGGCAGGATGGGGTTGCTGCTCCAGTAGGAGCCCAGTGTAAGCCCAGATTGGGACTTTGGAGACTGTGGGGTGTGTGTGAGGCACAGCTGGAGGCCGCTTTGCCAGCAGCTGACTTTGTGTCAGATTTGCATGTGCCAGGAGGCCAGGTGCGGTGCTCTGGATGGTCCTTTGTGGCTGCCTGACCAGTATGAACATGAGTAGATGGGCATGCAGAGACTCCTGACTGTTCTGAGCTGCAGTGTTTTGTAGGCTTTGGTCAGGGAATGGTGAGAGAGGGGTCTTTGTAGTTACCTAAACTAGAGGTAACGTTTGAAACAAAGACAACACGTGAGACAGAAGCTCTCTTGGGTTTGGCTGTTGATTGCATGTATAGGACAAAGAAAAGGGGGGGCCAGGTGGGAAGGTCTTTCAAACACCATTGACCAAAGAAGGGCTGTGAGGAGCGGATCCTGGCAGGAGGGGGGTGGGTCAGGGTCCCACAAGTGGGAGTTCAGAATCCCACTGCAAGATGAGCATCATAGAAGTGTGGTCTCAAGTGTGAAAGAAACTGCTTCTGAGGAGGGACTTAGGAGCCCTCTAGGGGAAGGGGTGACAGGACAAGGGGTGAGCGAATTGGCATAGGCTGTAGGGGAGGGAGAGGCTGTGCGTGCTCAGCAGTGAGTCCACCAGGAGGCAGATGAGGCTGGAGGGTAGAGGAGAGCCAGCTGTCCAAGGACAGCAAACTCAGGCCACAGAGGGGCTTGGCACAGGGATGCACACTGAATAGGCTGGCGGAGTTAGGGACTAACTCTCCTTTCTGCTTGATGCTCTTCACTGGCTGTGTCCTTTCCAGGGCTCAGTTACACCTTTCCATGACAGTATTTGTAGGAGTTATAGGTCTGTATGCATGAGTATGTGTTGACCCAGGGGTATTCATGTACAAGCAAATGTGAACTTGAAGCTTTATTTCTTGATACCAAGAAATGCTCAGCAGACACCCTTAGTGCATGCTTGGTTCTCATCCTCCAGAGACCGGGATGGAGGAGCACCCAGAGATGGGAGAGGGGCTGGTAGTGTGGGATGTTCATTAGCATGACTAGGTGGTAAATATGGATAGTGTTTGTGGAGGGAGATCCCTGACCTACTCATTGTGTGATTTTCTCTTATCTGTGTTTTATTTTATGGTAAAATAGAAAAAAAAAACAACCCCAAAACTTAAGAAGTTGTCATTCTGTGTTCATTTTGAGAATTAAGATTTAGTAGCTAAAAATTTCATCTGTGCTTGGTGTTTGCTCTGCATTATCTACGTAATATATACGGTTGATACCTGGTTTTTAATGGTACATCATTGGGATTTTTACTTCTCTTAAGTGAATAATTTTCATTTAAGTAAACACTTTTTGGTTAATTATAGAATGAAGAGTTACTGATATTTCAAGGGGAGGTGGAACTAAAAATTTCTATCTAATCTTGGCAGAAATTAATATGCACTTGGTTCTTTTTTTCAGATGCCTATAGACTAATTTTTTTCCTTATATTTGTGGAGCAGAGCCTTTGTGGAATTTTCACGTAATCCAACGGAGAGGTTCAAAACTCTCCCAGCAGTGTATATGGCAATTAAGATGTCTCAGCTGAAAGTCTCCCTTGAACTGAATGTCCACTCTGCAGAGGAGATTGAAGGGAAGGTGCAAGGAGGGGCTGTCTCAAAGCTTAGGAGCACCAGGTATTTTCAGAAGGCGGTCTGTTAGGACTCTGTCCACCTGCTTTTACAGTTTCAGAGACTGCATTTAAATGAACCTTGCTTAAGCTCACATTAGGAGCACTGGCTTTGCAGCCAGAGTCCTGGTTTCCTCATCTCCTGGCTGTGTGTATTTGCATACATCACTTGATCTCTCTGAACCTCAGCGCTTTAATTCATGTCTTTTTTCCAGTTTTAATACAAAATAATTGCCATACATCACTGTGTAAGTCTAAGGCGTTCAGCATGACGGTTTGATTTTCCTATGCTGTGAAAGGACTACCACAGTACATTCAGCTAACATCATTCTTCTCGTAGAGATACAATAAAAAGTAAAGAACAAAAATTTCTTCTTTTGATGAGGACTCTTAGGGTCCGTTGTTCTAACCATTTTCCTGTATGCCTTATTGTATAGTGGTAGTGGTAGGGACTATGTTGCAGCTCCAGAAGCTGAATACTGGAAGTTTGTATTTTTTTTAAAAGATTTTATTTATTTATTCATGAGAGGCACACACAGAGAGAGGCAGAGACATAGGCAGAGGGAGCAGCAGGCTCCCTGTGCGGAGCCCAATGCAGGCCTTGATCCCAGGACCCGAGGATCACAACCTGAGTCAAAGGCAGATGCTCAACCACTGAGCCACCCAGGTGTCCCAGAAATTTGTATCTTTTGACCATCTTCCTCCAATGCCTCATCCTCGTTCCCCTACCCTATGCCTCTCATAATAACAAGTCTGATCTCTTTTTCTATGAGTTTTTTTTAAATAGATTCTGCATGTGAGTGAGACTGTACAGTGTTTGTCTTTCTCTTTCTGACTTATTTCACTTAGCATAATGCCTTTGAGATCTGTCCATGGTAGGATTTCCGTGTTTTTTTATGGCTGAATATTCCACTGGGTATATATACCACAACTTCTTTATGTATTCATCCAGTGATGGACACTTAAGTTGTTTCCATGTCTAGGCTCTAGTACATATGCTGCTCTGAACACAGGGATGCAGATACTTTTTGAGGTAGTGTTTTTGTGGAATTGCTGCATCATATGGTGGTTCTCTTTTTGATTTTTTGGGGGGTCATCCATACTGTGTTCCATAGTGGCTGTACCAGTTTACAATCCCACCAGCACACAGGGGTTTCCTTTTCTTCTACATCCACCTCAACATTTGTGTTTTTGGTGATGACCACTCTGACAGGCATGAGCTATTACCTTGCTGTGGTTCTTATTTGCATTTCTCTGATGACTAGGGATGTTGAACACCTTTTCATGTACTCATTGGCCTTTTGTGTATCTTCTTCAGAGGAATCTGTATCAGGTCTTTTGCCCATTACAAAATCTTCTTTTCTATTGTGTCTGTTTAATAGATATGGTATTTTACAAGGTTGTTGAGAAGATTGAGTGGAATCATGTAAGTAATTCTCAGTTTAAATAATAGGGATTGGACGTAATATTAGTTACCTTTCTTCATTCTTAGAGTTCCTCATTTCCTCCATTTAAGCATAGTAGAGTATTCTCTGTTCTCAGCAGAGCAGACAGTGGGACAAAACAGAGATGCAGGTGGGAGTGCCTGGGTGCTGGTCAGCACAGCTGCCCCTTCCTTGCTGAGGAACAGAGGGCTGAGTAGTGACATTCACCACTTGGCAGCTGCTGTTGGGTGTGTGGGTTTTCTTTTTTTCTTTTTTTTTTTTTTTTTGTGTGTGTGTGTGTGTGTGTGTGTGTGTGTGTGTGGGTTTTCTTCTCTTGGACCAGATTAAATCACCCTTCAGGATTTGTAACAGATGCCTTTGCCTTTGGGTCACACTCTCTGAGTACTGTGTGTAGGAATTCTCAATCATCATTTCTTATTTGTGATGTTTTTAATTCTGCGAGGAATTGGACAGAAATTTGGGGAATTGGTGAGAAAGGGAGATCTGTCCCATCAAGTATCCTCTTGTGGGGGAGGTTTTGAATTCTGAGACTTTGGGGATCTGTAACCCATGGAAGATCTTTTCTAGGAACTTTGCCTGAGTCACTCTTAGTCATAAATGGGTTTGAAAGTTGGGGAAAGGGATCCCTGGGTGGCTCAGCGGTTTAGCACCTGCCTTCGGTCCAGGGCGTGATCCTAGAGTCCCAGGATCGAATCCCATGTCGGGCTCCCTGCATGGAGCCTGCTTCTCCCTCTGCCTGTGTCTCTGCCTCTGTCTCTCTGTGTCTCTCATGAATAAATAAATAAAATCTTAAAAAAAAAAAGTTGGGGAGAGAGTTGGGTCAAGATCTCTTGTATGATTCTTCCTCTTCATCTTAGAAATAAAAACCTATTAGGAAAGGGACATTTTATTTTTGTCAAATTTATATTTCATATTCTCAAACTTCAGCATTTACTGTCTTACCGTTCTAAGAGATGAAGGATAGGTCCTTGGTTTATTAGAAAATCATGTATGTGTTTGTAACAGAATTGAACCAGGCATGGATTCTGGTACTTAGGAAAGGTCAAGGTCACTCACCTCTAAAACCAGAAATTAGGAAACATTGCAGGTCTTAGATTTAGAATGTATATCCTTAAAAGTAAGTTTTCTGTAAGAGTCTTGACCTTTAGAATATATTTTTTAAGGGTAGTGTGTAACTATTGGGGTGCACAGCCCTCTAGGGCATTCAGGAAGCCATTGGAAACTCCAATTTTAGATAAAATCAAATTAGTCATCTCTGGGTTTGGCATTTTATTGAAATTTTTTTTATAAATATATTTTTTATTGGTGTTCAATTTGCCAACATAAAGAATAACACCCAGTGCTCATCCCGTCAGAATTTTTTTTTTTTTTTGTATAAACAGTAGAATAGTTGGGGCAGTAACTTCACATATATAAACATGTTTTCTCTGTAATATCTGACATTTATTTACTTATTTTAAATCACGTTATGTAGGGTGAATGTGGACTTCCAGAAGCAGACAGTAGATCCTATGCAAGTCTCATTTAACACATTAGACCCATCTCAGACAATTACAGATCTCCTCCTAACAGTTGATGTCACAGAGGTAAGATGGTGCGTTGAATCATTAGCGCTTTTCTTTTTTTTTTTTTTTAATTCATGAGAGCCACAGAGAGAGGCAGAGACACAGGCAGAGAGAGAAGCAGGCTCCATGCAGGGAGCCCGATGTGAGACTCAATCCTGGGACCCCAATATCACACCCTGAGCTGAAGGCAGACACTTAACTGCTGAGCCCCCCAGGCGTCCCCTTTTCTGTCTTCTTAACCTAGAATTGTCATGCTATAAATGTGAAATAGTACATGTACACACACACAGGTAACACAGCCTATACACTTAGTGATCTAGCAACATGGGCTTGAATTACTGTTATGTTAAATTGAAATGTGGCTGTAAACAAAATGAAACACAACTTCTTCTGGAATCAAAGTGTAATTTTTAAAAGACTATGTACTGTTTAAAATGCTATAACAGTAATTTCAGGAACATGATACATGTGAACATGTTAATTGTCATAGTGGTACATGGCTGTGTAATTCAGTTTATATCAACAAAGTTGACATCAGCATCAATACTGTGTAAGGTGTGGTTTTTACTTCAAATAAAATTTCAGTGAAAATACATACCTGCTTCCTGGTAGATCTGTGACTGCACTCACCAGGAGACTTCACACAGACGCCTAGGCTCCAGGCTGACTGAGAAGCTGCAGCCATTGTGGGTCCGTGGAGTGGCCTGGCAGGATGAGTGGGAGATGCTCCGTGAGGCCCTTTTCCATGGAACACCTACTCCTCCTCCCACTTGTCACTGCTCTTCCAGGGGCTGTCTGCTCACACCACACCTGCCCTTGCTACCCTTGAGCTGCCTGCACTTTGTGGGCTGGGCTTAAGGACTCTGGGCCCATCATGGGGAAACAGTCCCGGTCTTCTGTGCCCTCTAGAGCCTTTCAGGTGTTAGTGAGCTAACCAAGAGAGGGCTCTGGGACACACGTTTCCTCGGCGGGTGGCCAGGGAACCCCCTTGTTTGTAAGCACCTGTTAAAAGCCTAGAGAATTACTCAAGGTCCAGGGATCCAGTTTAGGAAGTGTAGTATTGAATGTTGGCCCTGCAGTGTGAACTTATGAGAACCTTTTTATAGAAATCATTTTAAAATTTAGTCTTTGCTCTTTTTCCTTTTTCAGGTTGTTGAGGTGGGACACTTTTGGGGATATAGGATTGATGAAAAAAACTCCGAGATTCTGAAAAAGCTTACTGCTGAAATAAACCAACTGAAATTAGTACCCTTGCCTGTCCACCCACATCCAGACTTGGTCTGTCTGGCTCCTTTTGCTGATTTTGATAAAGAAAGCTACTTTAGAGCTCAAATCCTTTATGTTTCTGGAAATTCTGCTGAGGTATGTTTTTCTATAACTAATCACTAAAAAGGAAATGAGACAAACTTGTAGCAGTTTATAGAAAGCGTATTCTAATTTTAAGTGGAAATTAAATGTAAAATCATTTCAGTTCAAAAAGTAGCCTTGTAAAAAGTTATGTACCTCAGTGATTGTGGATTTAAGTTCCAGTCATAAGACTGCTGGACTCTGGAGCTAGAGTAGATCCTTGTGTGGTCACTGGCCAGGTGGCACTCAATGTCTGACCCTGTATGAAAGTGTGTTCTTGCCCATTCTCTAGGTGTTCTTCGTGGACTATGGCAATAGATCTCATGTCGACCTGGATCTTTTAATGGAGATTCCTTATCAACTTCTTGAACTCCCATTTCAGGTAAGGCAGAGAAGCTCCTATGGTGTGAATTTAGAGGTCACATGGTCTACCCTCAGCCCACAGAGAGGGTCCGGGTCCCAGAGTGGGAAGGGACTTGCTTGGTCACACAGGCCAAATTTATCTGCTTTTTTTCCAATAGATTTGTCAGTATTATATGCGGAGTTAAAATATACGGAAGGTTTCACACTTCGCAAAAAGTTAGCTGTTTAACTCAATTAATTTTGAAAACTATTTCTGATGTTTTTGGTTTTGTTGCAAACAGCTAGGACTTTGGTGAGCTAGATGTACCTGTGTGTATCCAGAGGCATTCCAGACTTTGGATTGAAAGGCAACATCAGATTTCTTTACCTATGAAATCCTCACTTTGTGAACCCCCCCCCCCAGTTTTTTTTTTACTGTATATAATCATTTACTTATTTATTTCTGTTGAAGTGTAGTTGACACAAAATATGATCGTTTCAGATGTACAGCATAGTGATTCCACAACTATATACCTTATGGTCTGCTCACACAGGCATAGCTGCTAGTGGTCACCATACAATACAAATCAGTACCACTGACTACATTTCTCATGCTGTCCTCTCTACCCCTGTGACTTGTTTGCTCCTGTAACTGGAAACCTATATTTTTGGTGCCTCTTGACCCATTTTGCCCATCCCCCCAGCAGCCACCACTTTGTAGTTCATATTTATGGGTCTGTCTGCTTTTTGTTTGTTCTTTTGTTTTTTAGATTCCACAAATAAGGTAAATAATAGGTATTTGTCTTTCTCAGACTTATTTCACTTAGCATAACATTCTCTAGTTTCATCCATGTTGTTGCAAATGGCAAGATCACATCCTTCCTGATGGCTGAGTAATATTCCACTGTGTGTATACACTGCGTCTTCCTTGTACATTCATCTGTTAATAGACCAGAATTGTTTTTAATAGGATTTTTATGAGCACATTGGTGAAAATCCATGTTCTGGGCCACGTTTCAGCAGTATTTGGAGTGTTCTACTCATTTATAAAGCTGGTTCAGCCATCTTTTTCTGTCCTGTAGGCGTTGGAATTTAAGATTTGCAAAATGCGCCCCTCTGCAAAGTCTCTCATATGTGGTGAGCACTGGAGCGGTGGGGCCAGCCAGCGGTTCGCCTCCCTGGTGAGTGGCTGTGCTCTCCTCGTCAGGGTCTTCTCTGTGGTGCACAGTGTCCTGCATGTGGATGTGTACCGGTATGCGGGGGTCCAGGACACTGTCAACGTGAGAGACATCCTCATCAAGGAAGGCTACGCGGAGCTCGCCGAGGAGCCCTATGAGTCCAAAGTATGCACCTTCATCTGTCCTTGTTGGAGCGCATGTGGCCATGTGTGCATGGGGGGGTGGTGTTTGGTGTGGGGAGGCAGCAGAGAAGCGGGGTGCTGTTTTCCTCTCACTGAGGGATGAATATAGCTAGGTGTAGTGTCTGGTACCATTTTAAATGTCTTCTAGGTTTCTTTGACACTAAATTATGGTAACTGGCTGTTAACTTTTGTTAGTTTCCTTCTTTAGGCTATTTTTTTCTTCCTGGAATAAAAATTAGATGTAGAAATGTTCTCTGGGGAGTTGTTTTTTCTGTAATGGATTCAAGGATTTAGCTCCCTAATGAAAGCAATTAATAAAATACTTGTTTCAAGTATTTCAGATATTTCAAAATGACTTTCAACTATTTCTTTCAAAATCAATTGTGAAGCTGTTTTTCTTTGTCTGAAGGTTTCAGAGATGCCACATTTGAGTCAAATGTTGAAGGCCATTTATTTTCCGTCTGTAATTTCTGCTGACATTGAAGGGGGCTGGGATTCGGGAAAGGGGAAACCAGCAACAGAATGGCAGTGCCAAAGTCCGCTGGACTTTGTATTTCCATGTGTGAGAAACCTTTTTGGGATTCTGGTAGTGTTTCTGGTGTGGAGTAGAAGTTTTGTGTGCAGAAGTTCTTTTTAAGAACTGTTTCTCACTGTTTCTTGTCAGTTTTCTGACTGAAAGGTAGTAAAGGCTGATGAACCTTAAATGAGTCCTGTCTTCCTTTGTTTGAATTTTAAGGTGTATGTGCTTGATAGAATTTTCCCTGACCTTAGTGACCTACTAATCATACCCCTAAAATACTTTGGTTAGCCTGGAATTAAGTGCTTTTAATACAGTTTTTCCTTTCAGCAAATGAACTTTCCTTATTCTGCTTAGCAAAGCCACGAAGCTCTCAAGGGTCTCTTCTCCAAGTCCATACAAAACATGGCAGACATGACTGTGTCATCTCCCGTGAAGGATGATGAAAAGTACCTGATCCGGGTTTTGTTAGAGAGCTTCTCTTCTAATAAACTAGGTCCCCCCAACTGCAAGGTAACTTATAGGAGTTGTTTTAAAATACAGTTTAAAACTTAAAATCGTTGTACACTTACATGCTGAGTCATAGCCAGTAGTCATGATGGGTTTTTCTTTCCTGGTTTTCAACATTGGTACTTTTTTTTCACAGTGGTGCCTGTATTAGTAAGGGCAGAACCTGGGGTCTAGTGTAGGGAAATGCTCGGACTAGTTCTTTATCTAACCCAATCTTTTTAAGGCAACTGATGCTTATTTATACCCAGTTGAAGCCATGTGTGTGCTATAGAGAACCAGGCCCACCGCAGAGGTGCCCCAACCCTGGTGGGCACTGGAGTTGGTGCACCTGCCTGTTTCCGAGAAGGGGCTGCCACATGCCCCACCCCTGGGTGCCCCAGCCCACGGCCGCATGCTCTCAGCCTCCCTACTCCGTTAGTTTAGTCTGATGCAGTTGAAAGAGTAATATTTTTTACTAAAGTATTGGGTAGTATTTCCTTTTTTTGGCCAAAGTATATCTGTGGAGGAATGTTAGTGAAGCCATTGAAAGAATCACTGTGTCCCAGAGAAAGCACCATAAGGCATTTTCCCCCCACTGCATCTTAAAGATATTATAACTAAGGTGAAGCTGTTTTCTGTTTCAAAACTTGAGCTGACTTTTGGATTTTTAAAAAATGCATATTAAGTGATAACTTGCCTATTGCTAGCATTTTGCATATTTTGTATCTACAGGCGATACTTCACGGGCCTTTTAACCCTTATGAACTGAAGTGTCATAGTTTGACCAGAATATCCAAGTTCAGGTATGATTAACTTAGGTTCCTCATGGATTTCTTTGTACACTGCTGCTTTTTTTACAGAGCTTATCAGAAACTAATCTTTCTTTAAACTGTTGGGCTGTTCTCTTTTCCAGTTCCTTTTCATTCCTCCCTTAGCTCCAGATCTGAAGTCTTCTTTCTCTCTTACGTGGAAGCCATTCTGCATGAGACAGTCTTGAACGTCTTCCAAAAAGGGCTTTGTGTTTTCTGTTTTTATTATAATTGTCATTCATTCAGCAACCCTGTGAATGCTTGCTGTGTTCTGGGAACAGTGTATGGTTGGAGGGAAAAGAGTGAACAAAATCATTGTGATCCCAAAAATTGTGCGTCTGGTGGGGATGGTATGCAAGGACAAACAAATCCTCAGAAGAAGGGTTGATGAGGCTTTTGCACATTATGAAAGGGGCTGTAGAACATGTTGAAAGCATCTTGAAGGGCTCCCATGAACGGCCTTAGAGGTTTCCAGAGAGACCAAGATGTGAGGGATGCAGAGGAGTTGGCTAAGGTCAGTGAGTGGGGAGGTGAAGGCTAGCTGGAGGGCATTCCTCAGTGTGAGCGCTCAGCTTCAGTTTGACTTTGTGCTTCCGAATAAGCGGAGTGAGGTTGGAGAGTGGGTGGGAAGCAGAGGGGCTTCAGAGCTGTGGCATATGGGGCGAGCTTCATAAGCAAGATCCAGACTTCATCTGAACACAATTGGAAAGCCTTATGTTCATTTGAAACAATCCTTGGGCTACAATGCAAACCGTCTAGAATAGGCACCTCTTAGAACCTGTCAGAAACAGAGCTCAGGCCCCACCTGAACCTTTTGTGAGAGCCTGCATTTTCATAAGATTTACAGGTGGTCTGTAGGCACTTTAAGGCATGCAGAACCCAGTCTGAAGAATGCATTGGGTTTGGGAGTAGAAGGATACTTGGGTAGGAGCATACTTCTGAGGCTGGTTATTGCTGTAATCCTGGCTGGGGACATTGTGGACCACCGTGAGTCCATGGCAGGAGGTGTGGAAACAGACTGCTTTATGCGAGCTTTGGGTGTGGAATCAACAGATTGGCATGTGATAAGGGTTGGTGATATGGGAAGGGGAAGAATGAAAGATGCCCTTCTGGGGGTAGGTGGTGGCCTGAAGTTGGGGTTACAGGACACGAAGTCTGGGGCAGAGGTAGTGATTTGGGCATTGTCAGCGTGCAGGTGGTACTCGAGGCCTGGGGGTGGGAGAGACAGGAGGAAGGTGGAGAGGTGGTGGTCCCAGACGGAAAGAAGAGGCAAGGACAGCAGGATGTTAAGCAGCTTTCACCTGTGAGCACTGCGCTTGCGTGTTTGACCTTGTCTTTGAGGTGGGTTAGTTGGGGGGTTGGACATAGCACATTGCCTACTGGGTGGATCAGCTTCCATCTGCTGCTGATGCCCCTTTCAGATGCGTTTGGATCGAGAAGGAAAGCATCAACTCTGTTATCATCAGCGATGCCCCTGAAGACCTTCACCAGAGGATGCTGGTTGCAGCTTCCCTTTCTGTCAATGCAACTGGTGAGCCAAGGGCTGTGTTCTCTTGTCTGCTCTATCCCCTCCCTCTCCTCCGTTACTAAGAATGTTTTAGCCTATAATTAGTGAGCAAGTATGTGCCCTTGCTATAATTTCAGGCTGTTTTCTGACTGCATTGGCTGATGCAAGTTTAAGAAATGGAGCATACCACGTTTCCTTTTGTATGGGGTGTGGGTGTTGATTTCTTGATGGATCATTCATTCATTCCATCATGCTTATTTACCAAGTAGAACAAATCTAGCTTCTTGGCCCTGGGATAAACTCGATAGCATGATGAGAGGGAGAAGAGTAACGACACAAACATTGTCCCCCACAGGATGAAGGGTGCAGCATGCTAACCAGGCAGATGCTGCAGGGCTCTGTGGGGTGGGACTCCAGGGGGCACTTTGCTGTGGAAGCGTGCCCGCAGGGATGGACTCCGTGGATGAGGGGATGAAGTTTGTGCGGGGGGGCAAATGGGACGTTCTGTAGAGTGAAGTCTGTGCCTGACATCCCTTTTGTTGACTGTCCGACAGGGTCCACCATGCTGCTGAGAGAGACCTCTCTGATGCCGCATGTTCCTGGCCTCCCTGCTCTCCTCAGTGCACTGTTTGCACCAGTGATGGAGTTAAGGTGTGGGCATGTTTATCCATTCTGTCCAGGCTTTGTGAACTGAGAACATAGGTGGGAGGAGTGGGCACCTCTCCGCCTTCCTCTTTTGGGAGAGGAAATGCATGCAAGGGCACCTGGCTGTGGCACGTCGGGCTGCTTGTTGATCATCCTGGTGCTCCAGTGTGATTGAGGTGGCTTTGCCATCACCGCCACCTACACTTGGACATCGTGCAAGAAGGAGCTCAGGGAGCTTGCACAGATATAGATAGTATCTCGTGGGAGCCTGAGGAAAAGCGGGGCTGGAAAAAGAAAGTAAGGATAAATGTGCTGATGGCTGTTCTGTTAAGGGGCTGCCAAGGTTACTCTTTCTTTCCTTGCTGTGGGTGGTCTGCAGGACACCTTGTCAGTCATATGGTCATCCTTACAATGGGGACAGCTGCGTCATATGGTTTTTATTTGACAGCTCATGCGTGCAGAGCATTATCACCAGGGAAGCACTGGTGGGCCTCTGCAGAGGGGTGGCAGCTGCAGAGAAACAAGGTCTGGTCTTGGGGAAGGCCTCATGCCCCAAGGAGATGCACAGCTGGCTGGGGTGCTGGCACCTACCACCCTACCCCCCCCCCACAACCCTGCTTGCTCAGCCCCTCAGCATGTGCCTCTGCAGAGCCCACTAGCACAGTCTCTGATAGTGGTGGTTTTCCAAGTAGGAAATGATTCTGTATGTACTACTTAGAAAAATCCGGAAAAAGCTGAATGGGAAGAAAGTATTGTGATCATTTTTAAACATTTAAAGTATTTTCAGAATTATGTATATTTTTTAACAAACAAAACATTTTTTAGGTTTTCCTCATACTGTATCTTTTCCATAAATGCATTTTCATATTGTTATGATATCTTTGTAAATACTTGTTTTCATAATTGCATCGTATACCACTGAGTGGATGTAAAATAGCTGTTATAAACACTGCCCTATTATATTTATATATGCATTTGTTTATGACTCCCTCTTGTCCTGAAAGGATTTAATATGCCTTTAAATGTTGGAATTGGACTTTTCTCTCATTTTGCCAAAATGATGTAGGAAATAATCTTGAAGAATAGGGTAGCTTCTGAGTCCTCCCAGGGGAGACAGACCTTTTAAGAACAATGCCTGATATGTGGTTATCTAATCAGGAAGAATGCCACTGTGTGGAAGTCAGGAGGCAACTGAACGTGCACACGGAAGTTCCTCACTGACTGCTCCTGACCCTCTCCTTGCCTCTCTCACTAGACCAAGTCTTGCTTGGACTTTTCTGTTAAATACGATCTTTTTTGGAGAGTGTGTGTGACAACGGCATATTATTTTTAAAATCGCCAAAGTAGAAAGTGATGATGTTACAGAGATACTTAAGGAAACATGGAGGTGATTGGTATTTAAAATACCATCTTTTGGGGGCATCTAAGTGGCTCGATGGGTTGGGCATTTGCGTTAGACTCACGTCTTGGTCCTGGGATTGAGCCCAATTGTCGGCTTCTTGTTCAGCAGGGAGCCTGTTTCTTCATCTCCCTGCTCCCTGCTCATGCTCTCTCTCTCTCAAATACATTTTTTAATGATTTTATTTATTTATTCATGAGAGACACACAGAGAGAGGTAGAGACATAGAGAGAGGCAGGCTCCCTGCAGGGAGCCTGATGTAGGACTTGATCCCAGGACCCCACGATCATGCCCTGAGCCGAAGGCAGGCACTCAACTACTGAGCCCTCAGTACTGAGTGCTGTTTGTGTGGGCTCAGTGGGGCTTCTCACAGCGTGATGCCTGGTGCTAAAGGTCAGCATCCTGAGAGAGCTGGGTAGAAGCTGTGTCCCCTTCATGACCAGACACAGAAGTGCCACAGTCACACTCAAGCGCATGGTGCAGGACCCCACTTCTCACTGGAAAGTGTCAGCTTTCTGTTGTAAGAACAGCACGTTGGATGGGAGCTATGGACCTCACTGTCTGTACAATATGCCTCTTTCTGTACAGTGATGTATTGTCTGAATTGTTTATGGTGTGATCATGTACTGTTTTTATAATTAAAAGAATATTGATCTAAGTCATGTTTTTTTTTTTTTTAAGTTCTTATTTATTTATTCATGAGAGACACACAGAGAGAAAGGCACAGACACAGGCAGAGGGAGAAGCAGGCTCCACACAGGGAGCCCGACATGGGACTTGATCCCGGGTCTCCAGGATCACGCCCTGGGCTGAAGGCAGCGCTAAACCTCTGAGCCACGGGGGCTGCCCTAAGTCATGTTTTTAAAAAGCTTTAAAAAACTTGAGAATAAAGCAAAGGTGTCTTTAAGTATTGGGAGTGTGATGTGATTGGAATGTGTGGTGAGAGGAGGCACTCTGAGGTCTAGTGGGAAGGCTGTGGTGGCAGGTGGACCTAGGCTTTCTCTCTGGCTTCCCACATGCTTCCAGGCCTGGGGCAGGGTCTCCAGACTCTGAGGTTTCCCTCGTGGTAAAAAAAGGGCTATTGTGAGCTCATGGGTTTGTTGGGGGGGGGGGGGGGTCCCTGAGATGTAGAGTGCTCTCAGCATGGCATATGGGGCCTGGGCAGCACTCTGCAGATGGTAGTGTCCATCCTACTCTTGTTCCTGGCAGCATCACTGGGAAGTGGAAGGAAGCAGAAGGTCCTTCCTGGGGAGTAGCCTCACCAGGATTTGGAAGTGTTTGTAGATTTTTAACAAATGCAATTGTCCCTTAAACAACATAGCTTGCTGTTGAAGGGAAGCCTTTCTGATAACTGTATTTTCTATGTTACATGTATGCTATACCATGTTCTTGAAATCAAGTGACCTAGAGAAAAATATTTTTTCAACAGATCTCCAAAAAATTTTCCAATGTATTCATTGAAAAGAATTCACATGTAACTGGAACTGCACACTTTAAACCCATGTTGTCCAGGGTCAGCTGAACCTTGCAGGTTCATAAGAATGCACACTGCAGAATGTTTAACAGAACTTTTTATATGGAAGTGTCAGGTTGACTAACTTTTGAGGAAATACATTCCCTTCTTTGGCTCATGGAGGGAGTTCTAGAATATTAGCTTGCAGTACAGGTTGTTCTTTTGTTGTATTTATTTTGAACATAATTGGAGATGTTAGCTCTTGCAAGCATAACAGTTGTCAGCTTCTATAAACTTGAGTTCCTGTATGTAAGTTGTCTCAGAATGAATTATGTCTCCAGCAGGCCCTTGGCTGTATCTTCATGGAACACGCTTGCTATTGTTCCCTGATTTTGGCAGTTCTCCATCTGAGTTTAAAATATGTATTATAAAGGAAGTGAAAATATTTCTGTGGTCCTAATTACTAGTAGGTTCACATAAGTTTGTAAGATCCCCAGAAATGATTCAAAGCCAGTGCTTTGGTTACCTTTATTGATCGAAGGTTTAGAGCCAATGAGGAGGGAGTTACTACTCTGGTGTGGGTCAGTGCAAGGACAGTGGGACTGTCCTTGTTGATGAACATTTGTTAGTACATGTGAGGGACTTGTGTCAGTGTCACAGCCGTTAGTGAGGTGGAGGTGATGTGACACTTTATTAACCTGATGAAAAGCCATTATTAGTTTTACTGTTGGTGGCCTAGGGCTGCTACTGCTTTTCTGGAAATATTTTATATGAATTGAAATAATAGTAAATTACATTCTATTAAAAATAATGTGGGGAATGAACTATTTAAAGAGACATTTTGATGACTGTTCTGTAAAGTAGATGCTCAGTACCTAATTTATAAGTCTCAATTCCGGCTCTCTCTTCTTTGACTTAAAGTGGGATTCTCTTTCATTTTCATTGAAGTAAAAGGAAGTCTGTGTGTTTGTGTGTGTATGTCTGTCTCTGGAACTAAGAAAAAAGCTCTGTTTTTGTCTAGATTATTTTCATCAAAACTTTATTGATCTGGATTGTGGGAAAAGGTCTGAGTTAAGAGTCAAAGAAAATGAGCCAAATGTTTTAAAAGGTATTAAGTGTTAATAACTGTTCATTCATTTTATAATTATTTGTTGAACCTGTCTGGGCTATGGTGCTGGTGGTATTCAAACTACCACCTAGGACAGGAGAAGGAGCCTCTGGGGGCATGTCAAGAGAGGAAGAGTTCCCCCTGGAGGAGCCTGACAGGCCTGCAGGGCAGCCAGAGGAGGGGGAGCCTGATGTGGGTGGGGGGCAGGGAGAATGTGGTTTGAGATGACATGGGGAAGCAAAGCAGAGAATGCACACTCTGGCTCAGAGTTAGGCTCAGGTTTTGCTCAAAATGCCACAGGAAACCACTGGAAGCCCTTAAGCAAGGGGGTAAGATGACTGGATTTGTTTTGAAAAGCTAATTAACACTCTCTGCTGCATGGGAACCAGACTTGAAGAAGCAGGAGTAGGTGTGGGGAAGAGGAGTCCAGGCAAGAAGTGGCAGTTGTTTGGGCCAGGCAGGTGGCAACCTAGATGAAGAGGATCATCAGATTTAGGGAAACTTTGAATATGGAAGGTACAGGACACATACTGGAGGGGCGTAGTGGGCAGTTTCTGGTCAAATGAGGATGTAATGATTTGTATTGTGCATACGGCTGTTTCAGGATAGGAAGGTGGGACAAACATCTTGTAAGCTTTTACTTAAGTGCTAGACTTCTTTCACAAGCCATAAATATATGTGTATAACCTTTTCTGCAGAAATCTCACTAATAAGACTTTAACCCATGGGAAGAATTCAAAGGTAGGGAAAAAAACTGAATGTGATAAAATATTCTTTATGTTATCTGCTGCAGTGAGAATAGAAACCTAAGTGAGGGATTAATAAACATACTTACTGTCCTTATAACTATGTATACTCTATGCTTTCCAGTATAAAAACTGGAAGAGCAAATGCAAAAATGAGATTAGTTGCTGTACTCGGGTTGGCAAAACTTCAGATTATTATATTGGCCAGTTCCTTTACCCATTTCTTTCTTTTTTTTTTTTTTTTTAAGATTTTATTTATTCATGAGAGACACAGAAGGAGAGGGAGAGGCACAGGCAGAGAGAAGCAGGCTCCATGCAGGGAGCCTGATGGGGTACTCGATCCTGGGTCTCCAGGATCATGCCGTGGGCCAAAAGCGTCGCTAAATAGCTGAGCCACCCGGGCTGCCCTGGCCAGTTCCTTTGACGTTAAAATAGGAGTTTAATAATTTTGAAATATTAACTCTTTAAAAAATTTTTCATTTAGGGTTGATCGGGATGGAAAATGCTATACAGGAGTCCTTTGTGGTTTGGGGTGGAATCCAACTACAGGGGCTCCTATACTGCCAGAGCACGACATCGAGCTAGCGTTTGACGTTCAGTTCAACGTGGAGGATATTGTAGAGGTAAGACTGGTGTGTCCATCACGCTGTAGTAGCTGTCTCTCTCCTGGTTGGTCTACACACCCGCTTGTCAGTGAGCGTGGTGTCTGATGTGGTGCTTTAAATACAGACATACACCTCTGGTCCTGGAAATGCTCACTTTACCTTAACCTGCCTGTTTTATTCACCTTGTCTGTATGAAGTAGCTTCCTGTTAGTGGGATCACCATCAGGGATGGTGCTCTCTGAATTACTCCTGTGGGATATCCTGACACAGTAAGCTTTTCTGGGCAGTGAAAGTAAACGCCAGGGCAGAAGGACTGCTGTGAATCTCTGTCCAGGTCTCCTTCCAGGTTAAGACAAGCTACACGTCTTGCTGGTTCTTGGTGGGAAGCAAGGAAGCCCAAGTCCTGGTCGGCCTCATTCTGTTTACAGACACAGAGGTACCTGCTCAGCAGATACTCTGGAGCCGTTAGGATGAAGCACTTAGAAAGTTAGGGAGCAATTCGACAAAGTAATTTCATGGTTTTTAAATCTAATAATGAAAAGTTGGGGCTTTTATTTTGTATGATTTTACTTTTATATGTTGCAGTTATTCAGTTTCATTGCATTATACAAAGTGAGAAATAAAGCTGGTCCTTCACCACAGATGGTTTGAGCAGCACTGCTGTAGAGTACCTGTCTCCTTTTTCTTTTCAGAAGTTGCATAAAGTAGACGAAGTTGGCATCACTTCGTCAAAGGGGGTGGGGAAAAGGAGGTAGTAAGGTGAGCAGTGCCAAGCTTGACTTGTCCTGAGGCCTTGCTGTTACCAGTTGTCAGCGTTTCGTCTTATTGATTTAACTGCTCTTTCATTTAGAGGTGCTTTTGGACTTAAAAATACTCCTTAGATCATATGCCTAATGGTAAAATGTAAAACGATAAAATTTTAAGAAGTATAGGAGAAAATCTCTATGACCTACGGTTTGGCAGTGAGTTTGTAAATGCAACATCAAAAGCACAGTCTGTTAAAAAATTGAGAAGCTGGACTTTGTCAAAATTAAAAACTTTGATCTGCCAAAGACCCTGCTAAGAGGATGAAAGGACAAGACTATGCACAGAAGAAAGTACTTGTGAATTATTTATGTGATAAAAGACCCATAATATGTAAGGTACTCTTAAGACCTGGTAATTTTAAAAAGTAACTACATGAAACTATGGACAGCAGTAAACACAGATGCTCAACTGTTCCTGTTCATTAGGAAATGGACATTAAGACCATGATGACCGGGACCTCTGGGTGGCTCAGCAGTTGAGCATCTGGCTTTGGCTCAGGGTGTGATCCCAGGGCCTGGGATCGAGTCCCCTATTGGGCTTCCTGCATGGAGCCTGCTTCTCCCTCTGCCTATGTCTCTGCCTCTCTCTCTGTGTGTGTCTCATGAATAAATAAAATCTTAAAAAAAAAAAAACAAAAACAAAACCACAGTGACCTTCCTGTGTGTGCCTATTACGATGACTGACTCAAACCTGACAGTAAAGAATGCTGGAGAGGACGTGGAGCAACAGAAACTGTTCAGTGCGGATAGAAGCAGAATGGAACTCCTATTTTGGGAGACAATATTCTTAAAAGTTGAACACATCTACCGTAATATCCAAGAATCCCACCCCTAAGTATTTATGTAAGAGATTTGAACACTTACATAAAATCTGTAGATGAATGCTAATTGCTTCATTCATAATTCATAACTGCTGGAAACTTGAAGCAATCAAGATGTTCAAGATGTCCAATAGGGGAATGCTTGAAGAAACCATGCAATGGTCATGCAGTGGGGCATTCTTCAGCAGTACAAAAGGAGGAGAGAATTGATTCATGCGATATGAGTAGGTGTTGGCTGTGTGTCTCCATGGTGGAGGAGCCAGGACTTGGAGTCTATGTATGATCCCCTTCATACGACATATTCTGGGGTAGGCTAGGCCATAGGTCAGAGAGCAGATTGGCAGTTATTGCAAGCAGAGGGGCTGCTTTGTGGATGCTTGGAGCTGGATGCACGACTCCATGTGCCTTTTAACCCACAGAACACTCCTCATGAAGGAGGGGCGTGCTCAGGTATGCATTTGAGACACACACACGATGGGTGATTGCACTGAGGAGGAAAGGAGCTTTGGAAGGCAGTGCTTTGACTGGAACCTATAAGGCTGCCACCTGAAAGCAGCTGCACATAAACACTGTTCCCTCCGTGGTCTGGCTGCTTTGCTCTGGAACTGGTTTACATGGTACTGGGGGTGTTGAACAGGCAGCTCCCTGGATGAGGGAGCCAGGTTTCTCATTGGACAGAGGAGTTCCAGACAGGACAGGAGGGCCGGATTGGACTCTGGGACACACGAGGAGCCAGACATTCATCAGTGTGAAATCATGTTTAACTTACACATGCATGGATGCATATTGTGTGTATGTGGTGGTGGCTTCATATACACCTGATACCTAGCTCTGTGAGGGCTGATAAACCATGACACCCCATAGCCATGATGCCTTAATGACCCCTCAAACCTGGTACCCAGACTGGTTTTGGATAGGATTTTCCAGGAAAGGGAACCAGGGCTCCTTGGGGAAGTGACTTCTCTAGGGTTGGAGCAGGGAAAATAAGGGATAAGCCTTAGAGCTTTTTGTAGTGCCAGGAAGTAAAGAAGTGCTCAGACAACAAAAGGTTGGGGGCATGTCAGGGGGACACGTGGGCCAACTGAAAGGGCTCCTGCGGGCCAAAGCAACAAAATAAATGTATTGGATTAGAACTCACTGTCAGATGATTATCTGTGTCTCCATAAGGATATAAACAAGGAGTAAGAGACAGATCTTGCATACAGAGGAATTGGCAATAGTACCTGTAGACACCTTCCTCCAGGGAGTGGACCTTAATGTGTCCCCAGAGAGTAGACTGGACTTAGGGATGTACTTCCAAGCAGAAAAGGAGGGGAGGGGAGGAGAGACTCTGCAGTGTGAAACCCCAGCAGGCACCACCTCAGTGAAGTGCTCAAGGCCAACATCCCAGTGACCTATTATGGTGATGGCACCCATGCCCTAGTGTGATGATATAAGAAGGTACCTCACCTTTGGGTGTTCCTCTCCAGAGTCCATCACCTCAGTCTAATCATGGCAAAATGTCACACAAGCCCAAACCAGGGACATCCCATGAAAGATTTGCCCAGAACTCTTAGAGAACAGTCAGGGTCTTGAAAAACAAGAAAAGGCTAAGAAACCTCTAGATCAGAGGACACTGGGGAGTCATGACACAGGTGCACGGACAGAGAAAGGACAAGAGGAATCTGGTCAGTCTAGAGGGAGCCTGGGCTTTAATAGTAATGCTCCGAGTCCGCTTCGGAGAGACTGACAGAGACTGGTAGAACATGGCTTGTCATACCTCTGGGGGTGAGATTACTTCTAGGGCTTCAGTATAAACATTGCAAAGCAAGAAGAATCCATATGATATAGGTAGATGTTGAGCCGTGTGACCTTGTGAATTTAATAAGTGTGATTAGACTGAAAAATCTGAGCCTTTTCTTGCTGATTTTTAATTTTTTCTTTTGTTACTGTTTCTTAAATTACAGTAGTGGTTATTGATGTTGTTTGTGTTGTTTTAATAATTTGCTCCAGAAACCATATTGACATAGTTGTGAGAACATGAATTCTGGGGGCACGTGGGTGGCTCAGTTGGTTGAGTGTCCCAACTCTTGATTTCAGTTTAGGTCATGATCTTAGGGTTATGAGATCAAGCCCCACATTGGGCTCCGTGCTCAGCACAGAGTCTGCCTGAGATTCTCTGTCTCACTCTGCACCCCCCACCCCGTTCACTCTTGCTCTGTGTGCTCACTCGTTCTCTCGATCAATAAATAAATATTAAAAAGAATATGAACAACTCTGAATGCTAATGAATTATTTTTAATGTAGAATGAAATTCAGTTATAGTAGAACCATATGAATATTTATGTTGCTATTTATTTACAGATTAATATTCTCAGGGCTGCTATTAACAAGCTAGTGTGTGATGGACCAAATGGATCGAAGTTTCTTGGGCCGGAAAGAATTGCACAGTTACAGGATAATGCTCGTCAGAAACTTCTAGGGTAAGTTGTACACTTTTAAAAAGGTATTAAATATACAAAGCTGCCTTAGCAATTGTGAGAAAGGCTAATTTTAGTTTTCTCTCTTCACTTTTTTACATAAAAATATTTTTTCTGTGAACTTTGTGAAGTTTGACACTCATAAAGTGCTCAGGCCATCTCAGGGTATTTGCCTAAGGGACTGGCACCCAGATCAGAAACAATGCTAGAAAACATTAAAAAATGCTTATGTAAAACTAAAAGAAATCCACCCAAAATCCACATGGGAAGGTGTGGAATGTCATCAGGAGGTCAGATGCTACTTGGCCAACACAACTTCAGTCCTTATGGCACAGGACACTCACTGCCTTGGGCAAACAAGGACCACCAGTGTGACCGATGATCCTTTCTAGCTCCTTATAGCCGCTGTCAGCAAGGGTGACCATGTTCTGACTAGGCCATAGGGAGGGGTGGGGCGGGGAGGGTGACACTTCAATGACTATATTACATTTGTACAGTTGTGCTAATAACCCTGACCATGACTTGGTTTTTCCAACATTCCTGTCATCCTCAAAATTTCACTCAGATATTTAAAAACTGAATTGTGATGGTTGCATGACTTTACAAATTTATGAAAATTATTGAATTGTATACTTAAAATTGTTAATAGTTGTTCATGAATTGTATCTCAATTAAGCTGTTTTAAAAACAGAAGTTGTTGTAGCCTAGCTGTAAGCGGCACCCCCCTGATCCCAACCCTGGCAAATCCTGATCTACACCCAGTCTCTGTGGATTTGTCTTCTCCATAAACCTGATGTCAACGGAATCATGGTGATTTTGATTTTCTTCTTTTAAATCCGGCTTCCTTCACTTAGCACATGTTTGCGGCTCATCTATGTTGTAACATGTTCTTTCTGGTCACTGGGTGATACTCCATAGTCTGTGTGCCACATTCTGTTTGCCAGTTGATGAAATGTGTGGATTGTTGCCAGTATCAGGCTGTGGTGAATACGCTACCGTGAGGAGTTGTATAAAGTCTTCGGGTGAATGCTTACTTCCAGCATCTTGGGGTAGAGATCTAGGGAGTATCATTGGTAGGTTATATGATGAATTCCTGTTAATTTTTTAAATATCGGCCAAAGCGTTGTCCATGGTGCCTGGCCTTTTACATTCCTACCAGCACTCGCCATCATCGTCACCATCGGCATATGTATTGTTGACAGTCTGGTGGGGTATCGCTCTGGTTTTATTTTGCATTTCTTTAATGACTAATGATAGCATCTAACCAATTATGTATTTCTTGGTGAAATATATCTGTTTAAATCTTTTACCCATTTTTAAGTTGAGCTGTCTTATTTTTGAGTTGTAGAAGCTCTAAATTCTGGCTAAAAGTTTCCTAGTGGATATACTATTTGCAGATATTTTCCCAGCATGTTGTCTTCATTTTCTTAATGCTGTCTTCTGAAGAACACAATGTTTAGATTTGATGATGGCTGCTTTATCTTTTTTTTTTTTTTTTTTTGGCTTATGCTTTTGGTGTCATATCTGAAAAATCTTTGCTAAGCTCAATGTGACAGAAGTTTTTCCTCTTTTATATTTACTTGGTGTATTTTAGTTTTTGGTCTGTTGTGAGATGACACTTTTATATAGTATAAGATGTGAGAGTCTAAAGTTCATCTTATTTCAGATGAACATCCATTCATGACAATCTCACTTGCTGAAAAGCTCTTACTGTCCTCCATGGAAATGCTTTGGCTCCTGTCAAAAATGAATTGGCCACAAACATTGTAAAGGTTTATTTCTGGACTATTTTATTCTACTTATGTGTATTTTATGCCAATACTTGTCTTCCATTATATTGTCTTGATTGCTATGGCTTTATACTTAGTCTTGAAACTGGGTAATGTTAGTCTTCGTATTTTGTTCTTGTTTTTCCAAATTATGCTTACTATTCTAGATCCTTTTCCTTTTCCTAGACATTTATTTTTTTAATTTTATTTTTAAGTAATCTCTGGACCCCATGTGAGGCTCAAACTCAACACCCTGAATTCAGAGTCACATGCCGCACAACTGAGCCAGCGGCCTTCTCCCCGCTCCCCCCCTACCATATGCATTTTAGGATTGGCTTGTCAGTTTCTATAATAAACCTTGCTGAAATTGTAGTAGGGATTGTGTTGGATCTGCAGATCAGTTTGTGGAGATTTACCATCTTAACAGTATTGAGTTTATGTGCTTCATGAAGATGGAATGTTTAGTAGTTTTCTGTTCACTTTGCTTCTTCTAAGTTTGTATAGTTTTTGGCGTGCAGGTCCTATACTTTTGTTTAATTATTTCTAAGTATTGTAGTCTTTTGGATGCTATTGTGAATGAAATTATTTTATTTTTGGATTATTCATTGCTAGAAATGAGGAATTGATTTTTATGTTTTGATCTTTTTCCCATGACCCTGTTAAACTTATTAATACTAGTAGCTTTTGTAGATTCTTTAGGATTTTTCTCTCACATATAGGAGAATATCTGTGGGTAAAGACAGTTTTTCTTCCTCCTTACTGACATTTGTGCTTTTGGCTTCTTTTTTTTCTGCTTTTATTTATTCATGAAAGATGCAGAGAGAGGGGCAGAGACATATGCAGAGGGAAAAGCAGGCCTGTGGGGAGCTTGATGCAGGACTCAATCCCAGGACCTTGGGATCATGATCTGAGCCAAAGGCAGATTCTCAAAGCATCTTTGTCTTGTTTGGGTTTTAGAGAAAAGGCATTAAGTTGTTCACTATTATTATGTTAGCTGTAGGTGTTTCGTGGTTCCTTTTTGTCAGGTTGGAGAATTCCTTTCTGTTCCTGGTGTGCTGAGAGCCTTTACCAGGAAAAGATGTTGCATTTTGCCAAATAATTTTCTGTCCTTGAGATAATCATGTTTGTTTTTTCCCCCCCTTTCATTCAGTTTTTATGGTATATTGTATTATACTGTACATTACACACTTGTTTTTGGATGTTAAAATTAGCCTTGCATTTCTGTTTTGAGCTCCACATGGTGTATAATCCTTTTTATATATTTGTAGATTGTTTGCAATATGTTTTTGTTAAGGATTTTTCCATCTGTGTTCTTGAGGGTGGTTGGTTTATCGCAAGCTTCCTTGTGATATCTTTGTCTGATTTGGTATCAGGGTAAAAACTGGCTTCCAAGAATGTGGTGGGAAGTGTTCCCAGCTACTCTGTTTCTGAGAGTTTGTGTAAGATTGGTATTATTTCTTCCTTAAACATTTGACAGAATTTTTCAGTGAAACCATCTGAGCTTGGACTTTTCTTTGTGGAGAAATTTTAAGTTACAAATTCAATTTCTTGTGTTTTAGGTCTGTTCAGATTCTCTATTTCTATCACTTCTCAGCCTTTTGGCTAAGATCAAGTGCAGATTTTCTATTTCTTTTTAAGTAGTTTTGGTAATTTGTGTCTTGTAGGAGTTTGTTCACTTAAATTGACTAATTTGTTGGCATAAAGTTGTTCAGAATCTTTTTATAATCCTTTTCTTTTTAAAAAAGGTTTATTTATTTTACAGAGAGAGAGAGAGAGAGAGGGAGGGCGAGAAGGGGAAGGGGCAGAGGGAGAGGGAGACTCCCAAGCAGACTCCCCACCGAGTGCAGAGCCTGACCTAGAGCTTGATCCCATGACCCTGAGATCATGACGAGCTAAACCAAGAGTCGGACACTTAACCGACTGTACCCTCTTGCCCCGGCACCCCAGACTAGTTTCTATTGACTGGTCCTTACATTTACTGCTGCTCTACCCTGCCATCTGAGCTCTGCAGGTGTGCTGTGTTGTAGGGGATTGTCCATTTTGGTCATTGTACTTTTCAACTCCAGAATTGTTTTTGTATAGTTTTTAATTTTTATTGCAATTATCTTTGAGTCATTGTCCTATTTTCCTGTATTTTCTTTAAACATGGATTGCTTTATTAATTCTTTGTATATACTCACAGTGGCTGCTTTGAAGTCTTGTGTGCTAAAACCCACATTTGGGGCCACTCAGCTTCTTTGGGATGCTTCCCCCCCACCCCGAATGTAGATCACACATTCCTGTTTCTTGTGAAATGTCTCATGCTTTTTTGCTGAAAATTGATTAATTTTTAAAATTTTAGTTTCACACGTAGTGTTCAGTGATTCATCAGTTGTTATAACACCCAGTGTTCATCACATCATGTGCCCTCCTTAATGCCCATCACCCAGTTACCCCATCCCCCCCTAACGACTCTCAGTTTGTTTCCCAGAATTAAGGGTCTCTTGTGGTTTGTCTCCCTCTCTGATTTCATCTTGTTTTATTTTTCCCTCTTTTCCCCTATGATCCTCTGTTTTGTTTCTTAAATTCCATATGAGTGGGATTATATGGATCTTTCTCTGACTTATTTCACTCAGCATAACATTCTCCAGTTCCATTCATGTTGTTGCAAATGGCAAAATTTCAAGGTTTTTTTGATGGCTGAATACTCCATTGTGTCTATATACCACATCTTCTATATCCATTCATTCATTGATGATCATCTGGGCTCTTCTATATTCTGGCTATTGTGGACATTGCTGCTATAAACATTGGGGTGCATGTGCCCCTCTGAATCACTACGTTTGTATCCTTTGGGACAAATACCTAGTAATGTAATTGCTGGATCCTAGAACTTTTTGAGGATCCTCCATACTGTGTTCCATAGTGGCTGTACCAGCTTGCATTCCCACCAGCAGTGTAAGAGGATTCCCCTTTCTCTGCATCCTTGCCAATATCTGTTGTTTCTTGACTTGTTCATTTTAGCCATTCTGACTGGTGTGCGGTTTTGATCTGTATTTTCCTGATGCCGAATGATGTGGAGCATCTTTTCATGTGTCTGTTGGCCATTTGTGTGTCGTCTTTGGAGAAATGTCTATTCATGTCTTCTGCCCATTTCTTCGATGAGGTAGTGTAGCAGTATGTAGGGTCCTGATCCCCCTGCAGGGTTCTACAGGGTATGTTTCCCTCCATGTTGTGAGGCCACTGATACTTGGTTTCTGTTTTCATTCTCCTTTTTATTTTCATCCTGGCTTACTGGGAGTTGTTCTTGGGTGTGCATTACTTAGTGTTCAGCCAGTGATTAATGAGAAGTTGTACTTCAATACCTAAGCCTTTAAGCTTCTACTCTCTGCTAGGAGATGCACTTGTGGTTTGGGGAGTGCAGCCAAAGTTCAGGCAATTCTGAACTCTTCCCTGGTTTTTATTTTTTCCCAGGACTTTCTTGTGCATGCGTGGCTCCTCCCAGTCATCCAGGGCTCTGTGGCCAGCTAAGGGCTGCCATCGGTCTTGTCTGCATGTGTATGAGGCCTCCTAATCCCCCAGGGAGTGTGTGGAGGGCCTGCCTGGCCATCTTGTACTCTCACTCCCAAGACCTTCCTTTTGGGCTTCTAGATTGTCTGTTGGTCTGCCCAGGTCCCAAGGAGGACCGTGACCTAAGGCTAGCAGAGCCATGGGCTTTCTCCATTTATTTGCTGACAGTGTTGCCAGACAGGAGGGTTTTTCACCCTCTGCACCTAATCAAGTAAGCTCAGTCTGGCTGTGACGAAGGTGCTGGTTTTCATGGCCAGACTGGCCCTGCTAGCCCTCAGGTCCTAGATTGAGCTGGGGGTGGGTGGGAGGAGCTAGCCCCAGGCCGGAGCTCCACCCCAGACTCCACTTTTCTTACCTGAATTCAGCGGTTCTTTGTGAATGAATACTTCTCAACTTGTTTGCTTTTGGTTAGTTTACAGAGCCTTCAAATGTTTGGGGATTTGTGGGGTTGGGTTTTTTTGTTTTTTTGTTTTTTGTTTTTTTAGTATTTTGTTGAGTTTTACAGTTGTTTTGGGGGCAAGAAGATTTCCAGACCTCTATACTCTGTTCATTGCTACAAGTCTCTAACTATGCCTTTTTAAGCTGATGGCGTTACTAGCTTGTCAGGCTGTCCAAGAGGAGAGGACATAAAATCCGTGTTCCATTCAGTGATGCAGCGATGTATGGGCTGGAGCAACCGCTGCTTGCTGTGAATGGACTGGGAGAATGGGGGCTGGTCCTCTGCACCTGTACCTGCACTCTGTCGTCCTGTTTTTTAGTGGATAGTGGATTATTCTCTGGTCATAGCTACATATATCTTGACCTTTTAAAAATTTACTGTAGTTATAATTCTGGATTTAAATCTTTTTTTAATCATAGTTTTTTCGGTTACTGACATATAATTAAGATTTAATTCTTATTTTTAATTTTAGTTTGTTCTGTCAGTTGAAACCAAGACAGAGAGTTGTCCCTAAGTGGCATGAAAAGCCATATGAATGGAATCAGGTGAGTGAGAAATAGTGCCGTGAGGACAACCTGCCCCTTAGGAGTGCATGGAATGGGTCGTGGAGGGTCCTGAGAGAGTAGAATGGGGACAGGCAGTGTGGACGGTTCTCTTGGCTCATGGGCTGGTGTCATAGGGATGTGCTGTCTCTCAGTGGTGCGCTCTCTCTGATGCCAAGGGTGACTGCCTGTTAACTTTGAATGAAGTAGATCCAGACACATTGGCATGGCCCCAGTCTGCTCCGCCTTCTGACAGTGCACCACAGCGAGGTGGCTTAACCAGCAGACATTTATTTTCTCATAGTTCCAGAGGCTGGAAGTCGGAGGTCAGGGCACCAGCACAGCTGGGCCACGTTCTGACGAGGGCCCCCTTCCTAGCTGGGAGACACGAGCCCACATACTGTGTCCTCACATGGTGGAGAGAGGGGAGCTCTCCCTCGTGTCTCTTCTGAGAAGGGCTCTCATCCCATTGTGAGGGCCTTCCCCTGGTGACCTCATAGAACCCCACTTACCACCCAAAGGCCCCATCTCCAGATACTGTGACAGTGGGGATTTGAACTTCAACTTATGGATTTGGGGCACAGTTCAGTCCACAGCAGTGGGGGAAGTCAGGCAGGGCCCACCTGGGGCACCCTGATGTTTACATTTACATGGAAAAGTTTAGAAAACAGAGTAAAATTTGACCTGGAGGGAACTAAAGGAGGGGCTTTCAGCTTTAATTCTAGAGCCAGGGATGTGTTTGTACAGACACCAGCTGCAGTTGAAGCAACAAGATGCCCCCGGATGTGTGGTGCTTTCCCATCTGAGTCTGAAGGAGACTTTCCTTTGTCGTGTGCTCCTTGTCTGGTGCCCCTCTCTAGAGCCCTCAGGACAGGCCCTGAGCCAGCTCCCTGAGTGCAAGGCTCTGCCTGTGACAGGAGGGGCACCAGCACCTTTCCTGCAGACTCTGTGGTGTTCAAGTTAATAGCAGGACTGACTTTGAAAGCAGAACTTTATTTAGAGGTTGATGTGTTTTAGGAAACCTATGCATACTTGAAAGCTTGTGACAGTGTTGCAGTTCATGTTGGGGGTGGGGGGACGCCTGTGAGCTTCCAGGAAAGGTCACTGTATTATTAAAGATACGTTGTCAGACACAGAGCAGTGAGTGCAGGGAGAGGACCGAGAAAGGTGTTCTAGAAATACCTTTGGAAACTGAAAGATGACTTTCTCTGGTCTAACATGTCTGTCTGTCTCTGTGTGTGTGTATGTGTGTGTGTGTGTGTGTGTGTGTGTGTGTAGTTATATATATTCATTGTACTTACTTTAACTGATGCCTAGAATAATCCGTGTCCTGGAAAGGTCTGACTGGTCCTTTTGTCTCCCCCTCAGGTTGACCCAAAGCTGGTCATGGAGCAGGCTGACCGGGAAAGCAGCCGAGGGAAGAACACCTTTCTCTACCAGCTCCACAAACTGATTGTTCTCAATACCTAGCTGTGCCGGCAGCTGGTATCCCAGTTCCTCCTGAAGGAACAGAGACCCACCCCAAACACAGCTGCATTAAAGCATCTGCAGATGACTTTCTCTGTATCTGAATGTGACAGTCTTTGCCTGCTGCATTCGAAAGGTCTTCTCCATCCTGCTTCCTCTTCCATGTGGGTGGTGGCTGGAGAGTGGTGTTTCTGTTCAGCTGGGAAGGATTGGAAAGTCTTGTCTTTTCTAGAAACAGAAAATCACTGTGTTAAAAGATTTAGGGAAAATCCACTGGCTGAAAGAAGACTTTGGAAAAGAGATGTATTTTGCTTTAAATCTATTAAGGTAAATATAAATAGCTGAACATGTAAGGTTCTGGCATGTGCTAATATGTTCTGTTTCATTACAGTGATGTAACCTGGGATATAGGGGAACCACCATCCCAAACCCCAGGTTACCACAAAGGAGAGCTGCGTGTTTCTTGTGGCATTTTCTCATTTTTTTTTCCATGAGGGAAAATATTTAAGTTTGGTGAAACTAACTTTAGTTTTGTATATTTTAGATTTTTATCCACCTTATAATTCTAAGTCCAAATTTTGGAAATCAGGGAGATTACCTGGCAACTAGTATATTTATGTTAAAGCAATAAAAGCATTAGACTAAGTTTCTGTTTCTGACAGTTTTTAGTCAGAGGAGATTAAAAGCTATTTCATTCTAAAACCTCAGAATTGAGAAAACCGGTAAAGGGGAGTATAGGCCTCTTGGTGAAAGTAAAGTCAAGGTCACATGAGAACAGCCGTCACTGCGCAGCGGCAGGAGCAGATCCCCACTGGCTCCCATGGGTGGCAGAGGTGCCGGCATCAGGATCTGCGAGGGGCAAGTTGGAAGCACAAGAGAAGCGCTCTGCCTACACGTGCTGGTTCACAGCAGGACAGCTTGTGAGAAAATCTGAGAAGCCTATGTATCTGGGGGCCGTGGGGTGGTGACCAGGAGCTCGTGTACAAGGACTGGGAAACTGGCATCTGTGGAGCTTCTGTAAACTGGGGTCCCAGCCGGTTTTCTGCTGGGCCTTGTTGGTCTGCAGGACTGGCAGTCAGCAAGCCTGTGGGGGCGCACAACACTGTGTGTGCATCATGGTGTCACTGTCATGAGCTTCTGGGCACCGTCACGCATGTCTCACTTGCCCCCGGTCTTGCTGAGCCTGGAGCCAAAGCTGTGCAGATGTGGGACTCTGGGAATGCATTCCCCAGCCGTGGGCAGGAGGTGGGCACCACGCTGGCAGCACCACCTGTGCCATGCCTGAGAGCAACCAGAAGTTCAGCTTGAATTGAAGGTCGGCGTTCAGCCTGTCTTTTCAGAAAGACCTCGTGGGAAACGATCGGATACTCCACCCAGCTGGGTGCTCTTCACTTTGCCAGGGTCTAAGGCAGGCGCTGTGGTAATCCAGGTGGGGTCATCATGGCAGCAGATGGTCCCGTGAGCTGTCCTGCGCTCTTTCTGCTGTTTGTGTTCCAGTCAAAGTTCCATGAGTGGTTAAAAAATTACATAGTAATGAATGGCTTGCTGTAAAAAAAAAAAAAAAAAAAAAAAAATCCAGCTCCTTTGTTTCTATGGTTCTAATCTTTTTTAAAAAACCATTTGGAGGGATCCCTGGGTGGCGCAGTGGTTTAGCGCCTGCCTTTGGCCCAGGGCGCGATCCTGGAGACCCGGGATCGAATCCCACGTCAGGCTCCCGGTGCATGGAGCCTGCTTCTCCTTCTGCCTGTGTCTCTGCCTCTCTCTCTCTCTGTGACTATCATAAATAAAAAAAAAAAAAAAAAAAAAAAAAAAAAAAAAACCATTTGGATTCTTCTTTTTTTTCTGGAATTGCCTCCATCTTGGTAAATATTACATCAGGTAAATCATGCTGCTTCTCAGTTTCCACCATAGTCATTATTTACTTGCTGCTACAATGAGTGAAGACTGAGCTCTTTACATCATTCTGTGTGCCTGGTTCCTGCATCACCCCATGCAGCCACATTGCGTCGCCGATTAATTCTGTCCTCGTTCTTCACAATAGCGCTACTTTCTGCCAAACCAAGTAGCACATTTGATGGCTTCTTTATCCCCACATGATTTTTTTGTTTTTTTAAATATTTTATTTAACTTCAGTTGGCCAACATATAGTATAGCCCCCAGTGCTTATCTCATCATGTGCCCTCCTCAGTGCCCGTCACCCAGTCACCCTCCTTCCCTCCAGTGACCCTCATTATGTCTTCCAGAATTAGGAGTCTCTCATGGTTTGTCTTCCTCTCTAATTTTTCCCCACTCAGTTTCCCTCCTTTCCTTATGGTCCCTTTCACTATTTCTTCTATTCCATGTATGAGTGAAACCATATAATGATTGTCTTTCTCTGATTGACTTATTTTCCTCAGCATAATACCCTCTAGTTCCATCCACATCGATGTAAATGGTGGGTATTCGTCCTTTCTGACAGCTGAGTGATAATCCATTATATATACATATCATGTCATCTTTAACCATTCATCTGTCAAAGGACATTGTGGCTCCTTCCACAGTTTGGCTATTGTGGACGTTACTGCTTAATGAACATTGTTCCTCACATAATTTGAAGTTAGGTGATAACTCCCTTGCTGTTCACATGCATGCTTTTCTGGTTCCATGGTGTTTTTAAAGTTTTTAGTTAAATTCCAGTTAGTTAACATGCAGTGTGATATTAGGTTCAGGAGTACGGTATAAGAGATCAACACTTCCATACATGACCCACCCGGAGCTCATCACAAGTGTGCTCCTTCATCCTTATCACCTGTCCCCCTGCCCAACCTTCCCCTTAGTGACCGTCAGTCTGTTCTCTGTAGTTATGAGTCTGTTTCCTGGTTTGTGTCTCTTTCCCCCCTTTTCTCATTCGTTTTGTTTCTTAAATTCCACATATGAGTGAAATCATGTGGTGTTTGTCTTTCTCTAATTTTATTTAGCATTATATTCTCTAGATCCATCCATGTTGTTGAAAATGGTTAAGAGCTCATTCTTTTTTTGTGGCAGAGTAATATTCCAGAGTATATATACTACGTCATCTTTATCCATTCAGTTGATGAACACATAGGCTGTTTCCATATCTTGACTATATAATGCTGCTGTAAAACATAGGGATGCGTGCATCCTATCATTTTGTGTTTTTGTATTTTGTGTTTTGATTTAGTGTTTTTGTATTTTGGGGTAAATACCCAGTAGTGTAATTACTGGATCATTGGGTAGTTGGTTTTGTTGTTGTTTGTTTTGTTTTGTTTTTGTGTGTGTGTGTGTAGGATGATTGTATTTAAGTTAGAACCTCCATACTGTTTTCCAGAGTGGCTGCACCAGCTTGCATTCCCACCAACACTGCAGGAGGGTTCCCCTTTCCTCCATAGCCTCTCCAACATCTCATTTCCTTTGTTGTTGATTTTAGCCATTCTGACTGGTGTGAGGTTGTATCTCATTGTGGTTTTGATCTGTATTTTCCTGATGCTGAGTGATGCTAAACATCTTTTCATGTGTCTGTTGGCCATGTGTAGGTCTTCTTTGGAGAGATGTCTCTTCATGTCTTCTGACCACTTCTTGACTGGATTATTTGTTTTTTGGGTGCTGAGTTAGATAGGTTCTTTATAGATTTTGGATTCTAACCCTTTATCAGATATGTCATTTGCAGATATCTTCTCCCATTTTGTTGGTTGTCTTTTGGTTTTGTCAACTCTTTCCTTTGCTGTGCAGAACCTCTTTATCTTGATGAAGTCCCAGTAGTTCATTTTTGCTTTTGTTTCCCTTGCCTTTGGTGATGTGTCTAGCAAGAAGTTGTGCTGAGGTCAAAAAGCTTGCAGCCTGTGTTCTCCTCTAGGATTTTGATGGTTTCCAGTGTCACATTTAGTTTTTTAATGCATTAAACTCATTTCTGTGTCTGGTGTAAGAAAGTGGTCCAGTTTTATTCTGCATGTGGCTGTCCAGTTTGCCCAACACCATTTGTTGAAGAGACTGTCCTTTTTCCCATTGGATATTCTTTTCCTGCTTTGGTGAAGACTAGTTGACCATCTTTTCTCATGTTTTAAATAGGCAGTTATTTATGTTCTTAGTAAGTAATGCACACACAAGATATGAAATGAGAAGTTTTTTTAAAAGGTCAGGAGTAGGAAAAAAAAAAAAAAAAAAAAAAGTCAGGAGCAGGGCAGCCCGGGTGGCTCAGTGGTTTAGCACGGCCTTCAGCCCAGGGCGTGATCCTGGAGACCTGGGATCGAGTCCCACATCGGACTCCCTGCATGGAGCTTGCTTCTTCCTCTGCCTGTGTCTCTGCTTCTCCGTCTCTGTGTCTCTCATGAATAAATAAAATCTTTAAATAATAAAAGGTAGGGAGTAAAAGGCCGTCCTACCCCCACTCCGGCACTGAGCCTTGCCCGTGTGTCCTCTCATTGCCGCTGTGGCCCTGATGGTTGGCTGTGCAGAGCGCATGCCCATGTTCCCTGTGCTCACTGAGCTGGTGTCGCCATGGGGAGAGACAGGTGACAGATGGGTATGTCAGGCGATGGTAAGAGCGGGGATGTGGTTGGTGGTGTGGGTAAGGGATAGAGCAGGAATGTGCAGCTCTTTTTCCATCGAGGGCTGGGGAGTGAGCAGTTTTGGCTCTGTGGCCACATGGTGCCAGTTGCCTTTGAGCTGCTCTGCAGAGGTCACCATAGATGGTGCATACATGATGCAAGGCTATGTTCCAGCTAGATGTGCTCTACAGAAACCATGTCAGACCGTGGCTTGTGTGCTGAACCTGCAGGAGGGGCAGGTGCAGGTGCAGGAGATTGGCGCTGCCTTCTGAGGGGAAAGCCCTTCTGATGCGGGCACAGCACACAGAGGCCTGGCTTGGGGAATGTGCCTATATCTGGGGAAGGGGCCCTGAGGGCGAGCATGCTTGGTGTTCTTGGGGAGCCAGCAGGAGGCCTCTCTCTGTACTGGAGCAGGAACCATTAGGAGCGGATGCTGGAGAGAAGCCAGGGCTGGGGCTCTGGGGGTGGATTTTGTCTTGTGCTCTGAGGGAGAGAGAGGGCTCTCAGAGGGTTTTGAGCAAGAGACTACCCTGCCTCGACTGCTTGAGAAGGAGCATGCTGGCAGGTGCATGGGGTTCATGGTGAGCCCTCTGCAGCCGAGGCCCAGGGAGATGGCACTGGAGCTGGGCTGTGTGCCAGTAGGAGAACAGACACAAGGGGTCAGATTCGATAAATCCAACAGGAAAGCATTCTCAGGGCCACAAGTGTTGTGAGCTGAATGGTGGCTTCTCAAGCTGTGTCCATGTCCTTACCCCTAAATCTCCTGTAAATGGTAACCTATTTGGGAAAAGGGTCTTTGAAAGTGTGGTTAGGTTAGGGATCTGTGGTTAGATGGGATCATCATCCTGGATTTAGGGTGGGCCCTAAAGCCAATGGCACGTGTCCTTATGAGGGGCATACAGAGGAGACACCAGGAAGCAGCTGTGTGAGGATGGAAGAGACTGGAGGGACATGGCCATAAGCCCAGGAGCACCAAGAGCCACCAGGGGCTGGGAAAGGTAGGGAGGACCCTCCCCTGCAGAGCTTCCTGAGGGAGTACATCTCTGCTAACACCTTGATTTCAGACCCCTGGCTTCCAGAACCAAGAGAGAATACGTTTCTGTTGTTCTGAGTGCTGGCGTACGGGGGGGCTTTGTTACAGTGGCTCCAGAAGCTAATGCAGCCAGGGTCTCTCTCGCCCTTCCAGAGATGGTTTGTTGGCCATGCGGATGCAGGTTCAGTCTGTTTTCCTGGGTACCCACACACCGCATACACTGGTCTGTACCTGTACCCAGGGTTTCCACTTAATATTGGTTGCAGATCATATTTCTGGATCTCTACACATGCTTTTTAAGTGCTTCATGGTGTATATAGCTTTACTGCTGTCTCATAATTAAGTTGATAACCTTACAGAGGACATTTGGATAGTTCCTAGTTGTGCCATTGCGTGTGTTGTTGCAGTGACTATTCTTGTACATTTACGTAACGTATGATAAATTCCTGAAGTGAAAATTACTGGGTCAAAAGGCATTAGTAAATATTGCAGTTAGTAGTTGTTGCCATGCTGCCTGCCGTCCCATTGGTACCAGTGTGCATACTCTCCCAGTAGCGACACAGGTGCTGGTGCCCCATCTCCGCCTCATGCTGGTGTTTGTATGGCTTGTGAGAGCAGCAGGTACCATTGCTGCCAGGTTGTTTTACTTTGTGTCTTTGTGAGTGAGGCCGATCATCTTCACACACCAGGAGCCGTTGGTATCTCCTGTCACAGGGACTATTTGTCCTTTGGCCAAGCTTTCTTTGTGTTAGATGTTATGTTTTTAAGAACTGTTTTTGTAGTAAGGAATCAGTCCTTCGTCATACGAGTGACTGATGTTTCCCCCATTTGTCGTTTGACTTTATCATGTTTTCCTTTTACCATGTGAAATTTAGCCTTTCATTTTTATGTAGTCAAATATATGAACCTTCTGTGTCCTCTAAAAAGACCCTCCTTGTTTGAGTCTATATTAGAAATGTCTCCTGTGCTTACTTCTAGTGCCCTGATGGTTTCATTTTGTAACTTTATTGAGGTGGACTTTACGTAGAGTAAAATGCACCCATGTTAAGTGGGCAGTTTGACTTGACATTTGGACACATTCATGAGACCACCACAGTTTGGGTGATGAGCATTTCCATTACCCCCAGAAATTCCCTGTATGGATTCCTTTGTAGATAGCTCCCCACTTCCACTGCAGCCCAAGGCCACAACCACACGGCCTCCTGGCACTGGAGAACTGGAGTTTTCACTGTTGCCATTGTGGGCCAGATGGCTCTCTGTCATGATCATGCAGGAGGCCATTGTGTGCCTTTGTAGGATGTGTAGCGATTCTGCTAAACATCTGCATCTGCCTGCCAGATGTCCGTAATCGTTCCTGCAGTTGTGATAGCCAGCAGTGTCTCCAGACATCTCACACTGGTTGAGAACCTCTGCTTATGGAACAAATTTCCCCTTTCTAGAATTTCATGTGATGGACCCATACAGGCTTTACTCCATGTGTCTAGATGTCTTCCCTCAGCAAGGGAGATTTGAGATTCATCCATAGTACTGTGTGTAGTATAGTCCTTCTATGTTGTATTGATCTATTTATATTTACCTTTTTTTTTAAAAAAAAAGATTTTATTTATTCATGAGAGAGAGAGAGAGAGAGAGAGAGAGGCAGAGACACAGGCAGAGGGAGAAGCAGGCTCCATGCAGGGAGCCCGACATGGAACTCGATCCTGGGACTCCAGAATCACACCCTGAGTCTCCAGGATCTCGCCCGGGCTGAAGGTGGTGCTAAACCGCTGAGCCACCTGGGTGTCCCTCCCATTGTGATTTTAATTGTGTTTCTCTGATGAATATTGGTGTTGAGCATCTTTAAAAAAAAAAAAAAAAGATTTGAGAGTGTGAGTGAGCAAGAGCAGGGGAGGAGGCAGAAGGTGACAATGTTAGGCTCGTTCTGAGGGTGTGGAGCCCAGTGTGGGGCTTGATCCCAGGACCCTGAGATCATGACCTAAGCCAAAACCAAGAGTCAGACACTTAATGGACTGTGCCCCCCAGCCACCCCAATATCGAGCATCTTTTTGTGTGACTATTTGCATTTCTTGTGAAGTATCTGTTCCAAATATTTTCTCCATTTTTTATTTTTCTTATTATTGGAGCCTTGTACTAATGATGTTTCTTCCTGTTGCATCAGGAAATGTTTGCTTGTCATGGCAACCTATGTTGCACTTCACAGTTGCTCTGACTCTTGGGTCTGCAGAAAGGATCTATTTACTGGGCCACTGGAAAAACCATGGTTCTGAGTATTTTCTTTGGTCTTCCGGGCATATTAATATTGCTGCTGTGGGATAGGGGTGCAGGTTGAGTTGAATGACTTTGTTAGATATTCTGGACAGATTCTTTGTCCGCGATATATATTGCAAGTATTTTTTCCTAGTCTGGCTTGCCTTTATGTTTTTTTTTAATTTATTTTCTATTTTTTTAAGATTTTATTTGTTCATGAGAGACGCAGAGGGAGAAGCAGGCTCCATGCAGGGAGCCCAATGCAGGACTCGATCCGGGACTCCGGGATCACGCCCTGAGCCAAAAGCAGATGCTCGACCACTGAGCCACCCAGCCATCCCTCCTTTACTTTTTTTTTTTAAATTTACTTATATATTTTAAAGTATTTATTTATTCATGAGAGAGAGACAGATGGAGAAGCAGGCTCCATGCAGGGAGCCCGACGTGGGACTCGATCCTGGGACTCCAGAATCACACCCTGGGCCGAAGGCAGGTGCTTAACCACTGAGCCACCCAGGGATCCCCTCCTTTACGTTTTTTTAATGCTGTATTTTGAGCAGTAAAATCTTTTCATTTTAATATTTTAGTCATTTTTCTTTAATGGTAAAGTCCATAATGCAATAGCATTATGCTTAAGAAAATCATGTACATACCTTACTTTTAAAATACTTTATTGCTAAAAAATGCTATCATCTGAGCTTTCAGTGAGTCTTAAGCACTGATCACAAATCACCATAACAAATACAATAATAACAGAAAAGTTTGAAATACTGTTAGAATCACCAACATATGACACAGAGACAGACATAAGGTGAGCAAATGCTTTTGGAAAAAATGGTGTCCACTGATCTGCTGGAGGCAAGGTTGCCATAGACCTTAAATTTGTAAAAAAAAACACAGTATCTGCAAAGTGCAGTAAAGCAAAGCACAATAAAACGAGGTGTGCCTACATTGGGGGATTTTCCAGCTGTTTTCTGTTACTGATTTCTTTTTATTGATTCCACTGTGGTCTAAGAGCATACTTTGTACTATTTCCATTAAATTTATTAAGATGTGTTCAGAATATAGTGTATCCTGGTGAATGTTCTAAGTAGTATGTAGATGTCCATTAGATCCAGTTGATTGGGGACGCCTGGGTGGCTCAGCAGTTGAGCGCTTACCTTTAGCCCAGGTGTGGCTTACCTTCAGGCCCTGGGGTCCCGGGATCGAGTCCCACACATCCTGCGTGGAGCCTGCTTCTCCCTCTGTGTCTCCGCCTCTGTGTGTGTGTGTGTGTGTGTGTGTGTGTGTGTGTGTGTCTCATGAATAAATAAAATCTTAAAAAAAAATCCAGTTGATTGATGGTACTGTGTACCCTTACAGATTTTCACTGGAATTTGTCCATTACTGGAGGAAGTATGTTGAAGTTCCCCAACTCTAACAGTGGATTCATCTATTTCTCCTTGCAATTTTATCAGTTTTTGCTTCACGTATTTTGACACTCTGTTGTTAGGCACACACACTGAGCACTGTTATGCTTCTTGGGCTAGTGCCCTTCCTGAGTCAGCCCTGCTGATTCTCCTCTTCCTGGAGTCTACGTGTCTGAAATTAATTTAGCTGTTCCGGTTTTCTTTTGATTTGTGTTAGCATGATCAATCTTTCTCCATCCCTTTACTTTTCTTCAGATCGAGGGGGAAATCACAGAACTTACAATTAACCATTTTACAGGGTACAATTCAGTGGCATTTAGTGTATTCACAATATCGTGGAGCACTGTCAGTCTAGTTTCAAACTGTTGTTTCCCAGGAATAAACTCCATAGCCATGAGGTGGTCATTCCCTTTGCCCCTCCCTGAACTCCCTTTCCTCTCATCCCTTGGTAACCGCTAATTTGCCTTCTCGTTCTGTGCACGTACCTATTCTGGATGTATTATGTCAGAGGAGTCCTACAACATGGGATCTTTTGTCTGGTTTCTTTCACTCAGTGTATGTTTTCAAGGTTTAGCCACGTGGCAGCTTGTGTCAGTACTTTCTTCCTTTTCGACTCTGAATAATGTTCTCTTAAATGTCTATACCACAGTTGGTCTACTTATTCTTCTGTTCAAGTGGTTTCCATCTTTGGCTATTATGAGTAATGCTTCTATAAACATCTGTGTACAAGTGTTAGTGTGGACATAGGTTTTCATTTCTCTGCATATACCATCAACCTTAACAAATAAAACAGATAAACTCATTTAGCTGGTATAATACTTATTTGGGAATAGCAAAGGAATTGGAATGCAGGACAAGCAAACTATGGTGATCCAGGGGCAAGTCTGGAGAGCAAAGGAGCATTCTTTTATAGAGAAAAAGGGGGAGTTGGGAGGGGCTGTTCAGAGCAGAAGTCCCCTGGAGGAGCGTGAGGGCTGCAGGTGTGGTGGCTTGTCTCTGCTTGCTTTTTTTTTTTTTTTTTTTTCCCTGTTTCTTGTTTTAAATTTAAGCCATGGTGGGCATGAAATAATATCTGATTGTGGTTTTCATTTGTATTCCCATAATGACCAGTGATATTGAGCATCTTCTCATGTGCTTGTTGGCCGCTCATATATTTTATTTGGAGAAATGTCTTTTCAAGTCTTTTGCCTATATTTTAATTGGATTGTCTTTTTGTTGTTATAGGAGTTTTTAATGTATTCTGGATAGTAAACCCCTATCAGATATGTGATTAGTAAATATTTTCTTCTATTCTGTAGATTTTATTTCTGAATTCTAGATAATGTCCTTTGATGCACAAAAGGGTTTAATTTTGATGAGGTCCAGTGCATTTTTTCTTCTGTTGTTCATGCTGTCGGTGTTGAAGACTGTATTGTCAAATCTGAGATCATGAAGATTTGCTCCTGTGTCGTCTTCTAATAGTTCTAGAAGTTCTGCTTTCATATTAAATCATCGATCCATTTTGAACTAATGTTTGTAAGTGGAGGTAGGCAGGGGCCCAAACTTTAGCTAGCCTAGGAAAAAACAGAAGACACAAATAAGAAATCAGAAATGAAAGCAAGGAACTTACCACCAACCTTACAAAAATGAAACATGTTATAAGATAATACTGTGAACGGTTACTCTGCAGCAAACTAGATAACTAGGTGGAACAGACAGCTTTCTAGAAACAAAAAACTTGCTAAAACTGAGGAAAGGAAATCTCAGTAGACTTCTCTTTTTTTCTGGAAAACTATATATTTTTTCCTCTTCTGGTCATGGTGGAGCTGGTTCTACCTTCCTCTCCAAGAAAAGGCTCATGGCAGAGCATTTTCAGTGCCTGATTACTCTATTTAGTAGTAGTGGATAAATGAACCTAATTTGGGCCAATTAGAGTGTATTAGTATCTCTAACAAGAAAAGAGATCAAATAATCAAAAACCTCCCAACAAAGGAGAGTTCAGAAACAGATGGCTCCACTGACACACATTCTATGACAAATGAGAGAAGAACTAACATGAATCCTTCTCAGACTCTTCCAGAAAATGAAGAGGAGGGAACACTTCCTAGCACATTCCATGAAGCCAGCATTAGCTGGACACCCAAAGACACTACAGGAAAAGTACAGACCAAAAGCTCTTATGAATATCAATGTAGAAATCCTTGACAGAAGAGTAGCAAACTGGAATAGCACGCTCATACACCGTGACCAAGTAGTGTGTTCTCGTGATTCTGTGTGCTCTCACTCCACGGGCATGCCTCTGGTCTCTGTGTACCCACCATTACAGACCCTCTTCCACAAGGAGGCAGAGGCCTGGGGAGTGTGCCGTCGGTGCTAATAGACATGTTGGTTTGGGGAATTAGCAGATGTGTATCATAATGTGGCCTGAGGTTGCATTTGATAGTTCTTGACGTTCATGTTATAAACTTAGTAGTGAGGTTGTGGAAAACCTCAGCTGTTGGGTTTTGTGCTTTTTTTTTTTTTTTTTTTTTTTTTGATAGAGGAGGTGGGAGGCAGGCCGTTCTTGTACTGAGACTCAAGCCATGTCTTTGTTTTCAGCCTTTCTGGAGCATACCTGCCTTATTGTTGGCACTTTATACAGCCCTTTTATGACTAACCAGAGAGTGGACACAGCCCCAGTCATTAATGGAATTCATAATATGTATTGTTGGTAGGAAATTTAACATGAAATACAACTGACTGATGTAATTCTTTGGTTTGTCTATAATACATTTTACCTAATTGATGACATTGAAAACTATACAGTTTACCTGGGAAGAGGCCCCCAGGTGGCTCAGTGGTTGAGCACCCTGCCTTCAGCTCAGGGCATGATCCCAGGGTCCTGGGATCGAGTCCCACATTGGGCTCCCCTCAGGGAGCCTGTTTCTCCCTCTGCCTGTGTCTCTGCCTCTCTCTGTATGTCTCTCATGAATAAATAAATAAAATATTTTTTAAAAATTTACCTGGGAAAAAGGCTTGGTAGGAATAATCAATCCTAAAACCATACTCAGTGACAATTGTTACTGCTTAAACATGATTAGAATATCTTCATGAGATTTCAGACAGGAAAAAATGGTTCCAGAGAGAATCCACAATGGCAAAAGTTCTGACTGATAAAATTATACATGAAACCCACCTCCCCAGACGTTTTTCCCAAGCGTCTACGGTCTCTAACACTGATGAAAGGTCTTTTAGAAAAACAATAAAATACTTTGTTCAGAAAATTGAGCAGGGAATTATAAGGACTTAGTGAAAGTCACTCCAGAAAATACTTTTTCAGTGAGGAGAGGACTTAATACAGTGCTAATTAATGTAGTTTAAATTCACACACACTGTCAAAATGCTGTCCGAGTGGCAGGGTGCACGTTGCCGAGTCCCGGCGGCTGGGAGCTGAGCTCATCTCCAACTGCTGCCCCTTCCTCCTCCCGCCACCAGGTGGCTCGCTTCTGTCCCTCTGTGCTCTTCACGCCGTGCACTCCTGCTTCAGCCACTGTGGGTCCAGCGGGCTCCCCAGGTCCAACCTGGGGAATGCCTTTGGTCCTCCTGCTCGGCCTCACAGCCTGGGGCCCACCCCTGCGGGGATCGATCTTATAATCTGAAGAATTCATGTATTTGCACATTTCTCTCCTTGCACACACTCTTCTGCTTGGACTAACTGCTGCCCCCGCTTGCCTCCTAGAAATCTTCCCCTTCCTCTGTACACTGCTACCCCCAAAGGCATCCCTTCTGCTTGCTAGGCTGTCCACAAATCTCTGGAAGCAAAGGAGTATCTCTTTTCCTGTGACCCTCACATTTGTTTATGCCACCAGAATTAGTTCATTTATGTTGCATTTTTGGATGGCTTTTTATGGGTTATAGTTAAATGCCCCAGCTCTTGAGTTAAGTGCTAAGCTGCCTAAGAGGAGTTCTCACATTGTATTATAGGTTTCTTGAGGATCAGATCTGTGTTTTATTCACTTCTGAAATATCTGACACCTAGATGATGTTCATACAGTTTGAATAGAACCCACACCAGCTTGGGGAGGGGCCTGTCTGCAGGAGGGCCTGTCCTTGACTGTCAGGAGAGCAGATGCATCCAGGGACACAGAACAGGGAGGCGGTCTTCTGTATCCCAGGCCCTCTGACCTGGACGGCCTGTGGCTCTGGTGTACTTCCCTCAAGGCAGTTGGCAGAGCTATCTTGTCCTGTCTCAGGGCTTATTGCTCCTGGAGGGTCAGAGAGAGAGACTGAGATTTACGAGTAGCTTGTTCATGTAGGATGGATCACAGAGTCATGGCAGTTCACAGTGAAGGGCAAAAGTAAACCATTAGCAGTGTAAATGTTAGGGAGTTTTCTACACAGTTGAGCACTAACTGATCTCAGGTGCGGGGTGCTAAAGCTAAAATAGAAATGAGGCTTTCTGCCTAGAAGAACCCACCATATAGTGGGGAGACAGAGCCTTGAGAAAAGTCCAGTGAGGTTACAGTGTGGCAGGAACTCTCGACTGGAGGAGGTGGGCTTTGAGGGTGTGTCTGCTTCCCTCCCCTCCTCCTCTTCCTTCTCTCTATTCCCTTCTCCTTCCTCCATCTCCTTACCCTCTTCCCTGTTTCAGTTGAAACCAGAATGTCTGGAGCCACAGTGCTGCCCAGGGAAGCAGGGACAGGAGGAGCAGAGGGGCCTGGTGGACATTGGGGTCATTGGTTCTGGCCTCAGCCCTGCCCCCTGTGGTTCCATGATCTGCCTCAGGAGCTCATCATGTGCTGCACCAGGGTAGATTTCTTTATGAAACAGGGTCAGCAGATAGCGGCCAGGCAGACCTGAGTGAGGCTCTTCTGGCTTCGGGGTGAAGAGCAGCAGAACCTGCAGGGGCAGAAGGGGAGGAGACCTGTCCCCTAGACGGTAAGCCCGCCGCTTCTCTCTCTGGCAGGTGGATATATTCGGGAATAACAGGATTGCCATCCAGGACCAGCAGCAGGAAAACCACCCACAAGTCCCTGAGAACAAAGCAGAGGAGACTCTTTTATAGGAGCAGGTGGGGGTGTTATAAGCAGAAAATCCAATGAAGGAAACTGGGAGCTTGGAGTGTGGAGGTTTCTCATTGGCTGGCTGGACATTGGCTAAGTCGGGACAATCTCCCATTGGCTGGGCTGTTGCCAGGGCAGGAGGAAACCTTCATCTTGCTGGGTTGGTAGCAGTGTGTCCAGGAGCAAGGGGCGCATCTTCCTGTGGGGTCTGCAGTGGTCAGTGAGTGGTGGGAGTGAGCGCTCCTCCTACCCGCCTCCTGATGCCATTCTAACTCCGAGCTAAATGAGGTCTGGTATTCCATGCCACAGTAGCAGGGCACGAAGCAGTGCCTTCTGGGAGGGAGGCAAGCAGTGACCTGGCATGAATTCAGTCTGTGGGGTTAGGGAGAGAAGAGGGGATTTTCAAAACCCTGGGGGAGACCCACTCGACAGAACAAGTTACTGAGGGCCACCTGGGTGGCTCAGTTGGTTAAGCATCTGCCTTAGTCTCAGCTCATGATCTCGGGGTCCTGGAATGAGTCCCAGGGCAGGCTCCCTGCTCAGCAAGGAGCCTGCTTCTCCCTCTGCCTCTGCGTGCTGTTCCCCTGCTTGTGTGTACTCACGTACGTTTTCTCTTTGTCAAATAAATAATAAAAGAACAGGTACTGACTAGAAATGAGTGGTGAACAGTCATCTGGGGTGGCTTCCAGGGCTTGTTAAATAACTGGGTTAGTGGTGTCTGCAGGAGAAGAAAAAACAGAATTGGAGCAGGGGAAGCACCCGCACTGAATGAAGTGTGGGAAGCCACGGGATGTTCGGGCCAGGGAAGAGGTGAGGGTAGAGGGAGAGGTCTGGGATATAGTGGTTCACTCATGGGGTCTGAACTGTTTTTTTTTTTGTTTTTGTTTTTGTTTTTTTTTTGTAAGCCTTGCAGATTTAAGTTTTTAGAACACTTCTGGAAATACGTCAGGTGTTGCCATCTCTGTTGCCACCATCTTGACCACCAGCATCTCTTCCTAACTGGCTTCTTAACAGCTTCTATTCTTCCTTCCCCTGCTGCCCATTCTTTGTATTTGTGGAATAAGGATCAGATCATTACAGTGAATGTTCAAAAGTCTCTTGGGGCATAGGGTGGAGGTTCTGAAGTGTCATATTCCAGCATTATTACAGGTTTAGAGAGAAGAAAACACGATGTGGGAAACACTTGGGAATGACCCTTCATGTGGCAGCTGAGATCATGAACACAGAGAAGGACCGGAGCCCCGAATCAGAACATCCAACAAATGGGAGAGCCACGGCAAGTTGCACTTAGAGGAAATAGAATAATGAATGGTTGTGCATTATGTACATAAAGTAATAAATATAAAGGAGGAAGAAACAGAGGCAAATATGTTAATTACAGAGAGTGAATTTTCCCACCAAAAGACAGACTGTCAAATAGGGCTGAAAAATAAGCCTGGCTCTGTGCTGTCCACCAGAACACATCAAAGCCAGGAAGTAGAAAGTAAAGACCAGCAAAGATGCCAGAGACATGTGAACAAAAAGGAAGCAGAAGCTGTACAACTAGTGTCCAGTGAGGTGACGTGGAAGGTCATGTGTGCCAGATATCAAGGAATGGAATGTCAAAGGCAAAGTCATGGTATGTTATGAATATGCGTGCATCAAGCAGAGTGATGAAATGATGGAAGCAAATATCTTTTAGGGTTGCCTGGGTGGGCTCCGTCAGTGAAGCATCTTGACTCTTGATCTTAGCTCAGGTCTTGATCTCAGGATTGTGAGTTCAAGCCCCACATTGGGCTCCAGGCTGGGTGTGGAACCTACTTAAAAACAACTACTAGGAAATACAGAGAGAATTCCATAAAAATACAGTGATAATGGGTGATCCTAGTACAACTCTGCTCACTTCTGAGAGTTCCAACTGGCCAATTAAGAGATGGGAATTGAGTAATATAGTCCATACATAGGTGATCTGTCTGTAGAATCCACCATCCCTCAAATTGGAGAAATCCTTCCTTTTCCTTATGTTTGTGAAATGTTCACAAGAATAGATTGACCACAAAGAAACACTTTTAACTGAGGGGGTTTTATTTTTTTTAATTTACTTATTAATGAGATTGGGAGAGGGAGGCAGAGACACAGGAGGAGGGAGAAGCAGGCTCTGTAGGGAGCCCAACATGGGACTTGATCCTGGGTCTCCAGGATCAGGCCCTGGGCTGAAGGCGGCGCTCAACCACTGAGCCACCTGGGCTGCCCAAGTGAGGGGATTTTAAAGGTCAATTTTTTTAGTCATAATCCATTAAAATTGGACATAAATAGTAAAAAAAGTAGGCCCCTCCTTTCTGAATTTCAACTGCTTGGAAATTTGAAAAAGCAAACACCCTTAGATAACTCTGGGTCAAAGAGGAAATTAAAAGAATAATTACAAACTACTGAGAAGGAAATAAAAGGGTACTAAATCCTGTGGGTTGCTCACACTAAAAGTAAAAGGAAGTATTCTTAAGCAATTAGAGAAAAACAGTTCCTTGGAAGAGGAGCATATTAAAGATAAAGAAATCAAAATAAAAAATTAGGACAAATAGATCCAAAAGCTGGTTCCATAAAAATAGATTAGCCCTTCACAAGTCCTTTTTTAAAGATTTTATTAATTTTTTCATGAGAGAGACAGGCAGACACACAGGCAGAGGGAGAAACAGACTTCATGCAGGAAGCCTGATGTGGGACTTGATCCTGGGACCCCAGGATCACACCCTGAGCCAAATGCAGATGCTCAATCACTGAATGGCCCAGGTGCCCCTAGAGAGGCTTCTCTAGTAGGGAAAGCTCTTCCCAGGTTCCCATCCCTGTGTGGGTACTTGAACCTGGGCCTTTCTCTGGAATAGAATCCCTCACCTTCTCTCCCAGTAGTTCTGGGCCTATTTCTAGGTTTTTCTAGAAGGTGCCCCAGCCCTTCACAAGTCTAAGAGAAAATAAGAAATGGAACAGAACAGGCTACATGCAATAAAATCCACCGCTAAAAAGGGATCTGGCTTCCGCTGGGTTCACAGCCTCCAGAGAACAGATCCAACACTGGTTAGCCTGTACCAAGCCACCAGAGAGAATGTACCTTCCATTCATTTTACGAAGTTAGCACTCGATGCCAGATCTCTTGAGGGTGATGTCAGCAGTAGAAAACCACAGAATGCCCATTTATAAATAAAAATGGGAAAAACTAACTTATTAGCAAATACGATCCAATGACGTTAAAAAAAAAAAAAAAAGCTGACAAAGCAAGGCCTATCCCAGGAATGTAAGCGCAGCTTCATATCAAGAACAGTCAACCAAGTCCAACACAGACACAGGGGAGTTAGATGGGTCTATTCAGCGGGTCCTGAAGAAGCAGTTCATGAGATTCCGCATCCAGTCCTCAACCAAGGGAAAACGATGCCGTAGAACAGAAGTAGGGGAAGCTCCAGGCAGCCCTTGCCTCACACGGTGCGGCAGGACCATGGGATGGCACGCGCTGGAGCTGCCGAGCGAGAACAGATGGTTTCCAGAACCTTAAAATGTTTTGTCAAAATAACAAAGACCCTCACTGCCAGTGATAATATGTAGAATGAGGAAAGAGTAGCAAAACTATGTAGTACACTAATTTAAAAGATTAGAAACATTGAGAATTGAAATGTTTCATCCCTTTGTGAAAAACTTTTCAGTGGTGCTTGCTTGTTCGTGGTGTAACCTAGGATGTGCTGCGAGCATCTTTTCGAGGCCTTTCTCAGCTGTCACTGGCCCGCCTGGATCGAGATCAGCTTCCAGTGTTGCCTCTGCCCTTGGAGCCATGGGAAGCATCTCTGAGGGCTCCTTCAGTGTGAAGTCTTCACAGCGTCACTGGCTCGGGACATGGGCCTTCTCACAAGGCGGCCTCACCAGGCTCCTCTGGCTGCTCGTGTCCACGCCTCTCAGCGGCACTTTCTTCTGGGACCTCAGTGCTGTTGCATCCGAGTGAGACCTCCAGGGTTAACAATTCCCCTTCCTCTGTGCTCTCTCACCTGTGCTGGCCAAGTTCTGCTTCCAGGATGCACTTCTGTAAAATATCAAGCGTATTCGTCACGGAAGGTAGCACACTTACCAACTTCGCTGGCTGTATGGGAACCAAGTAACACGCGTGGTGACCAGTGACCCACGGACTTTGCAAGAAGCACCGGATGGTCGCTGATCACGATGCACGGCTGTCATTTATGGAGTGATCTGCAGGCTGGAGAGCTCCCCGAAGTCTGTACCCGAGGCAGCTACTCAGTTAAGACACAGGGTAGCTAGTACTTGAACTGTGTTGTCAGGAGACCAGTTATACCTTTTTTTAAAAATTATTATTATTGGAGTTCAATTTGCCAACATATAGCATAACATCCAGTGCTCATCCCATCAAGTGCCCCCTCAGTGCCTGTCACCCAGTCACCCCCACCCCCCACCCACCTCCCTTTCCACCACCCCTTGTTCGTTTCCCAGAGTTAGGAATCTCTCATGTTGTCTCCCTCTCTGGTATTTCCCACTCATTTTCTATCCTTTCCCCTTATTCCCTTTCACTATTTTTCATATTCCCCAAATGAATGAGACCATATAATGTTTGTCCTTATCTGATTGAGTTATTTCACTCAGCATAGTACCCTCCAGTTCCATCCACGTCGAAGCAAATGGTGGGTATTGGTCGTTTCTAATGGCTGAGGAATATTCTATTGCATACATAGACCACATCTTCTTTATCCATTCACCTTTCGATGGACACCGAGGCTCCTTCCACAGTTTGGCTATAGTGGCCATTGCTGCTAGAAACATCGGGGTGCAGGTGTCCCGGTGTTTCATTGCATCTGTATCTTTGGGGTAAATCCCCAGCAGTGCAATTGCTGGGTCGTAGGGCAGATCTATTTTAAACTCTTTGAGGAACCTCCACAGAGTTTTCCAGAGTGACTGCACCAGTTCACATTCCCACCAACAGTGTGAGAGGGTTCCCCTTTCTCCACATCCTCTCCAATATTTGTTGTTTCCTGCCTTGTTAATTTCCCCCATTCTCACTGGTGTGAGGTGGGATCTCATTGTTTGATTTGTATTTCCCTGATGGGACCAGTTATACTTAAAAGTAATGAAAACCTTGGGGCACGTGGGTGGCTCAGTATGTTAAGCATCTGAATCTTGATTTTGGTTCAGGTCATGATCTCAGGGGGGTGAGATTGAGCCCTGCATCCACTCCATGCTGGGCATGGAGCCTGCTTGAGATTCTCTTCCCCTCCCCCTCCTCATGCACACACATGTGCTATCTTTAGGGGAAAAAAAAGTAATGAAAGCCAAAAATTAACATCAAACGTCCTCTTAAATAGCAGAACATTGAAACCATGTCAATTAAAATTAGGAATATCATCACTACTGCTTAAAATGACTTGAACGTCCTAGCAAAGACAGGAAGACTCTAGAAAGATAAAATAAGCAGTACAACATTAGGCGGTAAAGCTGATTTGATGATACGATGTGTTGGAGTCTCTAAAACCACCTCCAGTTTTGGTCACTTACTAGAAGGACTCACAGGGCTCGTGTAGTTGTTCTCTCAGCCAAGATTTATTATAGTGAAAGGACGCAGGAAAATCAGAGGGGATAGTAGCACATGGGGTGAAGTCCAGAAAACACAGGTGCAAACTCCTCGGTCCTCTCCTGCCGAAGCCGCACTGAATGTGTTTGAATTGTCACAACATCTGTGAAGTGTCTTATCGGGGAAGCTCATCAGAGTCTTAAGTGCTCAAGGGTTTTATTGGAGGCTGCTCACATAGGCACCCTCTGCCCAGCATGTGCCAAAACTCCAGATTCCCAGTTTGGCCTAAACCACATTGTTTATGCCAACAGGCACAGTGAATCTAGGTAAGGCTTCTGGATACACGCTAAAGATACAAAAGTCATTTGCCTTCTCCATTGTGGCAGTAGGAACCTATCAAATATTTTGTGGTAAAATACATTTCAGAATAAAGGTGTAAGACCCATATGAAGAAAACAGATCTTATGGAAATCCAAACATGTGAAAGCATGCTTAGGAAGATTTTACACCAGAAAACAGATCAAATAAATATGCAAATGTGGTATAGTTCCAGTTAGAATCCAAAAAGGTATCTTTCTGGAATTGGATAAAGATATCTTAAAATTTATGAGATGAATAAATGCCCAAGGATAGAATGTCATTATAGATGTAGGGGAAACCTCATTAACCCAGATTGCAAGACCAGAAGCTATTCAAGAAGAAATGTATTTAAGCATTAAAGAGCTTGGTATGGCAAAGATACCAAAACCAATCAACGGATAGATTGGAAAAACATTTGTGATGTAGGTGACAAAGAATTAATGCATACTGTGAAGAAACTTTAAAAATAATCAAATGGAAAAACAGGACAATTTTACTTGAATAGATGATCTAGGAGAGAGCAAATCCTAATGGCCAAGACACATGGAGCTGCCCAAATTCCTTAGTGGTAAGGGAAGTAGACAGAAGCTCTGTGCCCAGAGACCGGCTGGCAAGGTTCTCAGAAGAGCTGGGTCACTTGTTGGGGCAGTGGAAGGAAAAATATTTAGACCATGCCGGTAAAATATGAAGTGTTGTAGCTTCTCTGGAAATCAGCCTGGCAATGTGGAAATTGGGAACAGGCCCCCACTTGGACTTCCCAGTGTCCCAGCAGAATACCCACCCAGGAGTAGTGGATACCCACGGCGGAGAGGGGACAACCATGGGTGACATCCAGGGGGAGTGTGCCGCCAAGAGAAGAACGGAGGGGGAGGGCACTTCCGCAAGCTGAGACCAGCGGGAGAAGAGGCAGGATTGTGTGTAATCCTTCATTTACAAAGTGAGTAATCAAAAACGCCACATAGTGTGTGTGCATAAATGTGGGTACGTGCCTGTGCACGCACGGGGCTGAGATGAAGAGCCCGGAGGAACGTGTGGAGGGGTACATTCTAGATGATGACCTCTGTCATCTGGGATGGGAGAGCTGGGGCGGGCCCTCCTGGGTTCTTCCTGCTGCTTTCCTGGAACACAGGCCTGACAACTGGAGCTTCAGCAGCCATCCTCAGCCTTGAGTGTCTCCACGTGGGACCCACCACACCAGTGGCGGGCCCCGGCTTCCTGTCCGCCGTGGGGCCACCCCACCGACCGCCTGCCTGCAGGCTGCTTTTACATGAGGATGAAATTAGCTTTTTAAAGCCTCTCAATTTTGGTTTGTGTCATGACTAGCGAGACAGGATTCCTGTTTGACACAGTTTGTGCCGAAAACACTTAAAAAGTAAAAGAATTACACACCGAAGTGCTAAGCTGCAGGAGTGTTAAAAATCACGAGACGAGCCCAAGACCGGTGGATGTAGCCTCGGTCAGTCCTGGGTTCACGTGGCTGTGAGCTGCTGCCTGGACCCGGGGTAGCTCGGCCGCTCTGCAGGAACCTGAGGGACCCGCAGCCGGCCCAGGGGCAGGCAGGGACCCCTAGCGGCCGGGCCTGCTCCCCGTGGGGAAGCGGAGCTGAAAGTGGTGCCCTGCCGGGAGGCGTCTTCTACATCATTCCTGCTTCCTCCCGGCTTGGTTTTGCGTCACAACAGTGACTTCAGATCATCAGCTTGAAAAGACTTTTTTTTTTAAAGCCAAAGTAATGTCACCCTATCCTCAGAGAAGTGGCCCGATGATGGAAGACAAGGGGCCAGGCTGGGGGACGTTAACGAGGCTGTGCTTTGGAGGCCCGGCTTCCCTCCCACACGTGTCCTTGCTCCGGGTGCAGGGGTGCTGCGCGCCCAGGAGGGAAGCGCCGCCCTCGGGCGGGCCCCAGCCCCCAGCCCCCAGCCCCCAGCCCCCAGCCCCCAGCCGTGGCGAAGAGCTGCTGGAATTCGGAGGACAAACCGCAACTGAACTTGCACCGACTTCTGGGGGAGCCTATTTATAAGCAACTTGGAGAGAGAGCCAGGTGCGGTTGCTCGGTTGCTTGGGGTCACTTCACTTGAGGTTGCCACCTCACACCCAGGCGCACCCGGCCTTTCCGCGTCCCCCCTCGGCTTTCGCATGGCTCGCAATCGGAGGTGCCTTTCCTCTTTTTGGATTGTGTGGGTCTAATTAAGTACAGGCCAGGGTGCCGGCCTGCGTGACGGCAGCGGGCGTTTGGGTGGGTTCACACGCGTGGCCCCCACACGGCACCCCGCCATGACCTGCCTCCCTGGGGAGGGGCCGTGACTTGTGCAGGTCGGTAGAGACGCAGCCTGCCGCGTGCCCTCTGTCAGGCTGCTCTGGCTCCGGGTAAGCCTCGCAGGGCCATCCCTGTGTTGTATCCACTCAGGATTTGTTCTTTTATTTTCCGTTGCATAAACACACCGACTTGCCTGGGTGGCTCCGTCGGTGAAGCGTCTGCCTTCTGCTCGGGTCATGATCCCAGGGTCCTGGTGTCCAGCCCCTGCTCAGTGGGGAGTCTGCTTCTCCCTCTCCTCCTGGCTCATGCTATCTCCTGTGCACTCTGTGTCTCTCTCAAAAAAGTAAAAGCTTAAAAATAAATAAATATGCCGATTTCTTGATCCATCCTCCGACCGGTGAGCGTGAGCACGGTGTTCAGGTTGGGCCCGTTAGGAATACAGCCACTGTGTGCGAGTCTTCATACAGGCGTGTTTCATTTCTCGATTTCTCCGGGAGCAGAGGTATCCCCAGGTCGTTCAGGGGCCGATGGTCTAACGTGGTAAGAAATTATCACACTTTCCAAAGTGTAACACACACTCCCTCTGCCTCTCGGCCCCTGACCCTCCACCCCCTTCTCTGCCGTGGCCCTGGAGTCAGACACCCCCCCTTCCCCAGCAGGTGCGGTGCCAGGCCCTGCTGGCAGAGGGCCCCGGAGGGACTGAAGAGGAGGGGGCCGCTGGGGCGCAGGGGGTTTCCCCGCGCCACTCTCCAGGAACGGATTCCATCCAGCTCACGGACCCCAGCCTGCGCACCTCTGGCCGCCCAGCGCCGCCGCACACCCGCTCCCCAGAGCTCTGAGCCTCGTCGTGGGGTGGCAGAGGGGCTGCCACATTCCTTCCTGGGGTCCAGTCCTCTGCCTGTGTTCACTGGGACTCCATTCACCCTGGCGGTAGCCAGTCCTCTTTGTCGGCCGCTCTGCAGGCAGCAGTTTGCCCGGTGAGTGTCTGTGCAGGTCTCATGGACCCTTTGGCGGCCTCGTTTGTGTTTTTTTTACTGAGTTGTAGGAGTTGCCTATTCCATTTGTCTTGTTTATTAAAGTCCTTTTATGAATGTTGTCTTTTTAAAAAAAATTTTATGTATTTATTCATGAGAGGCACAGAGAGAGAGAGGCAGAGAGACAGGCAGAGGGAGAAGCAGGCCCCATGCAGGGAGCCTGACTGACGCAATCCTGGGACCCCAAGATCACGCCCTGGGCTGAAGGTGGTGCTAAACCGCTGAGCCACCCAGGGATCCCCCTGAATGTGTCTCTTAATCTGTCCCTGCCCATTCATCTTATTGTGGTTAACACACACACACAATTTCCCATTTTACCCATTTTTCAGTGTTAAGTACATTCACAGCGTCGGGGAAACAGCTGCAGAGCTTTGCCATCCTGCGAGTCAGGAACTCTGTCCCCACCGAACACTCCTCCTTTCCCTGCCCACGTTCTCCGTCCTGTGATTTCGACGACGCTGCATCCCTCAGACAGTCCTGTCCTGTCCCTCTTTCTGGTGACTGGTTGGTTTACTTCATGCAGCCCCGTGTCCTCGAGGTCCGCCCGCGCCGTAGCCGTGCAGGATTTGCTCCCTCGTATGGCTGAGTGGTACTGCGCCGGGTGGATAGACGCCGTTTCGTTTATCCCTCAGCCACAGGGCACCCGGGTCGCTTCCACCTCCTGGCCATTGTGGGTAGTGCTGCTCTGAGCATGTTCCTGAGCATGAGATCTGTGCAAGTAGCTCTTCGGGACACTGCTTTTTTTTTTTTTTAATAATAATAAATTTATTTTTTATTGGTGTTCAATTTGCCAACATACAGAATAACACCCAGTGCTCATCCCGTCAAGTGCCCCCCTCAGTGCCCGTCACCCACTCACCCCCACCCCCCGCCCTCCTCCCCTTCCATCACCCCTAGTTCATTTCCCAGAGTTAGGAGTCTTCATGTTCTGTCTCCCTTTCTGATATTTCCTACCCATTTCTTCTCCCTTCCATTCTATTCCCTTTCACTATAGGACACTGCTTTAAATCCTTTTGGAGAAATACCTACAGGTGGGCTGATAGGTATGGTGAATATGCTGCGTTTCCCTGATGATGAGTGATGTGGAGCATCTTACCACATGTTTATTGGCCATTTGTGTATAATCTTTAGAGAACTGTCCAAGTTCTTGGCCAATTTTTTGAGTTACTTGATTTTTTGTTGTTGAGTTGTAGGAATTCTTTATACGTTGTGTATATTTAGCCCCATGTCAGGCGATTGCAGGTGTTTTTCCTGATTCCGAGGGTTTTTCACTCTGTTGCTGGTAACCTCTGACACACACAAGTCTGTGTAAGCTTGATGTCCCGCTGGCCTTGTCTTTCGTTGCCTGTCCTTGGATGTCCTCTCCAGGAAGTCACTGCCAAGTCCAGCGTCATGATGCTTCTCCCCTGTGTTTGCTTGTAGGGGTTTTGTTCTTTCGGGTCTCATGTTGAGGTCTCTAACCCATTTTGGGTTTCTGAGTGTGGTGGATTCATTTTTTAACTGTCATCCGATGAACAGCAGTTTGGGATTCTGATGAGTTTAGTTTATCAATTTAAAAGTTTTATGGTTCATGCCTTGTTTCTTAGCTTAGAAACTTTGCCTAACCCCAGATCACAAAGAAATCCTTCTGTGTTTTCTTTTATAAATTTTACAGTTTAAGCATTTATGTTTGGGCTTAGGACCCATATCAAATCCACTTCTCTGTGCAGTGAGAAAGGGGCAAGGTTATTTTCTCCATGTGAGCATCTGGTTCAATAGCTGTGGAAATCCCTGTCCTGTGGGATGGTGCGGGCACTGTGCCACATGCCCATCGGGCCGCCTCAGGAGTGACAGATGTTCCCCTCCAGCTGCCGGGTCTGCTGGGAGATGCCCTCAGTGGGCAGTCGTCTAGGGATGTTCATTGCAGAAAAAGTATCCCCCCCGCCCCGATCACACCGTGATCCAGGGGAAGTGTGAACCCAGTGGCTCGACACGGGTTTGGAAGGCACCTTCATCCTGACTCTAGACGTCGTCCCTGAGACCCCAGGGCTGGCTGAGAGCTTCTGGGAGTGGACTGCAAGCCACCCTCCTCTGTCCTGTGCAGGCTGCATCCCAAGAGCACTTCCTAGTGGACGCGAGGTGCCGCGGGCTGGCATGGCCCCGGGGTGGGAGACCTGGCCCGCCACCGGCGTCCCCCATCAGGCTGCTGACGCCCGAGATTCCGTCCTGTTCCACTGATCCGTCCGAGGGCTCTGCAGTGCCTCACTACGTGACCGAGGAGGCCGTGTGTCAGCCGCAAACCTGAGTGTGGACAGCAGGGGGTTGACTCCTGGGAGACGAGAGGGAGAGCCGGCTCAGTATGCTCGGCCCCCCCGTCACACGTGTGTCACTCTCCGTGAGGCCAGGCCCATGTGTCATCTCGGCGCTGACCCTCTTTCTGCGGGCTGGGCCTCGGCACTGGGCAGCTGGGCCTAGCTGGAGAGGCGGGCGTCCGTGAGAGTGGAATAACCGCAGACGTGCCGGGCTTGTCCAGGGGCTATCTTCTCGAAGCCTGGAGCAGTTCGGGACTCAGGCAGCCCCACAGGGCAGGCCTCGCACCCAGACTCCCCCGGCTGCCCTCCTCGCCGCTGCCCTTCTCTGCGGAGGCAGCAGACTGAGGTCACACGGGGTGGCCCGAGTGGCCACGTGGTGCGGGTGCAGCAGGTAAGTCAGGGGAGCCTTTCCCCGCCTGCCTTCCATCTCGAATCCACGCCCACCAGTGACCTCCGGTCGCAGGGAGGAGCGGGGACACTGAGTCTTCGGGCGCTGTGGAGGGGCGGGGGGCCGTGCCAGGCCTCTGTGGCCCTCTGCTTGACAGGCTCAGATCGGATCTTCGTCCCCGGGACCTGCCCGGGTGTCCGGTGCCCTGCGTTCCCCGCGAGCCTCGGGTCGCACTGCCCACCGGGCCTTCCACCCCAGCCCGGTCCCCGCCAGCCTGCATCCAGACAGCAGCTGTGCGGCCCGCGTGGTGTCGTCGCGCCCTGGCTGGGCCTCGGGCCTTCCGTCGGGCCAACGGGCGTATCCTCGAGCGCCTCTGTGTGGAGTTTGCACGGTGCCTCTGCTGGGGCCTGGTTGGCGGTGTGAACGGCATGAACGGCGGGAACAGGAGGGGCTGGGCGCGTGTCTCGGAGGATCGAGGGGTGTCCTTCCCACCACCCAGCCCCGTCGGCAGCACCTACACAGCGGCACCCAGTGTGTTGGGGGTGGGTGTGCCTTCCGTGCCTGCGGCTGCCGTTCACAGAGACCTGGCTCTGCCGGAGCTGCTGGGCTCTCGGGTCGCGGCTGAGACCATGGAGGCCCCCGACCCCAACCCCAAGGTGGAGGTGATGCCGGGGAATGGAATCCAGCCCCCATGAGTGGCTCAAGGACACAGACCGAGTATGAGGGGCTCCCTTGAACCCCCACTTTCCTCGTTACCCACAGCGTGGCCACTGGGGTCCTGCCCACTGGTCCTCTCTGGCCTCTCCCCTGCACAGTATGAAAGTGAGTGGGCATTACTATTCGCATAAAACTTGGCTACAAAAACAGGTGGGCCAGATGTGGCCCTAGTCACAGGTTGGGCCTCTGGTCTAGACAGCACGGACCCCAAGTTTCTGAGTCAGGAGGCCTGGGGAAGGGCCCAGGGGTCTGCATTTACTGCAGGTTCCAGTGAGAACCGTAGCAGACCCAGGAGTGAGGCAGCTGGGCTGTGCAGCAGGACCTCAGGACCACTGGGGAGCTTTCCAGTCCTGCTCTGGGAGGGGTCCTGGCCTGAGCACCCCTGCTCTGCACCAGCAGGGGTGTGGATGGGACCCCTGGGGCCCAGGGAACAGTCTGAAAAATAGATGCAGGTCGCTGGTGACCTTGGTGAGAACCCATGGGCCCGTCCAGGTCCTCCCTACGCAGCTCTCAGCCTTGACACTATGCTGAAGCCTTCCCTGTGGAGGAGCTTTGGGGGGTCCTAGAACAGCCCTCCACGCCAGGGAGGGGGCCACAGACCTACCACACAGCCCCATGGGAGAAGCGGTTCCTCCAGCAGTGGGGAGCTCCGTGGACCATCGACGTGGGCCTCTGGTGCACACTTGTGTCCTCTGCTACACGATGGTCATCAGGTTGCCGGCAGCCTCCGTCTTGCTCAACGCAGAGTCAGCCCCTGAACTACTACTCTCAAGCCCCAGGCCTCGGGGTACAGATCCCCCACCTTGTCCCAGCCTGAGCGTCTACAGCTGGACAGCCAGGCTGGGGCTGAGCCTCAAGTGTCCCTGCTTCTGCTCCTAGGCAGCCTCATTGTGGCTTTAAACGTCATCCCTGTGTTGGTGACTCCAGAAGGAGCAGCTCTGGTTGCTTCTGGGCCATTCAAGTACCCAAACACAGTGCCCCCAGCACACCTCGCTACCTCCTGGCCCAGGTTTTCTCTCTGTGGTCAGGAACTCAGTCCCCATCTACCGAGAAGCTCTGGTCAAAACTTGAGTCATCCCATTCTTGTCTTTGCCTCACACCCAAGCTTCAGAACGTGTTCCCAGCATGACCTCGTCTCACCTCCTCCCCAGCCATGGGTCCCTGACGGCTTGGCTTCCTAATGGCCCTTCTGACCTCTCTGACTGTCTCCACACAGCAGAGTTTAAAGCAAACCAGTGCAATCCTGGAGTGCGGGTGATGGTCGCGGCTGGGTTTCAATCCAGAGTCCTTACCTCGAAGCCACCTGGCTAGTGTCCCCTCCCTCAGGGGGCCCTCCCTTGACCTCCTGAAGGTTGTGCAGACTCCCCAAGCTCCCTCCTGCCTGGGGCCCTGGGGCCTGCCCCTCTGCCCTGCGTGCTCGGGAGCCCTCTCTCTCTGTGCAGACTACACTGAGGTCAGCTCTTCAGAGAGACTATCCCCTGCCACCCGGTCAGGAACAGTACCTTCTCTCACTGCATTTCCTTATTTTCCCCACAGCACTTGTCACCACCAGGTGCGTGGGAGGTGGGTGTCTACTGCTGCCCCTGCACTCGAAAGTAAGGAGGGCCAGGGCCAAGTGCCTAGTGCCTGGAGAGGCACAGCGGGCCCTTGCACGTCACAAGAAGGGTTAATGGGGCGCCTGGGGGGCTCGGTCCGTTGAGCATCCACCTCCTGATATCTGCTCAGGTCATGATCTCGGGGTCACATTGGGCTCCACGCTCACTCGGGAGTGCACCTGAGAGTCTCTCTCTGCCTCTGCCCCTCCCCCACCTCGTGCATGCTCTCTCTCGTTTATTTAAAAGGTCATAGAACTGAGTAGACGTAGGTAGCTGTAGTGGAACTGCAAGCCCAGCAGAGCAGCCGAGCGCCTGAGGACCGGCTGGCACCTGCGGACGGTTGAGGCCACCCCTGGCTCTCGCGCGGTTTGGAGGCAGGATCCTGGTGCGGCCCCACAGCCTGGGAGACAGGCCACCCGTGGGAGAGCACCAGAGAAGGCCTGCCCGGGGCCCCAGACGCCTATTTCCCAGGACTTCCAGGGTGCTGCTGGGTGGGTTGAGGGATGGTGTCCCCAAAGGGTGATGATGCCTCCTGCAGGCAGAGGAACTCCCTCACCCTGGGGTGGGGAGCAGGCAGGTGTCAGGATTGCCTGGGGAGCCGCCCAGGGGCACATTGGCAGAACCAGAGCAGTGACCGGAGCAAGAAAATGGAGGGAAGCCAGGTGTTCTGGGGGCGGGGGGGGGGGGACTGTGTCCCTCCCAATTCACAGGGTGAGCCCTGACCCCCGTGTATTTGGAGACAAGCCTGTAAAGAGGGGATGAGGTTGGGACGCCTGGGTGGCTCTGCCTTAGGCTCAGGGCGTGACCCTGGGGCCCCTGCAGGTAGCTGGCCTTAGCCGGCCTCTCCCTCTGCCTGTCTCTGCCTCTCTCTCTGTGTCTCATGAATAAATCAATAAAAAAAGGGGGGGGGTCAGGTTAAAGTGAGGACCTTCCGGGAATCCTAACCCCCAAGTGACTGCTGTCCGTGGACACACAGGCCCAGGAAACCAGTGGGACCCCTGGATGGCAGACGGCAGCCTCGGGGCGGGGGGGCGACTGCAGAGAATCCACTCGCTGGTGCTTAGACAGGAATTACTCTCGCATTGTTGGCAGTTATCGGAGTAGCTTCCCTGGAGCCAAACTCCGGCCTGGGCCGGGCTCTCCCGAGACAATGGGCTTCCCCCACCCTTGCAAGCCGGGCGTGGTCCCCAGCAGCCCCGCGGCTGGCCTGGGTGAATCCCTCGGAGATAAGCCCGCCCAGCCCGCCCTGCCCTCCAGGTGGGGGGAAGGGGGAGGGCTCTAGGCCGGAGGGGTCCCCTCCCTGCACCTCCCGCCGGCCCCCCACCCCCACCCCCACCCCCACCCCCAAGGAGCGCCGCTGCCCAGGGTGTGGTGGGCGCTGCTGCCTTTGCTGGAGCACCCAGGGCGCTGCCCGGAGGGGCGGGCGGCCAACCGTAAGGCCCGAGGCTTTTGTGTCACGTGCCACGGCCACCCAGGCCCCGGGGGCCACCGCACAGGTCGGGCGTCCGACAGCCCCGGGCCGCGCCGGCCCCGCCCCTGAGGCCCCGCCCCCGAGGCCCCGCCCCTCCGCAGGCCCCGCCCCTCCGCAGGCCCCGCCCCCTCCGCAGGCCCCGCCCCCAGGCGCACCTCGCCCTCCGCGGCCGCCCGCCCCCAGCACGGCCCCGGCCCCCCGCCGCGGACGCCCCCACTTCCCCTCGGGCCCCTCGGTCCTTCGGCGCAGGGTCGGCATGGCGCGCGCGCTGGGGCCCGAGCGGCGGCTCCTGGCCGTCTACACCGGCGGGACTATCGGCATGCGGAGCGAGCGGGGCGGTGAGCGGGGCCCCGAGGGGGAGGGGGAGCGGGAGGGGGAGGGGAGGGGGTCCCGCCCTGGCCCGGACCTTCCCCAGGCCGGCCCCGCCCCTCTCCGCGGCGCCGTAGCTGCCACCCCGCCCCCGAAGCCCCCGGAAGCCCCCGGAAGCCCCCGGCTTCTGTCCCACCCCTGCCCGGACACTCAGGACGGCTGTCCCGGCCTCCCCCGCGGAACCCACCGTCCCCCACGGAGGGTCAGGTGCAGGACGTGGCTCTGCCCCGTGGAGGTGGCTGCTGCTGGGGGGTGAGGCAGGGCCCCCAGGGCTGGGGGGATGGCGACGCAGCAGCGCCCGGGACCCGGGACGGGACGGTGGGAAACGGCGTGCACCGTCCCCAAAGGCTCCTCCTGGTTCTGTGCTGTGCGGGATGCCCCCTACCCCAGGCGGGCCTGGGCAGCCCCCAGCCTCGTGGAAGCAGCTGCTCAGACACCACTGGCGCCTCGTCGGTGGCTCCGACAGCTGCTTTCCTTCACCTGCCCCTGCTGTTCCATCTGTGACATCATTCGAGGGCCGCTGGTGTGGGCCCCAGGACTCAGGCCTGCGTAAGCCCTGTCCTGGAGGGGCTCGGCGGGGGACGTGGTTGTTCGCCCACCCTGCCCGTGGCTCCCCACTGGGCTGCCTGGGGCCTGCCCTCTGCTGCTGTGCTCCCGACCTGGTTAGTTCGCGGCTGAGCTTGTGCAGCCTCGAGGGCCCCCCGGGTGACACCCCACCTGCAGCATGTTGCTGTGGTCCCTCAGCCCTCACGGGCCCGAGAAGGGCTGATGTTAAAGCAGCAGCGGCGTGTGGTTGAGGTCTGCTGAGGAGGCCCAGGGCTGCGGGCGGCCGTGCGGGCAGGACCCTGCGTGTGGCTCCAGGCTTCCCTTGAGGATACGAGGCCTGGACCCAGGTGGGGGAGAGAGGGAGGGCCCGGGAGGGGGAGCTACCCTGAGCCCACCCCGGACACTGCCCCTCCAGGCTTGGCACGTGGTCAGCTGCGATTCTTTTGAGCTCAACGCTCGCTCCCAGGGGTCTGGGCTGCAGGGACAGGTGGACTCTGACCCTGTCCCACCTGCACGGCATCGTGCCTCCCTGCCCTGGTTCTCCGCGGCAGCCCTGGGCTCACTCCCACGGGTGCTGCTTCTCTCAAAGACGCTGCAAAGTCACAAGTTCAGAAGGTCAGCTAGAGACCTTGACTCAAGAAAGAGTGTGGGGGTCGGCTTCCAGATGGGAAGGAATCTTCCAGAATCCCTCAGCCTGCTCTGGCACTGCGGCCTTCTGGTCTGCGGAAGGCGAGGTCGGCAGGCGCCTTCTTGTGCTGGGAAGCCAGCTCAGAGGAGCCAGCCTGCCCTAGCTGGCAGGGAAGCTGGTCTTCTGAGCTGTTGACTGGGGGGCAGGGGGCTCCCGCCCCGGGGCAGGGGCGCCTGTCTGCTGGGAGCCACAGCGCATGTCCTGGCTCCTTGGAGGCTTTGCCTTTGTGTGACCTGCGTCCTCTGTCCCCGCGGCAGCTGCCAATCCTTCCTCATCAGGAAGGCTTCAGGGAGCCCGAGGCTTAAGCCCCAGAGGACAAAGGAGGAAGAGGCCTGGGATCTGGTCCCTGCTGTCCCTCTAGGGTTGTGCAACCCCCAAGCCCCTGGCCCTTGAGACCAGGCAGGGTCCTCGGGCCTGCTCTAGTCCGTGACTAGCTCTCAGTGTTCTTGAGGGACGCACATCTCCTACTGGCATTTTTTGGGCAAAAAACATGTAGAGTATAGAGTGAAAAGATGTCCAGGGTTCAGGTCAGCAGCCCAGGCCAGGGTAAGAGCAAGATGCAGATGGATGGGGGCGCCAGGCCAGGGGCATGAGGCTGCGCTCTGAGGGCCTCGGGCACGGCCCTTCCCTCTCCAAGCCCCGCTCCGGGGCTCGGCTTGTTGAACTCGGGACTCCAGGCCCGTCCCGGGAATTCCGATCGGGGCCAGCATCAATGATTAACTCGCCTGGCACTGCTGACGGGGCTCCAGCCCGGTGAGGGCGGCGAGGGGCGGCGAGGGGCACAGGCCAGCCACAGCAGAGCTGTTTGGATCGTCACTGTTGGCGTCTGTGCGCCTGCTGGTAAACAGTGGCCCACAGGGCACACGGCGCCGCGTGTCCAAACCCTGCCAAAGGTCAGGACCGCAAGCCGAGGGCAGGGGCCGTGGAAGCGAGGGACACCCCTTGACCCCATCCCCTCTGAGCTCAGCAGAGGTGTCACAGGTCAAGGGGCATCACGAAAGCAAAGTCAAGAGCTAACACCGAGCCCGAGGCCGAGCTGCATCAGAGGCCTGCGTGACCCTGCCTGCTTGCCCCCTGCCCCCTGCCCCTTGCAGGCGCTTGCAGACATAGCAGGATGAGCAGAGCTTTGGGGCCGGGATCTGAAGGTGCCAGGACAGCCTGGGGCACAGTGGGGAGGGGGTTGCAGGTCGTCCTACAACCAAGCCTTGTCAGGAGGGCTGATGTCCACAGCCTCTTGGTCACCGCAGTCCTCGGAGCCCTCGGCCTGGACCTCCTTTCACATGCTCACAAGATCACATTTTTATAGCCTAAGCAGGCAGTTCTAGGGGGACCTGCAGTCCTGGGGGCAGCCCGTCCCTTACAGACCAGAGGCTTGGCAGGAGCTGAGCCTCTGCCGGGGCCTGGCAGCCTGTCTGTGTGGCCCAGGACGAGACCAGGCGAGACAGGTTCTGGTTTTAGAGGGGCCTGGGGGGCAGGGGCTTGTTGAGAACAACAATACAAGTCACAAAATCAGAGTTCACTGTGAAAGTGGATGTTTACTTGGAACGATTAAGGAAATCACAACAAATCACCAGTTTTATTTTATTTTAATTTTTTTAAAAAAGAGTTTTAATGTATTTATTCATGAGAGACACAGAGAGAGAGGCAGAGACACGGGCAGAGGGAGAAGCAGGCTCCATGCAGGAGCCAACTTGCGACTCGATCCCGGGTCTCCAGGGGTCTCCAGGATCACGCCCTGGGCTGAAGGCGGTGCTAAACCGCTGAGCCACCAGGGCTGCCCAAATCACCAGTTTTAAAAAGCCAAGAATATCACAAAACCCAGAAAAATGTGTTGTTCCTTAATGTCCTGACACTCTCTCCTAGCTGCTCCCCCACTGGGTTTTTGGCTGCACGTTTTCCCAAGCCCTTTGGTAAGCCAGTGCCGGGCAGGATTTCGTACAGAGAGAACAGGATAGGAGAGCGTCCTTTACTTGGGCCCCTTTCGCCTCTGCTGCCCACATGCTCCCTGGGGGCGCAGCGGAGTCCTGCCCTTGCGGGCCCTGAGGCCCTGCCCCTTCCCACCTGGCGGCAGCAGGACGTCCCTGGCAACCGCTGCCCGGCTGCAGGGGGAGGTGACCCCACGCGCGCTTGTCCCATGAAACCCAGAGCAAGTGTGTCCCCACCTCACCTGCCCCGTACACGGACCCCAGTTTGCAGAGACACCCCCGCACCGTCCACCCCAAGGAGCTGGAAGTGGCCGTGTGAGTGTCCTGGGGTTGCTCCAGCAAGTGACTGAGAGGGTGGCCCCCTGTGCTGTAGGCAGGGTCTGACATGGGGGGGCAAGGGCCCGTCCGTCCCTCCTGGGCCCTCGGCTGTGGCCGAATCACTGCAGGCTTCCCGGCCGGGGTCTTCATGCCTCTCTCTGCCCTGTCCTGCGCTGTGGCCGCCCCCTCCGCGTATCCAGTGTCCCTCGGCTCCCGCTTAGAAGGACACTTAGGGCCCACCCGCAGAATCCAGTATCATGTCCACGTCCAGATTCTTAACTGCATCACATCCGTGAAGGCTCTGCATTCAGGCCGCACTCAGGTCCTGGGGATCAGGACGTGGACATCTTTGGGGGCTGCTTTTCAGCCTGCTGCGGGTGGGGTGGGGGAGCTTGGCCGCCGGGGGTGGGGCCTGGGGGGCTGGCGGCCTTCCTTGGTGCCCGGGATCCGAAGTTCTGTCCTCACTGCTGGCAGGGCAGGCGGGTCCGGACCTCTGTGGAGGCGGACACATGTCGTGCTCAGGTTCGGGTGTCTGGGGGGGCCAGGCTGGTGGCGGTCCTGTACCCATGTCCCGTGTCTACTGAGCCCCGCGGGCGTGACGTTTCGTCCTGCAGCAATCACGTGCGGAGCTCCTGCTGGGGTGCGTGCGCACGGGGGCAGTCGTTCAGAGTGCCCCCCCTGGGGTCCCTGTCCGGCTGCGGAGATGGCACCAGACACCCACGGACACGCGAGGGGCCAGTGAGCCTGTGCCGGCCAGGGCGCTGGCGGGAGCTGGGGCCTGGGATTGAGCAGGTGGACTATGGGGGGGGCTTTGGGGGGAGCGTGAGCAGTCCTGCTGACCCTGGAGTCGGCGGGCTTCTGCCCACAGATGGGGTGTGCTGCTGGGGTAACGGGTTAAGCGCCGCGGGAGCCCCTTACGCCCACCCGCTCGGCTCTGGGGGCGGCCGGGAGCTGCAGGGCAGGCTGCGGGGGGCCCGATGCCCAGCCGCTCTCCCTAAGTGTCCTTGGGGCGGGGAGCCTGGCCCCCAGCCTGCTGGGGACACAGGCGCTCACGTGGCCTAGGAGGGTGTCCTGTTGGGGAGGGGACCACGCTTCCGGGCTCCCTGAAGGGAAGACACGAGGCAGAGGCCCAGGCGGGGAGATGAACGCGTGAGAGCCCGGGAGCGGGGGTGGGGGACGGGGGACGGCGGGGGGCGGATGGCGGGGGCGGCGGCCCCCCGGAAGCCGAGCCCCATCCCTGTGCCGGGGGCAGCGAGCCGCCGTCCTACCCGCGTGGAGCTGAATCCCGCCACTGCCCGAGCCAGCCCGGAAGCAGACTCGCCCCCCCACCCCGCCCCGCCTGTGGGGTCCCAGCCCTGCTGACACCTGGGCCCTCGGGGCGCGGGAGATGAGGAGGGGGTGCTGTGCTCACCAGCTGAGCAGCAGTGGGGGGACAGCTGAGGCCCGGGGCGACCAGCGGCCACTGACCCTGCTCTGGGAGGTCTTGCTTGATTCGGGCTGTTTCTCGCCGAGGGGGACCCTGTTGTCCTCGTCACTGTGCTCAGCCAGGCATGTGGCAGACGCCCAGAGAAGTTCGCTGCCCTGTCCAAGGTCACGGTGCTGGTGGGAGCAGGGTGGGACAAAAGGCCAGGACCCTGATGCCTCGGAGCCTTTGCCCAGGGGTTGTTTCTAGGAAACACACCAGTGACCTTTTAGGGTTTTCTTAAAACACAACACCATTTCTGCCCAGGGCCTTAGAGGCATGTTTGCGGGACATGGAGGCTACGGGCAGAGGGCCTGGGCTGGGTTGTTGAGGGGTCACATGCCGTCCAGCAAGGGAGCAAGGGCAGGCGGGGGGTACGTGGAAAGGGCACCAGGGCCCGCAGGTCAAGGAGGGCTTCCTGGAGGTGTGACCTGAGCTGGGGTGAAGCACCTGCTGGGTGTAAGGGCGAGGGGCCAAGGACCTGCAGGCAGAGCCAGCAGTACGTCTGCAGGCAGCAGTTAGTGGGGGCATCCTGGGAAGTGGGGGAGGAAGTGTGGGTACGCTGGGCTGCATTGTGAGAGAAGGGGGGAGAGGGCCGGGCCCCTGAAGCTCGGCTGAGTGTGGGCTCCCCGGAGACGGGGTGCGCTGGGGCAGGCTCGGGGTGGAGTGGCCCGGGATTCTGAGCCCTGCCTGGGCCTGGCCCCCTGCATGTTGGGAAAATGTCCTGAGGAGGAGGAGGAGCCAGTGGTCACAGGCATTAGCGGTGGCTGCTGGCCCCTGACCCCACACTCCCCCCAACCCGGATTCTGCCTACAGTGCTCGTCCCCGGGAGGGGCCTGGCCGCTGTCTTGAGGACACTGCCCATGTTCCATGATGAAGAGCACGCCCGGGCCTGTGGCCTCCCTGAGGACACCCTGGTGCTGCCGTGAGTGTGGGCTCCTTGGGGTCCCAGGCAGGGGTGACCACTGGCTGTCGTAGGGGTAGAGCCATCCTGAGATGGGATGGTGCCCGCAGGGCCCATGGAGCAGGCTGTGGTCACTGATGTCCTCTTATGCTTCCCTTTTCAAGTGAGCCTTGGACTCCCATCACCTTGGGGGTCCGCCTGCCACCTGGGGGGTCTCCAGGTCCTGGCCCCGGCCACATGGGGACACAAGCCCGTGGAGAGAGGCAGGGGCTGGCCCCTAGTGTGAAGGCCCCTCTGTTATTGAGCTCCCGGCCAAGGCCGCCCGGTGCCCTTCACGGCTGTCAGGCTGAGAGGGGTCTCCCTCCTGCCGGAGCCCCTCCTTCCGGGGCGTCTCCTGGCCCATCCGGGGCCAGGCCCAGCCGCACTCTCAAAGTTGGTTCTGGAAAGGTGACATACTGTTAGGAGCCTGTCCTGGCCGGTCCTTAAACCTCCTGAGGACTAAGGTCCGTGTTCCTGGGGACTCCGGGTGGAAGGGAGGCTGGGCGCAGTACTCGGGATGCTGCCGAGCCCACTGGGAAGTGCCGGGGCAGGGGCCAGCTGGGTGCGGGGACGGTGGGGGCCAGGGAGGTGGGGGCAGCCCTTGTTCTGCCTCCCGCAGGCCGGCCAGCCCTGACCAGAGAGTCATCTACACGGTGCTGGAGTGCCAGCCCCTCTTTGACTCCAGTGACATGACCATCACCGAGTGGGTTCAGATTGCCCAGACCATCGAGGTAGCTGAGGGTGCGGACTGGGCCGGGCCGGGCGGGGCTGGGGTGTGGGCGGGGCTGAGGGTGGCGCGGCCAATGCTGCAGAAGCTCTCACCGGTTCTGCGGGGTGGGACCTGCCCGCCTGGCCTGAGACTTGGGAAAGCCCGAGAATGGCAGCTTCAGGAAGGTGCTGGGTCCTCGGGTCACATCTCAGCTGCGAGGCTCCTGAGGCTCTTTACCCCCCCCCCCCCCCCCGCGAGCAGAGAGCGGGCAGGAAGGGCCGTGTCCACTTTCCTGGTGAGGAAATGTCCTGGACAGCTGTCCTGGTAGCCTCCTGGGCTGGGACGCTCGCCACTTCCCCAAGGTCGGCAAGCTCCATGCCTGGTCCACCCTGAAGGTGGGGACTTCGTGGATTTGGAGTCCGTTAAAGGCTCGGGCACAGAACCCCGTGCGGTCCCGTGGTTTGCGGCACCCGGTGTGGCCCCCTTACCTGCTGGAGAGCGCCCCTCACTTTCCTCTCTGTTCGCCCAACCTCATCATCTCCAGCCCCCTTCCTGCGCCAGCCTGGCCCTGTTACCTGACTGCCTCCCACGTCCTCGCACCCCTCCCTCCCCTATTCCCCCCCACTTCTCCACAAATGCTCACCTCTTAGGGAGCCTCGGTGGCTCATCACCCAGGTCCCCCTCCCCTGCAGCCGAGCCCCAGCCACACGCTTGTGTTCTTCTGCCCTAGTGGGGAGAGCGGCTTCCTGGGCACATCCCCTTGCACTGTGAGCAGGATAGCGGGTGGCCCTGGGTCTGGTCCTGATGTTCCTGAACGGGACTAGCCGACAGTGGGCATGTCTGTGGCCATAGTCCGGGGCAGTCTCCCTGGTCTGTGGCCAGCAGCATCCTCTGGCTGGGGCCTGACCGCTTTGCTGAGCTCCGGGCGCTGCTGTCCTGCCCCAGTGTCCAGCCACGTGCAGACTCCCTGGTGACCGGCCTGTGGCAGTGCCCCGGGTGGCCAGCAGAGGGTGCCCCAGCCCGCCACTCGGCTCGGCAACCCTCGTTCCAGGGCCAGCCTGGTTTGGTCTTTCAATGGGCATGGAGGGTGCGCCCCTCAGGAGGGCCTGACCCCTTAGGTTCCCAGAATTCTGCCCCTGGGATCCATAGCCTGGGCCAGCCGCGCCCGGAGGCCCAGCCTCGGCTCCTGCTAGGTGCTGGCCAGAGGATGTCCTTGCAGAGGTGGCCAGTGCCTGGGAGCACCTTCTAGACTTTGCTGTACCTGGAAGGACTCTGCCCTATGTTTGCACACCAGCGTCCTGCCAGGCCCTGTTCCAGCCAGCCTCCCAGGTCCCCTGGCAGCTCCCAGCACCGGCTACGCCCTGCGCCTGTCCTGGGTCCACGGCTGGCCCTCCCGCTGGACCACGGGCTCACAGGCTCACTCAGCCCTGCAGCACCTGCCCTCGAGCCAGTGGCCACACAGCCAGGGGCTCTCCAGGAGCCCTGAGCTGAGTTCTGGTGTGGTCCTCCCCTGACCAGTGTCCTTGCGAGCCCTGACAGGCATCAGCTGGAGGAGATGCCGCCCAGAAGTCTAGAGCACACCTTCCTATCCTAGGAGAGTGTCCAGAGACGCCACCTCCCCCAGGCCCACGCCTCTCACGCAGTCGGGAAAGGAAGCTGTCCTGCGTGTGGGGAGGGCGCGGAGGATTGGGTCTCCAGGCAGGGGCTTGCTTTCCAGCAGTGACCAGGATCCCACCAGAGCCCCCCGACTCCCTTCCTGGGCATCTGGGACCCTTTCCTTCCTTTCCTGGAGGGGACCAGCTAGCTGCCCGTCCCCAGGAAGAGGCCCACCCCCAGAGGAGGCCTACCTAAGCTTGCTGCCCCCCTCAGAGACACTATGAGCAGTACCACGGGTTCGTGGTCATCCACGGCACTGACACCATGGCCTTCGCGGCCTCCGTGCTCTCCTTCGTGCTGGAGAACCTGCAGAAAACCGTCGTCCTCACTGGCGCCCAGGTAATGGCCCAGGCTGGCTGGTGGGCATGAGGGCCTGCCCTCCCCAGGCCGCAGGGGGAGTCAGCGATATGGGGGACCCGGGCCAGACCCCAGGCCTCTTGCTCAGCCCTGCGGCTCCGCGAGGCAGTGCCTGTTCCGCGTGGGCTGGCCGCCAGGCACCAGCTCTGGCATCCCGGGACGGGTCCATGGCCCGCACTCAGCCTTGTCCAGCTGCCCTGTCGGTGTCCCTCCGGGGCCGGGTGAGCCTCAGAGCCTCCCTGGGCCTCCCCCCAGGTGCCCATCCATGCCCTGTGGAACGATGGCCGAGAGAACCTGCTGGGGGCCCTGCTCATGGCCGGCCAGTACGTGATCCCCGAGGTACCCCCCCTCCCTGGCGTGGGCGGTGGGGGGTCTGGTTGACTGGTGGGACACGCAGAGGAAGAGTCGACAGGGTTTCAAAGATCTGCCTTTTGTCTTACAAATGACACATGCTGTCACCATAGAAAATTTCAGAAAATAAAGAAAGCAGGAAACAAAGCCACCCACATTTTACTTCCCAGAAATGCTGCTGTTAGGAGGTTTTTTTTAAAAAAAGATTTTATATATTTATTCTGAGAGAAAGCACGAATAGGGGGAGGAGGAGGGGGAGGGGCAGAGGGAGGCGCAGACTTCCCGCTGAGCAGGGGGCCCCCCCGCGATGTGGGGCTCCATCCCAGCACCCCCAGGATCACGACCTGAGCCCAACCAAGGCAGACGCTTCCCCGACTGAGGCCTCCCAGGCCCCCCAGGTCACATTCACGTTAAATGCGTGTGTACAGGTGAGTCTCTGTATAGGCAGATTGTTTGGGGTGTATCTGCGGAGCTGGTTTTCCCCCTTCATGTGGGGGCGCAGGGACACCTTACAAGACCCTTTGCATTACAGGGCACCCAGTACTGGGAGGTGGGCCCCAGCCCCGGGGAGGGGGCTTCACTGAAGTGCGGCTCACCATCTCGCTGCCAGGGTGCCCCCGCCCCTCCCCGGGAGAGCAGCTCTGGGGCTGCTCAGAGTCGGGGGACAGAACCAGGACCCCCACCCCCGGGCTCCAGAGCAGGGCCTGCTGGGACCACAGCGCTATGGGGAGGGGTGTCTCTGCACCTCGGGCTGAGCTCACCAGGAGCTCCCGGAGAAGCAGGGGTGGGGGCAGCGGGGGCCGGGAGGGGAGGGGTGCGGGCCCTCGTGAGGCCAACCCCCGCCCCGCTCCCCGCAGGCCCATCCGCGGTGTCTGCAGGCTGTTCACCGCGCAGCGGGGCACAGGGGCTCCCCCGCGCTGAGCCTCTGCCCCCCACCCCCCCCGCAGGTCTGTCTGTTCTTCCAGAATCAGCTGTTTCGGGGCAACCGAGTGACCAAGGTGGACTCGCGCAGGTTTGCGGCCTTCTGCTCCCCCAACCTGCCCCCTCTGGCTGTTGTGGGCACTGACGTCCTAAGTAAGTGGGGTGCGGAGCTGGGGCCGGGAGATGTCTGGGGTGGAGGGGCACCCCCTGAATGGGAGGGAGCACAACGCTCTACTCTGCCCTGGGCTGCGAAGTCAGGCTGCCCAGAGGGGGTGGCCTGTGGGCCCCCCCACCCCCCCCGAGGTCCCAGGGGATGACCTGGCTGGGGGAGGAGCAGGTTTGGGGAACCTGCCCTCCATGTGACCCCGAGCCCAGGAATCCCTCTCAGTGACCATCTGTGACCCTGCCACACACCTTGGCCCCCCCTGGGACGTGGCTCCTGTGTCGTGACCTCCTCCCTGGGACTTCCTGGGAGTCTTGTTCGTCCCAGGCCAGGCAGGTAGCCCAGCCCCTGGGGAGCCCCCAGGAGCCCCGTCCCTCCCTTCCCTGGGCCTGGGTGTAGGGCTGCCTCGGACCTTGGTCTCAGCCAGGGCTGCTGGTCCGGAGCTCAGTGCCCCAGGGGAATCACTCCAGGGCTGCCCTCTCTCCACCCAGGGTGTCCGCCCCCCTGCCAGGGTGTCCCCGGTGGTCTCCTGGCCCCTCCCTGGGTCCACGGTGGGCTTGGCCGGCCCTCCACTCCCACTCCTGGCGCCTAAGAGCAGCCCCCAAGTGTGCCCCGTGTCACTCCCTGACTGAGCCGGGAGGTCCTGGGCCTTATGCCGGCCTGGGCATCTGTCCCCGCCCTGCAGCTGCGGGATCCTGTCCCGAGACCCCGTGGGGGGTGGGGCTGCGGGGCCGGGCAGGACCAGCCTTGCTTTGGGGGCTCTCGGGCTTCGAAGGCCTGCTGAGGTGGCCCTTCTGGTTGGACTGCGCGGCTTGGGCTTAGGCCTGGCTGGGGCCGGCCTGTGGGGGCAGTTCCAGCAGACTGGCACGAGAAGAGCCCTTGGGGGTCTCCATGCGGCAGCCCCCATGTCCGCATGAGGAGGAACAGATCAAGACCCCGGGAAGAGGGGCCGTGGGTCCCAGGGCCTTGACTTCCTAGGGCGGGGGGCTTCCCGGAAGGCTCCCGCACAGACGGGGTCAGGAGCGCCAGGCCCAGGCCCGGCAGGGGCTGCAGGGCAGGAGCCTCTCCGGGAAGGCTGGTGATGGGGACAAGAGCGGGGAGGCGCTCTGGCCGGTGCTGCTGGCCGTCCGTGGAGAGCAGATGATGAAGCAGGCCCTTTCCTGGGACGGGCAGGCTGGTCACGAAACTCCAAAAGCCCCCGGTGCCTTTGGAGGGGGACGTGGAATCCCAGCATGGTGATGCGCAGGACCCGGCTCCTCGCTGGGCAGTTGTGAGGCCGCAGCCGGCCAGGGCAGCAGGAGGCCAGAGGGTGGGCAGGTGAGGCACAGGGAGCCCACAGCGAGGAGTCCGCTCAGCCCGGGCCCGGCCCCCCATTCTGGTGGCTTTATCCTGTACCCCCTCCCCGCACTCACCCCCCCATCTGCGAGGGCCCTCCAGGGGTCCTACGGCAGAGCCCCCAGGTGGATGGGAGGGCTCTAGGGGCGGGGGGGGGGCGTCCACCTGCTTGCTGAGGGCCGGAGCAGTCGGGGGGGGGCTCCCAGAGGAGATGGCCCATGTGCTGCCCCGTGGACAGATTCCTTGCTGGTGTTGGGGGGCAGTGGGGGTGCTCGGCCCCTCCTGCCCTGGTGCCGGCCGCGGAGGAAGGAAGGGGTGGGCACGAGGCAGTGGGCGGCCGCGCTGCAGGCCCGGCTCCCCCGTGGGGACTGAGTCACACCTCATCTGGGGCTCGGGAGCCAAGCTTCCGGGGACGCACCCCGCTGGCAGGCGCGGAGCGGCTCACCGGGGTGGCGGGGCTGTCTGTGCCGTACCAAGCCCGGGCAGGCCGCAGGGCCCAGGGCACGCTGAGGCAGGCTGGGCCCCCCCGCAGCTGGGTGGGCGCAGGGCTGAGGCCGCCCCTGGAGCCCCAGGCCCACGGCCCCCTGCGATCGCTGCTCGCGGGCCAGGGTGCCCGTGCGGGGTGTGAGAACCTTCGGCCCCGCTGCCCCAGGGTGGCGGTCAGGCCCCGGGGCCCTCGGGCACCTGGTGTTGAGAAACACAGGCTTTGCCCAGCGCAGGGCTGGTGGCACCGCCGGGGAGGGGCGGGGGCGGCACAGGGGACCTTGGGGCTGGCAGGGGCGACCCCCTCTCTCCCGCTGCTGGTGGTGGAGGAGACGCCGCCAGCCCAGCCCAGCCAGGACTCTCCCTTGCATTTTTCTTCCCTCTGTGAGGCCAGTGTAGACAGGGCTTGGTGGGGGGTCCAGGGGCGTGTGATGGTGCTGGGCCTGCCCCATGGGCTGTGGGGACACAGGGAGGGGGCTCGGTCGCCACCTACAGAGTGTGGGGGGTGGTCTGCACCCCACGCTATGCTGCTCCCCCAGGGGAGGGACTTGGGGTTCCACGGCTCTCGGGGACGTGGGCTCGCTTTGTCTCCATAAGCCCCCCTCTGCGGCCATAACTCCTGCGGGTGGCAGCGCCCCCACCCCGCCGCCGGCTTATCTGCTCGCCCAGATGGGTCCCACGGCCCTAAATTACAGGCCGCCTCTCCCTGCTGACGGTCGCTGCGGGGCCCCTCCTGCTGCCCGGCCCCCTGCGCCCCCAGGATGCGGCGCGAGGGGGCAGCCTGGGTCCGGAATGGTCCCTGCTTTGTCGTCACATGCAAGCTGTCCTGGTGGCTGCAGCAGGAGGTGGGCAGGCTGACACCCCCGTGGGGGTAGGGAGGCGCCCTGGCAGGCTCCCCGAGACCCCTCCCTGGCACTGTGGTCCGGCCCCGCCGCGGGGCCCTGCGCTGGACACGGCCCCTGCCCCCTCGGACAGGCTTTAACAGTGTCCCCTGAGGCCATCGTCCCCTGGCCTCTGCCCCGAGCGGCGCGGGCTTGTGCCCAGGATGGACAGCGGGGGCGGTGAGCCGGGCTCCTGAGGGGCTCGCAGGCGAGGTCTGCTGCCCACCCCCCCACCCGGAGCGGGATGCACGGAGGTGGGGGCCTCCGCAGCTCGGTCCTGGCGGAGCAGTGACCCCCGACCCGCGGGAGCCCAGCCAGGGGGGACTCCTCCATGCGGTGAGTTTGAGGGGCACTGACCCCGATATCTGCCTCTCCACTTTCCACGGGGCCTGGGGGGCCCCCGAGACTGGGGTCAATCAGATGGAGGCTTTCTTTCCCCAAAGCTGAGGGGTCCGGAAGACTCGCTCGTTTCTTCATTCGCTCGTTCCCTGTTTGACTTGCTGGGCCGTGGGCGGCGGGGCGGGGGGCCTGGGTCAGGGGCCGGCGAGGCTGGACGGTTGGACCCGTCCCAGGACGCAGGACAACGCGCGGCGTGTGGCTCTGCAGCTGCGCCCCACGCCCGTGCGCACGCCGCTCCCCCCGTTCCTGCACACTCGGGGGCCCTGGGCCCCGAGCACAGGCTGGAGCCCTCCAGGGCGGGCAGGGCGGCCCGGGGCGGGCCAGCGGGGACCGGGCAGCGCAGAGGGCCCGAGGCGCCGCACCCGTGTTGGCTGTCCGCAGGCCCCCGGGCCCCACGCGCGCCTCTGCTCTCACAGTCAACCGGGAGCTGGTGCGGAAGACCCGAGGCAAGGACCGGCTGGTCGTGCACAGCAGCATGGAGCGGGACGTGGGCCTGCTGCGCCTCTACCCCGGGATCCCCGCCGCCCTGGTAGGCACCCGCCCAGCCCGGCACCCCCCCACGCCCCCGTGGCTCCCTGGCACTGCCCTCCCACCCCCTCCCGTCACCCACCTCAGGCACGCAGGGGGCAGCAACTGCTTGAAGCTCCTCAGCCTCCACGGCCAAGGCTGAGCCATTCGGGGGCTGAGGCGTCCCTGGGACCTCCACCTCCTCCCCCCGCCTCCCCAGCTTGGGTTTCGGGGCCCAGTTTTCCCTTACTTGCCCCATGGGCTTGACCCTGCAGATGCCTGTGGACTCACGGCACCTGGTCCAGGCTTCCCCGGGGGCCGATGGGGCTGCCCTGGTGGTCCCCTGCTTGCTCCCTGCCGACGACCCCGGAGCCACGGGCTGCCCGCCTCTGCCCGCCGTGTGAACTGGGCTCAGAGGCCACGTGGCCATTATGTAGAGGGTGTCTGAGCTCCAAGCACCTCTGGGCACCCTGGGGTCAAGCATGGAGGTGCTGGTGCTGGTCTCAGAGGCACCGCCAGGCTGCGGGGAGGTGGGGCTGCAGGCACCACAGCTCAGAGGACACTTGCTCAAGTGCTGTGACCTGCCGAGCACCCTGGCCCCTCTTCCGTGTGGACAGATGTGGCTTCACAGGCATGTCCACACACACGGGGGGCCTGGCCGGCACCTGTCACCAGCCTGCGGGACTCGGCATGTGCTGCCCCAGAGCCCTGGGTCAGTGTGTGAACTGGTGCCTGACGCCATCAAAGGGCCCTGGGGACAGACATGCGGGGGCGGGGGGGCGTTCTGTTGTCAGCACACACCACGGCCTAGACCCTTCAGAGGGGACCCGGCGTTCCTTAGGGGGTCGAGGCGGGGGGCGACCCGCATGGCCCTCCATGGGGCCTGCTCAGGGCCCTGGGAGCAGCCTCGGCCACGGGCAGGTGCCAGACAAGCCCGTGGGCTCCGCTGCGGGGGCGAGAGGCCCGGGCCTCCCCATCCTGTCGCACCCGCAGGTCCGGGCCTTCCTGCAGCCCCCCATGAAGGGCGTGGTCATGGAGACGTTCGGCTCGGGGAACGGGCCCACGCAGCCCGAGCTGCTGGGGGAGCTCCAGGCGGCGGCGCATCGAGGCCTCCTCATCCTCAACTGCACTCACTGCCTCCAGGGCGCCGTGACCTCCGACTACGCGGCCGGCATGGTGGGGGCGGGGAGCGGGGCCCGGGGTGGCGAGGGCATGGGCCCCGAGACCCTGCACCCATTTCCGGCTCGCACCCCTCTGCCCACAGGCCATGGCGGGCGCCGGCATCATCTCAGGCTTCGACATGACGTCGGAGGCGGCGCTGGCCAAGCTGTCCTATGTGCTGGGCCAGCCGGGGCTGAGCCTGGACGGCAGGAAGGAGGTGCACGCTGCTGGGCTGTGGGTGTGGGGACACGAGTGCGAGGGCTCCAGGGCATGGCAGGGGTTCGACTCAGGCAGACGGTGGGGCCAGCCAGCCCAGCGGCGTGCGTGCGTGGTCTGGAAGGGGGGCAGGGATGCAGGGCCTCCCCGGGGGCTAGGGGGCCCCCTCCACCCCTTGCGAGCCCCAAGCCCAGACTACCTGTTCTTCCCCTCTCTCGGGGAGCCTTGGTCCGGCTCGGGCTGAGGCTCCTCACGCTGCTCCCAGGATATCCCCTCAGCCCCCACCCTTCCCCGGGGGCCCTCAGACGCCGCCAGCCTGGCAGAGGCCACAGGACCCTTGGGAGACCGAAGCTAGTGGAATGGACCGGGCTGGGGTTAGGCTCGGGCCGGAGGGTCGGGAGTTTCGGGCCCAGGGCGGCCCTCCCCGCATGCCCTGGGGTGCCCGGCCACCAGCTTGGTCTGGGATCCGGGGCCGCAGACACTCCTGACCCGCGCTCTCCTCCCCCAGCTGCTGGCCCGGGACCTGCGCGGGGAGATGACGCTGCCCACGGGCCACGAGCGCCGGCCCTCCCTGAGCTGCAGCACGCTGGGCCGGGGGGTTGCCCAGCTCCTCGCTCTGAGCCAGGTACTGCCCAGTGGGGTGCTGGGGTCCTGGCTGGACGTGCCAGGCACCAGCCCTCGCCAGTGTCGTTCCAGTGCGAGCAGAAAAGCACGGTGTGGCCCGGCTCCGGCCCGTGGAGGGTCGGTCTGCGGGGATTCAGGCGGGGAGCGGCACGTGGGAGGGGCCCGGACGGGTTAGCGGAGTCTTCGCAGCACGTGGACGCGGGCAAAATGTGGCCCCACCCCCGGTGGGCCATCGCGCGTGGCCGGGCCTGCCGACTGCCAGTGCAGGCCCACGTGCCTGGGTCCTGGGTGCTGGAAGGGGGGGAGCCACCTGCAGGGTCTTCCCGCACCTGCCGTGCAGCCTGGCCTTGGGACGCCCCCTTCACCTTCCTGGCCAGGGCGCTGCTTCAGGGTGAGGCGTCCGGGCCTGGCACTGCAGCCCGGTGCCTCCCGGGGTCACGCCACGCGTGGCCGTTCCCGCCTGCCCGGCACGGACAGCTGCGGTCCTGTTTACGGCCACTTGCAGCGGGGACAGGCCGCGGTCAGACGGGCTGGGATGTGTGCGGCCCATTGCTAGGGCGACTGTGTCGGCCGGGCCCGGGCTGCTGGGCTGAGCGAGGGCTGGGCCACGCGTGGGGCTGCCCCCGGGGGCCTCCGCTGGGATTCCCTGCCCTCTGGCCTCAGGGGAGCTCCCAGACGCCCCAGCGCATTCCCGGCATGGGGTGGGCAGCCCATAGGAGCTCTGCCCGGGGCGTCGTGCCCTTCTTTCCAGGTGGGGGGACTGAGCACCCCGTCCCACGCTCCCCCACCCTGGGTGCCTGCTGTGATTGTCTCTCCGTCCCTAATGATGGTCTCAGAGGGTGGGTGGCCTGCCCCGGGCACACGGCTGGGAAGGACGGAGCCGGATGGTGGCCTCATGTCCCCCGGGGCAGGTGCTGAAGGCCCCATTGTGCTCCCCGCAGGAGGCCGACGCCGTGCGGGATGCTCTGCTGCCTGGTCTGGCCTGTGCCGCGGCCCACGCTGGCAACCTGGAGGCGCTGCAGGCGCTCGTGGAGCTGGTGAGGCCCCCGCGCCCCTTGGGGGCCGGCCCCAGCCACGCCAGTCCCGGGGGTGCAGGACGGCCGGGCTGTGCCAGGCCCCGTTCCCGGGTGCACCCTGACCCGACCCTCCCCGTCCTCCCATGGCCGCCTGACCCCGCCCAGCCCCCCTCAGCAGGTGGCATGCCTTTATGACACCCCAGGGCAGCGATCTGAGCCTAGAGAACTTCAACGGTCAGACTCCTCTGCACGCGGCCGCCCGGCGAGGCCAGGCTGGGGCGGTCACCATGCTGCTGCAGAGGGGGGTGCCTGTGGACACCCGAGATGAGGACGGACTCAGCCCGCTGCTGCTGGCCGTGAAGGGCAGGTACCTGGGCGTGCAGGCCGGGGCACCATGTGGGGGGCCAGGGTGGAGCCGCCTTGGAGAGGGCCGCCAGGTGACACAGCGGACATGTGCTTCCGAGAGCCCCACCCACCACACAGGGAGGGCTTCCTGGAGGAGGCGACCCCTCAGCTTGGCCAGGCAGGTCCAGCAAGACCCTGGTACAGAGTTTTAGAAAAGAAAAACACGGACGAAGCACAAGGGGTTGAGTGCGTGTTCCCCAAGTCACCTACACACACCTGTGAGGCTGGAGGGCCGGGAAAGGGGAGAAACCCCTGTCCCAGCACCTGCACGTGATAGGTGTGAAGCAGGCTACGCTGTGCCAGGTGTTAGGCGGGGATGGGCACCGGTGCCCTCGGGGGCAGGCTCAGCCAGCACGGCGGGTGGGGGGACGTCCCCCAAGCTGGCCCCCCTGACATTATTTATTTATTCATGAGAGACAGAGAGACAGAGACACAGGCAGAGGGAGAAGCAGGCTCCCTGAGGGGAACTTGATGCGGGACTCCATCCCGGAACCCCAGGATCATGCCCTGGGCCGAAGGCAGGCGCTAGACTGCTGAGCTACCCGGGGATCCCCCTACTACCCTGGCTTTTTATTTTTATTTTTATTTTATTTTATTTTATTTTAGTTTATTTATTTTATTTATTTTATTTACTTTTATTTATTTTATTTTTATTTTATTATTTTATTTTAATTTATTTTCTTTATTTATTTATTTTATTATTTGATTTTATGATTTATTTTATTTTATTATTTTTATTTATTTTATCTTTTATTTTATTTTATTTTATTATTTTCTTATTTTAGTTTATTTAATTTTATTTTATTATTTTATTTTTTCATTTTATTTTATTTATTTATTTTATTTTATTTGTTTATTTTATTTGTTATTTTATTTATCATTTTATCTTTATTTTCTATTTTATTTTATTTTATTTTTTATTATTTTATTGTATTTTATTTTCATTTTACTTTACTTTACTTTACTTATTTTATTTTATTTATTCTTTTCATTTTATTTTATATTTTTATATTTCCTTTATTTATTTATTTATTTATTTATTTATTTATTTATTTATTTATTTTGTTTTTTACCCTGGTTTTTTAAAGGCACAGTCCTGGCCTGGCATGTGTGTGTGCGTGCGTGTGCATGTGTACACAAGTGAACCTCAGTGTGAGAGCCCGTGCTTGTGTCAGGGGGCGGGAAGGAGTCACAGCTCCTGTGTTGAATCCTTTGTCAGCTTATTTAGAATCGCGCAGTCCCCAGACCCCTGGCCTCTCCTCGGGGTCCTCTCCCCAAGGGCACTCGGCCTGCCAGCAAGTGCTTGGGAGTCCCACGGAGAGAGGCTGAGGGTGTGTGAGCCTTGGGGGGGGGGGGGGCACGTCACACACACACACACACACACACACACACATACCCATGCACGGGGCCAGGCGGTTCCCAGGATGGGGGTGAGGGGCTGCAGCGATCTGGCTGCGATTCCAGGCTGAGTCCTTGGTCGTGGGTGGATGGTGATGAGCTCACCGTCCGGTCCCGCCTCCTCATCCTTGACCCCACCCCCCCAGCAGCCCCCCCCAAACCGGTCTCCCAGCCTCGCTCTCCAGGCCTCAGTCCTGGGCCTGGACCTGTTGTGCCCTAGAGGGCTCTCGGGGTGGGGAGGGCAGGCCTGGGAGGGCCCCCTCCTCTCCAGCCTTCCTAAAAGTGGGATGACCGTGCAATTTATGGTACAAGGACACTGCGGGGGAAGGGACCCGGTTGGCAGTCATGTGTGAGTCTGCCTCTGCACATTCTGTTCCCTCTCCTTGCCCACCCCGGCCCCCACTGCACAAGCCCCCACCCCGACCCAGCCGCCACCCTCTGCCCCATCCCACGCACACCCAGGGGGTGGCTCCAGGCTTGGCCTGGGCCAGTCAGCCTCTGGAAACCCAGACGTCAGGGCCCTACTCTGGGATCCTACTGTTTGCGTTTATCCACCAGTGTCTCGTCCCCACCTCGCCTCCAAGGGCAGAGTGCAGGCCCAGCTGACTCAGTTTCCCCAGGCCCAACCCTGGTTGGTGTGTGCAGTGGGGCCAGGCTGCCCCCAGGGGCCCGTGGGCGTGCTTGGGCCCTTAGGATGGGGGCTGGGGGAGACCATGGCAGAGGCCTCATGGTGTGGGCGGAGGAGCTGCTCAGCCGGGGCTGACTCCCCAGCATGGGGCGAGTGCTGGGGTGCCTCTGGCCCGGCGCCCCCCGCAGACCCGCCATGTCCGGGGAAGGTCCCTGCACGCGTGGAGGGGCACGGCACTGGCCCGGGCGGGGGGCAGGAGGCGGGGGCGTGATGGAGCAGCCTTGCCTGGGCGGGCGGTCAGCACACTCTCTCGTGGCAGGCATCGGGGTGTCATTGGGCTGCTGCGGGCAGCTGGGGCCTGCCTGTCCCCCCGGGAGCTGGAAGACGCGGGGACGGAGCTGTGCAGGTGAGGGCTGCAGGTGTACCTGTGCTTCCGGGAGGCAGGCACGGGGCTCCAGGAAGGGACAGCCAGCCGGGTGGGGGGCTTCCGGGGAGGAGACCCCACCCCGTGCCAGCCTGGCCGCTGGAGGTTGGGGCAGATGCGGGGGTTGACACTGTTCAGGCGATGTGACAGGCCTCCTGAGTCTGTCCTCCCCGGTACGGGCCTCACCGGAGTGGGCCTGGCCCCTGCCATGGGCTAAACTGACCACGGTCAGCGGCTGTCCTGCTCCGGCACCCCACAGCCCGTTGCTGGCGGGCCTCTGACCTCACAGGTGCCCTGGGTGACACCAGCAGGCCCGGGGAGACAGGGGCAGGGGAGTGGGGGGCCCTGGAGGTGTCCGAGAGGGTGCTGGCGGTGGGCGGGGGGACAGGCGGGGGCCGCAGAGCGCAGCGTCTTCGTCCACCCCTGGCACCCCCTCCCCGTGCTGCGGTGCGCTCGGCCCACCTGTCAGCAGCCCCAGGGCCGAGGGCCGAGGTGCGGAGCGCAGACAGGCGCGGAGGTCAGGAGAGGCTTGTCCAGGAGGCGAGGCCGGGGGTGGTGGTAGCCGGGCTGGGGGGCTGGAGGCAGAAGTGTGGGGAGCGGGTCGCGGCCGTGGCTGTCGGGCTGGCCGGCTGGGAGCGAGGCGGGCTGAACTGTGCGCTCACGGGAAGAGGGCCTGGAAGCTCCGGCCTCCTCGGCCCCGGCCTCGGTCTCCCCCAGCCCCGTGCCTCGGTGCCAGCCTCAGCCGACCCTGGGGGTCCCAGTCCTACATGTGGGGTGGGGTGGAGAGCCCCCACTGGCCCCTGCCTCAGGCCTCTCGGGGGACAAACCCTGCTGGCCAACCCAGCCCCCACCCATCCCAGGTGGCAGGGGAAGGTGGGCTCCTGGACATGATGAAGTGCCAGGGCCTAGCCGGGGGGTGCTAGGGCCTGGCAGGGGAGAGGGCCAGGGCCTAGTGGGGGGAGGGGTGCAGGGCCTAGCAGGGGAGGGGCCAGGGCCTAGCCAGGGAGGGGGCCACTCACAGCCACTAGCCTTGGCTCTGAGGGGACTCCGTGGGACTTGGTTCAGGGTTGCAAGGCCAGGCAAGAAACAGGCAGAGGGGGGCGGTGGTAACCAGGTCCCGCGGCGTCCAGGGCTCTGCCTGGGGGAGGGCGCGTCCAACCTGGGCCGCCTGGCTGGATCTGGGGGCCCCGCCGAGAGGCGAGCGTGTGGGAGCTGGTGTGGGAGGCTGGCGACAGGTCTGGGAGGGGCTGGCGGTGCCATCCAGCATGATTCACCCTAGAAATAACTCAGCGCCGCTCTGGGGGCTGCTGCTGTTTCCTGCCCGGGAGGGAGTCACTGGCGCCCCTTTGGGGGGACAGCCCCCTACCCCCCGCACCAGCGTCCCCTGCCCCGGGTCGGCACAGCCGGCGGTCCCTTCCCTGCCCGGGCCCTGGGTGGGGAGCGGGCTCCTTGGAGAGGGGCGGGGGGCGAGGAGGACCTGGTGAGGGCCTCTCCTCCTCCTCTTCCCCCGGGGCAGGTGGGCTCCGCTCCCCCACGCCACCTGCTGAGCCCAGGCCCTGTCTCCTGCGTGTCTGTGTGAGCCACGGGGCTGTCGCACACTTCCCTCCTGCCTCTGCCGACCCCGCCCGAGGACGGCTGTGTTGTGAAATATGAAACTGGCCCGTGGCGCTCCTTGTGGGGTGTGTGTGCATGTGCGCACGCGTGTGCATGCTTGTGTGAGTGCGTGCATGCCTGTGCCCTTGACCTGAGTCACCGTCACCCCCGCTGGGTGAACCCAGACTCCAGGCCACTGGCTGGCCCCGGGAGTCCCGCGCTCCCACCCTGCTGCCGTGGGGCGCTGCTGGGGACCCCCATGCTGGGGCCGGGGGCTGGCTTGGTGGAAGCGCCTGGGGCCCTGACCGCTCCCCTGCTCTGCCCTCCCAGGCTGGCGGCCAGGGCCGACCTTGAAGGCCTTCGGTCTTGGTGGCAGGCGGGGGCTGACCTGGGGCGGCCGGGCTACGACGGGCGCAGTGCCCTGCTTGTTGTGAGTGTCTGCGCCGCTCTCTCCTAGGCCACCTCCTCCAGGAAGGCCTCCCGACACTTCCACCCGCTCTCCCTCCTCCACCCCTACCCCCCAGTGCCCAGACTCCTGCTCTCCGTTCCCACCCCAGGCCCCTCCCTGGGCAGAGCTGTGGGGAGGCATCCTGGTGGGCGGGAGGCGGGGGGGTGGGGCGGGGGGGGGCGGTCAGGGGCCCTGCTGCTGGTCACAGGCTCCCTCCCACAGGCAGAGGCGGCCGGGAACCTGGAAGTGGTGACCTTTCTGCAGCACGTCCAGGGTGGGGCACCTGTGAGTTTCCTCTGCCCCACGAGGGACTGGGGCTTCCCCATGAGGCCGGACCCTGGCTTAGGGCCTGCGTGTAAGGGCCAGTCCCGGGGCCGCAGCCAGAGGCCTGATGGGTCAGAGTGGGTCAGGCCTGCAGAGCTCCCCCGTTGGGCCAGCTGAAAATGCCCGGAGGGAGCAGTCAGGAAGGGCTTCCCGGAGGAAGGTCAACTCACGCCTCCTGCATGCTGTCCGGTCAGGCCACTCTGTGACACACCCTCCCATAGCCCTGGAGGGCCCCAGCCAAAAAGTTCCTTGAGACCCGAGGGGACCTCAGATCCCTCTGCGGCGCGTCCTGCCCCCCCCGTCCCCCCCCCCCCCCCCCCGCCGGGCCGGGCGCTCCCCCTGCCTCCCAGGTAGGTGGGCCAGGCCATCCCCCGGGCCTCCAGAAGACTCCTGAGTCTGGCTCGATTTGCTCAGGTCCTCGGGTCCCTCCCTGCAGAAGGCTGGGCCCCCGCGGGGAGGTGCCCGGGCTTGTCTGTCTGCCCTTGCCCCATTCGCTACCTGGGCCTCGGGAGAGAGGTCTCAGGAGACCTCCCGTTTTCAGGAAGTCCTGCCTGGTGTCTGACTGAAGCTGTCCTGCTGCGGTGTAAGCCACGACTTCCGGTTGTGACCTGCTGGAGGGGATCGCGGGCACCCCGGCCGGTGACTCTGCCTGAGATGTGCCCCCACTGCGGGGACTGTGTCCCATCCCATCTCCAAGACAGTCTTTGTGGGGTGGAGTGGCAATAAAGTCTCTCCGGGGCCCCCTCCCCCGGTCCCCAAGCCCAGCTCCAGAGGGTGCTTCTGGGTCCCGGGACTGTGGGTATGTGTGTGGGGAGTCGCGCCCAGGCTCTGGGTCCAGGGCACCCCAGGAGGTCATCTCGGGGGCAGCAGGACGGAGGTGTGTGAGCCGGGCCAGCCCTCTCCCGCTCCCCGCTCCAGACAACCCCTGTCCTGTCTCCTTTGCTCCGATCCTTCTCATTCTCGAAGCTTGAAGGCCCCTCCTCGGGGCAGCCTCTGCCCGGACTCCCCTTGTGCTGACGGGACCGTCCCCTCTCGCTAGTCCTCCGGGTCCGTCCCAGTCGCTGTCCGAGCGGCGCGCGGGGTTCAGTCTGGCCCCATGCCCATAGCCCTGCTCGGGGAGGCGTGTGGTGGCCCTGGGTCGGGGTGGCTCTCAAGGCAGGGGACGGCCCTGAGCCTTGTCAGAGGCCTGGCTGGGGCTGAGTCAGCTGTCTGGACCCCGGCCGGTGTGCTCTGTCCCAGCTATAAGCAGCCCAGTGGGGCGAGGGCACCCCTGGGCTCAGGCCCACCACCGCCGTGTGACTCTGGGCCTGGCCCGGCCAGAGGCTGAGGACCCCTGAGCCCTCCTTGCTGAGCATGAGTGTGGGGGCAGGGAGGGGGCGTGGGGGTGAGGGGTACCCCCGTCCCAGTTCTCTGCTACCTCGAACCTCTGACTGCCCACAGGAGGATTCCCATCCGTGTGTCCGTCTGGCCCCTGGGTTGCAGGCTCCGGGGAGCCGGGCCCAGCCTGAGGGCACGTGCCCTGTAGATGCTGGGCGAAAGCATGACCCGCAAGAGCTCTTGGCATCCACCGAGCAGCTGGGACCTCTCCCAGGTGGGCCGGGCTGGGGGTGGCTCCGCCCGCACCCCCAGGCTTCTCAGCCCGGTTCCCAGGCCCAGGCTGGCACCTTGGCTGGCAGCCTTCCAGATTCTCGCCCAGACACGGGTGTGCCTGGGCCTTGCACAACCAGGGAGCACCGCATGAGCATGGCTGGTCCCGAGGAGCCTTTGCCCCACACCCTGATGAAGGCCCCATGAGTGGGGTGTGTGGGGGAGGAAGGGGACTCGGGGCTTGACAGGGGGTGGCTGCCGGCAGGGTGGGACAGTTGGACGGAAGCCTGGCGGAGGCCAGGAGGGAGGAGGCTGCGTCTCGGGTCCCACGCCCCGCCGCTCTGTCCCCAGAACCCAGAGCTCTCCGGAGGCCGCCACCCCTTGGGCTCTGCTTGCCAGGGGCTGGGGCAGAGCCTGTTGCTCACGGCCACTCAGTACTCAGCACTTCTCTCAGACCCCGAGGAGCCCCGGATTGTGAAAGCTGCAGGTGGCTCACATCAGCCCACATGGGGCACCCTCCCAGAGCAGGTGTCAACCTGCCGGTGTAGAAGTGCCCACTGGATCCAGGGATGGGTATCCTGCCGGGGCGGAAACTCCCACTGTGTCCTGGGTGTCCCACGGAGGGCACATGGTCATCTGGCTTTTCCCCCAGTGGGTCACTGCCAGCTCCTGCCAGCTGGGCAGATGGGGAGAGGCCCCCATTCTCGGTCTGTGCCCTGCACACACCTGTGGGACACAGAACCCTACCAGGCATGGCTCCCGGACAGGGCGTGTGTCTGGAAGCTTGGAAAGTCACGGGAGCATGCCTGGAAGCTTCCTCAGAGCCATTTTGTCATTCCTGGGGAGGGGCCAGTCTGGACTGGAGGGGAGCGTCTCTGAGAATCACGGAGCGGCAACAGGGCGGCCAAGGGCCCGTCGCCTAGGGCCCGGCACACAGCACCCGGCGGGAGAGCCACGTGGGGACCGTGTTGGGGGCTCCCCTCCCGCCGTGTGCTAGCTCGCCTCGTCCCTGCTACGCTCCGGGGGGGGCCGGTTCATCTTCCTTCCCGCTCTACAGCCGAGGACACTGAGGCCCCGTCCTGCGCTCTGGGTTGTGCGAAGGCACACGGCGGAGCTGGGCTCCGGGCCCGCCTGGCACTGGGGCAGCCTCCTCGCCTCTGGAGGGAGCCATGGGGGCTGCGGAGAGGAGCTCGGGGGGCCCCGACTCCTTGGACAGCTGCGCTGCTTGCACCCACTAATCCCTCGCTGGGTGAGGCCTGGCTCCCAGCGGCCCCTCTCAAGTCACCGGGATCGCAGGGTCATCTCTGGGAAACCTGTCTCCCTCTTGCTTAGGCCACAATCTGCGGTACCCAGTGTTTCCCATCATAAAGCCAGACGTCCCAGTCAGGGCACCCAGGCCACCCTGCTCCTGGGGACGGCTCACCTGATTTCTTTTCAGGACAGGAAGTTCCCTTTCTGGGCACAGTGCAAGTGGGAAGCACAGCTTCTTGTCCTTGTCTTCTTGTCTGTCCTCACCTCACCAGTCCCCTTTGATGCGGGACCCAGTGACCCACCTTTGCTGGATGAGGAGAGGGCACTGGGGGGAGGGTGTTGTGTATAGGGAGGGGTCTGCCCCAGCCTGGGCTGTGCCAGGGCGCTGGGGACAGGAGAGGGGGGCTCCTGCCCATGTGGTGATGGCCCTGGCAGTGGTGACGGGGAGACATGCCCGAGCTCCGCTCCTTGCTCCTTGGCCACGTGCCTCTGCGCCACCTCCCCCTCCGGGTCGCATCCCCTACCCCCGCCCCAGTGTCTGACCCCGAGCACGAGCTCGGGACACAGGCCTGTGGACTCAGCAGAGGTGCTGGGCGTGGAGACGTGCTCCCCCCTGCCCCCCCCCCCGCGCCCCCCAGAGCCTTCAGCCTGGGAGCAGTGACGTCCCCTGGGCGAGCCTGTTTCTCCAACTGCAAAGTGCAAAGAATAAAACCTCTGCCACTCACGTGGCAGGGTGGTGACAGGTAAACTGCCCAGGGCGCATGTGGAAATGTCTCGTGTCCCTCGAGCTTGGCAGCTAGGCGGCTGCGTCCTCGCGTGGGATCGGTGTGGTGGGGGAGGGGGCCCGGAGGACCCTCGTCGGGGGCGGGGTGCGCTGGGTGCGTGTGCGCGGGTGTGTAAGCACCCTCTTGGCTCAACGGCCCGCGCAGCCCCACCGGTGGCTCTGAATGGGGCTGAGGACCCCAGGGCCGCCTCCCTCCAGACCTTCCGTCCCAAAGCCCCTCTGTGCCCTCGGTGGGCAGCCCTGTGAGCCCGGGGCCTCGGAGGTGGGGCCCTAACCTCCCAGGTGACTAAGTGGGCAGGCCCAGCGCAGCTCGGCTGACGCACGCGGGGGGGCGGGGCGGGGGCCGTGGGGGAGGGGCGGCCGGCCGCGGGGGCGCCCCGGGGACCCTCGTGCGCTCCGAGGAGAGCGCGGCCGGGGCTGAGAGCCAGACACCGGCCGGGCGCGTCGTGTCGCTCCCCGCGGCCCTCGCCTAGTTTCACTTTCTCTTTGTTCCCTCCCACGGGGATCTCTTTGAAGTGAGAGGGGCGGGGGCGTGTCCGGGCCCGCGGCCGCGCCCCTCCCCCCTGCGCGGGGCGGCCCGGGGCGGGGGGGCTCCGGCCGCACCTGTCGGCCGCCCGCGGGGCCAGCTCGCCGGCGTCCCCGCCCCCAGCCCCGCGGCGAGGCCGGGTCCGGGCCCAGGGAGCGCGCGCGGTGGCCGGGCCTGGAGCCGCGCGGGGACGCCAGGTGCGCGGGGCGGGCGCCGGGGGCGGGGCCGCGGGCCGGTGAGTCAGGGCCGCCCCCGCGCGGGCGCGCCGAGCAGGTCCCGGGCCCCGGACGCCCCGCCGCGCGACCCGCCGGCCCGGGAGCAGCCCCGCCCGGAAAAACCGGTCGGGCCGGCGCGGCGCGGTCGCATTCCGGCGGGGGAGGGCGGCCGCCCGGCTTAAAAGGCGCCGCGGCCGCTCGGACGCAGCCGCTGGGCCTCGGGGCGCAGGCGGAGGGGACGCGCGCGGGACGCCCGGGCTCGCGGGGCTCGGCGGGCGGGCGGCGGGGCCGGCGGCTCTGGGGGCGCCCGCGGACTTCCCGGCGCGCTGGGTCCAGTGGTTCTTAACAGTTCAACAGTTCTGTAGCGCAATTGTGAAATGTTTAGGACCACTAGCCCCGGCGGGCCCGGCGGCGGCGGCCGGACGCCCACGCGCCCCTGCGAGGAGCCAGCCGGCCCGGGCGCGGGGTCCCGGGCGGGCCGGGGCGGGCCGGGGCGGGCGGCGGGCGCGGGGACCGCGGGGTGCGCAGCGGGGCGGCCCCACCCCGCGTGCGCCGGGTCCCTCCGTACCTGGTACCTGCCGGCGGCCCGCGCTCCCCGGGCTTTCGGGCTTCCCCGGCGGGGTGAGCGGGGTGAGCCGGGCAGGGGCGCGGGGGCGCGGGGCACGCGGTTGAGAGGCGACGCCCAGGCGGTGGGGACGCCCCAGCCCCGGTGGGAGGCAGGTCGGGCGCAGCCGGGGGAGCGCGGGGAAGGGCTCGGTGCCCACCTCCCGCCCGCCGGGGAGATGAGGCTGACCCCCGGAGGGACGGCCGCAGCCTCTGGGGGAGCAGGGGTGGCTGGGGCGCCCCCCAATCCCTGCCTCCTCCGCCCAGTGTTTAGAGGAAACACAGGGCAGCCTGGACGGCAGGTCACACGGGTCTGGGTTCGAGGTCCACCAGGCCATGCCGCGCTGGGTGCCCTTGGGCCAGTCACCTGCTGGCCCTGAGCCCCACCTGCACATGGGTGGGAGGGAGGGGTGGAGGTGAGGCCCAGACTGCAGGACCCCTGGCTGCCGGGAGGAGGGTCCCGCCTCCAGCCAGCACCTTCTGCTTTCGCCCAGCCAACTGCTCACCACCCGCTCCGTGGGAGCGCCCTGGAGCCCCGCGCCGCCGGGCAGAGGCCACCCTGCTCTCAGGAGTCCAGAGGCTCTTGGCAGTGATGCTGCCCCCTGACCGCGCAGCCGGTTGGCCGTGACTTAATACGACAGCGCTCTCCGCCATCCGCTCGGCCCAAGTGAGACCAGGGGGTGAGGGTGGGGGTGGGGGGCTCTTCTGGGGTGTCTCCTGTTCTGTAGCTCAGAGTCATTTTGTACAGTGTGGGCACATGACTGATGAAAATAAATGTGTGTTCAAAGCTTCACCGCGTCCCCGGGGCGGTCGGTCCTTTCCTCCCCAGACCTCATCGTGGCCCCTCCCTCTTCCTTCCAATCCCAGAGGAATGGATCGTGGGTGGGGTGGCCAGGTCCCCACCCTGGGCCCGGCCCTGTGGTCTCCCACCAAGCCCCGCTGCTGGCATCAGCCCCTCTGATTGGGGGGTGGGGGATCCCTGTAGGGCCCTCGAACCCTCTCCTCTCCCACCTCCCTGAGCCAGGCCTCTGGGCCACACCGTCTCCTCTGCCCTGAGCTGCGGCCTCCTGGAGCCAGGTGGAGGAGAGGAGGCCGCTCGCAGCGTCACCCTGTCCTGGCACCCCGGCCAGCTGCCACCCCGGGCGGGCCGGAGGCTCTGGCTGTGGGTGGGGGCCAGGTTGGAGGGCTGAGGGGTTGGAGTGATGGAGGACCCTCCTCTGCTCCCCGATCCTGACACACACGGAGAGTCCCCGGGTCTGTGGCTTCCAATCTCAGCTCTGCCGCCTACCAGCAGGTGACCTTGGCCAGTCCCCCTGCCTCTCAGAGCGCTCATCCCTTCCTCCTTCTAAGAGGAGTGTTGGGACCCACCTCACAGGACTTGCTGGAAAGCCCAGGAGCCACTGCGGCCAGAGCACTGATGTGGGACAGAGCGAGGGTTCACCCCAGAGATGGCATTACCTCATGGGCGGGTTGGTATGGGGGGCCCACAGGTGGCAGTGGGCCGGGGGCTCGCAATCGGCCCCCTCGATCCCTGGGGCCTCCAAGACAGGCAGCTCCTACTTTGGGTCCCAGGAGTCATTCTCTTTAGTGACAGAAGCCCCTGGGCTGTCAGCGGGAGGCTCTGCGCAGAGCAAGGTGACAGGAGAGGCATCCGGCCCCCCGGGGACACTCGCCCCCCTTCCTCCTTGCCCTGTCCCCCCAGAACCCGGCCTGCGGTGCTGAGCCTGCTCTAGCTGTGCACACAGAGGGCCTCCCCGGACATGGTCGCAGGAATCATCCTGGCTTGCCGGGGACTTTCTGGTTCTAGCGCCCAAAGTCTCATGGCCTAGGAGACCCCCTCCGTCTGGGCAACCTGACACAGTTGGTGGCTCTGCCTGGGACCGGCTCGGCAGACACAGCCCCAGCTCCTGGGACGGCTGACGGCCTGTCTTCCGCAGAGAAATAAACTTGTGTCTCGTTAAAGCCGCGGTTATTTCCGTCTCTATCAAAGTAGCTAAACCAGTATTCCGAGTCAGGGGTGTTCAAGCTTCGCCATGTGGCTGAATCACTGGGCGGGGGTGGGGGGTGCTAGTGAAGAGCCCCCAGGCCTGGGCTCAGCCCGTAGGATGGGCCATGGGATGGGCCAGGAGTCGGCATCCCTCCCGCGTTCCCTGGTGATTCTGAGAGGCCTGAGGCTGAGCACAGCTGCCCTAAGTAGGAGAGCCTCACGAGGAACGGGTGGAGGAAGGGGAGACAGACCGGGAACCTGCGGCTCTTGGGGCTGTCCTGGGCCACTGCAGCCCTGGGGAGCAGGAGCCCCCAAACAGAACCTGCCTGTGAGCCCCGACCCCCTGCAACCCGCTGGGGGCCTACGCCAGGCAGGGAAGGGGGGGCCAGCTGATGGCTTCTTGCCTCCGCCACACCCTCGGGGACTTGGCGAGCCCCTGGGGACACAGCTGCCCACGCCGCCAGGGCTCTGGGGCCAGAGCCTCGGGCCCCTGAGCTTCCCCTGTGGGGATGGAGGACACACAACCAGTCCTTGGGAGGGGGTCATCCTTCTCCTCATTTCCCCCGATTTATAGAGGTATGATTGACGTCTGCCTCCAGCGTTTACAACCTGATGACTTGGGTCGTGTGCATGACCCACCAAACCATCGCCCCGTGGAGGCGGTGGGCACATCGGCCACTCGTCAGGGCCAGGATTCATGTGGCTCCCTGTGGCCCCCTCCTCCCTTCCCCACTCCCCTGTCCCCGGAGTTTGCTTTGTTGGGGGGATTTTCAGCTGCAAGTTCAATGTCTTTAATAGAAATCCCACCATTCGGGGATCCCTGGGTGGCGCAGCGGTTTGGCGCCTGCCTTTGGCTCAGGGTGCGATCCTGGAGACACGGGATCGAATCCCACGTCGGGCTCCTGGTGCATGGAGCCTGCTTCTCCCTCTGCCTATGTCTCTGCCTCTCTCTCTCTGTGACTATCATAAAAAAATAAATAAATTAATAAATTAATTAATTAAAAAAAAAAAAAAAGAAATCCCACCATTCAGGTTATCTGTTCCTGCTCAGGCGAGTTCCACCGTCCGTGTCTCCCCAGGAAGAGGGGAGAGCTGGGCTCCTCTCGTTTACTTAAACTGTCAGATTATGAACTTAAGCATGATACCCTGTTATCATCCTTTTAATATCTGTAGGGTCTCTGGCATTACCTCCTCTCCCATTCCTAATATTGTGCCTTGTGTTTTCTCACTCCTTGTCCTGATCAGCTTGGTTAGAGGTTTGTTTGTTCATTTATTTATTTTACTGATCTTCTGGAAAAACCAGATGTTGCCTTGATTGGTTTTCTGTATTATTTTTTTGTGTTTTATTTAATTGATTTCTACTCTGATCTCTGTTTTTTTCCCCCTCTCCTCACTTTGGGCTTATTTGCTCTGCTTTTCTAGCTTTTTTTTTTCTTTTAAAGACTTAATTTATTTATTCATGAGAGACAGAGACAGAGAGGCAGAGACACAGGCAGAGGGAGAAGCAGGCTCCCTGTAGGGAGCCCGATGCGGGACTTGATCCTAGTACTCGGGATCAAGGCCCTGAGCCAAAGGCTGACCCCAACCCCTGAGCCAGCCCCTAGGTGTCCCTGCTTTTCTAGCTTCTTAGGGTGGCGTGCGTTAGGCCACTCGAGCTGTGTCTGTCGTTTATAGTGTTTTGTTTCCTCTGTGTTTCATCTTGGATAGTTTCTGTTTCTACCTAGACGCTCGCTGCTTCTGCAGCGGACAATTTGCAATGAACTCCACGAGTGTAATTTCCATCCCCGCCACCAGATTTTCTGCCTATGGAGGTTTGATTGGGTCTGTTTCAGGGTTTCATGGCTCTACCGAATGTATTCGAGCATTCCTGGGTCTTCCCGAACATACTGGAATATAAATACAAAATAGTTTTAGTGTTCCTGTTGCCGCCTGTGTCATTTCTGGATCTGTTTCTATTGCTTGGTTTTTCTCCCCATTGTGTGGTTTTCTGCTTCTTTGTATGCCTGGTAATCTTGGATCGGTTGGCACACATTGCGAGTTTTACATCGTTGGGCGCTGTATACTTCTGTATCCTGTAAGTATTTGTGAGCTTTGCTCTGGGACACAGCTAAGTTGATTGTGTTTGATCCCCTTGAAGATCTCATAAACTTTCTGAGGACTGGTTCCACCTTTATTCTTGGGAAAAGTTTTCCCCAACAAGGAGTATCTGTACCCTGTGTCCTGTGAATGGTGAGGCTAATTCCTTCTGATGGATGGGAACACACACCATTTCTGGCATGTATTTTTTAAAATAAATTCTGGGAAAATATGCATCACATAAAACTCACCATTTTAACCGTTTTTAAGTGTCCTGTTCAGTGGTGCTAAGTACAGTCACAGTGTTGTGCCACCAGCAGCACCACCTGTCTCCAGAACTTTTTTCATCTTCCCAACCTGAAGCTCTGCCCCGATAGACACAAACCCCTCTTCCCCCTCCCCGCTCCCTTCCCCTTCTACTTCCTATCTCTATCCATGTGATGCCCCTCAGTACCTCATACAGATGGAACCATACAATATCGGTCCTTTTGTGACTCGCTTACTTCATTGAGTCCAATGTCCTTAAGGTTCATGCATGATGTAATAGGTGTCAGAATTTTCTGCTTTTTTAAAAAATGATGATGATGATGATGTCTGAAAAATGTTGCATTGTACTGGCGGACCACGGTTCGTTTGTCTCTTCACCCAACGATGTACACTGGGGCTGCTTCCACCTTTTGGCTGCCGTGAGTGACACTGCTGAGGACATGGGTATGCATGTGTCTGTCCTGGGCAGGTCCCCAGAGCCACACTCTCTTCGCTCTCTTTGCTCTCTTCGTGACTCAGCTTCTGCAGACCTGCAGCCACAGCCACACCTCTGTCTGGCGGTGCCTGCGCCCTTCGGGATGCACCCTCTCCACGCTGGGCCCCTCGGCTCTCCGCAGGCCGCAGGCTGGGGCGACTGCAGGGCTCGCCTCATTTGTTGCCTGGCTCCTGCCTGGTATCCCGTGGCCATGAACTGATATTTCATATATTTGGTGCATTTTTTTAAAAAGATATTTTATTTATTTATTCATGAGAGGCATAGAGAGAGAGAAGCAGAGACACAGTCAGAGGGAGAAGCAGGTTCCATGCCTGATGTGGGACTCGGTCTAGGGTCTCCAGGATCCCACCCCCGGCTGAAGGCGGTGCTAAACCACTGAGCCACCGGGGCTGCCCTATTTGGTGCATTTTTAAGTTGTTTCTGGTGGGATTGTGAATCTGGTCCCTGTCACTCTGTCTTGGCCCAAAGTGAAATCTTCCCCTTCTCCTTGTGACCCCAAGGACGGTCGCTGAAGCATCCAGCTGCGGACCGCTGGTATCCTCCTGCTGCATTCCTTTCCTGGGGACGGCTCTGGCTGTCCCAGCCGGCCATCTGCGCATGGCCTCATGTGTGGTTAGGCCTTTGCTGGGCTCTTCAGGGCGACCGTCTGACACTGGACCGTCCTGGGGGCTCAGATGTATCCTTTGCTCAAGGTGGGGCGTGGGGCTGTCCATCACAGCTCACCCACGTCCAGGTGTAGCACTTCACACTGCACACAACTTCCCTGACAGCCTGGGGCCTGGGGGCGGCGTGAGTAGGAGTGGCTACTTGGTGGGTCTCAGCGGCAGAGCCAGCGCAGTCCTTCAGGGGTTCTCTGGGTACCTTCTCTCCTGCCCTGAGACTCGCGGACCAGCCTTCCTGTAACTGCAGACAGAAAGTCACTCGAATGCCCCTCAGGCCAGAACAGGGGTCTTGGGAAGACACCCTGATGCTCGGGCCAAGGACACAGCCATGGCCCAGGCAACACGTGGTTGTACGTTTTGCTAAGTCAGGCTTATTTAGTGTTTATGCCTTGTTTTTTAATTTTTTTTAAAGATTATATGTATTTATTCATGAGAGACAGAGAGACAGAGGCAGAGACAGAGGCAGAAGGAGAGGGAGAGGCAGGCTCCCTGCGGGGGGCCGGATGCAGGACTCGATGCTGGACCCCAGGATCACGCCCTGGGCCGAAGGCAGACACTAAACTGCTGAGCCACCCGGGCGTCCCTCCTTCTCGGTTTATAATGCATCCGTGTAAGGATTTAATTTTCTTTAGGAGTCACCGTGGCTCAGACCGTGAGAGGTGATGTATAGCATGCAGTTGCTTTCCTTGTAATTCCCATTGGGAATTTTCTCTGTGATTATTCAGAAGTATATTTTTCCTTTTATCTACATTTCTAAATTAAACAAATCATTTTTTGAAAAATTAAATTTAAACACGTGTATAATTTTACAAAGTCAGATAGTAATTATAAAGCTCGTTGAGAAACACCGGCGCCTCCTGCCCTGTTTTCCCGCTCCAAGTGAGCATCCTCTGCGCACTGTGATCATACAGCGATGTTTCCTGGTTCAGCTTTTGAATTTTTTTTTTAATAATTACCTCATTTAAAAAATTTGCAGTTTTCTTATGTAATTGTGAGGAACTCCGTGCTCTTTGATGTTCAAACCTTTGAAGTTTAAGTCTTTCCTAATGTGTTCAAATATATGAAATCATTTCTTTTCTTCTTTCCTCCCCGCCGCCTCCCCCCTGCTCTGTCCTGAGGGCGTCCCCATGGAGTGCTGAGTGCCCGCTCCCCTCTGCACCCCTGGGGAGTCCAGCCAAGCCGAGACCTCCATTCACTGCCACCCCAGGTGCCCTGCACGTCCTTCTGGGTTGGGGTACCGTTTCCTTCCTTGGTTCAGCTCCTTATCTTGGGGGAACCTACCTGCCGGAACTTTGAGAAAGGGAAGAAGTCAAAGGTCAGACGCTTGTCTTTATGGCCTTTCTGTGCTCAGAGCAGGGCCGAGTGCAGAGTTCCCTGTAAGGAGTCATTTCCCTCAGAGATATGCAGACTTTGCTCGGTCTCCCAGCTTCCGGGGGTTTCTGCTGCAAGCTGGACACCGGCTTCCGGCCTGACGGAGGTTTGAATCCTGCCCCCTCCCCCTTGTGTATGAAGGTGAATCGTGCCAGGCCGTGACCCCTGGTGCTCCGTCGTGGCCTGGCGCTGTATTATTTCCTCGCTGTGAGAGTGTCGCTCTCTTGTCCTGGAACTCCGAGTATCCAGACACTGGACTTGCTGCCCTAATCCTGCCCCTGTGTCCCTCCTCCCCGTCGCCTTCCTCTACCCTCCGTGAGATCTCGACTTTGGTTTCCAACCCTTCTCTTGAGTTTTATTGCTGTTCCCATATTTTTATTTTCCCGGTGCTTTCCTCCTGCTCCTCTGGGTTGCGTCTGTACTCAGTTCTCCGCCCCTGAGCAGCCCCCCAGCCCCCACCCCCAGTCTAACCCCAGTCAGTGTGCTGCAGCCCAGGGCCTGGAGGGAGGGAGTGGCTCCCTCAGCGCCCCCTCCTTGTTTACCTAGCTCCCACTGTTCTCACCAATGCTGTGCACACTTACGTAAGCCCTATTGCACGTGCACCTGTGCACGCCCAGAGCTTATGTTCATGAGGCCACCTTCACGCCCAGCCTGGGCCCCGGGGGTTTGGAGTTGTGAGGGACCCTGTCCCGACCCTGAAGGGGTGTTGGGGATGAGCTCCCTGGGGGGCGGTTCTGGCACAGCGGCAGGCTTGCACTGAGCAGTTCTCCACATTTTCCAGGCCTCCCCCCCTCCCATGTGTCCCTCTGGCCCAGTCACTGCCTGTTCCCGGAGGGAGAGGGGAGGAGGTCAGCCATGTGGGGCAGGTGCGCTGAGGCCTGCGGGGCAGGGGGGGTGGGGACACAGGAGGGCCTCTTGGTGCACCCTGAGGGGTCTAGAGCGAGCCCCTGCCCCTCTCAGGCCTCAGTTTCCCTATCTGCATGAGTATCTACTGTTGGTTCCTGGTGTTTTGAAATTACAAAACCGGTGATCCAAATACTTTTGCTTCCACCAAGACTGTGGCCAACACGCGCCACCTGTTGGCTGTAGGTGGCAGTGCCCGTTCAAGAGGTGGCTGCGTGAACACTGGGCACTGGCTCCCCAGGGTCCTGCCTCTTCTGTGACCCCCAAGGAGCCAGGGAGTCGGGGGTCTGCTTCTGCTCCCTGTCAGCCTTACCGACTGGCTGCCTGTCTTCCCTAAACCTTCACCGACACCTGGGAATGCCTGGCCTGAGCAGGGCTCTGGGCGCCCAGACAGGAATCTGATTCTGCACAGCCAGGTGCAGCGGGGGTACCGGGGAGCTTTCCTGGCACAGGGGGCATCTGAGTGTGACCTGGAGGTGGAGTTGGCCAGCTCTGAGGGGGAAGTCCAGGGGAAGGGGACAGACCTGCAGGACTGGACTCCCACAGGCACGAGAGTAGGAGGGAGAGGTGAGTTGAGCCCAAAGAAATCCAGGCTGGCTGAGGGACTGCCACTTGTGGCTCAGATTTCTACCAGGGCAGGGAGACCTGGCAAGCTGGGCAGGAGGGCCTGAGTGCTCCGCTGTCACAGTGAAGGCACTGGTTGAGGGGCTTTGGGGGCCCCTTGGTGTTACGTGCATTTCATTGTAGGATCGGGGAAGGCTCAGGCCAGTAATGCTTCCATTTGGACCTGAATGTGTCAAGGCTGTCAACCTGGCTGACCTGGGGGGTGGGCCGGGGGAGCCTGGTCGAGTTACCCCAGAGGCAGGGGCTGGCACTGCAGCCTTGCTGTGGGTGGGGTGGGGGGAGGAGTCAGCTGGGGGCAGCCAGGAGGAGAGGGCCGGGATGGGGCTGGGGGCCAGGAGGGCTGGGCCAGGGTGAGGGACGGAGAGACAGGAGCCCCTCTGCAATGGGAATTCATACAGGAACTGGCAATAAAAACCCTGCCCGGGATTCACTCATGCCTTTATTTCTTCAACAAATATCAGGGGGTCTCTACTCTGTGCCAGGGGCCAGGGAGGCAGTGATATTCTAATGACGGACAATGGGCCAAACAGGAAACGTGTACAGTGGTTCACGATAGGACATAAGGAGGAAAATGAAAGCACCGGAGGTCTGGGAACTGTCGGGAGGGGCTGGAGTTGTAGGAACCGTGCCTGGGGAAGGTTTCGCTGAGGTGACCTACCAGAAGATGCCTGGAGAGGGAGAGAGAGAGCCCTGTGGGTGTCTGGGGATCAGCACCCCTTGCAGTCGCCCCAGGGTCAGGGGGCCTGTGTTCAGGAACAGCGAGGAAGCCTGTGGGTCTGGGGTGGACGGAGGGGGTCGGTGAGGCCTTGCAGGGCTCCAGGGCTCCCCGGGCTCACTGGGAAAGAGATGGGAAGTGGGGGTTCGGGGCTCACCTGTCTTCTTTTTTTTTTAAGTTTTTTTAATTTTTAATTTTTATTTTTCTCACCCGTCTTTTTTTTATATAAAGATTTTATTTATTTATTCATGATAGAGAGAGAGAGAGGCAGACACAGGCAGAGGGAGAAGCAGGCTCCATGCCGGGAGCCCGACGCGGGACTTGATCCCGGGACCCCAGGATTGCACCCTGGGCCAAAGGCAGGCGCCAAACCGCTAAGCCACCCAGGGATCCCTCTCACCCGGGGCTGCTGTGTGGAGAGCCGACCCCAGGGAGCAGCAGGGGGTGCAGAGTCATGGAAAGTGGGTTTTGACTCTGGACCTGGTGCCAGGGTAGCGGGGACAGGAGGTCCTGGTGGAGAGCACATGGGGGTGGTGAGAGCAAGCAGGAGTCGAGGCTGACTCTAGGCTGACGGAGCTGAGTGAACGGATGAGCAGAGGAATGATGGGGAACCTGACACCCCGCCACCCAGCCCCCTCCTGGAGCCCCTCCCCACCGCGGGGACCGATGGGCCGATGCGGAGGGCCGGGGAGCAGCCCTGCCGGGCCGCGGGCGCTGGCCGAGGTGCTGAAGCCAGGCGCCTGCCGCGGAGGGAGCGCGGGCGCCCCGGGGTGCCAGGCAGCGGTGGGCACCCAGCAGCAGGGCAGCGGGGGTGTCACAGTGAGCGTCCCCGTTCTGCGGGGAGCCGGCCGGTCTCCCTCTCTTAGACAGGCCCTGATCCCTCAGCCCACTGGGGGGCTGACCGCCTTGGGCTCCTGCTCCGTCCCCAGGCTGGGAGCTCCCGGGCGAGGGCCCCGGCCATCCTGCGCCTCCCCAGCGGCACTCCTGAGGCCCTGGGGGCAACGGGGGAGAAGATGCAGCAGGACACAGGGGTCTTGATTGTAGGGACAGCGCCTGGGATGCACGCTGGCAAGTTCCTTTGCCGCTCCGTGCCTATTTCCTTGCTTTAAGACGGGGATCATGAGAATGTTGTCATTGGGTAAGAGTGTGGTCCACAGTTGATGCTAGTGTTTGCTCACCCCGCAGAGAGGCCTGCCTTCCCGCCGGCACTCAGGCGCCCCTGAAGGGGGGCACCGCTGGGCTGTCATCCCCCCTGCTGTCCTGAGGCATCCTTCCCCCACCGCAGCCCACCCTCTGCAGGGGTGCCAAGGGGAGCCTGGTGAGCTGACCAGGCCTGCAGAAGCGTGGGAGGGTCCCAAGGCCCCTTTGAGATGAGGAGGAAGGTTCTTTCTCTCCCTATTTTTTAAAAAGAATTTATTTATTTGTTTATTTGAGAGAGAGACAGCATGAAGGGGGGGGTGGAGGGGCAGAGGGAGGGGGAGAAGCAGGCTTCCCGCTGAGCAGGGCGCCTGATATGGGGCTCCATCCCAGGACCCCGGGATCATGACCTGAGCCAAAGGCAGATGCTTCACCCACGAGCCACCGGGCGCCCCTCTCTCCCCACTCTTGGAGGGGATGAGTGTCTGTCCCCGCCGAGGTGGTTCTAGCCCATGCGCCTCCGGTCATCTGACCTCAGGCACTCTGACACATCCGTAAGTCTTTATTAGATACTAACAGCCGGGCTAAAATCCCACAGGGGTTAGTACCACGCTGAGGGCTATAAAGTGGAAGTGAACCCCCCCCGCCCCCGGTGATGACTCTTACCTGTGTCCTGTGTCTCTCCCACCAAGGGTCCAAGCCCTTATGGGCGGAAATCTCTAGAGAGGCAAGCCTGACCATGCCCTACCCTGCCTCTGGGGCTTCTTTCCAACAGCTCCCGGGGGTTGACCTGTGTCCACAGTCACAGACGATCAAATGCTAGAATTCGTTGTCCATTTTCCTACCGATCTGGTTTCCAGCACCACGGAGACTGCTGCCCCGTGCAGTCTTCCAGAGAGCACCGTGGGGGTGTCAGGGGGCCAGGGGGCTTCCCAGCCCTCTGACTGCTGGATGAAAGGACTGGCCCTTCTCGTAAAGGCTGGCGTGGGGCTGAGCTGGAGGCCACCCCAGGGTGCTGGGCCCAGGAGGGCTGGTTTGTGTATAAAGCGGGGGCAGGAGGGCTCCTACCGTCCCCGGCAACCTTGGACAGATGGTGCTATGCTGGGCTCAGGCCTCCCACACCTGACGCAGGAGCCTGACCACTCCAGCCCGCTGTCCTCCTGCCTCCCTGAAATATTGCCACGTGGGGTCTGATTGGACGCTGAGTCCAGCAATTAATCCCGTCAGAACTCCGCTCAATTGCAGGGGGTTTCTGTTTTGCTCCCTTGGCCTAGATTTCCCTGGGGACAGCTCTGACCGGCACCGCGTGCCTGGTAAATTAAACGTTAAAAAAATCTCCACGATGACTTTAATCAATCCACTGAGATGGCGGGCAGCCTCCTCCCAGAAGAGCGGGGTCCACTGGAGGGAGCCCCCCTCTAGGCTCAGGGTCTTGGAAGGGGGTAGGACAGTTCTCCCCAGTGCCTGCCTGTGGGGGAGGGGAAAGGTGGAGGTCGTGGGGGGGCCTGCTGGAGCCCACAGGAGGGGCTGGTGGGGGGCAGTGGGGGGGCACTGGGGCTGCTCTTACAGCTCCGGTTGGCCACGGGGGCAGGAAGGGGGCAGCTCCACCCAGGGTCTCTCTCCTGACCGGAAGTGTGGGTGGGGGCAGGGTGCTGGCAATTGGTGGCCCAAAGATAAGGTGTTTGCCATGTGTCTGTTGGGTGCAGTTGAGGGAAACAAGGTCCTTCAGGTGCCATCTGTGGGACTCAGGGGAGGAACCTGGGGAGCGGGAGGGTTTCCTGGCCCACAAGGGGCTTGGGGGGTGGGAAGACTCCGTGGTCCTTCCATGGGGCAGAGGAGTTGGCCCGGCTGGTCCAGTGGTAGCGCCCCAGCCACACGGTGTGTGGTGCCATCTGCACTGCAGGGCTTCTGCGAGGGCTCTGCCCGCTCTCCAATCTCCTTTCCAGGTCCTCCAGGTAAGGCCCTCCCTGCAGCACCTTCCCTGACACCTTAACTCTCAAAGACCATCTCCAGGGGCCCAAGTTATTTAGGGAACCTTGCCCCCCCCCCACACACCCTGCAGATGTCCCTCTGACCTTCTGCGACCCCAGGGGCCATGCACAATCTGGCTTCCAATTGCTACCTGGGCAGGTCTATCCCTGACCCTTCCGAAACTCCGACCATAATTTGTTCTTCTCCAGCCTGGGGGCACTTACTGGAGCGGCTGGGGCAGGGGGGTCGAGTCAGGGGCAGAGACGCTACCGGTGGTGGCAGAATCGCGGCTCCGGGGGGCTGCCCTGGGGGATCCACAGGCCAAGTCGGGGCACGGGATGGGGGTTTCCGAGCAGCCGCCTTAGGGGCCTTCCGGAGCATGGGGAGCACAGGCCCCCGGGGCCCCTTACGCGTCTCCGTGCGGCCTCAGGCCGGGACCTGGTCCCCCCATCCCCGTCCTCCGCCCCGCGCCCCTCCTCCTCGGTCCGCACTGCCGGGGTGTCTGGCTCGCCCGCCCGGCGGAGGGGGCGCTGTCGGCGCGCGCGGGGCGGGCGGGGCCGGAGCGCGGGGGCGCGCGGCGCGAGCGCAGGGCGGCGGAGGACGGGGCCGGCGGGGGGCGGTGCGCGGTGCGGGGCGCGGCGGCGGCGGCGGCGGCGGGGGCGGGGGCGGGGGCGGGGGCGCGCGGCCGGTGAGCGCGCGCGGGAGGCGGCGGCGGCGGCGGCGGCGGCGGCGGGAGGAGCTCCGGGCCGCTCCCCGCGCTCCGCTCTCCATGGCGCTGCCCGGGCCGCCCGAGCCGCCCCGCGGCGCGCCCCGCAAGGCGCCCAGCCTGCTGGAGATGGGGGCGCTCTGCCTGGATTCGGAGATCATCCTGGGCTTCACCAGCCACCTCCTGCGGCGGCGAGCCAAGGTGAGGGCCGCGCGACGGGACTTGGCGGTGCGGGGACGCAGGCGGCCGGTCCGGGGCGGCGTCCCGCAGGCCGTGCCGGGACCCGCGGGCGCACTTTCGCGGCCGGTGCTGTCCCCGCCCCCCCGCCCCAGGCGGTGTCCTCAGGACCCCGGGCGCGGGGGCACAGCGCGGGGGCGCAGCGCGGGGGCCCGGGACCACGGTCTCGCGGCCGGCCCGGGGCCCCCGAGCGACTCCAGGCTGTGCGCGGATGCGTGGCGGGCCTCCCGGGACGCCGGGGCGGGGCTGCAGGGTGCGGACCGCCGAAGTTGCGGGCGTGGCGGGCCGGGGGCGTCGGGGCTCCGGGGGCGCCGTGGGGCGCGTGCGTGGCACCGAGCCGTCCTCCCGGGCGCGGGGCGTGCGGGCGAGTGTCCCACGCGAGTTGAGGGCGGGCGCCGTGCTGTCCGCGGGCGGTGGGGGCCGCCCCGGGGAGCCGGGCCGGGGGCGCTGACGCCCGTCCTCCGTCGGTGCGGGAGCCAGAGCCCCCGGCCCTCCCGGTGGGCTGCGGACTGCGGGGCGGCGGTGGGAGCCCCTGCCCACTCCATCCCCCGCCGCGTGGCGGGTCAGACCCGCTGGGAGAGGCGGGCGGGGAGGCGGTGCGCCTCGCCGAGAGGGGCCGCGTGCGTGGGCCACAGGGCGGCGGGCAAACCCTGGTAAAGGAGGGGCCGCGTGACGGGCTCGGGCGGGCGGGGCGCAGTCCGCGATGGCCCGTGCGCGCCGCAGCCGCGGCCGGGGGCTCCGCCTGGGCCCCGGGGCCGGGCTCCCGGGCTGGGCTCCTCCCGGCGCCCGGGACGCGGCTCCCCGCCCGGGACTCGCGGCGCCGGGTCCCGCTCCCGCCTCGGGGCGGCCGGCAGGGGGCGCTCGCGTCACGGCGAGCCCGCGGCCGCGCCCTCGGAGCCCGACGCGGCGATTCGGGCCGACCCGGGGCCGGGACCCGAGCGGCCTGCGCGTCGGCGGCTGCTCCGAGGCCGGGCTGCAGCGGGAGCGGCCGATCGCCGAGGTGGGGGGCGACCTCTCAGCCGGAGACAAACAGGCAATTAATTCCGGAGCTAAGTCCCCATCTGCCAGGCCGCCCGACAACAGGTCCGGCGCATCCCCGGGGCCCGGCGCGCCGCGCACACCCACTGTCCCGCACACGCGCGGCCGCACACACGCGCGCCGCTCACGGACGCGCCGGGACACACGCTCCGGCGCAGGCGCTGCAGCTCCGAGGCGCACCCCGCGGCGACGCTCACCTGCGTGCGACCCTGAGACCCAGAGGGTGGCCAGCGACCCGGACCTGCAGGAAAAAGCAACGGGGGGGGGGGGGGGGCGGGGGCCCGGGCCGGGGTTCAGCCCCCACCTCGTCCCGACTAGCGGCGCGACCTCGGGCGAGACCGTCCCCTCTGCGGCCTCAGTTTGCTCGCCTGTAAAGTGAGGAGTGGGTCGGTGCGCCCCAGGGGACACGCGGACCCCACTGCCCCGGGAGGGGAGCAGGAAGGCGCATGCGCGCGCCTGTCCCGGGCGTCTCACCTTGGCCCCCCGCGCCCCTCCCTCGGGCCGGGACTCGCCGAACAGGTTGGGGTCCTTGGAGTGGGAGGGGCCACGCGGCGAGGAGGGCCCCCGGGCGCCGGCGAGCGGGGGGAGGGGGGCGGGGCGGGAAGGCCTCCCGGAGCCCCGCCCCTCCCGGAGCCCCGCCCCTCCCGGAGCCCCGCCCTCGCCCCGCCCCGCCCCGCCCCGCCCCGCCCCGCCCTCGCCGCCCTGCACGCCCGCCGCCGCCGCGCGCTCTGCTCCACTCGCCCGCGCCGCCAACTTCGCAGCGGCCGGCCGGGCCATGGGGGCGCCCCCGGGCCGGATCACGTAGCTGCGGCGACCCCGAGCCCTCGCGGCCCGAAGCGCCCGGCCGGCCCTCGCGCGCCCAGGCCATGGGCGGCCGCGGCTCCCCGCTGTGCACGGCGCCACCCGCGGTACGCGCGGCCAGGCCCGGAGGGCGGCGGCGGCCCCCAGACGGCCCGGGACGCTGAGGATGCTCGCGGGGTGCGCCGCGCCCCCTCCCCCCGCGGGCCGCGCCTGCAGCGGAGGCGGGGAGGGGGCGCCGGGCCTCCTGCGGGCGGGAGCGAGGGCGGGCGGCAGGTTCGCGCCCCGCGCCCCCAACTTGCTCGGGTGCCCCCTCCGCGGCCGGGACGCGCCGGGCTCTGCCGCCCGCGGGGCCGGGGCCGGGGCCGGGAGACGCCGCCCGGGGTCCAGGCTCACGTCCCCTTCTGCCCCCCCCCCCGCAGGTGGCCGAGGGCGGCCCGGCCCGCGAGCCGCTGCAGGTGCTGGAGGTGTCCCCCCGCAAGAGGCTGCCCGGCGGGCCCGAGCAGGACCCATGCGGCAGCCGCCCCGCGCCCGAGGGCTCCGGTGCGGGCGCGGAGCAGGGCCACTCGGCGGGCGGAGGCGGCTGGTGCCGCCACTGCCACACGAAGCTCGCCGAGCTCAAGCGACAGGCGTGGAAGCTGGTCAGCGGGCCCGGGACACCCCTCCGGGTAAGTGAGCCTTCCCGGGACCCACTTCTCCCGGCAGGGACTGAGCACCTGGGGTCCCGGAGGGGCCGCTGCTCGGCTCTTCCTTTCCCTCCGTGGGCCTCGGTTTCTCCTCCTGTAGCGCGCCTGTGAGTTGGAGCAGCTCGTCCCCAGGCTCCGCGGTGGGGCGGGAGGGGCTTGGGCAGGCGGGTCTCCCCGGAGCCACAGATGTCCCGCAGCTGGAACCACAGCCTGTGTTTGGGAGGGGAAGGGCAGAGGGAGACGGCGCGGACCCCACCCAGGGCGGGACAGCTCCTGCCCTGCCAGCAGCAAGAGGTTACTGGGTGCGGTGTCGCCCTTGGGGCACCTGGGCCCCCAGCCAGGTGTCTGGAAACTGCACACCTGGGGCGGGAGGCCTTGGAGGACCGGCCGGTGGGCCTGCCACCGTGAGGGGGGCCCTGCCTACCCCCTCCCTGGGGCAGGACTAAGAATTGTGTGCGGGACACAGCCTGGGGCTTTGCCTCCTTCGGCAGTGACCACCCATTTGGGAACGGGGACAGCTGGGCCCGGGCAGCCTAGGTGTTTGCCCCCGGAGGGGGCTTTGCCAGATTCTCCAGCCAATGGGCTTGCCCTGGTCTTGGAAGGAGCTGGGACCATTGTTCTAGGAACAATGAGCCCTGGAAGTTTGCAAAGCCTGGGAAGGTGGGGGTCTCCAGAGGAAGCCCTTCCCGCCAGACCTTAGTCTTTTTGAAAGCGGTCTTGGGAAGTCCGCATAATCCCCATTGAATCTAAATATAGTTCTCTAAGGAGGCTTAGCAGGCCGGGATGGGGGCGAGAGCCTGGGTTCCAGGGGTCCCTTGGTGTTCCTGTCTTGGGCGGGGCTGGGAAGGGAGGTGAGTCTGGTTTCTGTCCTGGTGACACTCTGTGGTGACGAGAGGGGACCTGTGGCCTGCCCTGGGCTGGAGCTGGACCCTCCCGATGTGCTGCTCGGAGCGGGGTGCAGCCTTTCCAAGCTCTGTGCCTCAGGTGGCCTGAATCTGGTTGGGTCCCGTGAGAGGGTGGTTTGGGACCGACTTCCTGGGGGCCTGTCAGAGCCTCCAGGCCAGGTTACTACCCCATTAGGGGAAACAGCCTGGAGGGAGGAGGGGCCTCGGTGGCCCAGCTGGGTTTTGCCTGGTGGTGCTGAGCGTGTGGCCAGCTGGTTGCAGGTGGTGGGGGGGATCCCGGTGGAGAGAACCCCTCATGGGGGCGGGGGCCTGGCCCAGGGGTCTCCCGCTGCCCACGCTGATGGGGAAGCGTCCTGACCACCCAGAGTGCTCACCTCCTCCCCTGCCTCAGCCTGTTCTGAGTTTGGCAGTACCCCTCGGTGCCAGGTGGGGGCTCATCCCCTTTCCCGGCCTCCCCTGCTCCCCAGCGGCACGCTCACCCTGCAGACCAGGGTCCCGTGCTTTGTTCCTGGTCTGCGGCCCCTCCCCCGCTCCGTTTCCTCCTTTGTCAGATGGGTGTAGCCTCCTGGGGCTATTCTGGGAGTGGGATCCAACCTGTAGGATGCTGTGCTCAGGGCAGGGAAGGCCCTATTATGCATTGTTTTTCCCGTGAGGATGGAAGCAGGTCTTGGGAGGTTCCGGACCCTGGGGCTGAGCCACCCAAGCCAGGGGGACATGGGGGCTTGGGCCTGAGACCCTGGAACCTTGGTGGGTGTCATAGTCCTGGGCAGCCCGGGCTCTCCCCGGCACTCTGGCTGGATCTCAGCCTGCAGCCTCTCCCCCTGCCCCAGAACTTCCTTCAGGGAGGGCTGGGGAGGTGGTGTCTGGGACGCGTGTGTGGGGACCTGCTCTGCCTTGGTTAGGAGGTGGTGGGCGGGGCGGGGGCCTGTGTGGCTGGCTTTGGGCGAGCCCAGACCTCCTCAGAGTCTGGCCCATGTCCAGCAGCCCTGGGCTCTGTTCTGAGGCCAGCAAGGCGCTGGAGGGTAGAGTTGGTGTTCTAGGATTTTCCCTAGGGGGCCCTTTCTTGTTTTGCATCCTGCACAGATGAGCTTCATAAGGACAGCGCTTCACAGTTTACAGAGAACTTCCCTGCGTCTCACTTGATCTCACACTTGCATCGGGGGAGGCTCCGACTGGGGTGCGGGGCTTGCTGGGCTCCCATGGCTGGGGGTGGGGTTGGAGCTGGATTGCAGCCTGGCTCATGGAGGCCCTCACCTCAGGGTCCCCGCTTGATCTCAGGTTTGGGGGTGGGGCTTGAGAGGGTAGAGAGACAGGTGACCGTAGGCTGCCCTGGGCCACCCATCCTGTGCCCCTGGCGTCCCTGCCAGGGCTCCACCCTGCTGGCTCTTTGTCCACCCTGCAGGTTTGTTGAGATCTGGAACCATCTTTGTACCCATTTCACAGGCAGGTAGAGCAGCGCCAGCACAAGGCGGCTGAACACCTCAGCCCTTGCTGCTTTGCTGGGATGTGGGCTCCAGGGTCATTGTGTGCCGGGGCCTCGGTGACCATGGGGGTCGAGTGGGGCAGTGGGCGCCCTGCCCGGCCATCAGGTGGCCTGCCTCTCCCCTGCTGCCTTGTCCTTTCTTCAATCTGTGCCTGCCTCGGTTTCTCCACTGGGGAAGTGAGGGGGGGTGACCGTGGTCCCCACTGAGGGATGTCATCTATGTGGAGTGGATAGGACCGTGCCCTGAGGCTGCTAGGGGCCTCGGGGAGGGAACATGCTCTGCTGCCCAGGTGTAGGCTGGGAGACTGTCCTCTCTGAACCAAGATGGGCAGTGGGCCGGGGTGTGGAGGAGACACCCAGATGGGGGCCTTCAGGCTGAGCACCCCTCACTGCACCCGCACCCCCCAGCATCTCCCCTCTGCTCTCCTCTGGACTGTCCAGCAGCCTCCCAGGGCCCTTACCCCTGTGGGCTGTGCTCCCCCCAGGCCCCCAGTGACCCCAGATCATCCCACCCATTCCCTGCCCTGAGCCCCCCATGCCCCTGCCCGGTGCCCCCACTTCTGGGAAGTCTCCTGGGGGCTCGCATCCCTCCCTCCAAGGGACCAAAGGCCTTGCTCTGCCGCCAGGCCCGAGTGCCCCCCAGCTTCTCACTGGTCACTCCGTTCTCCTTCCCCCAAGTGAGGATCTGAGACCCCGGCCTCAGCCGATCTGTGTCCTCACCTCCACGGTGAACTGGTCACCAGGTTCCCGCAGACTCCTTTCAGCGTCCCCTCTAGTCCAGGCCCCGATGCCTGCGCCCCGCCAGCCTCCCACACTCAGGGCACCCAGAGGGGAGTTGTCCAACCATGGACCCCTTGGGGGGGGTCTCTGGCCTGACCAAGGTTCGCCGAAAGGTGCCTTCCGGTGCACGGGGCTGCCTCTGCCTTCATCCCGCAGTGACTTGTCACAAGCACGCCCTTTGCAGAGGCCCAGCCCTCGTCCCGCCCATGCTCAGGAGTCACCAGTGTCCTCAGTACTGGTGGCCACACCGCCAGCCGTGGCAGGGAGACTCTGGGGCCCCCCGTCTCTGGGCAGCCCCTGCTGCTGCCCCTGACCCCGTCACACCCCGTGGCCCCCATGCGGACTCTGTGCCCGCTGTGCTGCCCCTAGGCCGGGAGCTCTATCAGGACAGGCATGGGGTCCAGGTCACCCAGAAATGTTTGTGGAATGACTGAGTGACCAGGCTTTTCCTCCCACACCCCTCTGTGTCCGGCCCCAGGGCTGCTGGGCTGGACTCCTGCTCCCCCCCAGCCTCGCCATCCTCCAGGATGGCGATCCTCACCCTCCTTGGTGCAGGGGGACCCCAGATCCTGCTCGGGGACCCATTCCAGCTGCCAGTCCGATGCACCACGCCGAGGCGGTGCCTCCTCCGGAGACCCCGTGACATTCGCCGAGTCAGTACTGGTGCTGAATTGATTAGCGCCCCTGATGGGGGAGAGGGATCAATTCTCATTTAGCCCTTGCAAATCTCTTGCTCGCCCCGGCAGGGGGTCTCCTCGTCCTCGTGGCCCCCTGTGAGCTCCAGAACCACCGCTGATGGTCCCTGACCGCTGCTGCAGCCCCCAGGCATTTGCTCACGTTTCACACCACGCTGGCCAGCGAGCCCGAAGGCTGCGGGCATTCACCTGTCACTGCCCCCACCAGGAAGCCTCCCGGGCCCCGCATGCCCTGTGTCTTCGGCACCCCGCTCTGAGGGAGGGCACTGCCACGTGATACTGGCGTCCTGGGTGCACTGTCGCGACTGCCTGTGCTCCTGGAGGGCAGGGGCTGGGCCCAGCTGGCGAGGGACCTCTGCTGCCTGTGAGTCCCTGAAGCCCCGTTCCCCACACCGTTTGCAGCCTGGCCCTGAGCTCGACTGGTTTCGGGGGCCACCCCTGTGCCAGGACCACGGTGCCTGCCTTGGGGCTCCGCGGGCAGTGTTCCGCCGCTGAGCCAGGTGCTGGCAGCTCCAGAGGCAGCCAGGGAGGTGTGAGAGGGGCGGGCGCTCCCTGGGGCTGGTGGCTGGGCAGGCTCCCAGCTGGCAGGGGCCCGGATGACTCAGCGGCGACGGGAGCAGTCTGCGGGGCTCGGAGGCTCCCCGGCCACTGCGGGGGGACGGCCAAGCCCGGGCAGGGAGGCTGAGGGAGGAGGCCGGGGAGGGCCTCGCCTCGCCATCCAGCCTCTGTGGGACCTCAGCGCCTCCCTCCTCTCTAGACGGAGGTGGTCTAGCCAGTGTCCTCTGGTGTCCCTTGGTCCAGTGAGGAATGACGGGGTGCCTGTCTATGTCCTGCTGGTCCAGGCAGGGCTTCGGGGAGTGAGAGTGGGCAGCCAGGGGCGGGGGTGCGAGCCAGCGCCCTCGGAGCACCAGCACGAGCAGGGCTGAAGCTTCAGGAGCTGGCGGGCTGCGGGCCCTGTAGGCTGCCCCGGTGCCCCCCCGGGGAGGGCCTGCTTGGGGGGAGTCCGGCTGCGGGCAGCGGCGGGGCTGAGCCGGGGATGCGAGCTGCGCTGAGGGCCCTGCTCCTCTCCGCGGACAGGTGCAGGGCCGGGGTGCTGAGTCCCTTGCTCCCCCGGGTTAAAAGGAGGCCGTTTTCATTTTTTGTGTCACGTTTTGTGGCTGGGGGACCCCCATGGGGTGGGGTGGGCTCCTGGCATTCCATGGGAGGGCTCCTTGGCCTCATCTGCTCTGCTCTCTGTCCCCCTGGAGCATCCCAGGCTTCGGCTCTGGGGTGGGTGGGCTCGGCCGGGCTCCTGCGGCCACAGATGGATGGTCCTGCGTGGCCCAGGGCCGTGGCTCTGTGTTCACCTCCGCCCCTGTGTGACGGATGCTGACCCACGCCACAGCCTGCCCCGGGTGGAGCGTGTCAGCCACTGGCCCTGCCCCGTATCCTGCACTTGCCTCGGGCATGGCTATAGGGTCGGCCGGTCCCTAAAGGTCCCCGTCCACCCTTCACAGCCACAGCACAGCTCCACGGACCTGGCCTATCTAAACCTCAAGGAATTGTCTGGAAGCCATTTGGGTGTGGCTTGCTCGGTGGTTGCCCTTGATGCAGCCACAGGCCCTCCTGATCTCATCCCTGGGGATCCCTCTCCTGGGCCCCCCTTCTCGAACCCTCCGCACTTTGAGCCCTTGCTGCTCAAGCTTTGTGGTCTGATCCTAGTGTCTTAGCCCCAGGCTCAGGGCAGCGGGTGAGTCCTGTGGTCCCCGGCAGGGTGGGCATCGGTGGCGATGGGCCCCCGGCCCTGGCACCCTGGGGGCACTTGCAGCCAGCGCAGCGGGCCAGCGGGAGGCCTGCGGGTGCTCGTCTCCAGATGGTGTCTGCCTTCGCTGCTGCGGGATCAGTGGGGAGGGTGGGCTGGGTGTGTGCCGTGGGGGGGGCCCTCCTCTCTCAGAGCGCCCCGGCAGCCCTGTGGGGAGAGGAGCCTCAGGGTGGACACCCAGGGTACCTGGCCCGTGGGGTTGTGCTGCGAGAGGGGGAGCAGGGGAGACGGGAGGGCTGATACCGGCAACCAGGCTTCAGGCCCGTGAGGAAAACATGCTGAACTATCCACCACCCTATGGGGCGAGGGAGGGAATAGCAGGCACCTGCCTAAGGCCACACCCCCACCCCGGCCACTTTCCCTCCACTGTTTCTGCTCGTAACTGAAGTGCTGGGGGCCTGGGAGAGAGGGCTCTGGAAAGGGGCATCTAGGAGGGCCTCCTGGAGGAGGCGGTGTTTGATCTCGGTTAGATTTAAATCCACGGAGACGGGGCGAGGGTCTCTGAGGGGAGGGAACCTTAAGGGGTCCAAGATGGGGACAGCTGGAGCATGCTTGGGGGCTGTCACGGGGTGCCAGGTAGAGCGAGGAGGGGAAACCAGGGTGAAGTCAAGGGTCAGGCGGTCTGGAGGAGGGGAGTTACACTTCAGCCCGGGAGCAGAGGTTGGGGGCTGGGGTGTCCTGCGAGGTCCTTTGATTCAATAGCTGCAGCCTCACGGGAGGGACCTGGTGGCTGGGGACCCCTCTGGGCTGGGGCCATGTGCGTGCAAGGGCCCCCAGCAGGGGGACGCGGGTTACTCCAGGGGCTCCACTGTGCTTCTGTACCCGGCCTCTTCCCGCGGGCCCACCCGGGTCAGTGTCCGGCCTCCTGGGGGTTCGGAGCCCTCCCAAGTGGCACTGCTTGCAGGATGCAGTATGGACCCCTCCTCGGTGGTGAGAACCTGCTCAGATGAGGAGAATGAGGTCGTGCGGCGGCGGCCCACACCCACGGGGCTGTACTGAGCCGTGCGGGGGGCTCCAGGCTCCCCCCAAAGTGTGTGGTGCGCCTCCTCTGCGGGGCGAGTGCTCCCAGGATGCTGGCCTCTCTGTCCCCTGCCCCCAGCCGAGGCCATCCTGCTGGCCTGGCCTTCAGCCGCCGGGATCCCCAGCACCCTTGTGTGGCATCGCGGCGTCGGAGGACAGGGGAGGCTATTGAAGGGAGGGGGTCTCAATGAACCAGTGTGTGCCCTGACCGCCCAGCTGGCTGGTGCCTGGCACAGGGCCTTGGGGACCAGTCCGTGCTGGGTGGGCCGGGCGGCACCCCCGGCTCTCCCCACCCCTGCCTCTGGCCGAGGAGGGGGGCAGGTGTCAGCTAGGGGGCCCTCAGAGCTGCAGACCGATGGGGCCGGAGTGGTCTCCAGGGTTGGGCGGGCAGGTGCGGGGGGGTCGGGTCCGGGGTCTCCGGGTGGACGTGGGTGGGCAGGGCCCCTGGCTGGCACTGGGCTCCTTGGTGAGGTGCCTGGCAGGTGGGAGGGGCCGGGGTGTGGCCGGCTGGCAAACCGAACCCCACCGGCCCCCAGCCCGGGTCCGGCAGGCCGCACGCGGCATCGGAACTTCCCCGCCGACAGAGCCGCGCGGGAGCAGCGCCGGGCCCGGCAGCTGGGGTCCTCCCCCCACCCCCGGACCTGCCGTCGGCTCTGGAAGGCGCAGCTGCACAGGGTCAGGGCCCTGGGCGATGTGTTCGTGGAGGGCGGGGAGGATGAGGCAGAGGGCCAGGCCCCGGCCCGTGCTGGGGAGGGGCCCACCGGGCCTCGGGGCGCTCCTCCGGGGGGGGCCTCTGGGCCTGCTCGTCCCCCCGAAGGCTCTGCCCGTGGGCCCCCTTTCTAGACACGGGGCGACGGGGGCTCACAGACTGAGGTCTGGGGGTTTGTGCCGAGCGGGGAGCGGAGGGCCAGCCTCCGCCCTGGTCGGCTCGGGTCCTGCCCCACGGTGGGCTCGGCCGGCCAGGCTTCGAGAAGCCTCTCCTGGCGGGGCGAGGGGGCGGCCCATCCCTGGAGGAGTCACTCTGGGCCTCGGATGAAGGAGGAAATGGAAGGATTACTTAAAGCAGCTCGGAAGCCCCAGAAAGCAGATGAGAAATGGCGAGTCGTTATTTTTAAGTGGGGGGAGGCTCCCTAAAACCCCGGCGGCGTGATGGGTAGGTGGTGTGCGGCGCTAAATTGAATCAAATTAAGAAAAACATTTTCCAAATGCAAGTAAAATATCTGTTTAATTAGACTGTAGAGAGGAAATGAAAAGTAATATTTTGCAGCGGGGTAATCACCGTCTTCCTGAAGGTGCGGGGCTCCCGGGGGTGCCTGAGGGGTGGCGTGGCGGCGGGGCCTTTCGGGGCTCCGAACTCCTGATACTGCGCCAACGACAGCTGGGGCTTGGGCCCGTGGTCCCTGGGCGCGACCCAGAGAGGGGGCTGCTGGCTTGTGACGTGAGGGCCGCCGTGGTCCTGGAGGGGGAGCAGGGCGGGGCCGCAGGGGCGCCCAGGGCCCGCGGGTGCTGTGGAAGATGCCAGCTCCTGGGCCGAGCCCCCCTCCCCCGTGGGGTCCCTGGGGGTGGGACACCGGTCGGGCTAAAGCTTGCTGCCTGCCGAGCCGAGCCAGCAGACGGGTGGGAGGTCTTGGGTCCCTCCTGCGTGGGGCGCGTGGTGCCGCGTGGCTGGGCGTGCAAGTGCCCGTGCCGCTCGGGGCTCCCGCTCTGGGCAGCCCCCGCCCCCGTGCTCACCCGGGCCACTGCTGCTGGGCGTCAGAGGGGCTCCGGGCCGGGTGGGCCCTCAGCCCCGCGGGGTCTCCGTGTGGTCACCCAGGGCAGCTCTGTCCTCTTTGTGTCTCGTGTGTGTGACGTGACACAGAGGTTGGAGGACGCCCCTGCCCCTCCCTGGGCTGCCAGGAGGTCCCCGCGGCGCTGGAGTGTCACCTGGGGCCCGGTGCAGGCACTGGGAGCTTCCCCCAAGAGGTGCGCTTGGCTGCCAGTGCGGGAAGGGCTCTGGCCCAGGTGTGTGTGGGTGAGCGTCCTGGGGGCTCAGGAGGATGGGGTTGGGGTTGGTGTGCCTGGCCCCCCACTGAGCAGCCCTCCTGCTTTGCTTCCCTTCCTCCCGGGGCTTTGATGCCCAGAGCCTGGGGCGTTGGTGGGGCTGGGGCCTCCCTGCCAGCTGCCATCCGAATTCCTGATGACACAGCTGGGAGGGGGGTTTGCTGGCTTCCTGCCTCCTCGCCCCCAGCCCCCCGTGCCCTGGCCAGCGTGGTGGGGGGCTGGTGCGCGCCCAGGCCTGTAAGCGGCCGGCCCCTGCTCCAGCTCGGCCTTTCCTTCCTGCCTCCTCTGTGTGGCCGTGCAGGGGGTGCCACGGGGCTCCCCCGGGGGCCCCACGTCCCAGGCCAGGCAGAGGCAGTGGAACAATGGGCAGCTGGGCCAAGGGGTGGGGGGCGGGGAGGGGGGGCTGGGCCGCCTTTCAAGTCAGCTAATGGCCGCAGCAGCCCGCACTTCCTTCCCTCCTGCCCGTCCACCGAGCAGCCCAGCAGCCTCCCGCTGAGTGGAAAATCCAGAGTCATCAGAGCTGGGACCTGGAAAACAGGCTGGGAGTGACAAGTGACAGAGCCAGGCCTGCGGCTGGGGACCGGGTGTCTGGATTCCATCGGTGGCCCCGCGTGCCAGCCCGGGCGGGGGCTCCCGCAGAGTTTCCATGGGCCTCCCCCCGCCCCCCGCCCCCGCAGGGCTCGACCGGCCCTGCGCCCGCTTCCTGCCGTCCGCTAATTGGGACCAGACATGCTGGCACTTCAGAGGCTCCGGAGCCCTCCAGCCCTCGGCCGGAGAACATCCAGGCCTTCCGGAGGGACCCACGAGTCGGGCAGCTGGTGCCACTTGCCTGGGCCAGGGCCACCCTTTCGTTGGACCCGGGGTACGTGAGGGCAGCAGGGCCTGTGGCTGAGGCTGAGCGGGGCCTACCAGCGGTGCGCCCTCCCAGCGAGGCCACCCTGCCACAGCGGGCGCCCCCTTGGACCGTCCCCTGCAGGCCGCAGTTCCGGCTCGGGGAGCCTGGCTGGGGTGCATGAGATGCACCCGCTGGGAGGGTGGCCTCGGCTTCCTCTTCGGAGGAATGGGTGTGTTTGGGGAGCTGTGGCCCCTTTGTGGCCGGCAAGGCAGCCGGTGGGAGTCGGGTCCTGCCTGGGGTCCGTGGGGGCGGTGTGGCCACCTAGAGAGTAGGGGGCTGCGGGGGGCTGCCTGGGGCCAGGCAGGGAAGAGGCCTCCAGCTCTGGGGCGTTGTAGCAGGTCCTGGCTGGGTGGGGAGGGGAAGGTCCAGGTGTACCCCCGACCCTGACCCCGCACGGCCCAGCTGGCCAAAGTGAAGACCTAGGCCCGCATTTGGGGTTTGGCACTGGGAAAGTCCTGGGTGGTCATGGCCGCTGCTGGGCCGGGCCAGCAGGTGCCTGTGGCTGGGGCTTACCTCCCTGGGGGAGGGCAGGGAGGCCGAGAGGCCGGGCCTAGATCAGGTCTGATCCCTGCAGGGCTGCCCCAGGGAGGCGCCAGGGTAGAGCCTGGTGGGGCCATCGAGGGACGGGGCAAGGGCCCTGGGACTAGGACTCTTGATAACTTCTCTCCAGTGAGGTTCCTTCCAAGGATTGACTCCCTCCTCTTCTCCTCCCAGAGGTGTCACCTCTTCCAGGAAGCCCTCGCTGGCCTCCAGGCTGGGTGAGGGTCTCCTCTGGGCTCCCCCGGCTCCTGTTCTTAGCCCTTTGTGGACACTAAGCTCCCAATGAGGGAGACCCGTGTGTCCCCCTCACCCAGTGTACCGCGGGGACGCCGGGGCTGCGGGGGACCGAGTCCGAGCCTGCGGTCCAGCGGGGTGGGCATCGAGCCTCCTGCCTCCTTGCCCACTGGCGCTCGTCCTCCGTCCTCCGTGGGCCCGGGACTGCCTGGCTCGCCCCTCCCGGTGTCCCTGCACGGCATGACTTCTGCGGCACTTAGCGCGGGGCCGCATTTCATTTTTCTGCAGATTCGGACCAGGGCTGGAGGGTTCACAAAGGCGGGGAGAGGGTGTCCAGCCGAGCCCGGGGAGCCCTCGTGGCTCTGGATGGGTGTTGCTTTTGTGGAGGGGTGGGTGGGTGGAGTGGGGTGGGGGCCCCCGGGGGAAGGGCCCTGGGCCGGGCTGGAGGATGCGGCGACCCTGCTTCTGGGCCGCCTGGCCTTGGCCGCCGGTGGCCTGGCGGTCGGGGAGCGCGCAGACGCCTCGTTAGCCGGGAGCGAGCGCGGCAGCGGCGGAGGCGGCGGGCAGTTGTCAGGGCCACCGTGGGCCTCCCCGCTAAGCACCGACAATCATTTTCCTGCTGGGCTCACGCAGACGGAACCGTTTGGGGCTTATTAGTCAGTTATGGATTCTGCGGCGGCCACAGCACGAGCTGGCCTGGCGCCGTGCGGGGCGAGCGCCCGGGCCCTGACCACCTTTGTCCCGTGTCCCCCCAGGACCCTTGCCTCTCCGCCCTGCTGCTCGACAAGCTGCCGGCACCGGGAACCCTGCCTGCGTGCCGCCCGGAGGCCGAGCGCCGCTGCGACGTCTGTGCCACACGCCTGAACCAGCTCACGCGGGAGGCCCTGCGGCTGCTCCAGGCACCTGCCAGCCGCGAGGACCCCGACGCGCCTCGAGGGGGCCCCGGCACCGTGACCGGCCCGCGGGATGCACCCGTGCCTGCCGGCCCGCCAGGGAGGCAGCCGGGCCGAGTGGGGCCCGACAAGAGGAAGGGGGCGGCCTGGCCGGCTGGGCGCAGTGTCCAGGTATCGGTGGCGCCCGCTGGCCTGGGCGGGGCCCTGAGCACCGTCACCATCCAGGCCCAGCAGTGCCTGGAGGGCATGTGGAGCGTCTCCAGGGTCAACAGCTTCCTGCCGCCGTCGTGCCTGGTGAGTCCCCCGGGCAGGGTGGGCTGCTGGGCTCCTGCTTGGGGCTCCCCGTCCGCCCCTCACCGTGGCCCATGTCATGCAGGCTCAGTGGCTCCCCCCGGCTCAAGGGGCCATGAGCGCGGTGGCGGAAGGCCCGGTCGGTCTGCTGGCAGAGTCCCAGTGGGCAGGGCCCGGCCACGTCCCTGGGGGCGTCCCCTCATACGTCACCCGCATGCGTGGTTGGCAATGACGTTGGCCACTCTTGCTTCTGAGACCATGTGGGGTTCCGTGGGCTCACAGGAGGGCTACCGGGACGCCGTCAGATCTGACAGAGGGAACATCTCCTTGTGAGGAGGGGTCCCCAGTGCCCCTCCCCTCCAGGCTCCCCTGCCAGGCCAGGCTGCCCCCAGAGCTGTGGCCCAGCTGACAGAGCCTGGAGTGCGGGGTGAGGCCCGCAGGCAGAGGAGGTCTGTGTCCACCCCCATGGTGTCTCAGGAGCCGCCCCTTTCCAGCTGGCTGCATATTGAGGGGGGAGGCCGCCCCCCCTCAAAGTCTCCTCTCTCAGGTGCACCAGATTGTGGCCCCCACCGGGGGGCATGGCCTCCATGGGACTAGCTCTGGGCACCGGGGGGCACTGTGGGTGCCACGGACTTGGGTCAGTGTCGTCAGGCAGGACTCTGGGCCTGTGTCACCCCCATGGTTGAGATGAAGCCAGTCTTGGAGGGCGGAGCTGAGGCTGGCTGCTTCCCCGCTGTCCACGGAGCTTGGCTGGTGGTGGTCTCTCCCAGGTGTCTGCTGTACCCCCAGTTTCCCATCGAGCAGAAAGGATACTAGGATAGGAGATGGAATGGGGGGTTGTTGGCTTAGGGGTCTCCTAGGACAAGGAGGGAGTTTGGGTTTGGGTTTGGGTAGTACATGAGGTTAACTGCTGGAGGCTGTCCTGGGAAGGTCTTTCCCCAGAAAGCACGTGGCTACTCTGCCCAAGCCTCAGGGGATACCTTCTCCTAGGGGTCTTGTGCCCTCAGGTGTGTCCACCTATTTAGCCCAGGAGAGGGGTTCATCAGGCAAACAAGTAGGAAGGACCTTCCAAGCCGAGGGAACCCTCTGTGTGGAGGCCCAGATGTGTGAAGCATGAGGCCTCCCTGGAGGTGTGAAGCATGAGGCCTCTCTGGAGGTGTGAAGTATCCCAACCTCCCTGGAGGTGTGAAGCACGAGGCCTCTCTGGAAGTGTGAAGCATAAGGCCTTCCTGGAGGCATGAAGCACTGAGGGCTCCCTGGAGGTGTGAAGCATGAGGCCTTCCTGGAGGTGTGAAGCATGAGGCCTCTCTGGAGGTGTGAAGTATCCCAATCTCCCTGGAGGTGTGAAGCCCTGAGGCCTCCCTGGAGGTGTGAAGCACGAGGCCTCCCTGGAGGTGTGAAGCCCTGAGGCCTCCCTGGAGGTGTGAAGCACGAGACCTCCCTGGAGGTGTGAAGCATGAGGACTCCCTGGAGGTGTGAAGCACTGAGGCCTCCCTGGAGGTGTGAAGCATGAGGCCTCCCTGGAGGTGTGAAGCACTGAGGCCTCCCTGGAGGTGTGAAGCACTGAGGCCTCCCTGGAGGTGTGAAGCACGAGGCCTCCCTGGAGGTGTGAAGCACGAGGCCTCCCTGGAGGTGTTAAGCATGAGGCCTCCCTGGAGGTGTGAAGCATGAGGCCTCCCTGGAGGTGTGAAGCATGAGGCCTCCCTGGAGGTATGAAGCATGAGGCCTCCCTGGGGGTGTGAAGTATCCCAACATCCCTGGATGTATGAAGCACAGAGGGTTCCCTGGAGGTGTGAAGCCTTCTCAGAAGATGGGGCTGTGGGGAGAGCAGGGGAGGCAGTAGAGGGGTCGGGCCTGGCCAGGTGAGTCCTGACGCTGCTGCGTTGGTGCGTGTGGCTATATGGAGAAGCCCCCGCTGCCCCCTGCATCACCCACCCCCATGGAGCCGGGGGCAGAGATCCGTGGGTGACAACGAAAGCTGGTTCTGCTTGGTCCCGTTACTCCCGAGCCAGCTGCACAAGCTTCCCCGGGGAGCGCCTCTGAAATAGAGCAATGGGTAGACCTTCCCCAGGGACTCTGTGCCCTGTGGGGCCCTGGGCAATGGAGGTACAAGGAGGGTCCCCGGCCATGGGTCCCAAAGGATGAAGCATGAAGGCCTCCCTGGAGGTGTGAAGCACTGAGGCCTCTCTGGAGGCCTTTCGGGGGCCACTTTCAGTCCCAAAGCAGGATGGGCCCCTGCCCCCTCCACCCCCGGGCCCGTTGGCCCCTCTGAGCCCAGTAAGACCGTACTGGTTGATAGCGCTACCTCCCGCATGGCCTTTGAGGAGATCCTGCCCCTGCTGGGAGCCGGACCCTGTGACCCATTGCTGGGGCTGGTCCTCCACAGGGTTCTCTGTCCTTGGGGCCCCCTGGCCCTTGGCAGCTTGGGCATTGGGTGCGCAGAAGTTCGGGCAAGAGCTTCGGGCCTTGAACTAGCCTCCTGTTGGTGTGAAGCTACCTCCTGGGTGTGGTCTCGCTGCTTCTCAGTTCTCCTTTATTAAGTCTTGGGGTGAAGGCACGAAGAGGGCGGCCAGCCCCCACCACGCATGCCCCATGTCTCCGGGGCGGAGAGCTGGGCTGCCCGGGAGGAATGTGGTGGGGAGGCAGCTCAGGAGAGCTGGGTGGCTTCCTGGAGGAAGTGGCCTTGAGCTGGGCCCAGACGGAAGCGTCAGAGATGGCAGGCCCAGAACCAGGGGTGGTGGGACAGTGGGAGGGGGGCACCGGCAGTAGCCAGGGGGCTCCTTGCCCGGGGAGGGAGCCCAGTGCGTGCCTTGCCGGGGCCTCAGTGCCAGGCAGAGAGGAGGGCCCTTCACTGAGAGTGCCCAGAGGTAGAGGAGGGGCAGGAGCGACCGCGGAGCGAGCGGGGTCGGTGCAGCTGGCGTTGGCAGGCTTTCTGCCTCCGTGGGCCCGGGGGGCGGGGGGTCGCTGGCCTCTTGCCGGGCAGCCCCGCCAGCAGCCAGCACGTTGTAAAACGTGGGCATTTAAGGCTCCCTCTCTGTTTTATGTGCACATTGATTGCGTGCGGGGTGGGTGGGAATGGATTTATAATTAGACAACGGTCCTGGCGATCAATGGGGAGATTATTAGAAGCATAAATAGAACTTTAGGATTCAGATGAGGTAATTTCCCCGGAACCAGGGCATCGATCGCTAGAAGCGGCTCTGGAATGTTAAACTATCGGGAGGAAATGCTTCTGGGGGGACACGCTGCGAGTGGCCAGGACAGCCCGTCAGCCGCCCCGGGGCCTGGCTGTTTGCAGCAGCCGGGAGGGCTGGGCCTGTCGCCTTCTGTTCCGGTGCATGGAGAGCAAGAGGATGGTGGCAGGGATGGTCACTGGGGGAGGGGGGGATCCCAGGCTCTGAGGCCCGGAACGTTCTGGATGCTGTTGCCGGGAGCCTGCCCCGTGGTCCTGCCGGGGTCAAGTCATGGCCTGGCCGTCGGGAGAGCCCTGTATCCAGGTGGAGCAGCCCGCAGCCCGCCACGGCTGTAATCAAGACTGAAGCAGCCCACTGCCCTCCTCTGGGAGCACGGAGCTCGGCCCTTTCTGGCTCTTTCCACCGCCTGGGAGTCCAGCGATGCTACCTGGTGTGGGACCCACCTGGCGGCAGACAGTCTGGCGGACAGCTGCTTTCCAGACCGTCAGGTGGAGGATGGAGGTGCCTGTGGGGCCAGGCCCTGGCCTGTCGCTACCCTGGCTGCCCTCAGCTACTGGGTGATGGCCGTGGGGTCAGGCCGTGGACTGCAGCCTGTCTCCCCCACACTGACAGAGCTCAGGGGTCAGTGGTGCTGCTGCCAGGCCAGCGGGGTCTGTGCAAACCTTCCTGCATCCTGCACACACCTTAGAGCCTGGGGCTCGTAGTCCAGGGAGGAGAACCCAGCGCCGAGGGCTCCAGGCTGGCCCGTGGGTGGGAGGATGGAGGGTTCCCTGGAGGAGGTGCCGCACACCTCTTGATGCGCACAACAGCAGGCGAGGTCGCTTGGGTGGAGGCCTGGGAGCAGGTTGTGCGGCACCAGCTTGTCAGTGTTGCTGACCTCTGGGCCAGCCTGCTTGCCTCCTCGTCCCTGTGATCCCCCGTGGGGTCTCTGGTAGATGCCCACCCATCCTCAGGGATGTGGCCGCGGTGGCAGGGGGTGGAGGGTTCTGGCCTGCCTCTCGGACCCGGCCCATTGCTGGTGCCCTCCCTCTGGGCCTCAGGTTGCCCCCCGGCCCCATGGAATGGACATTGGGCCGCGAGGCTGCTTCTGTGACGGGAGCTTCGAGGGGCAGGTGGGTGCCCGCCCAGGCTCTGTGCCCAGAACACTCCCAGCAAGCAGTGCCGCCCGTGCCCGCGCCGGGCCAGCTGTGTGCATGCTCCCGTCCTGGCTGCCCCTGCCCCGGGCCGCCCCCACCCTGTGGCTGGAAGTAGCCCCCGGGGAGGTATTCATCCCGAGGGCCTGGCCGACCCTGTCCTTCACGAGCCAGAACGTTCCGGGCCTTGGCATTCGGGCCCAGAGGCTTTTTCAGGAGGGTTCCTGTGGCGTTTCCCAAACTGTGCTCCTCGGAACCTGGCACCCCGCGGTGGGCCCGCCCTGGGGCCCATCGGTGCCGGCCGGTGCTGGGCTCTGAGCTTCCGTGCCGGGGGCCCCCAGGACGGCGCGGCGCCCCTCGCCCTCCTCTCTCCGTGCTTCTCTCTCGTTGCTGCTCTGGTGCCTCCACCTCCTTTGGTTTGCACCCCCCCCGCCGCCCCCCCGCCCCGTCCCGCTTCTTTGGGCGGGCCCGGGTTCTGCTTTGGCGGGAGTCGGCGGTGGCCGTCCGGGTGGCCGTCCGGGTGGCCGGAGCCATGTCTCGGCAGCTCGTGGGACGGTGGAGCCGAGGCGTGTGAGGGACTCCTGAGACAGGTCAGTGCGGGCGGCCTGCGCCCTCGCCGGCTGGTGCTGGAACGTTCTGGCCCGAGGCGGACAGGCTGCCTGCGATGCTGGGCTGCCCGGGCTCGGCGGGAGCGGACGGCACGGTGGCTCGGCCCCCTCGGTCACCCCGGCGCCCCGCCGGCCAGGACGCCTCGCTGAACAGCCACCGGGTCCGGGCCCCACGGCAGAGCCGCTGGGGGCTGGACGGAGCCGGGGCGGGCACCGGGTGGGCACAGGGCGGGCATGGGGTGGGCACGGGGCGGGCGGCCCCGCGGTCCACGTGGCTGGGACCAACTTACTTAGGGCCCTCGGCCGCCGCGCTCTGCTCCAGCGAGGTGCACCTGTCCCGGGGGCTCGTGCGTGGAGCGGTGCAGAAGGAATTCACGCTGGAGGCCGGGGACGATTGTGTATCACGTGTGTGTGGGACGGGAGTGTGGGCACAGGCGTGGCCGGGCCGTCGGGGTCCTTAGGGCCGGCGCTCTGCGTGATTTACACATTTGCCTTGAGCTTCCGCAGCCACCTGGAGAGGAAGCAGCTTCTCGTTGCCTGGGTCGAGGCCTGGCTGACCCTCCTTCTGGAATGTTCCCCATGAGCTGGGGCCCCCTCTGTCCTGGCAGCCCCATTTCCCTCAGGCATAGGGGCCGCCTCCCAGCCAAGGGCTTGGTCTGGCTTGTGTCTGTGCCCCTGCCAGGCTGTGCGCTCCTGGACGACAGCAGGGAGCTCTGGACAGAGTGAGAGGGGCCGAGGCGAAGTCAGAGGGCTGGGGAGGCCAGGGCCCCTGGGGCAGGTGCAGGGAGTGGCCTGGGGGAGAGGGCTGCCTCGGCCGGGTTCTGACGGATGCATAGGAGTTCCTGCCCAGTAGGCAGACAAGGCAGGTGCAGGGTGTGCTGGGTGAGGGCCTGAGCTGTTTCAGGTTCACCCTTCTCTGCTGCTGACCTGTCCTCAAAGCCTTGGGGAGCGGCCAGGGCCCCAGGGGCAGGGGTGGCGTGTGGTTTCCATCCAGCTAAAAGTTTGGGGCTCTCTGCAACCCTTCCTTTGCAGACCTGGTTTTACTGTGTCCCAGGAGGGGTTTGGAAGCCGGTGCTGACCGCGGGCTGGGCAGGGCGAGACCCTCCGCCGTGGTGGGGAATGGTGCCCTCAGGTGGCAGGACCTGCTTCAGAACGTGCCTCCTGGGGCGCGTGGGGGCTTATTCTGCTGCCCCGGCCTTGTCACTTGGGAGACCCTGAGGACGTTGGACCCTCCAGGATGTGACTGTCGCCCGGGCTCCTCACCCTCAGGGTCACCAGGCAGGCCCGTGTCCTGTCAGCATGAGGACCTCGGGCCTCCCAGGTCGGGCCCAGCGGATAAACTTCCTGGGGCCCAGGCGAGGTGCCCGGGGGGCCCTCGGGGGCGTGGGTGAGGCTGGGGGGCCCAGGCTGAGGCAAGCCGCTTCCCTCCACTGCCAGGGGCCGCGCGCACCCCCTCTGGGGCCGGGTCTGGCCTGGGGTCCAGCGCCCGACAAGCCACGTAAATGTGATATACGGTGGTCGGATCTCAAGTTTGCTGGCGCCGTCTCAGGGATCATTCAATTACGTTTGTGCTTCATTACGAGGCTGTCTCCCCTTCTAGAATTTATTTTAGCTAATTAGTTGGAAATGCCAGACTAGTGTTTCAGATGCCGGGGACGTCATACATTATCATACACGGGGCAATTAGCGCCTGTGACAAATATTTATTGTGGCTTCTCCTCTGATCATGCCTCCGGGCGCTCCAGGTGGGTGACCCGGGGCTGAGCGGGGTGGGGACCCCCGGCCATCTGTCTTGACCACTGTGCTCACGACATTTCTGGAACTTGCTACGGGAGAGGCTGGAAAGTCTGTTCCCCCCGGGGGGGGGGGGGGCGTCTGTGTCCTCCTCCCCACGTGGGCAGGGTCCCCCGCGTGCGGGCCCCCCCGGGAGCGTGCTGGGCGCGCTGGGGTGTGCCGGGCGGCCTCCGCAGCACGGGTCTGGGTCTCACGCGGGCTCCCTCCTCCCCCCAGGCTGAAGCGGCAGTGGCTGCCGTGGCGGTGGCGGACACGGTCCGGGACGGCCCCCCCACCTTGAGCTCCGACGGCGTGTCAAAGGCGTGGGGCCGCGGCGGGGTCTGCACGACAGCGCTGGTCACCCCGGCCCCGGGCACCCCGGCGGGCGGCTCCACGGGCCCGTCGGCTGCAGCCTCCTTCTTCATTAGGTACGTCCTCCCCGGGCCCTTGACGGGGCCATGGGCGCGCACCGTGGGCGGGGGACCTCGCTCCCGGCCCCTGTGGCCTGCGGACGGGGAGTGGGGGTTCCGTGGAGGCTCTGGCCCCGGGGTTCCAAGCCAGTCCCTGCCCCTTTGGAGCCGCGTAACCACAGGTGAGTCGTACGCTCCGTCTGTGCCTCCGTGTAGTGTACTGAGGGTGCTGCGAGGCGCAGCGAGTCCCCGTCTGTGGAGCACCCAGCGCTGCGGGCCCAGCCCAGGAGGTGCAGCCCCGGGGGCCCTGGGGCCTGCGCTGGGCCTGTGCACTGGGGCTGCGGACAGCAGGTGGCCTCAGGCTGCAGTGGGGGGGGGGGGCGGGCGGGCACGGGGCTTCAGGGAGGGTCCTGGAGTGATGGAGGACATTGGGATGGACTAGGGAGGATGTCCCGGGGGGCAGACCCCACCCACGGCCCTCCCCTCCCCGGGTGGGGCGGCACTGACTGCCGCTAGAGGCGGCTCCACGGTCAGCAGGGCGCCCAGGGGTCCTGTCCCGGCCTGAGTGCCGGCGCGGGGATGTGCCTGGAGCCCCGGGTTTGCTCCCTCCAGGTCATCGGGTGCCAGGCCCCAGGTCCTGGGGACGTGGGCTGCGGTAGCGGGAGGGGTGTGGGAGCCCGCGGCTCTCCCGCCCCCGCCCCTGGGGAGCCGTCCCTTGCGGGCCCTGGGGGGCTGCCGAGGGGAGGCGGCGCTTTCTTCCCGGGAGGCCTGTGGATTACCCGGTGTAATGGTGGTAATGAACGGTAATGGCAGGCCCAGCCGCGGGTCACTGTCCCATTAGCAGCCCTGGCGGGCACCGATAAGCTCGGCCATGAATCACGCGGGAGCCTTATCGGCGCGGGCTGGGGGCCTGACTGCTGAGTGGGGGCGCCGTGGCGGGCAGGTGGGGGCCCTGCGCAGCGGCCCTGGAGTCCCCGTGCGGGCACGGGAGGGGCGGGCCGGGCGGGGGCAGGTCCCTGCCTGGTCCGCCTCCGTGGGAGGCCGCGTGTGGTGGCCCAGCCCGCCAGGCCCCCCACGCTGGCAGGAGGGTCCCGGGCCCTGAGAGAAGGTCCCCTCCGGGGGCCACGCTGCCTCATTAGTAACCCCGTGGCCTGCAGAGCTGGTGCCGGCTGCCTTTTGTCTCCACCGAGCAAGGCTGCCGCTGACCTTGGGAAGTTACCATAGAAACAAGTGCTGGGGACAGCGGGAGGCAAGTTTTCCGACGGGAGGGGGAGGGGGAGGGGGAGGCGGCGTGCGCTGCCTGCTGCCATTACTTCCAGCCTGTCGCCGTCGCCGTTGGCCACGCTGGATCCCAGCAGCTTCCTCAAGGCTCCTGGGCCCGTTGCGAGGGGGCGGCGTCCGGTGGGGAACGTCGGTCCGAGCTCGTGCTTGACCCGGGTCGGGTCGGAGACCGGCTGCTCTGGGGCTGCACTGGGAGGGATGGGAGCGCGCTCTTGCTGAGAGTGGGGTGCGGTGGGGGGCTGTGGTTCAGAGACAGGAGGGCCCCCGAGAGACAAGGAGCTGCTGGATCCCGCCCGAGGGGCCTTGGGCATGTGCGGCCCGAGGTGAGGTTCCCAGGGGACACGAACATGCCAGTCATGGTCGTCGGGGTCAGGGATCTGGCTGCAGCGACCTTGGTCCCTCTTGGCAGCCCTGCACCGCTGGGTCCCCAGTGGGCAGGTCTGGGGGCTCTCGGGGCCTGCGGCTGGCAGTTCCCTACGGGGTGGATGCAGGGCGAGTGGGGCGTGCCCGGGACCACCAGCCTCTTCCCCGCCCACTTAGGAAACCCTGGGTGGCCTTGCCCAACACCCACACGTGTCTGAAAAGCCTGGGGACCCTCGCATAGGTCAGGGCTTTGCCATCAAGGCCACCTGCCTGTGAGACCACCTTCTGGTTTGGCAGAGGCACTTTCTCTTTGTAAAAAGGCAAACTATTCCCTGAGGGGCGTTGGAGGGGCCCATCCCCCAGCCACTCACTTACTCATCCGTTTACTCGCCTGCGCACCCGCTCCTCCCTGCACCTGCTCACCCGTCACCCGAGCACCCGAGCACCCGCTCACCCACTCCTCCTTGTGCCCATTCACTTACTTATTCACTCACCCGCTCACTCATTCATCCATCTACTCATTCATCCTCTCACCTGTGCACCCCCCCACCTGCACACCCGCTCCTCTATGCACCCGCCCACCCCCTCACCCAAGCACCCACTCTCCCACGCACCCCCTCACCCGTGCTCCTGCTTACCCGTGCACCTGCTCCTCTCTGCACCCGCTCACCCCCTCACCCAAGCACTCACTCACTTCTCCTTGTGCCCATTCACTTATTCATTCACTCACCCACTCATTCATCCATCTCCATTCATTCTCTCACCTGTGCAACCCCCAGCTGCGCACCCCCTCACCTGAGCACCTGCTCACCCCCTCACCCAAGCACCCACTCTCCCACGCACCCCCTCACCCATGCACCTGCTTATCTGTGTACCCGCTCCTCTCTGCACCTGCTCACCCGTCACCTGAGCACCCGCTCACCCACTCCTCCTTGTGCCCATTCACTTATTCATTCACTCACCCGCTCACTCATTCATCCATCTACTCATTCCTTCTCTCACCTGTGCACCCCCCCACTTGCACACCCCCTCACCTGAGCACCCCCTCACCCATGCACCTACTTACCCGTGCATCTGCTCCTCTGTGCACCTGCTCACACCCCCACCGGAGCACCTGTGCACCCCCTCCCTTATGCATCTGCACGCCCCTGCACCTGCTGACCTGCGGACCCACTGACCTCGGCACCTGCTGACCCACGCGGCCATGCACTCACTCACTCACTCACACACCCATGCTTAGCCATGTCAAGGCGTCCTGAGCTTCTCATGTTGCCTTGGGCTTGGCAAACACGTGCCCTACCGAGACCCCACCTGGTGGAGGGACACAGCCTCCTGAACTCGTCTCAGGACAGGGACTGGCTCCTGTAGTAGCAAGAGGCAGAGGCTCCGTGGAAGCCCGGCTTGGGCAGTTTTCCTGGGAGAGGATCTTCTGAGGGGTGCAGTTGCTGCTTGTCCAGACTTCTCTTCAGAGCCAGGCCACTCACTCCCCTGCCTGTCCCGGCTCCCACCACTCCTCACCCCTGCAGGTCCCACCCTGGGCCCCCACCTCCAGCAGTGCGGTGGGCATTCCTGGGCCTGATTGTGGCGCCCGTGCATTCTCCTGGTCTCTGTGAGGCCCGGCACCACCTCCCCTTGCTCTCTGCACCTTCACTGGTCAGAAACCAGGTCAGGCCCCCAGATCCCCCACCCTGCTCCCACTCAGGCCGTAGGGACTGGGGTGCAGCCACTGGGTTGTCCCAGTTAACAGGAGCCTACGTTTCATCAAAAGAGACAGTGTCCATGCTGGGCTCTTGTTAATGCAGAGACATGCCTTTGAGTCATGCCTGGTGGGGTGAGCCTGTAAGAGCAGGACCTGGAGGGCCAGGCGGGCCAGGGCACAGCTCCTCGGCTCCCAGCCACTCGGGGCGGCTGACCACGGGGCTGGGGAGGGAGGAGGGGGTGCCCTGAGTTAGGTCCGACCACAGGGCGGAGACGCCTGGCCAATAATATCGCAGACTCCCAGGGCTGGCGGGACCTCAGAAAGTGCCAGGCCCAGCCTCTGTCCAGGCGTGACCGCAACATGTCCGATGGGGAAGGACACCTCCCCATGCTCCACTGCTAGGCCTGAGGGTGACGCAGGCGCGCCGAGGTCTGAGCTACAGATGCCTGGCTCTTGAGAGGGTCACGGAGGGTGCAGAGCCATCTGTGCTCTTGTGTGTGAGCCACCGGGTGAAGCACTGCCCTCCGGTCGTGGCATCTGAAGATTGGGGTTCCGACCTGACGTTGCTGTGGCCTCCCCAGCACCTTACCCATCAGCCACAGGCCTTCTCAGCCTCTTTCCCCTGGAGGCTTAGGGGTGTGGGTTCAGGATGCCTTTGCACCCCACAGTTTCAGGGGCCCGGGCTGACCCTGCTCGACCTAGGGAGGAGGGGCTGTCAGGGGTGGGCAGGCGTGCCTTGGCCATGGCCGTCTGCTGACCTGTCCCATCAGCTTGAGGGCCTGGCCGACGCCATCCAGCGCTTGCCGGTGCTGCCCTTCCCGCAATCCTGGGAACCAGTCTACAGTGAGGAACTGGATCCCTGGGGACTCCTTGACCTTCGTAGGCTCAGCTTAGGTCCCCAGCCCCTCCCTGGCGCCCGGCCTCCCAGCCCTGGGGGGCAGCGCCAAGCAGGTGGGGCGGGGCTGCCTGCTGGGAGCCCCTCGAGTTAGGGACCGAGCTCCTCCCCACGGGGTGGTTGGCAGGAAGCCGTGGTGTAGCCCAGGGTGGTTGGGGTCCAGGACAGGCATCCGAGGCCGGGCGGCGGGCAGGGCAGGGGGGCCCAGGCCCCCACGGCTCCCTGCCCGGGGCTCCCTGGTCCTCGCCCCTCGCAGCCCTGACTGCCCCCAGGGCCGGTCACGCTGCCGTTGGGGTTGTGGCCGTGCCCTGCTTTCTTACAGTCGCTCCGGCTCCCACTCCTCCTCCTGCGCCAGGCCATGCCGGCAGCCTGCTTTCTGCTCTGCTCTGCTGGCAGACGGGGCCGGGGGTCTTGGGTCTTTTCCTTGCAGGGGGTTTTGAGGTTTACAAGCATGTGGGCTCGGGCAGGCATCGGGCTAATGTTGGCTTGTGGCTGACTCGGGGCCCCCTGCACCCCCAGTCGCTTGGGCTCCTCCCGGGCAGCCCGTGGGCTCCGCTGCCCGGACCCCCGCCCCGCCCCGCCCGGGTGCACACCGGCGCCACCGCCCCCCCCCTCTGTTAAGCTCCGCCACGCATCGTAGATTAGTTTTATTTCCCGCCTTGATGCCTCGCTAGGAGGAAAGCCGTCCCCGGGGTCTCTTAAAAGACAACTGCTATTAGAGATGAGTGGGGTTAAGCAAAACGCTGGCGGTAGACCAGCCGCGGGCCAGGCTGCCCCGTGTGGGCAGGCCCTTCTGTGGGCGACCTTCGGGGCGGGGCTCTGGGGGGAGCGCGGGCACCGCAGGGTGCAGGGCACGGCTGCAAATGGGCGTCGGCGAGCGCTTCAGGCCGGGCTCAGACCACATCCCGGGGTACCCCTCTCACCGCCCCCTCCGCCCCGTGAAGAGGGTGACCGAGGCCAGGCCATCTGGGCAGATGCAGACCGAGGCCCAGCGCGTGCTCCTTCACATCTGTGCCACCCGGTGTCACCTTGCTGGAGGCGTGGGGTGGGTGCTGTGCAGCCCCGGTGGCCCCCAGGTGCGGGGTGGGGGTTCTGGGGCCTGGGGCTGCGGGAAAATGTGCAGGACGGCCATGGGGGCCGCTGTGGGGAGACCCTGGCGGGAGGGTCAGCGTGAGCCAAGGCCTGGGAGCGTGGTGGGCCCTCGGCGTGCAGTGTGCACGTGTGTGCGCGTGCAGGTGCCCCGGGAGTCTGGAACAGCGGTTCTCCAACGTGCCTCGGAAGCCTCTCCAGGGTTAGGACCACAGAGTCCGGGCAGACGGTGGGTCTGTATGTTCTGGGGACGCCGAGCCATTGGCAGGACCACATCTCGCAGGGCCCCAGTGCCAGGCCGAGGACGGTGGTGAAGGCGGGAGGGAGGTCGGGGGGTTGCTGGAGGCGCCTCCCTGGGCCGAGTGGCCTTGGAGGCTGGGGCGGCAGGGGCAGCGTGTCCGGTGGGATCGGAGGCCGTGGTGAGGGCGTGGGGGTGAGGGCGGTGGGAGGCTCTGGGGGCCCCAGTGGTCACGGCAACACCAGGCTTTATAGAGCTTCTCCTGTATGCTGGCAGCGGCCTGGGTGCCCTGCACGCCTCAGCTGGTCGGGGCTGCACGCAAGGCCTGTGCAGGTCATGCCACCCCATGTTAGCGGTGGGGATACCGAGGCACAGAGACTAAGCGTGCCCGGGTCACACAGCCTGTGAGCGGCCGACCCCAGCACACCCCAGCCTGCCCCCCACCCCGAGGCAGCTGCTGGGTTGGGGACCCAGGGCAGATGGAGGTTGGTGAGAAGAGGGCGCACTGAGGCTGAGCAAGGGGAGGGCTGTCTGTTGCCTGGTCTGGCGAGGATGGAACACGGGACACGGGACCCAGCAACCCCAGTCCTGGGGCCCCTCCTGGGCCGGGCAGGCGGCAAGAACAGCGCCGAGTGCCCCCCGCCCCCTCTCCTCCCCTCCCCAGGGCTGCCCAGAAGCTCAGCCTGGCCTCCAAGCGCAAGAAACCTCATCCGCCGCCGGCCCCTGCCGCCCGCAGTGCCTCCCCCTACCCCACGGACTTCAGTGGGGTCCTGCAGCTGTGGCCGCCTCCCACGCCCCCCTGCCTGCTCAGGGCCGCCTCCAAGGTCAAGGACAACCCCGGCAGTGTTGGAAAGGTAGGCCCACCCCTGCTTTGGAGGTGACCCCGGGGGCTGGGAGGGGGATGACGCCGGGGGTCTGAGGAGTTGCTGGGAGGGGGTGCAGGAGATGGAAGGATCGTCGTCCTTCTCCTGGGTTGGACAAGGTGGGGTACAGACAAGGAGACAAGGAGACAAGGAGGTCCAGGCACACCTTGGTGGCTCGGAGACTGTGGTGGGGCTTCGGGAATGGGTGGGGGTCCCCGGGGCACAAGCTGGTCTCCGTGGGGGCACCCACTCAGCCGGGGCTTCCTGGGACTGTGGGTTGGGGTCTGCCCCCAGGGACCCCACAGATGTTGGCACGCCACCCCGAGGTGGGGCTCCAGGGCGGGGATGGGACCCCTTCAGGCTAACGTGTGGTCAACTGGTTCAGGTGGAGAAACTGAGGCGCAGAGCAGGGAAGGGCCTCGCCTGGTCTCGCCACAGGCCGGCTGGCCCCTGGCTCTTGTGGCCCTTTGCCGAGACTGGGTTTCTGTTGGGGCCCATGTGGTTTGCTCGTAGCTGCACCCTGGCCCTACTCGGGGTCCTGCGTGCGTGGGATCGGTGTGAGCACGTCAGTGAGGCGGACGGTTTGTGCCCACGGAGGTGGGGAGGCCGAGCAGTCACTCCCTGGGGTGAGGACAGGACCTGACCCCGAGTGTCTTCCCCACTGTCTGCCCGCACTGCTGCCCGCTGGCACTCCCAGGTGCCTCCCTGAGGGTGGTTGGGTGGACCCCCCACCGCCCTCCTGGGCTCTCGGCCCAGCCTTGCCAGCGCCCAGAGGCTCACCCCCTGCAGAGGTGGTTGGCTGGGCTCCATGCTCACCGCGGCACGGTCCCCCCACCCCACCTGGGGGCATGCCTCAGGGGGCTTCGGGTCCAGTGACAGGGTCTGCAGGGGGTCTGAGGTGCTCACAGGGTACCGTGCCCCAGGCCTGAGCCAAGCTCAAGATCCTGCCTCGGGGTCCCTGGGAGCCTGCTCGAGTTGGGGGAGCTCAGCCCCGCTGGCCTGTGGGTGTGCAAGCGCCAGGGCCATGGCGGGACACTGGGCTGGGCAGGCAGAGAGCCCCGGGGCCTGGCCCTGCCCTTGGCCTGCTCACTTGGCCCGTCTCACCGCCTGGGCTCCTCTGTCTGCAAGCGGGGTGCGTGGGGGTGGGCCTCGTGTCTCAGGCGCAGAGCCAAGTATTCTGGGGCGGGGCAGGGGGGGGCTCCTCCCTTTTCTCTGTGGTAGACTCCTCCCTGTCCCCCCCTCGTCCCCGTCCCTCCACCCCCTCCCCCCGGGGAGCCCTGGCCACCAGTCCACCCACTGCCCACCTCCCGTGCCCCCTCCCCGGCTCCCTGGGTGTGATTTGCTCCAACGTCACAGTCAGAAATGCCTCCTGAGAGGTGTCTCACGTTGTCACAGAGAAGAAGTTAGGTCGCACTCGATGCCTGACATTAATGCGCTACTTAAGATAATTCATCATCGCTCGCGGTATTAAGAGACGCGAAGCGCCTTCCGTGGGTGCCGAGCGCCCCTCCCCCTCGCGCTGGGCCACCTCTCAGGAGGGGAAGCCCTTTTTTATGCAAAACGTGTTTTTTCCCTACCTGGCAGCCATTCAGCGGGGCTTTGTGGTAGCTGAACATTTAGGGGAGAGACTCTGATGCCCCGGCCTGGTTTCCCTGGTTTCGGGGCTGCGATGACAGGATCCTTGCAGACAATGGCCTTCCGCGAGGACGGGGGCGACGGCGGGCTGTGGGCCGCTCTGTCCCCTCCCCACGGGCCGTGGGTCCCTGGGTGCCCATTACTGTGGCCGGCTCCCACCCCGGGGGCACCTCCCGCCCCCGCAAGAGCCCAGGCCCAGGGCCCCCCCGGGAATCCCCTCCAATCTGCACAACCCAGGTGACTCCTGAAGTGGCCAGGAGTTCACGCTGAAAAGAAAAGAAAAAAATTGCCAGAAATTACTGGGAAGTGCACATTTTCGTCTGCCTGGCAGCGGCATCTGGAAAGGAAATAGTTCTGTTCGTGTCGTGGGGGAATAAAAGAATCGATTCTCGCCTGGCGGAGCCCGGGTTCGGGTGTGCGGAGGAGAAGTGTTTCTTCCCGCTTCCCCCCAGGACGCACCCTCCTTCCTGGAGCCGGTTTGCATGTCAATTTGCCGCGTGCCCAAGGGGAGAGGGTGGGCCTCGCGTGCACCGCCCACGGTAAACCAATTTTGCCGGCGTTATGTATCTGTCACTTACAATTAAATCCGTGAAAAATATTGGCTCTGAAATGAGTCTGGTAATTTGATTTACGCTGTGGTGGAGAAATCGAAGATCTCATCGGGGAGTGGAAGGTGGCGTCCTTCGGCAGAAAGTGGAGTCCGGGGCCCTCCCCGGAGGGACCCTGGTTCCCCAGGGGGCTCATCCCGGTCGGGAGGCGCCCCTGCGGCCGCGCACGAGCTGCGGTTTGGGGTGCTGGTTCTCCCCGAAGGCTCTGGGGCGTCTGTGGTGACGCTTGCTCTGGGCTGCTGTGCCTAGGTCCCGGGTCCCCTCCCCTCTGGGCCTCTGTTCCCTAGGGATGCCTGTCTCCTGTGGAACCCAGCCCGGGGGTGGGGGTAGAGGATGGGGGCACGCTTTTGTGTCTGTTTCTGTGTTTTAGGGTCACACGGAGCAGAGGCTGCTTGGTGACTTGCCAGCTAAGGCCGGGTCCTGCCCCCCACCCCACCCCAGCCCCTTTTGGGCAGAATCGAGCTTTCCCTGGGGGGCATGCACGTCCTGCTGGCCCGGGATCCTGCCCATACCTGGGGTTTGAGTGGGGCTTCCCAGCACGGGGCCCCCAGCTTCTCCCCCAGGCCATCCGCACCTCTGCCTCTGCTCCTCCTGCCCAGTTCGTGGTGGACGCAGGTGTGCTCAGGGCCCCTGAGCGGCCTGGGGGCTGGGAGCTGGCGCGGGGGGGGGGGGGGCTGCTTGGAGGCCCAGAGGCCGCCGACCTGGGGGCTGGGGCTGCCCTGTGGGAGCAGCTGGGGTGATTGCCCTGCCCTGTGGGCCCTGCCCCAGGCCTGAGCCCGCTTTCCTTGGAGCTGCACTTGGCCGCTTCCCGAGCCAGGCTGAGGGGCGGCCGGGCTTCCAGGTAGCACCTTCCTTCCCACAGCGGAGCACCCTGGGACCGGGCCCTGTTGGGGGGAGTGTGGGCCATGTGCCTTCCCCCCCATGCGCTGGGTCTTTGGCCTGTTTTGCTTGCTCCGCAGCCTCCCCTTTGCCTCTGCAAATCTGCCTCAAATCTCATTTTGGGATTTGAGGAGACCCAGTCTCCGGCTGTATGACCTGGAGAAACACGGACCTGTCAGCATTTTTCCTTCTCCTTAAGCCCAGGGGGGCGTGGGCGGGGGGTTCCCAGGGAAGCTAGCAGAGCTGCGCACTGTGCAAGGGGTTGATTCTGGTCCCAAAGGCCGCATGCCTTGGGGTTGAGCTCACTTAGCTTCTGGCTCTGCCTTGGGGTCAGCGACGGGGTGTGGAGGAGCCGCAAATCAAGGGCGGGTGGGGTGCACCTGGGTGCCACCCCACACTGCGTCCCTGTGTGCACAGGGGCACCCAGAGCCTGCTCCCCCTGCGTGCTCCCCCGTCCTGGCCCCTGCACCTCCTCGCCTGCTGACTGCCCGCACCAGGCTAGCGTCCCCTCCGTGAGCCCTGCTTTCTGCCTGCGGGATCCGCTCCAGCCCGAGCTGGGGTGAAGCACCCACATTCCTGCGGAGGGGATCCCGTGCCGGGGCCTGGCCCGCTGTCTCAACTCGCGCGAGCTCTCCTGCCCTGTAATTAGCGGCCGCTGGGCGGGCAGGCGGCTGCTCAGATGCCCGCTCCGCCCGCCTCCTCCAGGTGAAGGTCATGCTGCGGATCTGGCCGGCGCAGGGGGCCCAGCACTCGGCCGAGTCCACGTCCTTCCTGAAGGTGGACCCACGCAAGAAGCAGGTGACCCTGTACGACCCGGCCGCCGGGCCCCCGGGCAGCTCGGGCCCCCGACGGCCAGCCTCTGCCGCGGCTCCTAAGATGTTTGCCTTCGACGCCGTCTTCCCGCAGGACTCGGAGCAGGTGAGGGGGTGCGGGCATCCCGGGGGGGGGGCCAGGCCTGTGCTTGCTTCTGGTGCCCAGTGAGGAGCAGGAGGCAGGAGTGAGGCCAGGGGGGCCCAGGCCCAGCCTGTTGTGCTTTACGCTCCTTGGCCCCGGCCCTGGGGGGTCAGGCCGTTTCCCGGGGAAGGGCCCGGTTTTCGGTGAGCTCCAGGGAAGCTTTGTGGCGGGGCTTGTTGTCTGGGTGTCTGTGGGCACCTGGGGTGCGGTGCGCTCCGTGTCCCTGGTTGCCTCCACGTGGCAGCGAGGGCCGTGTGGCTGGCGGGCCGGTGCCGGGTGTTGTGTGTGTCTGCACGCTGTCTGTGCGCGTGGAGATCTCTGGATCCTGGGTCCTGTGTGTGCCAGCGTGGCCACCTTGTGAGCGGGGGACACACGGGTGTGGGGGGGAGGCCGCGTGTTGGCCCCTTGACCCTGGCGCCTGCCCAGTGCCCTGTGGCCCTCTCCCAGGCGGAGGTCTGCTCGGGGACAGTGGCTGACGTGCTCCAGTCGGTGGTCAGTGGGGCTGATGGCTGCATTTTGTCCTTTGGCCACACGAGCCTCGGTGAGCATCCCGCATCATCCCCTCTCTGCCATCTCTGGGCTCATTTCGCCATTGGGAAGGGGGGTACGGACATATCCCACGTGGGCAGCAGGTGGGCACAGGGCCAGGGAGGGGGCCAGTCCTGGGAGGCAGGGGCCCTCGACCTGCAGGAGGCCCCAGGCAGGGCCCAGGAGGCAGCCGGGTGTGGCTGGGCTCTGAGGGCGTGTCACGCCGAGTGTGGGGCCCTGACACGCCCACGTGGCCCCCAGGCAAGTCCTACACCATGATCGGGAAGGACAGCTCGCCCCAGAGCCTGGGCGTTGTGCCCTGCGCCATTTCCTGGCTCTTCAGGCTCATTGACGAGCGCAAGGAGAGGACGGGCACCCGCTTCTCCGTCCGCGTGTCGGCTGCGGAGGTGTGTGGCCCCGACGACAGCCCGCGGGACCTGCTGGCCGAGGTGGCCTCCGGCAGCCCCCAGGACGCCCAGTCCCCGGGCATGTACCTGCGGGAGGACCCTGCGTGTGGGGCGCAGGTACGCCACCAGCACCGTGGCCACCCGGGTGGGGGCGGGAGCAGGGCCGGGGTCCTGGGGGCGGCGAGGGTGGTCTCCGGGAGGCAGGCCCGGCCACAGCTGGTGCTCCCCGCTCCGCCGGTCCCCACTGCAGAACCAGAGCGAGCTCCGGGCGCCCACGGCCGAGAAGGCAGCCCTGTACCTGGACGCCGCGCTGGCGGCCCGCAGCGCCACCCGCCCCGGCGGCAGCTCGCACCTGCTCTTCACGCTGCACGTCTACCAGTACCGCGTGGAGAAGTGCGGCAGGGGCGGAAGTAGGTGTCGCTCGCCTGCCCCCCCCCCCACGGTGCCCCGCAGGGTCCGGGTGCCCGGGGGCCGCACCGACACCTTCCTGCCCTGTGCTTTCAGTGTCCGGAGGCCGCAGCCGCCTGCATCTCATCGACCTGGGTGGCTGTGAGGGGGCACCCAGCCGGGGCGGGGAGGCCCCCGGGGGACCCTCGTGTCTGCCTCTGTCGGCCTTGGGCAGTGTCATCTTGGCCTTGGTCAGTGGAGCCAAGCACGTGCCCCACAGGTGAGTGGTGGGCTCCTCGGTGGGCGCTGGTGGGGGTGGCCCCTGGGAGCCAGCCGGGGCATGGCGGGCCTGTCCAGGGTGCCCAGACCGCTGAGCCCCTCGGTTATGTCCCCCTCATCCGCCGGGCCTCGCTGCCCGAGGGCTTGTGTGTGGCAGGAGGGGGGGGTCCTGGCCCCGAGGGCTGTATGCCCGACCTGACCCTGGGCTCCAGGCATGGCCCTGTCCTGGGGGGCGGCCTGCCTCCTTCCCTCCCGCCGGCCCTGTAGCACCCCCCACGCCCAGCCTCCCACCCTGACATCCCCTCCCCAGGCCCTCAGCCTCTGAGCAACCCTCGCCCCCAGGGAGCACAGGCTCACCATGCTGCTGCGTGAGTCCCTGGCCGCCCCCAGCTGCCGGACCACCATGATTGCCCACGTCTCGGACGCGCCGGCTCACCACGCCGAAACGCTCAGCACCGTGCAGCTGGCTGCCCGCATCCACCGCCTGCGCAGGAAGAAGGTCAAGGTTGGTCCTGTCTCCCGCCCGCCCCTCCCCCTGGGGACCCCCGGGGTCTCGTGTCCTCCGAGGCTCCCGCCTGGCACGGTGAGGGGGCCTGCGCCCATCCCTGGCTGGACTCCCTGTGTGCCCTGGGGTCGCGGGGCCGCCCCCTGTGGCTCTGCCCGGACAGGGCAGGGAGCTGCGCCCGAAATCACCTGCACCTCAAGCAGAACTGGAACTGCTCCTAGGGTTGGGGCTGTGGTTGCCGGGCCTGTGTGTGCCTGTCGGGTCGGCCTGGGGTCCCCGTGGCCCGGACCCTTCCCGATTCTGGCCCCCTGGTGCCAGCCCTCAGCGGGGGCAGGAAAGTGGGGTTAGGGGGCGCCCTGGGATCAGACAGACCTAGGTCTGAGGTGTGGCTCTGGGTGCGTGTTCTTGCTTCCCTGTGATTCGGCTTAATGCTGTTTCCTTGGATCTCCGGAGTCCGCTGGGCTGGCTGCCCGAGCCCTTTGGTGCTGCCGCCGCCTCGGTGGGGTGCGGTCGGTGGATGCCAGCATCGTGCCTCCCCCGGGTGCGGCGTGCGTTGCCGGGACGTGGGGGATGAGGAGGTGGGTAAGGCGGTCGCTCACCGGGCCCGCTCCGCCCCCAGTACGCGTCCAGCTCCTCAGGCGGGGACAGCTCCTGCGAGGAAGGCCGCGCCCGCCGCCCCCCACACCTGCGACCCTTCCACCCCCGCTCTCTGGCCCCGGACCCCGGCCGCCTGGCCCCCAGCTCGCCCGGAGACCCCGACTACTCCTCCAGCAGTGAGCAGTCCTGCGACACGGTCATCTACGTGGGGCCCGGCGGGGCAGCGCTCTCGGACCGCGAGCTCACTGACAACGAGGGCCCGCCTGACTTCGTGCCCATCATCCCTGCGCTGAGCCGCCGCCGGCCGTCCGAGGGCCCGAGGGACGCCGACCACTTCCGCTGCAGCACCTTCGCGGAGCTGCAGGAGCGGCTGGAGGGCATTGATGGCAGCGAGGGCCCCCCGGGCCCCCTGGGTGTCCCCAGCGGAGCCCAGGCCAGCCCGGCCTGCGGGGGCAGGAAGCCCTCCCCGCCTGACGCCGCCTCCCCCAGGAAGGCGGTGGGCTCCCCGCTGGCGACCAGCACGCCCCGAGACAGCCCTGCCCCAGACACCCAGCGGGGTGCCCCGGAGCCCTCAAAGGCCGGTGCTGACCAGAAGGAGGGCGGCAGCACGAGGCCGGAGCAGCTCGTGCCGGACAAGGCCGCAGGGGGCGGAGGCAGGAGGCCACTGCCCAGCCCGGCCCCTCCGCCTCCTCGGCAGCTGGAAGCCAGCAGAGCGCCCGAGGACCCCGGGGGAGGGAGCGCCGATGGCGTGGTACGGACGCCCCCCGTGGGCATGAGTGGGCAGGCGGGCTGCCCCCGCCCCTCGGCACAAGGCCGTCGTCTGGAGCGCGGCCTGCTGACCACCACGGTGACCCTGCAGCAGCCCGTGGAGCTGAACGGTGAGGATGAGCTGGTGTTCACAGTGGTCGAGGAGCTGTCCCTGGGCGGGCTTGCCGGCTCCGGCCGCCCCGCCAGCCTGGCCAGCTTCGGCAGCAACTGCTCCCTGCAGGCCCTGGCCTCGGGGTCGAGGCCGGTGAGCATCATCAGTAGCATCAATGACGAGTTCGATGCCTACACCACGCAGGCCCCTGGCGGGCCCTCAGAGGGAGCAGCCTGGGCCGGGAGCAGCCACGGCTCCTCCATCAGCTCCTGGCTCAGCGAGGTCAGCGTCTACACGGACGACCGCCACAGCCCCGCGCCTCAGCCTCCCTTCGGGCCCAGCCCCTTCTCGCCAGCACGGCCCGACCCCCTGGGCCCCCCGGTCCTGGGCAGCTCCCCGGATGAGGGCAGCTGTCGGTTCCCGGAGCACGGTAGACCGGACAGCCCTGGCCTGGCCCGGAGTCCCCGGCCTGGGGAGGGGGCTGCGGCGGCCCCCGCCCGACCTGGCAGGGAGTCCCCGGCCGCGTCCCCGTGGGGGGCAGCCCCGGCGCAGACTATCCACTCCAGCCTTCCCCGGAAACCGAGGACTTCCTCTGCGGCCGGTCGCGCAGGCTGCGCCCGCCTGGCCCCGAGCCCGCCCGGCCCCGGAGGCCTGTTCGAGGACCCCTGGCTGCTGCGGGCCGATGAACGGGGCCCGCTGCCGCTGGTCCCTGCCGGCAGGGCCCCCAGCCCGGCCCCGGTGCTGGCCTGTGCCCGGAGGGTGGCGGACGGCTGTGAGGTGGCAGGCAGGGCGGCCCAGAGGCCAGAGGCTGCGGCTCCGATCCCGCCGCTGCGGAGGGGGGCCACCACGCTGGGGGTGACCACGCCCACCGCATCCTGCAGGGACGCCCTGGCCGACGCGGCCGCCTGCCTGGCCAACCCGAAGGCTGCCCCTGGCAGCAAGAGGAGCGTGGCTCCCAAGGGAGGCCTCTTCCCCAGGCCCAGCGGAGCGGCCCCCCCGGCCCCTCCCGTGCGCAAGTCCAGCCTGGAACACAAGAGCAGCCCGGCTCCCGCCACGCCCCAGGCCGGGGGCCTGACCCGGGCCGCGGCTGCCGCCTTCCCCCGAGGGGAGGAGGAGGCCAGGCTGGGCGGCCGGGCTGAGCACTCCGTCCCCAGGGCCACGTCCAGCCTGAAGGCCCGGGCCGGCAAGGCAGAGGCGGCGTACCGTCCCGGCCCCCACGGCTCCCTGGAGCGCGGCGACGGCCTGGCGCACGGCAGCGGCAAGGCCAGGGACGCCCCCGGGAGGCCCGCGCGGGCCGTGCCCAGGTTGGGGGTACCGTCCGCCAGCCCCGTGCCCGGGCCCGCTCCCGCCTGCCGGGGCAGCCCGGCCAAAGGCGCGGGGGTCCCCAAGGCCCCGGCCGGCGGGGGCAAGGGCCGCAGCCTCGCAGCTGCTGGGTCGAGGGCCCCGGGCGCTCCGGTGAAGCCGCTGACCCCCGCGGTGGGCAGGACGCCCGGCGGCCCCACGGCGGCTCCCAGGGCGGCCCCGCGGGCAGCGCCCGGCGTGGGGGCCAAGGCCAGCCGCGGCACCATCATGGGCACGAAGCAGGCGCTCCGGGCCGCCCACAGCCGCGTCAACGAGCTGGCGGCCAGCGGGGCCCCCGGCAGAGGCGGCCCGTCCTGGGGCTCGGCGGACTCGGACAGCGGCAGTGACAGCGGCGTGAACGTGGGCGAGGAGCGGCCGCCCGCCGGCCCGGCGCTGCCGTCCCCCTACAGCAAGGTGACGGCCCCGCGGCGGCCCCAGCGCTGCAGCAGCGGCCACGGCAGCGACAACAGCAGCGTCCTGAGCGGGGAGCTGCCGCCCGCCATGGGCCGCACCGCCCTGTTCTACCACAGCGGCGGCAGCAGCGGCTACGAGAGCGTGCTCCGCGACAGCGAGGCCACCGGCAGCGCGTCCTCCGCCCCCGACTCCATGAGCGACAGCGGGGCCGCCTCCCCGGGCGCCCGCTCCCGCAGCCTCCGGTCCCCCAAGAAGAGGGCCACAGGTGGGTGTGGGGCGGTTTGCGCGCCCTCTGACCCCGGCTGGCCCCGCTGGAGCGGGCTGGTGAGGCTGGCGTGCGCGGGGCACCCCGCTGGGGCGCAGGGAGCCAGGCGAGGCCTTGGCTTTGGGGCTCGGGCCCAGCTGCCCGGGAGCGCCCCCCGCCGCCGGGGTGGAGGGGACCTGGGGCTGGGCCGGCTCCCGGCTCTGGGCGGGGGGCCCGGAGGGGCGTCCTGGGAGATGCAGGTGGGCCTGGCTCAGGACTCTGTCCCCGGGGCGTCGAGCAGGGCCTCAGGGTGACCGACGGGGTGTTGAGGCTGCCTGTGGGGGCGGGGGCTCCTGGACGGGCTCCTGTGCTCTCTCTGCCCTCAGCCCCCCGCGCCCACCGAGCGCCCGCTCTCTGCTCCAGGTCTGCAGCGGAGACGGCTGATCCCCGCCCCCATGCCCGACGCCGCTGCCCTGGGCCGCAAGCCCAGCCTCCCCGGGCAGTGGGTGGACCTGCCCCCGCCCCTGGCCGGCTCCCTGAAGGAGCCTTTCGAGATCAAGGTGTATGAGATTGACGACGTGGAGCGCCTGCAGCGACACCGCCCGCCCCCGAGGGAGGACCCGGCCGAGGTCAGGGCCTCAGCCGGCGGGGCGCTGGGGCCCCGGGGAGGGGGGCTGGTGGTGACGGTCCTGGGATGGCAGGCGGGACCCCTGGGGGTGTGGCCCGGTGGCCAGCTGACCTTCTCTTCCCCTCTTCCCTCAGCCCTCCCAGGATGTGGAGAAGGTAGGAACCAGCCCTCCCCAGCCCCGAGCCCCTGGCGGCCGCCGATGCCCACCGTGGGCAGAGTGGGTGGTTGGAGGGGTCCCCAGGTCAGCACCGGGGTCCCGGGGAGCTGCACCTGATGGAGGGCTTCCCATAGCTGGGCCCGGTCGTCCTGGGCCCGGGTTCCAGGCAGCAAGGTCACGCGTGCAAGCCTCACATGGGGTGGGGGGGTCCGGGTCTGGCCCTTGCCCACCCTGGAGGCCCCCGTTGTACATTTGCCCAGGCCTGGAGGCCGGAGGAGGACTTGGGACCAAAGCCCGGGTGCTTGGAGACCCTGGGAGTAGGGGCCCTCCGTGCCTGAGCGCCCGCCTGCCCCTTGCCCCCCAGGGTCTGGCGTGCGCCAGCGCCAAGCTGCGACTGGCCGAGCGCAGGCAGCAGCGGCTTCGGGAGGTGCAGGCCAAGCACGAGCACCTCTGCGGGGAGCTGGCGGAGACCCAGGGCCGGCTGATGGTGGAGCCCGGGCGCTGGCTGGAGCAGTGTGAGTCCCCCCACCCGCCTCCGCTGCGGGGAGCACCGAGGTTCCCCATCCGGGGGAGGCACAGGCTTGCAGGGCCCTGGACTCTGCCCTCTGCCCTGGGCGCCCCCAAGCCGGCCACTGCCCTCTAGAGCTCCAGGTGCCCTCCTCACCGCGGCCAGACGGGGCCCCCACGCCCGGGGAGGGGAGGGCAGAGAAGCGTTTCCTCGGCCCCGGGGGCGCCCCGGCCTCACCGGCTGCCCGCTGTCCTTCCCCAGTCGAGGTGGACCCGGAGCTGGAGCCCGAGTCAGCCGAGTACCTGGCGGCCCTGGAGCACGCCACGGCCGCCTTGGAGCAGTGCGTGAACCTGTGCAAGGCGCACGTCATGATGGTCACCTGCTTCGACATCAGCGTCGCCGCCCCCGCCGCCGCGCCGGGGCCGCAGGAGGTGGACGTCTGAGGCTGGGCGCTGGGGCGCGGGAAGGGGACGTGGGATGGAGCGCGGATGTGGCGGGGGTCGGAGGGATGAGGATGCGGAGGGTCCGGCGGGGCCCGGGGTGGCTTGAGACGGTGAGCGGCATGGGGGAGGGGCTGGCCAAGCGGAGAGGACGGAGGGAGGGAGGGAGTGTGCCAGGGAGTGGCCGGAGACGGACGGTCCCCACCCAGACAGCAACGCAAGTGCCTTTAACCTTGAACTGGACTCTGTCTTTTTTGCGTTTGGTGCTAAGGACTCAAGACACCAGCAGACGGTGTGCCCGGGCCGTGGCCCGGGTGGCGGCGGTGGCCGTCCAGGTGCCGGCCGGGCTCTTCCCGGCCAAGCAGCCTCATGTAGCAGGACAGCTCTGGGCCGGGCGGCCCGTGTGTCAGGATGCACGATTACTTCTCCTTCACGGCTGTTTCCTCCCGGCAGAGCCGGCCCTGGTGCTCGCCAGACCCCGGTCTGCGTGTCGCGCCGGGGGGTCCCCGGGGCAGGGAGGGCCCACCTCCCTGGGAGCACCCAGGGCCTGCTGTGTCGTGAGGACACAGGGAGGGCAGCGCCCACGTGGCGCCTTCTTCTACGGCAGGAATTCTTACCAAAACCACAAGCAAAAAACAAAACCAACACACACACACGAAAGGGGCGGGGAGGGGAGTTAAGGGTTTTGTAAAGGTTCTGTTAGGTTCATATTTTTATATCATTTTGCCTATAAATGCAGTATTTGCAGTGGGAATTTGGAGACAAATGATCTATGTTTTTATGGTTTTCTACGGAAGGTATCCCTCAGGCCGGGCTCTTTCTGTGGGGCACCCGGGGCAGGGCGGGGGTCCTGGGGGCACTGCTTGCCAACTGCAGACCAGGGGTGGGCCTGCCCGCGTGCGTGGTGTTCCCATCCCAGTGGGCTCTGTTTTCTGACCTTTGTGTATTTTCTAGGGGCGTCCAGACCTTTGTACAAATGTGTAGATAACCTCTTGCTACAGCTTTTATTTGTGAATAAAAGACACGTTGGTTGTTAAAACGGCTCCTGAGCTCACTGGGCGGCGCGCTGCCCTCCCAGGGTCCCGGGCGACGGGGGACCCCTCTTCAGGACGGCAGGGGACTTGCCTTCCACCGGCAGCCCCTGCAGCAGCCCCAGGGGCCTGGGATTCAAGCCCCGTTCCCTCCCTGACCGCCTTCCTGAGCTGCCCCAGCTCTTGGGGTCCCCAGGCTGGGGGCGGGGCCGGGCTGGCGGGGAAACGGCGCTTTCTGGTGGGCTCCCGGGCCCTTCCCAGGGGTTATGTTAGCTGGGGAAATTGAGGCAGGTGCTGGGGTGGCCCGGCCTGTCTTTCCAGGAGACAGATGAGTGAGTAGATACAACGGACACAGCCACCCTCCCCACCCCGCACCTTCTTGCGGGGCCTCAGGCTGCTCCCCCTGATGCTCAGACTGTGGTCCTGGTCCTGAGCAGCCCGGGCTGCTGCCCCCCTCCGTCTGGGTGCCCCCTCCCGGCCGGCTGGGCCCTTCCTAGTGAGGTCTGGGGCTCCCCCTGCAGCACGGGGGCTGCTCCGTCCTGCACATCACACCTGGTGTGGTCTCTGCCCGCACTCCCGGCCTCCATGGGGCCTCGAAGGGGGGGGTGGGATCTGAGCCATTGCTCCCCCACATTGGGCGCAGGGCTGCACCTCGGCAGGGCCTCAGAGGATACTTGGTGGAGGAAGAATGAACGCATGAGAAAGTAAATGGAGTTTCTCTTCGAGGGGGAGGTCCTGCTGGGGCGGAGGCAGGTTCAAGAGCCGCCCCGGACCCTCCTGCATCCAAGCCCCCTGCTGCCGGGGGCACGTGGGCCAGAGGCACTGGAGGCCCAGACCAGCCCCGGGCTGTCCCTTTCTCTTCCAAGGCCTGGGTTTGGTTCCCAGCAGGAGCCTGGCCCTACACCACCGCCACCAGGCCTGCTTCTCCGCCACTGAATCTGGGGGGCCGTGAGGGGTCGAGGCGGGCGTGGTGGGACTCTGGGTAGGTTGGGAGGTAGGGCCTGATAACAGGGGAGAGGGGCTCCGGTGAGAGGACACCCCTGCTCCTTCTACCCCTCAGTCACTGGGGGAGTCCTTCCTGCCCTTGACCCCCTCTGACTCCTGCCCCCGGCACCTGTCCTGGTTGGGGGGGTCTGTGGAGCAGGCCCCGGGGCCGGGGAGGGCTGACCCTCGGGACCAGCCAGGGGAATCTGCTTCCCACAGTCCGGGGGAAGGACCGGGAGGGTGGTGCCTGCGTTTCTGGGTGGGAACCCCATCCTGGGGGCAGCTGGGAGCCGGGGGCGCCTTTCATCTGGGACATCAAAGCCTCGGCCCTGTCATTACCTGCTGGGAACCCAGCTGGGGAGCGCCCATTTTATGGATGGGAAAGCCGCTGCCGCCTGGGACCCAGCTCTGTGACAGCGGCCGGGGCGGCCCCGTGTGTGCCCGCTGTCGGGGATCTGTGGGCGCCCTGCATTCGGAGGTTGGGGGAAACGGAGCCCCAAGTGGGCAGGGCTGCCTCCAGCTCCTGGTCCCGCGTTCTTAATTCTTGGAGGGGGTGCAGAGTTCGCAGGGTGGGGAGAGGGGTTCTCTGTGGGGGCCGGGGCCAGCCAACCCTGGAGGTGGGAGCGCTGGCCGGGGGAGCCCGAGGGCCCGCCTGGGCCATCTGGGGACAAGGACATGAGCCGGCCCAGGCGCGGCATCTCTCACGGCCTCCAAGGCCGGCCTGGCGCCTGGCCAGCTTGCTCCCCTGGGTGAGGTGCCCGCCTGACTCACCCTGCGAGTCCAGGCCTGCTCTGCCCGCCCCAGCCCTGGGCACGGGAGGCCGTCTAGGAAGGGGGGCCAGGCGGAGGTCAGGCGGGGCCGGATGACCGGGGCGGGGGGCGCAGGGACCGGCGTGGCTGGGAACAGGCCAGAGCCAGGGCGAGGGGTGGGCGGCTGCGGCGGGAGCTGGGTGCCTGGCCTGCAGCCCCCAGGAGGTGCTTCTCCTGGACCGGAGCCTGCCCCCTCCTTCCCGGCCTTAATCTGGGCAAAGGGCCATGAGGACCTCCCTGCTCCCCCCTCCCCCGGGGGTTTCGGGAGCCCGGGGACAGCCCGGGGACAGCCGGGAGCTTCAGGAGTGGGCGCCTGGCTCTCTGAGCCTCCCCCTCTGACCACCTGCACACAGCAATGGCCCCGGGGAGGTGATGCTGGCCGCCGTGGGGGTTGTGAGGGGGCGGTGGCGGCATCCCCAGGGTCATCGCAGTGGCAGCAGTGACATTGGGGATGGTGGTGGCAGGGATGGGCGAGCCTGGTCCCTTCGTTGCTCAGAGCAGCACACTTTCAGCCTGTCTCGGGCCCTGCGGTGCCTGTGGGGCCGTCCCGCTCCGGGACCCCGTCCCCCTCTTGGCCCCCGGCCCCTGTGAAGCCAGCTGCGGGGCCTCGCCCCCTCCTGACCTATGTCCCCCAGGGAATTGGGGGTGAGGTCACGCCAGCCGTCTCCATGGGCTCCCCCCGGGCCTGACCAGCCAGGGCACCGGGCGCTTTCCTGAGGTCTGGGGCAGAGAAGCAGCCCGGCAGGGGTGCCTCAGTCTCCTCCTCAGGCTTTGAGAGGGTGTTCGCGCTGGGCATCTGTCCACCCCTGGTCTCCCCCAGTGCTGCCCCCCAGCCCGCCTCTGCCTGGTGCACCCAGGGGTGCATGGGCTATCTGGGGTGCACTGTCCCAGGGGAGTCTGAGCACCCCCAGGGGGCCTTCCTGCAGCCTTGGGTCGGGCAGGGCTTGTCTCGGGGCTGGACAGCCCCGCTGTCTCCACTCCTGGGCCCCGGGCTGGGGGGACAGAGTAGCCCCCACTCGTCCCCAACTGGGTGCCCGAGGGTCCTGGGGGCTGGCGCTTGGCCCTGGAGTCTGCTGCTGCAAACAGGAAGCTTGGAGGGTGACTTCTCCCTCCTGATAATGTGTTTACCAAGGCGGGATCCAGGCCCCATTTCCACACAGGAAGCCACGGAGGCTGGGAGGAGGCTGGGAGGGGGCCGGGAAGGAATTCCCTGGGCTGGCCAAGAAGCCGGCTTCCTGAGGGCGGGTCTGCAGTGGGGGTGGGGGTGCGCAGAGGAGCCTCCGCGCCCAGGACTCAGGCCCGGGGGCTCTGGGCGCCCCGTGACCCCGCCCCGTGCTGTGGCTGGGGACACTGAGGCCCCATGAGACCTGGGCGGCGTCTAGCATGGCCTGGCTCGGGGGCAGGTGGGAGCGCAGGGCTCCGGGGCAGGGCCTTCTGGGAGGGGTGGGGGCGGACCCTGTGGCCCCCACCGGGTGTCTGTACCTGGAGCAGGTGCTGGGGGCCCTCCCTCCCTGCTGCTGTCCTGTCCCAGAGGCACCGGGCTCCAGGCCAGCTCTAGCCTGCGGCACCCGCGCCCTCCCGACCTGGTCCCCCCACCCCAGATTGAAGACCCCAAATGCCTCTCAGCTGGGTTCCTGAATGTGCCCCTGCCTCTCTCCCTCCTTCTCTCCCTCCCTCCTGCCCCCTCATCCCCCTCTATCTCCTCTCCTCCCACTCCTCCCCCTCATTTGCCTCCACTCTCCCTTCTTCCCCTCCCTTCCCCCTCCCTCTCCCCCCTCCCCTCCCCTCCTCCTCCATCTCCCCCCTCCCTTCCCCCTCCTTCTCCCCTCCTCCCCCTCCCTTCCCCTCCTCCTCCTTCTCCTCCACCTTGTGATATAGGCCCCCAGAGACAAGTACAGGACTTCACATGCAGCCACCGCCCAGCCCCATTAAACCTTCGCCATATTCGTTTTAGAATCCCCTTTTAAAAATAATCGTATCTTAGATTTACAGGAGAGCTCTGAGAACGGCCGGTGACGTCTCTAGAGCAGAGTCCCCTGTACCCAGGCTCAGCTCCCCGCGAGCATCTTGCAGAGCGCGGCCGAGCCGGCTGATGCGTGGTCAGCAGCTAACGCCAACGGGCGTCCGGATTTCCCCGCACAGCCCCCCGGTCCTGGCTGCCCCCGAACAGCACACTGCAGGGCACGGCCTTGATTACCAGGGATCCCCCAAGAGGCCGGCCCTCCTCTCTCGATTTCCCCTCGGTGCGAGCTGTGTGGGTACTGATCTCCTACTTCGGGGTTTAAGCCAATACGACTTGACTTTGTTGCAGAACTATTCCAGCTTTGGCCACGGGAGCCCTTGCCGCTGGCCAGAGCCGGACTCGAGGTGCGGGGCGTGTGGAGAGGGCGTCGTACCGCCCGGCCCGTCCTGCGGCGCCAGGGTCCCTGCCCGGCCTGGCCTCTCTGCTGACTCCTCACTGGTTCCCGGCTGCCATCGGAGCCTGCGGGCCTGGCTCCCCGACGTGACAGCCGGGGGGAGGCAGCACCGGCGGCCTGGGCCCTCCCCGGGGCTCCCCGACTGTGGCGGGAGGCAGCAGGGCGTGGGCAGGACGTCCCCTCGGCTCTGAGCAGCCTTGTGGAGCCCTGGGAGTCTGGAGCAGCGAGGGGGCCCTTGGGCGCTGCCTGAGGCCGGGAGCGGCCCTTCGGCGGCCACAGCTGGGTGGCCGGGCCCCGGGCCTCTCAGCGAGCCCAGGGTCTGCTCAGGGACCGTGGGGAGGCGTGTGTGCGGGGGCCGCTGGCCGTAGTGCCCCGAGTGACCTGCTGGGCCAGGGCCCCGGGGCTGGAGGACGCCCGGTGACGTCTCTAGAACCTGCAGGGCGGCTCCAGGTGAGGTCACCCCGTACGTGCCTTCACGCTGTCATCACTTGGGAACTATGAGGTCAGCTGGGGCACGCCACCGCCCCGGGCAGCCGGGCCCAGCTCCGTCAGCGGCCCTGCTCAGGGGAAACCGAGGTCTAGGTTAATAAAATGCCTTTCCTGTGTCCCGAGGAAGGCCCGGGCCCCGCAGGGAGCAAGCCCCCAAGCTCGGGGCGTTGGAAGGGGCCCCACACAACCTGGGGCCCCACACACTCTGGGTCCTGGACAGGTGCCCCCGTCCCGTGCCTGTTTCCCCTCCTGTAGAAGGAGGCTGCCTGCCTGAGCCAGCCCCGGGTCTCCACGGTTTGGAATAAATCTCTCCTGTTTCTCCAGCGGCGGAGACACGGGGCCGTATTTCTTGCAGCCCCGGTGGCCGTGCGGGGAAGCCGATCCGCCGGGCGGAGTGGAGAAGTTCTAAATCCAGCGGCCTGCCCTGATTTGTGGGCCTGTCTGTGCTGGTGCGGGGCGCGCAGGCATCTTTACGAGACAGGGTGGGCCTCGGCTGGGAGCCCAGGACGTCGGGGCTGGGGGGGGCAGTCTGCAGCCCGAGCCGCCCCCGCCTTCTGGCCCCCGTGCACACCCGTGTCCCCGAGGGAGCTGGTGCCCTTGCTTCCCACAAAGGCTTCTGGCCTCGGGTTTCTGGGCCCTTTCGGGGGTTTCCAGGGCTTGCTGGAGGCTGGCTTTTTCAGGGTCGTGGTGCCTACATGTTCATATAGGCGAGCCTCTGGCCACCCCCACGGGTCCACTCCGAGGGACGCACCTCGCAGCAGAAGCCCCAGGATTTCCCAAGGGTGAATGTTCCGGGCTCCGCCTTGCGCTGGGGGATGCTGAGAATGCCTGGCAGGCTCCAGCCAGGGTCTCCCCTCCCCAGGCTCTTTGGCCCTGGAACCCCCAGCCTGACGGAAGCCCCAAAACTGCGCATCCTGGTTCCCAGGATCTGGGAGTCCTCAGAGCAGTGGATCAGAAGGTCCTGAGCCGGGTGGCCTGGGCAGGTGACCCCTTCTCTGAGTCCCAGGCATCAGGGAGCAAGTACCCCGTTGTCCTGCCTTCCTGCTGGCTCGCTGCGCTCGTGCTTAGCAAGAAGAGAAGACAATCGTCCTCCCCCATCAGGGAGAGGGGCATTGGGAATCTGGGAGGCGGCGGAGGGGGGGCCGGGGGGAGTGTCCCGGCACCAGGGGTTGGTGCCCCCGTCTGGGCTGGGAGAGCCAGCTGGGGCCGCCTGCAGCTGTCTCCACGGCTCCCGGCAGAGAGGGTCCCTGTGTGAGCAGCGGGCAGGGCCTTCCTGAGTCCATTATTTCCTTATAAACGCCTCAGTGGCCCTGAGGGCCACCCCGAAGGCCCCCAGTGAGCCCTACACAGGGTGTGGCTGAGGGCCTAGCTGGGGACAGTTCCCTGAGTCTGGCCGCTGTGTGAGGGGAGCCAGGGGTTCCTGGGGTCAGTCCCAGGACAGCCTGTGCTGGGAACCTGGCATGCTCTGAGCCCTCGGGGGGGTGGCGGGGGGTCAAAGGCGGAGCAGGTGAAGACTCAGCCAGCTGGATGGCAGGGCCCAGGGGACCAGGCAGGGGCACGGGGTCAGGGCAAGGAGGGGGTGCTGGCTGGCTGAGTAGGGGGGCACCGTTTACTTATTTCCCGTCATCCTGATCTGTGGGGAGACTGGGTCCCGGGGGGAAATGTGTGTCGGGCCATGTAATTTGTTAATAAGCCACAGAGGAAAATAGATCTCGGCGGGAGCGTGCCTCCCCCAGGAGCCGGGTTTATGAATCGGTGCACATTCATGCACACACACGCGCGCACACACGTGTGGGACTGCGGCCCCAGTGCTCCGTGCTGGTCACGTCAGAGTTCTTGGAATCTTGGCTTGGGGGTGGGGATCCTCTTCCCCAGACCCCTAGCCCCAGTTCTTTCTGGCAAGTCTGCGGGGAGGCCCCCTGGCCATGGTTGCCACAGGTTAGGGCTCCCAGAGCAAACCTGCGCGCCGAGCCTCAGGGACGCAGGGGAGGGGACAGCTCTTCCCCACATCGCCTGACAGACGGGCTTTCTGGCCCCGCAGGACACTCGGGGCTGTCTGGGCAAAAAGTCCAGACCATCAGGGCAGCAGGAGGCCCCTGAGCTCCTGGCGGCAGGAGGGAGGCTGGGGGCAGGGCTCTGTGCTGTGGTTGCCCTGGGTCGGTGTCCTTGGCTGATGCCCCGGGGAAGCCCTCTTCTGTTACAGAGGCCCCTTCGCAAGCCTGCCTGCTGGGTTGGGGGGTGGGGGATCCTTAAGTGTCCTTCCAGAGTCCCCCAGATTGGCCGTCCAGGCTGATGGCATCCAAGCAGGTCCCATGAGGCCAGCCCAAGGAGCCCACCTTCGCCCTAGGGTGGGGGTGGGCACAGTCCTGGGCAGGAGTGGGGTCTAGGCTCCTGGCAGCCAGAACTGAGGTGAGCCCTCCTTTTGAGAGGGGCTGGGGTCCTAGAGCTGGGGGCAGCGGGGGTAGGGAGACTGCAAGAGGTGGGCACCATGGGAGGTGGTATGCAAGCACCAGGACCCACCAGGGCGAGGGCCGCGAGCCGGTGGGCTGGGTGGATGCCGGATTGGGGGCCCTCACCTTTTTAAAAAAAATTTTATTTACTTATTTTTTAAAGATTTTATTTATTTATTCACGAGAGACAGAGAGAGAGGCAGAGACGCAGGCAGAGGGAGAAGCAGGCTCCGTGCAGGGAGCCCGATACAGGACTCGATCCCGGGACCCCAGGGTCACGCCCTGGGCAGAAAGGCAGGTGCTCGACCACCGAGCCACCCAGGGCCCCCGCACTCACCTTTTAAAACATGATTATCCCCACATCTTTTCTCCTGGTTTGCTTGTTTCTCCGGGCAGACAGGTGCCTGGCTCTGGAGAGGGCGGTGCGGCTGGTCTGGGGCATGGGCAGGTCTTGGGGGGTCGGGCCGTCCCACGCCCTGGCTGACGCCCCCAGCCGGGTCAGCCCTCAGCTGGGCGAAGCTGGATCTGCCTTCTTTCAGGCCTAAGCTTTGGAGGAACCGCAGCCTTCTTGCCTGAGGGGCTCTGCTCACTCCTTCGCCCTGCAGGCCTCCCGTGGGACTCGATCCTGGGACTCGGGGATCACGCCCTGGGTCGAAGGGGGACGCTCAACCGCTGAGCCACCGGGGCGTCCTGAGTCTTTTCTTTTCGGAGCTTCCGCTGGCCACTCTTGTCCAGGAGCTGGCACCAGCCAGGCCATGCAAGGGGCAGGTGGGCCTCGAGTGGCCCGTGGCCTCGTCGCCTGGATGGACGTCCTGGGCAGCCTCCCCAAAGGCCCCGTGGAGGCAGCAGCCGTGGGGCTCAGGGGAGGGGAGGGGAGGGAGGGGCAGGGAAGGTTCTGGGGAGGAGAATGCAGGTGGAAGAGGCAGGATGGAGGAGAGGGGGCAGGGTTGCGACGGGCACAGTCCCGGTGGCCCCCACTTGTGTTGATGCTCAGCTGTGGCCACCTTGAAAGTCTCGGTTCCCGGCCCTGGGGGAGTCAGGCCCCACCTGCTCCCTTCCGGGAGCTGGCTGCCCTGGGAGCCGGGCAGGGAACCCCAGCCCCTCCCGTCTGCCTCTTCTCCCCCTCCCCCAGCCCTGAGCCAGATCCTGGGGTCACAGACCAGATGCTGGGGGCTTCTGGAGGCGGGGAGGAGGTGCGGCTTAAAGAGGCATCATCAAAAACCGCCGTGTGACCCAGGCAGGCCCCCGGACTTCTCTGTTCATCACTCTCCTCCACGGTGAAACGGGGACCCTGACCCCGGATCTTTCGGCTTTGGAGCTGGCTCTGAACCGGGGTCTCCCTCTCAGGGGCCCCGCCATCGGGGCCCCCAGACAGAGAGCAGAAGAGGGCCATGGGTGCAAGAGGCCCGGCAGGTGAGGGCCGAGATGGGGAGACGCCGCGGAAGCCTGCACCCCGGGGCAGAGGCCTGCGCCCAGCTTCCCCACACCTCCTCTGGGGGGTCCCCTTGGAGTTCAGAGGGTCGGTCCCCCCGGCGGGGCCACCACAGGAAGGCCCAGGGTGGCTCGCTAATCCGCAGGGTGGCCCACCTGAGCACAGCCCTCCCGGCTCCGGGTCTGTACGCAGGTCTCTGAGGCCCGTCCAGGGTCACGGGGACACGGGCAGGCGCTGACTGGTCGCGGGCCTGGAGCAGCCAGCCTGTCGGGGTGCAGGAGCCGCTGTGTGGCTGCTGAACCTCTCTGCTAATCCGCTAGAGGGGGACGCTCACTCCCACCTGCCCCGCAGGGCTTGGGACGGAATCTGAGGCAGGGGAAGGGCGCACAGCAGCTCTGAACACGCGGGGGAGGCTCTCCATGGAGGTGGGAATGTGGGCTGGGGTCCCCCGGCGGTGCCCCCTGGGTGGTAAGGCCCCTGGAATCAGGCTTCTGCCCCCCTGGGGTGCGCAAGGTGGAGGGATGCAGGGCCCCGGAGGGATTGGCAGGGGTGCTCCGTCCTGCCTGGCCCGGGCTCTGTCCCTGCTCCCCTGACACCTGTGGGTTCCCAGGGACGGAGCCAGGAGGCTGGTGTCCTGTCCCTTCCATGATCCTTGGGGCCCTCGTGTCCCCAGAGCAGCTGGGCACCTGGGACTGGGCCAGCCAGAGGACCCGGGGCCGGGGCACACAGCTGCAGGAAGGGGTGCGGGTTGGGGGACTGCGTGGGGACAGGGCTGGGGCAGCGAGCAGGTGCCGGCCACGGGTGGTGGGTCAGGGAGGCTGAGGGGCTGGGATTTGGGGGATGGGGTCCCCCCACGGGAGTGTGTAGGGGGTGAGCCCACTGTGACGGGTGAGAGGTAGGGAAGTGGAGGTGGGGACACAGCCCTGCTCCTGTATGTTCCCAGCCCCCTCCTCCAGGAAGCCCCCTGGGCTCCAGCCCGGCCTAGGCCGTCTCCCCCTGCTTTCCGGCCCAAGCCTTGGGGCTGCCCTCCGTCCTGGTCCTGCCCCCCGTCCTGGTCCTGCCCCCCAAGGGTCTCATCCAGAGCCAGGGGCAGGGGCAAGGGCAGGGACGGGGCCCAGCCCCTCAGTCGGGCGCAGAGGAGCCCCCCAGACTTGTGAGCTTCCAGACAGCAGCTCACGCAGGCGGCATCACAGCTGTGGGTGCCAATATATGGGGTGTGAACGCCAGAGCTGGAGCAGGGCGATTAGACTTGCAAATGGACCCACAGCCCCAGAGGGGGGGCCCAGGGTGACACCCCAGCCCCACTCACGGGGCAATCACGGGGCAAGCTGGGAACCCAGGGCTGGCGGGGGGTGGGGGTCTTGCACAGGCCCGCCAGCCTCCCCCCACCCCCAAGGTCACGAACAGGCTGACTCTGAGCCTGCTCCTCCTGGCATCTGGGGCGCCCCGCCCCTCGCCTCCCTCCTCCCTGGGTGCTCCTCAGTTCCTCATGGGTGTCCTTGCTCTGTCCCTGGCCGGCCTCCTCTGCCGGGCTGTGCTCCCCACCGGGACCCCCGGGCCCTGTGAGGTGTGGCTTCACATCTCCGCTAGACACTGGGGCCCCAGACCCCAGATCTGTGATTCTGTTGCCTCCACCACCACCCCTGCATCTGCCCCGTGCCCCTCCGACGCCCCCAGCCCTGCAGGATTCGAGTCTGTGCTCCCTCAAACCCACGTGTCACTGTGTGCCCCCCAAAGCTCCGCCCCCTTCCCCCACCTGGGTGTGACCTGGGTGTGACCTGGGCTCTGATGCCTCCAAGCCCGTCCCCACCGCCACACTGGGGCCCACCCGCCCCCCACCCCGGCTCCCAGGGAGGAATGGACGGGGTGTCTCACCAGCACTCAGGCCAGGAGGTCCTCCTTGCTCAAGACTCAGCATTTCACTCAACAGGACAACGGACAGGGACACCTGGCGGGTCCGGTCGGTGGAGCGTGCGACGCTTGATCTCAAGGTGGTGAGTTCGAGCCCCACGTTGGGTGTAGAGATGACTTATAAAAGCAAACTCCTGGGCGGCCCCGGGTGGCTCAGCGGTTTAGCGCCATCTTCAGCCCAGGGTGTGACCCTGGGGTCCCGGGTTCGAGTCCCACGTCGGGCTCCCTGCATGGAGCCTGCTTCTCCCTCGGCCTGTGTCTCTGCTTCCCTCCCTCCCTCCCTCCCCCCCCCCTCTTTCTCTGTGTCTCTCATGAATAAATAAATAAAATTAAAAAAATTAAAATCTTAGAGCAAAACAACACAGCAAGACGAAGACGGTTTATTTCCCGTGACACCTGGCCTGCTCCGTCGGGCCTGTTGTGCCCAGCGCTGTCTGCCGAGCTGCTTCCCGGCCCGGCCCAGCTGCACCACCCTGGGGTGCCTCGCATGGCCTGTCTGACGCCTTCCTCGTGGAAGTACCTGAGCGTCTTCCGCTCTTTTAAAGGAGCCTAGGATGGCGTAGGACTCTCGTTGCTCAGCTGGGGCCTGGAGCGATCAAGGACCCGTGAAGGTGTAGGTGGCGGGGGCGGGGGGAGAGGTCCCAGAGACCCAGCCTCTGCCCCACAAACCCCATTAGCCTGGGGACGGGACTGTGCAGGTCCTGGAGCAGGACCCCCAATCCGGCAGGTGACCTACTGCCTGGCAGGTGATGCAGGCCGGGAGAGAGGGCGCAGAAAGTGCGTGGGGTGCTCAGAGAAAGGGGAGGGGTGGCGAGGGAAGGCTTCCTGGAAGAGAAGGCAGTCCCGGGGACCCTGGAAGGCAGGCAGGAGCCGACAGGCAGGCGTCCCTCTTGGCAGAAGTTTCAGCCCCGACATGAAGGACGGAGATGTCATCGCAGGCGCTTTGCTGGGTGAGGTGGGCAGGCTAGTGGCTCTGCTGCCTGGGCTGTCGGGGGGGCGGAGGCCCAGCTGGGGTGCCCGGGGTGGGGGTGCTCAGCACACCCGGCTGCGATGGGGGCCGCTGCTGCCCGTCTCCCTCATCCTTCGTGGGTGGGGATGGAGAGCCTGCCCCTACCAAGCACCAGGACCTCATTTCCTCTTGGGGGCCGCCTGACCGCTGGCTCCAGGTCTCTCCGTCAGCCAGTGGACAGGGGCCCAGCGAGGACCCGGGACCCAGCGCAGAGCCAGCGTGCAGCGGGGTGCACCCCGGGTCCGGCCTCCCCCCGGCCATTCCAGTTTAGGAGACCGGCGAGGCGTGAGGCCGGGACTGCCAGCACCCCGAATTTGTCTCTCCGCTGGCTCTGGTTCATTCCACCTTCGGTCGTGCGGGGCAGCGGGCCGGAGGCCGAGGCCGCGCTGGGGGCAGAGGCAGCTGCTGAGTGGCCAGGGCTTTTGCGTGCCTGTGCTGGGGCATCTCTGTCACTAAGTAACGTCGAATGACGTCATGCCTCGGTCCTCGCGGCGCGTGAGGAGCTGACAAGGCCCCGAGTGCCGCCCAGCCCGGAGCTGACAGGTTCCCGGGCGATGGATACTGTTTGCACGAGGGCGGGGGACAGTCAGTGGTGGCCTGGGTGGTGGCCTCCTTTGTCACCTCCATGCCTGTGCAGCCAGCCGGGGGAGGTTGGCTCCCGAGACGGGGGTGTCCTGCACACATGTGGTGCTCTCCCCGAGCCCGTGCTTGGCCGCTGGCCCCCACGTCCGAGGGGTGGGCGGGAGGACCGGGCTCCTGGAGCCAGAGAGCGTATTTGGGAGCCTCCAGGTAGGGCAGGAGAAGGTGAGGACGGGCCGGGCCGGGGGCTGTCAGGGACACAGCCGGCCGAGGAGACGGGCCAGGCCACGGAGGGGCAGAGGTGGCTTTCAGGATGGCTAGCAGGGGTGCAGTGGGGGGCTCGCAGCTAGCGGCTCGCATTTCCTCTGCGGAGCTGAGGGTGGCTCAGTCCCAAAGCAGGTTCCTTCCATCTGATTTGTGACAGGTGGCAGTGGTCTGTGCCCCCTTTATTAGTGCCCGCGCCCAGACAGGCTGCCTGCCCTCCCTCAGCCTGCCTGACAGGTGCTTCCGTGGAGCACCCAGGGATGAGCGGATCCTCATGTGAGCATCCAGCCTTGCCAATCAGGGTGGGGGGAGTGGGCGATGCTCTCCGTGGGGTAGCCCACTGATGGCTCCAGGGAGCAGGGGACCCAGGGGACGAGGAGAGTGGGCGAGGGGGCACTGCTCTGTGGCACCCACGGAGACCTGGGCCTCAGGAGGGCTGGCGAATAGAGAGGCAGAGCTGGGCCGGGACCACGGCGTGAAGCAGGTGCATGGTGCGTGTCTGGGCCCTGTTGTTCCACCGGATGAAGTGGGGCCTGGGGTGCTGGCCCTGCGGTCTGTCCCAGCTTTGCTCTCCGCGATGCTGGGAGAACATCAGAGCCTCGGCCTCCTTGTGTCTTTTCAGTTGGAGAGAGGGGGTGAAATTGCTGTTCCAATGACTTGATGTCATGTGTTCACCCATTTATTCATTTGATAAATATGTATTGAATACTGGGAACTGGCCCAGGTATGATCTTTACTCTCTTGGGGCCACCTACTCCCCATATGTCCCCCTTCCCATCTACCCAGAAGTCCTTCCTTTCTCTCATTCTGTTCACCACTGTTCACCCCAACCTGTCTCTCTACTGTCTCTTAGTTCCTTAACATCTGACTATGTGTCCAGCTACCTACTGCCTCTTTGTCATACCTCCATCTATCTACGTAGCCATCCACTCATCCATCCATCCATCCATCCATCCATCCATCCACTCACCCACCCATCCAACCAACCACTCATCCATCCTTCCATCTACCTGCCTGTCCACTCATCCATCCACTCATCCATCCATCCATCCACTCATCTATCCCCCATCCATCCATCCATCCAACACCCATTCACCCACCTATCCACTCATCCATCCATCTATTCACTCTTCCACCCATCCATCTGTTCATCCATCCATCCATCCATCCATCCACTCACCCACCCATCCAACCAACCACTCATCCATCCTTCCATCTATCTGCCTGTCCACTCATCCATCCACTCATCCATCTATCCATCCACCTGTCCATCCACTCATCCATCCATCGATCCATCCATCCACTCATCTATCCCATCCATCCATCCATCCATCCATCCATCACCCATTCACCCACCTACCCACTCATCCATCCATCTATTCACTCGCCCACTCACTCAACAGTAATTAGGGCTACTTGATGCTGGACTCAGGGCTGGGATGGGCACAGATATGACGTAGACATGGTGCCTGCTTTTGGAAATCCTTTGGCTTGCAGGAGAAGCATCTGTGGGGAATGTGTTTGCAGGGTCTGTGCAGACCTTAAGTTGTTCAAACCACTTGTGGATCTTGGTGGGGCTGGGGCCAGTCTCTGGCCAACCTGTACTACAGGGGAGATGCTTGGATGGGCACTGCTCCCCCACAGGGCACCGAGTCTGTGGATTCCTGTGTTGTCATTTGGGGCTACATTTGAGAGGATGGGTCCTGGCCCATAGCCCACTCTCTGTTGCCCTCTCTGTTTCTAAGGGTTCGGAGAAGACCTTAGGGAGGTCATGCCCAAGGTCACCAGTAGGCTCAGGCTGCTGCTACCACCCTCTGGGCATAAGGCCAATAGCTGGCTGCCACTTTCCATTCAGAGCAGATGTCCCGGGCTCCCAAAGGGATCCAAAGTAGTGGCTGAGTCCTGAGCTTCCTGCCAGGTCCCCAGGGCTGTGGCATCGTGTCCGCCTCATCCCGCCCCCACTTAGAGCCCTGCATGGGATGCAGGGTCATCTGAAGGGAGGGCGGTTTGGCATCGGGCAGATGGGCAGACCCAGACCTCGCTCTGCCACCTGGACATGTGACCTCAGGCAAGTCCCTTGACATTCCCGAGCCTGTTTCTTACCTATAAAATGGGGCGGCTATCCCAAATCCACTTGCACATAGCCCCAGGATCCGGGAGCCGAACACGGGTGTGTGTACCAGGGGCCCACACAAGGTGGCTTGGGGAGGCTCCAGGGTCCAGACGCATGAAGCCTGGGGACTGTGGCTCAGTGACCACTCTGCTCCCCCCAGACGTCCAGGATTGAAGCCAGGGATTTCCCCTACAGATGGTGTGGGCCGTGGACACGGATAGGACAGGTGTCTGCGGCGAATACGTCAAGTCAGGAAAGCCTTCAGGTAGAGGCAAACAGCATTTATGCAGAACCGGGGATCCCTTTCCTCACAGACACAGCGGCGGGGGCGTCAGTTCTGCTTGCCTGGGGAGGACACTAGGTTCCTGGCAGAGGTGCCGGGCCCGGGGTCCCACGGCTGGCAGGTGCCGAGCCTCCGGCCCGTGCTTCCCACGGCCGGGACACGCGGCCCCGCGAGCTGCCTCCGTGGGGACCCTGGCCTGGCCCGGCTGCGGGCTCCGGGACACCCCGGGGCGGCGCGCAGAGGAGCAGGAGCAGGGAGTTTGCACCATCTGCCTCCCAGGTGATTTGTTGGGAGGCCGACGCGTGGCCGCGTCCTGAATCATGTCTGGGTTGTTACACACGTATCGCAAACAGACTTGTTCCTAAATTATCTTTTATGATCAGCGGCGAATCCGCGGGTAGCGGGCATTTGTACCCAAACCCAGCTGTTATTCGTGGCGGCAGACCCGGCATTAATTATTGACGCGCTGCCCACCTCCAGTTAAAATTCATGGTCCAGCCACTCTGCAAATATTGATTCTGACCTAAGTTGGTGTTTTCCCCTTAACATTATTATAATGAGGGATAAAAATCAAATTGCCTGCACTGAAACTCGATCATTCTTCTGTGCCATTCCTCATCGATCTTTCTTTCCCCAGGTTTTACCATAAATTATTCTATTCAATTAAGTAAACTCACACATAATGGCATTTTGCAAACTGAATAATTTATTGACTGCGTTTGGCAAAAGGCTGGTTTGGGGTGGGCAGGGAAGGGAGGGGATTCGGTCCCCCGCATTTCGGGGGCTGGTGGGGCTGGGCTCGTGGAGGCTGGTCTGGACAGGGGGCTCTAGGGGTTGCCCCTGTTCCCCACTCCGGGGCTCGGGCTGTGGGGGTGATGGCAGGCGTGGAGCCGAGCAGAGGGGGCCGGGCCCTGGGCTTTGTGGTGCTGGAGGAGCACCAGGCCCGCGGGGGGGCCAGGGTGAGGCCTTGAGAGCTGTCCCCTGCCTGTCTGCCCACCTGGCCGTGGCCTCAGCCTTGCTTCCCGCCCCCAGACCTGAGGCTGCTTGCTCAGGGCCACAGAACAGAGCACCAGACCAGGGCTAAGCAGCAGACGCTCACTCTCCGGCCTGGACACGGCACGCCCGAGGGTGGGGTCGGCCTCCCCCGAGGCCTCGCTCCTTGGCTTGTACCTGAAGTGTCCTCTGCCCTGCGAGGCTGGGGTGTCTGTGCCTACAGATCTCTCCAGGTGGGACGCCAGTCGGAGGGCCTGGGACCCACTCTGGACGCCTCCTTTTAAGTAGTCACCTCTTGGGACACCTGGGTGACTCAGCGGTTGGGTGCCTGCCTTTGGCTCAGGGCACAATCCTAGGGTCCGGGATCGAGTCCCCCATCGGGCTCCCCGCATGGAGCCCGCTTCTCCCTCTGCCTGCGTCTCTGCCTCTCTCTCTGTGTGTGTCTTTCATGAATAAATAAGTAAAAGCATAAAAAAAAAAAGTAGTCGCCTCTTTAAAGGCCCTGTCTCCAAAGACAGTCAAGTCCTCAGTCCTGGGGGTTAAGGCTTCACGGGTGAGTCTGGGGGACACAGCTGAGCACCTCTCAGCCCCCTCATGGCCAGTGCAGCCCCGTGATGGGGCCCAGCCTCCACCTCCTCAGCCGCCTCGGCCAGGGAGACTGTGGCAAGGCCCCTCCTCTGGTCCCCAGGGCTTGGCTGCCCCCAGCCTCCCCCTGCTCCCCAGCCTTACCCCTACCCCCAGCATCTCCTGCGCCCCAGGGCTCAGCTGGGGAGGACACGGGGTGCAGGTGCGGCCTATACCCCGATGCTCCTCTGGGTGAAAGCTCAGAGCCTAGCAGAGCACTGGTGGGAGGCCCTGTGCTCCCTGGGTAGCAGCCTCCGCAGCCCTGCACTCCCACCCCCCACGCTTCTCCAGGGTGGGGGGGTGTCTCTGCTGCCTACCCCCACGCGACCCTGGACACCCCTGCCTCCTCCTTCAGCTGGTCCCGCAGCTTAAACTCCAGACCAGGCATCCAAATGCCTTCCGCGTGTGCCCTCAGGACACCCACCCCAGGGGCCTCTGTTCCAACACAGTCCAAAGAGCACTCATCCCTGCCCCCAGCCCGCCCCCCCCCCCCCCCCCGTGCCTGTGCCCCAGGTCCAGCAGGTGGGAGGGCGTCGTTTACCTGTGGTTCGGGGCAGGGAGCTGGGGGTGCCCTGCTACCTCCCTCCCTGACCCTGTCACCCCCTCGGCCCCCGAGGGGCCTGGGTGGGCAGGTGGAAGCTCCCCACCCACATCTGGGGCAGGGCTGAGCTAGGAGACCCCCCACCCAGGGTCCAGCCCCCAACCCCACAGGACAGGTGATCTGAGGCCAGAGGCCCGGGACCTGCCGCAGCCTGGAGGAGCCTCCCGTGGCCCTGATGGGTCTCTTTGGTGGCCGGGGGCTGGGGGGCAGGGGTCAGAAGGGAGAGGGCTGCTGCACCTGGACGGAGCCCTGCTGATGGTACCGAGAAAAGCCGCCCAGGGGAGCCACCCAGGAGAGCCGTGGGCACTCGTCACAGCCAGAGGGAGCCTGTGCTTGGCCAGCGTCCCAGGGCCCCAGGGCCCAGCCGTGAGGAGCCTCCTCCGAGGAGCCCCCCTGCTGCTGAGGGGGTGAACGACGCTGGCCGGGACCTAGGGAGGATCCCGCAGAGTCCTGGGCAGAGGGGGGCCCGTGTGCTTCCAGTCTCTGCACCCTGCTGAGGACTAAGCCCGGGCGTGCTTCTCGTGTGTACGCGTGTGCACACCACACACCATGAGCTGCTCAGCTGCGGAATGTTTGTGAACCGTTACTTGCGTAAGCATCAGGCCTGCTGGAGCCGCGCTTCTCCAGGACAGCGAGCCCTGTGACGGGGAGCGGAGCTGCCCTCTCCGGGTGGGCACCCACACAGGGCAGGTGGCGGCCCCGGGGCGGGAGCCCGTGGGAGCCCCCAGGTGCGCATCGTGGCCAGGCCCTCCCCTCCCTGCTCGGCCTCGGGGCGGCCGGCTGTCCGGCCTCACCACCCGTGTGCCCTCCTGACTCATCCGGAGCTGAGCAGAGGGACCCACGGGTCACCAGGGATGCTAACGGGGGGGCTGGCGTGCAGTGTGGCTGGTGGCCGGGCATGTGTGTGGCCTTCCTCACCCTCAGCCACCCTGTGGCCCAGCCTGAGGGCTGCTGTGGGGGGATCACAGGGGGTCCCCCACTGTCCTTTGTGTTGCCAGGCTCATGACTGGGAGGCCCTGGCGTCCCTGTAGCTCGGGGAGGGCAGGGGTGAAGCTGTCCGTGGAGCTGGCTGGGCAGGCCCACTCTCAGCCCCTGCCCAGATGGCCAGTTGCAGGGAAACCATTTCACATCTTTGTTTAGGACACCCCTGCAAGTGGGGTGTGGGGGCTGCTCAGGCGCAGAGCAGTGACGTCCTGGTGTCGTCTTGGGGGCAGGAGGCGGGAGGAAAGCACTTGGCTGCCCCAGGCCCTGAATCCTGAGGGGTCAAGGGCCACGGGGCCTTCAGGAGGGACGCTGGGCATCGAACCCGCAGCTTCGCCCCAGCACTGCGGCGGCCTGCCTTCTCTTCTGTGTCGTTGGGATTTTCCAGAACGACCTTGAATTGTTCTGAAACAGATGAAGGGGATTACAAAGCTTAAGTGTAAAGGATCGCGTTTAGTATTTGATTTTTATTTTATTTATTTATTTATAAAGATTTTATTTATTTATCCGACAGGGAGAGAGCCCAAGCAGGAGGAGGGGCGGAGGGAGAGGGAGAGGCCGACTCCCCGCTGAGCCGGCTGGATCCCAGGACCCTGAGATCAGGACCCGGGCCGAAGGCAGCCGCCCAGCCAACTGAGCTCCCCAGGGCCCCCTAACTATTTTAAAAATAAGATTTCACCTCTGACGCCCAGTAACACCCCATTTATCCAGGGCCCGGGCAGAGGCAGCCTGCGGCCCGGCTCCCCAGGTGAGGCCTCAGTCCCAGCCGGGGGCAGCCTGTGGTTTCTGAGCCAAAGCGGCAGGTGGGCAGACGGTAGGGCTGAAGGGCCGAGGCCGAGGCCTCGGGAGGGAGCAGGGCCCTGGCCCCAAGGCCCCGAGCGCCCCGAGCCCCCCGCGTGGATGCGGGCACATCACATGAAAGACGGAGGCTCCGTGTCTGCGCCGAGCGAGGGCCCTTGTCCCAACCAAGTGCTGACCCGGAAAGCTTGCGTTTGGAGAGCATCTCGGTGCGTGGGCGCCAGAGCGGGGAGGCGAGTGGGCTCCAGGCACTCAGCTTCCCCTCCCCTCGGTGGGGCTTCGGGGCATCCCAGGCCGGTCCTCGGGCCTTTCGGGGGGCAGATGCCTCTTGTCTCTGGGGCAGCCGGCGAGGCCCTCCGGGGTGGGGGCTGCTGCTCGAACCACCCACCTCCGCGCCTGCCCCCGAGTGTTTACTGGGGGGACAAATACTCGGAGGAAGTGTTTAATTTAGGTGCAGAAAGGCCCCCTGGACTCCCAGGGCAGCCCAGACGGGGTCCCCCGGCCCCGCCTCTTCGGGCTGCGGGGCAGGGGCAGGAGCACCCGCTTGCCGCGGGGGGTGGCCGTGGGCCCGGAGTCCACCCCAGGAGTCGGTGGGGCGGCGGCCCTCCCCGGCCGGCACTGCGCGAGCTGCCCTCCCTGCTCGCCCCCGTAGCCCTACTGCTTCCCGGCCGACTGCCCGTCCCCCTTTCTTCCAAACCTTGCCGTGTTGGGCCTGGGACGTCTGGACAAGAGCCTTTCGTTGTCTCAGCGTGTGGAGGCAGGAGGCCGGAGGTCCAGGCGAGGGCAGGGCGGGCTCCTCCTGGGGCCTCCCACCCCGTCCTGTCCCCGTGTCCTCACCTGACCGGTCCTCTGTGCCTGTCTGTGTCCTGAAGCCCTCTTCTTATGAGGACACAGTCCTGTGGGATTAGGAAGCACCCCGGCGACCTTGTATTAACTTGATCCCCTCTACAAAGACCCCATCTCTGAATGCGGTCACGTTCTGAGGCACTGGGGGTTCGGACTTCAGCGTGCAGGTGTCGGGGGCCTCAGTTCAGCTCACAAGGCTCGAATCTGGCCAGATTGGCTGAGCAGCCCCTGAAAGTGCAGGATGTAGCCCCTCTTAGGCTCCGGCCCCTTCCTCCCCAGCTCCATCTTTGTGGAATGCTGGAATGCCTCTTCCAGGCAGCCTTCCTAGGATCCTTTCACAGGCTTTGTCTGTCCTTTTCTTGGGCACCAAACGCTTTCCTCCTGAAATCTGGAAATCCTGAAATGTCTGGGCCCTGCCTCCCATCCCTCCAGCCTGGGGCCCTCCCCTCTGCCCAGTGACCAGGACCAGCAGGTGGTCACATGCCCAGGAGCACCTGGCCTTGCTGACTGGTCAAGGGGAGGGTGAGACGCCAAGTGCCTCTCCGAAGCCTGGGGCTGAGGGGATGGGGGCGCCCGGCAGAAGCTGAACAGCGCAGTGGACACCTGCGGCCTCGGCCGGCTGCCTCTCGCCTCTGCTCCCTTCTGCTTGGACACAGGGAGGTCTTCCTAACGGGGCTCTGGGGGTAGGTGGGGGATGCCCATCTGTGTGAGATACCCTGATTTCATGAAGGGCTGGGAGTCCCTCTGGGTGCCCGCTGCCCCTCGCCTGGGTGTCCTGCCTGGCATGTCTCTGTTGGAGGGGCTTCTCTGCAGCCCTCTGGTGCCTCTGCCTTCCAGGGCTCACGTCCCGCTAGGGGAGAGTGGGGCACGCACCAGGTGGGGGCGGGGGGAGGCTGACGACCCTGGTGGGCTGGCAGGTGAAGGGGCTGTCAGAGCAGGTGAGAGCTGGGATGGAGCACCGCCAGGGGTAAGGAGGCTCCGAGATCATCCTCATTGACCTCCTCGCTGCTCAGGGGGAGACAGGCCAGAGGAGAGAGACCAGGTTTGCTCACTCACAAGTGGGGCCGAGCCAGATCCGAGTCACCTGGTTTATTTTTATTTATTTATTTTTTAAGGTTTTATTTATTTATTCATGAGAGACAGACAGAGAGGCAGAGACACAGGCAGAGGGAGAAGCAGGCTCCCTGCAGGGAGCCCGACATGGGACTCGATCCCCGGACCTCGGGGTCATGACCTGGGCCAAAGGCAGCCGCTCAACCGCTGAGCCCCCCAGGCGTCCCTGAGTCACCTGGTTTAAAGTCTGTCCCACCGTCTCCCACATCGTGTTGCTCGGGGCTCACCACGCGCTGACGTGAGATGAAGGAAGACACACCTGTAGTCGTGAAGAGACCACAGCCCAGTGGGTGCTGCGATCCTGGAGGATGGGGCGGTAGGATTTACTTGGGGGTCAGGCCCGGGAGGCTGCTTAGAGGAGGCGGCAACTGAGCTGAGTCTTGCCAAAGACCAGAGAGGGCAGGCCTCTGGGTGGAGGAGCAGCAGGTGGGAAGGCAGGGGGTGGGGGAGCCTGGTGTGCCGGGGGCGCTGAGTCAATGCCGTGGGGGCCAGGGAGTAAGGATGCCAGGCTGGAGGGGCACGTGAGTGGGCCCCAGCGTGGCAGGTCCAGGCCGAGGCGGGGAGGTGGCTGGGCTGCAGAGGGCCTGGCCTGGGGAGCATGGGCCGGCAAATGTGCCCGTGGGTGAGCCTGCTGTGGACCTGGGGGCCTTGGGGTGAGAGAGGTGGCTGGGTGGGGAGCCTTTGCAGGGTGACGGGGAGGGGAGGAGGGAGCTAAGCACCCCTCCGGGCTCTGGGCAGGCCTGGAGGCACGGCGACCGGGGATTGGGAGATCGGGAGAGGTACAGCTGGCTGAGGGCGTGGGCAGGGCTCAGGGTGCGCGTGGCCGTGGGAGACGGGAGGCCCGGAGGCAGCGGGCCCGCGGAGTGAGGATGCAGGAGTCAGGGCCCCGAGGGTGGGTAGGACAGGGCTGAGGCTTCCCGTGAAGCCACAGTAACAGACTCGGGAGCTCTGTGGCTCCTCGCCTTTGCCACCCGCAGGCTGGCCTGGCCTGTGAGGTGTGGGAGGGCCGCCCCCCCCCGCCCCCCGGCCAGTGCCAGGGCGATGGGCAGAGGGCCGGGCAGACGGGGCCGGCCCCCACCGCACAGACTCCCCTTCTGGGGGCCCGGCTGGGTGGCTCCTGGCTCGCGGCTCGAGGGCGGTCCCCCGACGACCCCAGGATGGACTTCAGGACAAAGGATTAAGTCGTTCATGGCAACCAAGCTCCAGGGGAGCCGCTAAGTGAATTTTGCTGGTGGATCAATTGCCTAATGGCTTCCGGGCTGGCCGGTGGCGGCCCCTTCTTTCTCCGGGGTCCCCTAGCTCGGTCTGGCTTTTGTTCCACTTGCGGGGGGGGGGGGGCAGGTGTCTCGGTGGCGGGGTGGGGGGCGGAGTAAGACCTGGGCGATCTCCTGGCTGGAAATATCATTAAAGAAAAATGGGTCTTGGACCATCTTTTAGTTTTTCCATTAAATCCTGTTCTTTTCCATTTCACGAAATGGTTTTCTAATCCTATTTGTGACGTGCCTGTAAGCTGCAGATAAAAACGGGACATTTGCATCGGGGGAAGTGAATGGTGCCGAGCAGCGTCTCACCTAAAGATAATATTCGGATCCTCGCTGCACTCGTGCTCCGGGGGTTCACGATTTGTATATGGAGGCTTAAGTATTCAAAGCCAGGTAGGGCTTTCCCCCTTCTGCTAACTATTAGAGATAGATTACATTTAAAACAGATTTAATTTGTCAGGTTGTCACAGGCATTAATGGAGAATAAATTACGCGTGTGAAGGGGAACGTGCAGCCTTTGTCTGTCGTGCGGGGCTGTCCGGGGCTTGCAACGGGCACAACGAATAGTTTACCATCTCACGCCCGGGCCTGCCCTCGCTCCTTCTGCACCAGCCTCATCAGTTACCTCTGAGGGCGCCTCTCCTGGAGCAGCGCCAGGGACGCGGCCCCAGAAGCACCGGGCAAGGCCGTGGGTGCCCGGGGGCGTTCAGCCGTCTGTGCACCCCTCGAGGGGGGGACTTGTGCAGGCCACGCAGAGCTGGGGGTGCTGGCCCAGAGCACCCATCCAGGGCTCTGTTCCCTGTGCACACTGGCAGGCTGGGCGTCCCACTGGGAGTGCCAGCATGTGTGCGTGAATACATGTATATGTGTGCACATGTGTGCACGCACCTGCTGGCATACATCCACATGGGGGTGTGTGCACTCGTGTGTGCACACGTCCATGTGTACAATGTGTACATGTATGTGTGCACGGGTACACATGTATCCGTGCACACGAGTGCATGTACCTACTTGCATACGTGCACATGGGTGTATACACATGTCCATGTGTGTATAATTTGTGTGCATGTGTGGATATATGTGTGCACGGTATGTATGTGTGTGTACCTGCTTGCATACATGTATATGGGTGTGTGCACTCGTGTGCGCACATGTCCATGTGTGTATGTGTGCATGCATGTACAATGTGTGCATCTACATGTGCACGGGTACACATATATGTGTGCACACTTGTGCATGTACCTGCTTGCATACAACCACATGGGCATGTGTGCACTCGTGTGCACACATGTCTATGTGTTTATTTGTGCATGCACATACAATGTGTGCAGGGTATACATGTATGTGTGCACATGTGTGTGCATGTACCTGCTTGTATACATGCACATGGGTGTGTGCACTAGTGTACACTGCCTGTGTACATGTGCGTGCGTGTGCCTGAGAAGCGCTCTGTTCTCTGTGGACCTGGGTTAGGTCCCTTCTGGGGCTGGCAGTGTGGTTCCTCAATGCACGTGCACGAGGAGTGAGGAGGTGGAGGAGGCGTGTGTGCTCCCAGCACTCCCTCAAATGGGGCGGTGGTGAAGCCAAGGGGAGAGCTCACCCCAGCCATGGTGGGAGTGGAGGTTTGGGGCCGGCTCTGATCGTCTTCGAGAAAGTGAACTGAGGCCTGGCTGCCCGAAAAAAGGGCTTGGGGGACACAGCGTGGGAATGGAGGCAGCAGGGAGGGGTGGCCAGGTGCTGGACAGAGAGGATGTGGGGGTGGCAGGTTGGGGACCCTTAGAGACACAGGTGTGGGAGGGCCCAGCAATCCCAGGCTCCTGGCTGGGAAACCAGGGCTGGGCCTTTGGGGGCTTGGAGCAGGGCAAGTTGGGGGTGCAAGCTCTTTGGAGGTGGGCTGGGGCCTCTCTTTTGGCCCTCCACCCCCATTCCCCTAAAGAGGAGATGGCATGAGAGCCATCTTGTGCCGCAGCCCAGGCAGGTGTTGGGGACAGACATACATGGGTGAGGAAGGGGCCTCGGTCCCCCGACAGGTGGTGAGGCGGTGGATGCCCAGTACCTAGGACAGTTGCTGAAACCCCTGCTTGCTTGGGGCAGATGGGCAAAGCCCCCCACTTCTGGAACCACAGATGAGGCCGCCAGGGTCTGCAGTGTGCTCGCGGGGTCCCTAGCACCCCCAGCCCCGGCCCACACCCTCCCCCTCCTGCGACCACACGATCGCCCTGGGGACCAGCCCTATTCTGGGCTTACCAATTAGAGCCTCTTATCAGAGGCCTGGCCCAGCCCGGGCACCTGGGCACCCTCCAGGGACATGGACGGGATTAGGGGCCCAAGCCTTGCCTATCTTTGTTGGGGGATCAGCCAGGGGGTGCTTTGTGACCTGGCAGCAAGGCCTGTCTGTTCCCGGAGCCTCCAATTACAGTCCCCCTTGGGAAAGCGGCAGTGGGGCTTGGGACCTTAAAACAGCCCCCAAGCTCCCTGGCTGCATCCCCAGCTGGTGTCCGAGGCTGAGCTCATCCTGCGTATAGACGAGGGTGTGGCCAGGGCTTAGGGCCCGTGCTGGTGGCCCGTCCTGGTGGCCCGGGGTCCCTGAGCTGCCCGGAGGCCCCAGCTGGTGCCTCAGTTGAGCTGGGTACTCAAGGACCATTAGCACCTACGGGACGTGCTGGGGCTCGGGTACCTCCGACCTGGTTTTGGGACCTGAATGGCCCAGGGGGGAGCTGTCACGCTGCCGCGTGGGTGCCAATGTCAGGAGGGGCCGTCCGAGTCGTGGTCCCGCCCCATCCCTGCGGACCTTGCGAGCGGGTCCAGGCTTACCCGTCATCGGGCGCTACGTACAGGGACCCCGAAGACAGGGTGGCTGGGGGACAGGGGGGCTCGGCAGGTGTGGAGGGAGGCCCCTCTCCGCCCTCGGGGCCCTGTACGCAGCCTGGCCCTCCTGACTCTCCCCTGTACCTCAGCCCCTGGACACAGGATGTTTGGAGGAGGGCCTGACCGGGAGACCCTAGACTTGCTCTCGGGCCCCGTGTGGCCCTGGGGTGGGGCAGCCGTCGGAGCAGCAGAGCAGTGGGACGGGGGAGGCCTGAGCCCCTCGTCTGCCACCCCCAGGAGGGTTCACCAGGGGAGGTGCAGGCTGGGCTAGGGGGAGGCCTGGGGTCGCTGGCCGGGGGCTTCCTGCGGACGACAGGCCCCCACGGCCAGGCTGGGCGCGTGCCCGGCTTCCTCCATCGGATCGGGGGGCGGGGGGTGCCTGAGTTGTTTCCGCTCTCAGGAAGGATCATAAACCAGCATCGTGCAGATGCCGCTCCTAGGCCTCCCCCGCCCCCCTCTCTCCCTGGCTGTTAAATATTGATTTAGGATGTTCTCTGGGAGGTGAGTAGCTGGCAGAAGGGCTGGGAGGAGTGGGGGGGGGCAGGCTTCTCGGACCCCGGCTGGGTGGCCCCCTGAGCCCCCACGGCTGCGACGTGTGCCCGCCCCACACACGCACCTGCCTTCTGCCGAGCGCGTGGCACAGCTGGGCCTGCCCAGCGGGCAGTGGGCACGTGGCCGCCAACAGGAGCCGGGCAGGTGTGGGTTTTATGGGGAGCGCTCCGGCCCCTGCTCTCTGGCCGCGGGGAGCCGCAGCGGCCAACAGGACTCGCCCTGCCCCAGGCCTGTGGGCCCGGTGCACACGGCAGCCTGGGGGCCCGGCCGACGCGCGGGGCCTGTCTGCATCCACCCGGCCCAGCACGGCTTAGCCTTTCCCGGTGGCCCCTGGGGGCGCTTGCCTCCCCCCCAGCCCTGTGGAGGCAGATTGCTGTGGTCCCGGCTGCTCCCGCTCCTGTCACACCAGCCTGCTGGGGCTGTTCCGGGCGGCAGGTCCAGCTGACGACTGCGCAGGGAAGCGCATCCAGGGTGCGTGGGACCTGAATGAAGACAGGCAGGCAGAGCACAGCGCACGGTGCTCGGGCACCTTCTAGTTCAGGACACGCCGGCGCTGTGCCCCCTGCAGCCAGGAGGTGGGCAGGACACCCGTGTGCTGGCTGCTCAGTGGGCGGCGAGTGGGCCCGGGATGCAAGGTGCAGGCTGGGACGATGCTGGCGGGAGACAAGCACGGCACGGGAGGGACCAGAGAAAGTTCAAGAAAGAGGAAGGAGAGGGCGCTGTGAGAGGGGGGAACCAGGGTGGCCGTCCGTGTCTCCCTCCCCAGCCTCGCGGCGCCACGCCCCAGCTGCAGTTCTCCGGGCCTCTGCGCCCCGCCTGCACCTGGCTGCCGGGCCAGCCAGGAGCTTCCATCGGGGTCCGTCCAAGGCCATCGAGGGAGGCCGGGGCTGGCGAGGCACAGCTGTGGGGGGCTTCTCTGGGTCCGCACCGCTCAGTGGTCAGGGCAGCAGCCCTGGGTCACAGTGCGCCCCAGGGTGGCGGTGGTGGGGGTTCTCGGTCGGCGCTGCGGCCGGGGCTCACGGGGGTGACGGGGCTGCGTTCAGAGGACGGCTCATGTTGGAAGGGGGCTACGAGTGGCTCTGCGGCTGTCCCCCGGGGACCCGCGCCTCCTGCTGGGGCGTCCCTGCAGCCCCCGTTTGTGGGGCCCACCTGGGAGGGCTGGCGGGCTGGTGTCCCTTTTGTCTCTGTTTCCTGTCCCATATGTGTCTTCGGGGCACCGAGGGCAGATGTTTGCTGCTGGAGCCCGAGACAGCCAGAGACGGCTCCTTGCAGGTGTCTACGGACACCCCCGTCCACACAGACCGCAGGCGGGGATGCAGACGGGGGTTTAGCACGTGGCGGGGTGGAGAGAGAAACAGCCCGTCCCCTCCCTCGCCGTAAGTGTGGGGGGCTCATGGGGCGCTGCCAAGGGGGTTAGAGGAGGCGGGGTGGGTGGGTGGGCAGCCCGGCAGGCCCCACCGTCCCGGGGTCGCATCTCTGCTCCAGGCCCTGCTGAGCTGGCGCCTCCATCCCCCGCCCTGGGATGGTGGGGCCACCCGAGCACTGTGCCCTGGACCAAAGTGACTGCAAGGGCCTGGGGCCCCACTGGCAGAGCCTCCAGCTCAGGTTTCTCAAGTGGCACCACTGGGGTCGTGCCCAGTTGTCCAGCTGTGCCGGATGCTGTCTTGGGGCCAGGAAGACCCCTGTCTTGGGTCTTGGGTGGTCCCTGCATAGCCCCCATCTGGGTCCCAGAGCAGTCCCCCGAGAAAGCCCCGGAACCCCATGCCACCGTGATCCTGCCTGCTGTCGCTCTGAGGCTTCCTCTTCTCCTGGACTCAGTTTCCCCAACACTGAGCATTCATTTGGAGAGCATGGACACCCTTCTGGACCCTGGGAAAACCACCGTATGGGGTGGACCTTTCCTGGTCCCGTGGGGGCACAGTCTGCCGGGTGAGGGCCATGGATCACGCACGATGTCTGCCCTGAAGACAAGGCAGAGCACAGAGGACAGCGGGGGGGGGCCTGGGAGGAGCCGTGCCTGTGTCTGAGGAGAGAGCAGCCCAGCGGGCCCGGGGTACAGGAGGAGAGCCAGTTACGGGAGGGCCCTGCTCCCCGCGGGGCCACGTCTGCCAGCCTGAGGATCGCCGGCCTCCCCGGCCTCCTGCCCCAGGTCCAATTCCGAGCCCAACTTGGGCGGTGCCTAATGTGAGCTCGGGACTTAGTCCCGCCCTCCAGCTGCGGATGAGTGCTGCTGCATGTGTGCACGTGTGCAAGCCCTGTGTGCATGTGTGTGCACGGACACACCTGGGCGCTTGCAACCACGCGCCTGGGCAGGATGGGAGCGTGGCTGCTCACGAGGAGAGGCCGCAGGATGCCGGGTGCCACCGGTGCCAGGTGAAGGGGACCGAGTTCTTACCAGATGATAAACGGCGATGGGGCTGCCCGCGCCTGGCAACCGGCACACCCCACCTTAGCCCTGCCAACTGCAGGAGGGGTGTCACCGGGCCCTTCTAGAGATGAAGGATGGGAAGCTCAGGGCAAGGAGAGGCCCTCCCACTGCCACCCCCAACTTGTGTGGCTTCCTGGTGCTGGCCTTGCCGGGTGGCCTGGGGCTGGGGCTGGGGGGAGGCGCCTTCCCCGGCAGGTTCCGGGGACCTCCGGCCGGCACCCTGCGCTCCACGCAGACCCCCGAGCCAGCCCAGGCCCTCTCACCTGTGATGCCCGCTGCCCCCGAGCTCTGGCTCTCACTGGGCCTGGTGGCCAAGCCTGGAGAGCTGTGCGCGCTCTTGGCTTTACCTGGCCCTCCCTTCTCCAGGCTGAGCCCTGCTGCCTCCGTTTCCTTGCCGACAAGACGGGTGGCCACTTGAGGTGGCGCTGCCAGCCTCTCTGCTTGTCTCCCTGCCACCCACGCAGACCTCGGGCCCTCAGGGGGTTGAGCGCTCGTCACATTGCGACGTCCACAGCGGGGCTTCACCGAGGCGCTGAGTGGATGCAGGACATTGACTCCAAAGGCCTGTCTTTGTCTCCTTTAGAAAGTCCTTGACCGTCCGTCCTTCCGAGGGATTGGGTCAGGGGCCAGCCCGCGGGCGGTGACCTGGCCTGTCGCGTGGGGAGCAGGGGCGGGGGTCGCAGGCCGCCCAGCCATCCGGGGGAGCCAGGTGCTCCTGGCAGGTTGGGGAGCGGGGGGCCGAGGTCTGGGCCCTCCCGGCCTGGTGCCACCCTCTCTGTGGAGGACTGGGTGGGGGTCCTGGGAGCAGAGAGGCTGGACCCCCTTTGGGGAAGCCGGCCGGTCATCAGGAACCGTTTTGGCCAACCCGGCGCAGCCGGGTGTCCGGCCCGCGGGTGCGTGGGTTCGTCAGATGACCTGTGAGCGGCGGGAACAGAGCAGCTGGCGTGAGCCGGCCCTGCGCGCGCCTTTGCTCTGTCCTAGCCCGCCAGAGAGGGTGGGGACGGCGGTCTTCCTGTTACGACTGAAGGGATCTCCATAGAAACCCAACGAGGTCTAATTAGACACAAGTAAGTGCTTCCCAAATGCATTTTAATTACAGCTCTGCTGAAATAAATGTCAAGCTGAGGATTCAATTGCCTCGTGTGTGAACCAAATCGGTGCCTCTCCTTCCCAGCCATCAGGACGTCCTTGGCACCGTTTTGTGCCAGAGCCCAGCAGGCCTCGGAAGTGCCCGGGGAAGGTCCCATCCGGCCCAGAGGCGCAGCGACTGTGGGGCTCTGGGAGCAGAGATGGGGGCCCTGGGACATGTTAGAGCTGAGAACTCTAGGAAGGGGATTTGGGGGGCGAGCAGGCCTCTCGTAGGCGCCAGAGTTGCAGGCCGGGGCTGCGGGGGTCTGAGGACGGGCCGGGCGAGCCAGCCAGCCTGGGTCACAGCATAGGGCACACTGGGATGTGCCAAGGCCCAGTGGGCTGGGAGCCCCTGCGGGCGCAGGTCCGGGGAGCCCGTCAGAGCCTGGCACCCAGCACCCCGGGCCGACCTGCACCGGGGTGCTCGGGCCAGGAGCCGGCGGGCCTCCAGCCGCCTGAGGTCTACGGGTCCCTGAGGGCGGGCGGTGCGGCATCTCGAGCCCCCGCGTCGGTGCCGGGGGTGGGGGTTGCCCGTCCGCCCCGCCAGGCTGGGCCCTGCCTCTCAGATGCACAGGGTGGGATTCTGATCCCTGGGAGAAGCTTAGAATGTGACAAATCAGCAGAAAGAAGATCCCCGGTGCTGGAGGCAGAATTTATTGTGGAGAAATTGCTCAGCAACTATTGTCAGCTTTAGAAATAGACTTTTCAGTACATAAATCCCGCGGCTTCCGCCTCGCAGATAAGCCCGGTCCATCTGTCTGGAGGAATTCATGAATGACAAATTGAGCGGTGTGCGGGGACGCCGTGGCCACCGGTCGGGTGCTCAGCGAGTCTCGGGGCTGCCGGGATCCTGTGCTCCCAGGGCAGGGACACTCGGCCTCGGTTCGCCGGGCAAGGAGGGGGACATGCACGGATGGCAGAAATCCGGCGACTCAGCGGGTGGCCCTGGAGCCAGCCCTCGGAGGGGATCCCCGCTCTGGCGCGTTACCAGCTTTGTGACTGAGGGCTGGTTACTTTGCTCCCCCGCCTCGTCTCTTCATCTGTGAAAACGCGGCCTCCCTCTGGATCCAGTCCTCCGATACTAGTTGCCTTCCCTGGGGAGGGCCCCTGAGATTCGGGGCAAGCCGTGAATCTGGAGGGCGCCCCCCGATTGCCCGCAGAGGAGGGGGAGCCAGACGCAGAGGCTGCACGCCAACAAAGGGGGGCTTGGCGGTGCGGCAGGGATGCAGGCCCCCCGGGGTGCTCTGGGAGATGATGCAGAACGTGCTGGAGTCGCCCCACGGGAGCTGGCTGGGGGCTGCTCTCCCGGGGGCGTGGCTGCGGATGCCTTTAGGTGGAGGGTCTCGGGTGGGTGTGGGTGGCGAGGCTGGGTGCACGGCGAGGCCTGAGGGCTCACGGCATCTGCTGTGGCGGCCATTCAGGCACCTAAGGGTTGGGAGCACACCCCGGGGCGCTGAGTGCGCAGCTGGCACAGCTGGTGCTCCATGAACCTGCGTGGGCTCTGGGACCCTCGGTGGCTGTCGACCGCTGGGACAGGGAGCCAGGCCCGGGGCCCCAAGGCCCCTTCAAGGACTGCACCTCAGCTCGAGCAGGGGGTGGACCAGGAACGAGGCCTGAGGTCCCGGCTGGGCGGGGGCTGGAGGCGGGGGTGGGCAGGGCTGCAGCCGGGGGCCACCTCGCGCAGGCGTGGCCAGCAGCGCACTCGGGACCGCCAAGGACAGCCCCATGGGCTCCCGATGTTCCTGGCACGGACTGCTTCGTCCTGTTGTTCTGACCTGGGGACGTTTGGCCCTGAGCTCCTCGGCCGCACCTCTATAAAGGGCACAGAGCTGCCTATGCTGTGCTGAAGTCCCAGATGGCTCCGTGCCCCCACCCCGGTGGCTTCTGTCCCACGACATAAGGGAATTAGAAGATGGGAATACAGTGAAGGTTATGGATCCGTGGACCTCAAGGCAGGGAGATTCTCTGCTGGGGCCTGACCTAACCACACGGCCTTTAAGGGCTTTCCCTGGCGGGTGGCCCTGGGGACTCAGCAGGAGGATCCCAGACGCCACTGCTGGCCGAAGGGGGAGGCGCCACGTGACAAGCGGCCTCTGCCTGCGGAGGGCCACCCCCAGCGAGAGCCAGCGAGAGAGCAGGACCTGGTACCACACCTCGAGCCTGGCAGTGGCGTCCTCATCCTCCCTGGACTTCCGGATGAGACCCCAGCCCAGCCCACACTGTGGTCCAGCCCGAGCGGGGAACCCGGCCTCACTGGGCCTCTGGCCTGCAGGCCACGTGTCCTCCAGGTAGTGATGATCCACCACACGGAGCCAGAAGCAAACGCTCTACCCTGATGGGCGTCCTGCTGGAGAACGTGCCTCACGTTAGCTTCCTGGGGCTGCTGTAACAAACATCCCCAACCTGGGGGGCTTGGGACAAGGGAGACGTCTTCTCTCCCAGTTCAGGAGGCCTGGGGTTGGAAATAAGCATCGCCGAGCTGAAATCCCGGCGTGTGTAGGGCCGGGCTCCCGCCAGGGCTCCAGGAAAGATTCCTCCCTCCTCTTCGGCCCCCGTGGCTGCAGCCCGCCCCTGACACTCGGCTCTTCCTCTGCGTTTCCCTCGATCAGAATGTCCATGTTTGCATCCGGGGCCACCAGGCAAACCCAGGACAATCCAGGGTAACCTCTCGTCTCAAGATCCTGAACTTAATCCCGTTTGCAAAGGCCTTTATACCAAATAAGGCCACGCTTGGAGTTCCTGGGGCTGGGACCTCATATCTTTGGGGCCACCATTCACCTCAAAGACAATCGAATTGCCTGACCGTTTCCCTGCAGGAGAGTTAAACCCCATCTCCCGTTTCCCCCCTAAACGTGCCCGTGTCCCTGAAGTCTTCCTCGTCCGATTTTCTGTGTCCTTCTTCAGGGAGTGTTTGAGGTGGGGTCGTGCCCTCCCGCCCCGCGGGAGTGGGTTCTCGCTTGCAAGCCAAAATCGGTCAAGACCACTTGGTTCCAGCTGTGTCCAGGTGTGGCTTTGTCCACGAGAGTTCAGGCTGTTGTCAGTTTTACTTGGTGTTAATTTACCTCCAGCGGTGGGAGTCGTTTGCAACGGGACAAAGGCCGGCGTGAGCTTCCATCCTGGCAGAGAGGAACAGGCGCGGGTCTGCCGTGGGAAGCGTAGCGCGGGTTAATGGAACCTGCTTTTCACGCCTCCTCCTGCTGGGGCTGCCTCTTCACACCTCGGAATGAACCTTGCGCAGCTGACCCCACCCGCGGCCCCGAGGAGGAGCAGAGGCAACCTGCAGATGGCACCCCTGTTTGGGAAACCCGCTCATGTAGCAGGCGGCGGGGGCTGCTCTCACTCCTGGGCTTCGTGGTCACCCAGCCCCTCCTCCGAAGGCCCGGCTTGGGGTGCAGACAGGCAGACGGACATAGGCAGGGGCGCCTGGGTCAGTAATGAGTGGAGAGGCGCTGCCGTCAGCCCCAGGCTGGGGGGAGGCGAGTGGAGGTGGTTGCCCCTCCTGGGCACCTCGGGGCTGTCAGCGACGGTGGCCTTGCCACATCTGGCCCCCGGAGCCTCGGGTCTGCGCAGAAGCAATGGGCCCTCTGCAGAGACTGTCCCCTGCCCCAGCACGGTGCTCGGGGGTGCCAAGTCCCCACTGCCAGCAGGAGGATGCTCGTTGGTTGGATTTCCAATTGCATGATGTAGTGGGCAGGCAGGAGGGGCCAGAGGGCTCTAGGTGCCCACGATGGAGGGGAGGGACCGGGTGTGCCTTCCCAGAGGACACGGAGGAGACACCCGGTGTTCGCTCCTTCCGACCACAAGCCCCTTCATCCTCAGGTTTGGAGGGCAGGAGAACCCCTTGGCGGCTTGCTTCGAGGCAGGAGGAAGCCCCGGAGGTGTGGGTGGGCGCGGAGAGGGTGCTGCTGGCCCCGCGTCTGTGCTCGCCAGCCGGAGGGGTGGCCGGGCCTGTCCCCGTCGGGAGCCTGGGCTGGGCTGCAGGGAGCAGTGTGCCTCGCATCACAGTGTCTGAATATGCGGGGCGGGGGGGCCGGGAACATGGGAGCGCACAAGTGTGTCCCCGTCGCCCCACCAACGTCCCCCACGAGCAGAATGCAATTATTTTTAAGGTCCCGATCTGACCCTCACTTGGAAGGTCACGGCTATTGAGGAAAGCCCTGGATGCCCTGGGCCTCGGAGGGTGCACAGAGCTGGGGCGTGATGCCCTGGGAGCGCGGGCCCCCGTCGGGCCCCTGTCAGTGAGGCGGGGAGCCTAGGCCGTCCCACAGCAACACACAGATCAGGGATCACCCTGCCTGGGGGAGGGGAGGCAGGCTCCTCGCCAGGCCTCTTCCTCCCTCCTTAGCTAGTGCCCGGGGACAGCTGTGCACTGGAAGGTGCCGGATGCCCCCCTCACCCCGCTGCCCCCCACCAGGGGCAGTGGCCCCACCAGGCAGGTGCAGTGTCTATGCCAGGCACAGGAAGCGGGTCTGGAAGTAGATGCTAATAGCCATCGTCACGCAGGGGAACTTCTCATGCTTCCAGAAGCTGGATTTGAACCCCAACATGTGGCTGCAGAGGCCGTTCTCAGCCACCGCCTGCTGGCCCCAGCTGCGCGCACACACACCTTGGCCTTATAGCCCCTGCCCCCGCCGGGCGAGGACACGCGCTGTGCCCAGTGCTCTCGGCACACGCAGTCTGTGCACACCGCGACCTGGCCAGGCCCCACCTGCTGCTCTGGCCCTGAGTTCTCCGCAGCCTGCAGGGCGGTGGCGGCCCTGAGTGATGGGGAGCTGCAGGGAACTGAGGGCAGAGGCCGGGCCGGGTGGGGACATCAGCCCAGGGGCCCCGTGCATGCAGCCGGCAGACAGGCCCGCTGGGCTGGACTCTTGCCAGAACGTTCAGTGGTGCTTGTGAGGGGGCTGCGGCGGCGGGGACTTGCGGGGCGTGGGGAGGATGGCACAGGTCAGGGGGACGCAGGGCATGGAGCCGTCGGCAGGGGGCAAGTTGCTGAGAAGACGCAGGGGCGGGAGGCTCCTGCTGAAGGGCCGGGTGAGCGCCCGCTACCTGGGCCTGCGCCGGGGAGCCCGACCGTAGTGAGGACCGTGGTTCCTGCTAACGATGCGTCTTACCGGGGAGTCACGGATGGACCTAGGGAAGGCTCAGACCCGAGGCCCTGTTGTCCCTGGCCTGGGAGAGGGGAAGGGGCCCTTGGGGGCCATTAGGGAGGAGGGCCTGACCCCTTCCTGCAGACATCCCCCCCCCGGGGAGGGTACGAGGCTGGCTGGGGAGGGGTCGGTGCCCACATGGCTGCTTCGGCTCAGTGACCCGTCCTCACCACCAGGCACCTACGGGATCAGCCCTGCACCCAAGCTCAGGAGCCGATTTTGGCTTCCCGGGGTAGGGGCTGGGTCCCACCTGGTTCCACTCGGTCCCAAGGGCCCATTTGAGACCCGGCCGTGGTGCACTCTATACGAGGCCCACGAAACCTGGCCTCCTGGGACTGGTCGGAGGCACCCCTGCCTGGCCCCCCGGTCTGGGCAGGTCCCGGCTCCCCTCCGCTTCAGTCCCCACATCTTGCAAGGTGTCACGGCGGGGGTTAGGTTGGGAAGTGTTGGTTGAGGAAGCAGGACGGTCGTCTGCCCCGTGCGCCCCCAGCCTGGCCACAACTGCCACGGTGCGGATTGAGGACGCCTGTCTCTGGAAGACAGAGGGCTCGGGAGAGCCGAGCGGAAGAGACCACGTGCTTGAACGGAACCATTTTGCATCAGTTTCCCCAGAACGAAGAACGGACCTACTGATCTCTTAAGCAAAGTCACAGGGCCCTGTCGGGGTGACCCGGCTGCCCTGAGTCTACGAACTGGCCCAGCAAGGACGCACGAGTGATAGGGCCAGGGGGCGACAGGCCCAGGGCTTTCTGTGCATTAAATGCGACAAGCATGTAAGATGCCCAGTGCCATCCTCTACGCAGACCCATGGATGACCAGAAGGTTCCGGAAGCATGCCCTTTCATTAAAGGCAGAGCATCTCTTGGAAGCCTCCAACCTCACAGGCCGTGTTCCCCACCTGTCGCTGTTTGCCTGCTTCTAGTTCTAACCTTCTAGAAGGCTTTCGTTCCTTCTCGAAAACTCCTTCTTGAAAGTCCATTAAAGTCATATATCGTTGAGTTCTCTGAGATTGTTTTACAGAGGAGGTGCTCGAGGATACACGAGTCACCGCGGGTTCTTGGACATTTACTATGCAACCGGTTTCAAGGTAAAGAAGAAAGGTTTTAAGGTAAAGAAAAAAAAAAAAGAAAACAACAAACCTCAAATGCTTCCATCACAAAGGCCGACCGAACAAGAGCAATGTGGGCAGCAAAGCCCCAGATCAGATCCAGGAGCGTGGGACTGACTCTCTCGCCGGGGACTGGGGTCCTGCCCCTGGGGGTGGCCCCGCAAGCAGCGCCTTCTCTCAGCTAAGGAGCGGAGGCTGCGCAGCTGGACAGATGGACCGGTCTGCCCCGGTCCCTCCCTGCCCTGCCCCCTCCTCTGGTGCCAGGGACCCAGAGCCCGCTGGATGGCAGGTCCTGCCCCTGCAGGCTGGCACGGGGGGGGGTGGCACCTGCCCGCCCCTGGCTCTCCTACAGCCCCTGTCATCTCAGCCTGGCCGGGAAAGATCAATACCTAATTTGCATAGCGCTGTCCCCTCCTGCCTTTTATCAATATTTAATGACAGGCTGTGGGATGCTGTCGGCGGCAAGTCCTTCTGCGGCCCGTTCTCAGGCGACAGTGACAGAGGTCTTGGCAGGTGCCGGAGCTCACAGGTCACCTCCTTCACGAGGCCGTGGTGGCCGGTGATTGGCCGGGTGGGCGAGGGCCCGGAGCTGGGGAGCGTGGTGATGAATTTTAATGAAGTCCTGGCCGCCCTGTAATTAGGGGCCTGCCTGCGGATGTGCGGGGTTGGGGGGCTCCAGATGGGAGGCTGGGCCCTCGCCCATCCGGGAGGACCTCCGGGAGGGGGTTACGGAGCGGGAAGGAGCCCAGGAGGCCCGCTCGCAGCAGGCCGGGCGCACTGCCCCTTTGCAGGCCACGCTGAGCGAGGACCACCCTGCCACCACCCTGCCACCACCACGGCACAAGTGGCCGCCCCTCCCCGCCCCCTGTGGAATTCCAGCCTCTCTGACAGCAGCTCATCCTGTCTGCATCTCGAGACTGTGGCACCGGCTGGAGACCCAGGGCGGCTGTCGGTAAATAAAGCAGCCCGGTGACATGTGCGGGGCCCGAAGACGAACGTGCAGTGTCAGCTTCCCACCTCGTCCTGGATAAATGGGGGGGTGGTGACAAGGCGAGCGGGCAGGAGAGAGTCAATTTGCAGCTGCCGTGTGTCTCTGGGTCTAGATCCCGTGTCCATAAATAACTCCGCGCCCCTCTCGGCAGGCTGGCGACAGGCCCTGTGCGCGGGGACCGGAGCCGGCCGCGACACTGCGAGGCGGATGGCAGCGCGATCCTTGATATACGGAGGCTCCTGGCTCGGGGATTATCCGGCCGCGCGCGCTTATGGCCCTTTGGGAAGGAGGCGGGTGGTCCTGTTGACTCAGCTGCACGCACCATTTGGCTTTGGGGCCGCGAGGAGGCCTGGGTCTGCGCCTCTGGAGGGCCGCTCAGAGGAGATGGGGCGGGCGCATTCCCTTGCAGGCGTGCCGGCCCCGGGGCGCCCTGGGGGCCTTCTCCGGGCCAGCTGGCTGCATCTTCCAGGACTCAGGGTGACCCACCGGGGAGCTGCCTCGGGCTGATGACACAAAGTCCATTTCACGCTTATCGGCTCAGGCCGGCGGGAGCTTCCGAGTGGGGCCAGATGCGGCTGTCCTGCCGTCCCTGGTCCGGGCAGGGCGAACGGGTGTTCCTGTGGCGGGTCCTCGGAGGACGAGGCAAAGCGAGGGAGCTGACCGGGCAGCTGGCCCAGCTCCGCAGCAGGTGCAAATCCAAGCACTGATGCAAGCAGCGGGGGCTCGGGGACCCCTTGCTGGCCATGTGACCAGGTGACTTAGTGCGATGCACCTCAGTGTGTCCATCCGTAAATAGGGACCGAAGTAGCGGCTTCCCAGCCCCCGATGCAGCTCCCAGAGCCCCCAGAACCCCCCCCCCAGCCCTGCTCCGAGGTCCACATGCAGGCAGCAGGTGGCCTCCCTGGGCGCTCTGCTCCTGGGTGGGCACTGGCTGGTGGAGCGGGTACCGCTGAGGGTGGATAAGGTCCTTCCCGAAGCCTCTCTGCGACTCTGGGACACAAGCTCGCCATGCACCAGGCCCCAGCTGGCAGCAGGTGCCCGAAACCAATCAGAGCTCGGATATGCCCACTGGGAGCCACGGCCCAGCGGGTGAAGGGCCAGGACGGGGGAAGGCCTGGGGACTGGGGATGGATGCAGAGGTCCCCAGGGGGCTCGAGCCTCGTCCTGGGGCTCAGTGATGGGCACCCAGGGAGAGAAAGGCAGAAGGGGTGCTCAGTGCGGGGTCGGAGGGCACCTCGTGGACAAACTGTGAGGACGGACTAGCATGGCCGGGGCCCTGGGCAGGGGGATGTGGAAAAGCCAGATGCCAGGCAAGGACATGGGCTCCATCCTGCAGGTTGGGGGGGGGCAGTCTGGAGGCCCCGGGCTGATGAGTGACCGTCTGGGTTTGGGTTTGGAAGGGCCTCCGGGGGCAGTGGCAGGTGTGGCACCCACACAGCCCTCTGGGCCCCACCTCCCCGGAGTTGCGTGAGGACCCTCCCTCGAGTCCTGCACCGCGGGCCGCCGCCCTCTGACTGGGAGCGGCCAGTGAGGGTCACTGGGGGCCCTGGGCCTGGCTCTGACGGCTCCACACCGAGCGGCTCCTGGGACAGCAGAAGCAGCCGCTCTGAGCCCCGACAGAGAAGTTTTGCTCCCTGACGCGGAGTCAGACTCCTGTGTGTGGGGACATTGGAGGAAGGCTTTCCTGTGCACCTCGGTGTGCAGGTTAGAGACCTGCTCTCACGGCCCCGTGCGCCCCAGCGTGGCCCCCACCTTTGGAAGGTGCACTGGGCTGTCCACGAGGGACATGGAGACCCCTGTGGGCCTCGAAACAGCAAGACCGCAAAGGCCGTGGTGGGCACCTGGGTCCGGCCCGAGGCCAGTCGGGAAACTGCAGGCAGCACCCCGGCTGAGGCTGGTCCCTCTGGGGCATCTGGGGGCCCAGAGTGTGGGGCCCGTCAGCCCAGCCCAGGGAAGCCTCGAGGGGCCCCTGCTCAGGAGGCCAGAGACTGGCATCTCCCTGACCCCCCGAGGGGGCTGAGCCCTGACCCGAGTCCCAGACCAAGCCCTGCTCTTGCCCTGGTGGATCTGGGGTCCCTCGGCCACCACCTGGGGTAGAAGGGCTTGGTTCTGGTCCTGCCCGGCTCCTGCCCTGCAGAGCCCTGTCTGGGAACCTGGCCTGCCCCCGCCTCTCTTCCCTGCCCACCCCCGGCCTGGGCAGGCTGCAGCGTCGCCATGGGGACCCGGTGACCCGGTGGGCGTGGGGGGCATGGCTTCCTGCCCACTCGGTTACTTGGTCATTCCTGGAGCCCCCGGGGGCCACAGCCCTGCTGACTGCTCCTCTGCGGGGAACCCGAGGAAGCCCTGTTCTCCGGGCTCAGCTGGGCAGGAAGTCCCTGGGGACGGAGGGGACCGTTTGCACCACCTGGCCGGAGCTTGCAGGCCCGCCGAGGCCGGAGGGGGATGCTGGGCCGCAGCGGCTTCCTGCACCCGAGCCTTGCCTCCCGGGAGCCCCCGCGGCACCCCCTCCCCCACGGCCCCGGGGGAGCACCCCATCCCGAGTGCGACCGGCCTGCAGGTGAGGCTGCGGTGGGTGCTGGTTTGGTTCCCAGGCTGGTTTCTTTCCGCTCCCTTCCCCGAGCCTGCTAACGGGCTTTGGTGTCTGACATGGGGCCGGTGTCTCCAAAGAGATGTACGGCTTCCCCCTGGCCCGGGCCCTCCTCAGCCTCGGCAGGAAGCTCGGGGCTTAGATTTGGTTTGGTCCAGTGTCTTGGAGCAAAAGATGCCGGCAAGGGGGTGCGGGCCGGGGTGCAGCTGGAGGCCGGATGTGGGCTCTGCGCGGGCCCGACGCGCGGCTGATGGGCGCGTGGTCGGAGGTGGCGCCGACCCCGGAGCGTGAGGCGGCCGGTGGGAGCCAAGCGCCCAGAGCCTGGCGGGCACGGCCGCTTGGCTGGACGCTCGCCCTCCGCGGAGCCCCCCCAACCCCGTTTCTTGGATGCGGGGCGCCCGCCTCAGACCCACCCAGTCGCACTGAGATGTTCGGCCTCCGGTCTGGGGTCTGCAGGTCTGGCCTGGGTGCTCCTCAGGGGTCCCCGGCGTCGGCTCGATGCCTCAGGGGCCCCCCTGCGCGGCTCCAGCCCTGTTTTCAGGCAGGGCTCAGGCAGGCGGCCCCACTTCACACCTGGCTTTGACCCAGAGCAAGGCCCCGTGTGCCCTTGGCGGAGGGTCCTGACCTTCCTCACCCCAAGCTGGCCTAACGGGGGGTTCTCCTGAGTGTTGCAGAGGGACGGGGTGCAGCGGGGTGCAGCGGGGTGCAGCGGGGTGCTGCCCGCCATCGCCTGACCGTGTTTCCTCCGGAGACCAGCGCCCTGGGGGCGGGGTGGGCGCCAGGCAGGCTTGCTCCAGACCCTGCTCACACCTGCCGCGGCCGTGGGGCTTATACTCCGGAACCCCGGCTTTGTCACCTGTGCGTTGGGCTAGTAGCGCTCGTGACCCAGGGCTGCGTGGGGACCCGCGTGCCCCCGGACCCGTGCAGACAGCCGCTCCTGTCCTGGGCACCCCGGGCCATCTGTCTACCTCCCTCTCTGGGGTCCCGAGTCGTTTGCTGAGCAATAAGGAGGCGCCGCACGGATGGGTCTGATGGCCCTGCGCACCTGCTGGCCCCGCGGGGGCCCCTCTCGGCCTGAGGGGTTCCCATCTGCTGCGGGAACCCCGTTCGCCGTCCAGAGTCACAGGGCCAAGCTGTGGGCGGGCGGGGAAGGCGGTTCCCGGGCGCAGGCTGCTGTGCCTTTAAGATGGTGCCAGTGAAAGTTAGAGACGCCAACTTCTCCCGAGTGTGCGCCTGGCCTGCCTCGGCAAACACACAATAAATCAGCATTTCCCAGACCGCCCGCTCCTGGCTTTCCAGACAGCCGTCGTCTTATTAACATTTATGTTTCATTTTGTGTGGCTAATATTGTCTCAGAGAAATTAGGGGGAGCTTATTAGTGTTTGATTTAGTGGCAGGAACCCTGGTGAGCGCGATGGTTTCATTCCAGGGGGCGGGGTCCCTGGCTGCCTCAGGGGCCAGGGGAGGGGCGTTCACATGGACGCTGGGGGCTGACCCCGCGGGTTTCCCTGGCCGTTGGGACCGTGCTGGCGAGATGGCCCTGTGGGGCCTGGGGCAGGACGGGCCACCCCCACAGCGATCCCCGGCTCCTTGCCGATGGCCTCGGAGCTGACCTGCCGATGCCACCGGCTGCAGGGTCCCCGTCCCCACGGTGGCTCACGTGCCTGTGCTATTGGGGGCGCGGAGCCTGAACCCCAAAGTCAGCTACTGCTGACTCAGACAGGGCCGTGTCTGCACTGCTGCGTGTCTCCTGCGCACTGAGCACTGGGAAGAGGGAAGCACACGAGATGGGGCCCTGAGTCCCTGGGGACCCTCACACTTCAGGGGTGGGGTCCGAAGCATATGCAATTTTTTTGGGGGGGTCTTCCTTAGGAAAGAAAATATAAAAATGAAAACAGCGTACTGGCTCCAGCACCTCACAAGGTCTGCAGTGAGAGTTCCCCAGGGACTGGGAGGGGGGGTCCCCTGGGGGGTGGTCAGCCCAGAGCGGACCTCCCCATCCCCAGGGATGAGACTCTGGCTGTCACGGGGGTGGAAACACTCACAGTAGCTGGGGGTGCAGGCACACGGTGGGGGACCAGACCCGGGCGGCAGGGAATCCAAGGATGGTTGGACCCCCGGACGGGGAAGCGCTGGCGGCAGCTGGGCGTCTAGGCCACTGGGACCCAGGCCCTAAGGTCTGCAGGAAGGTCTGCGTCTCTGGCCGCCAGGCTGGGCCTACAGTCTCATATTGGTTCCTGTGCCTGGAGGCTCCTGGATTTTCCGTCCTCCTCCTTTGGCCACCAGAGAGAGACTAGGGCCAGCCCCAGTAATCCCAGCAAAGTGTGCTGGTTGGCCCAGCCTGAGTCAGGTGACTGTCTCAGGACTCCTCCTCCAGGGCCAGGGCAATGGGGCCACAGCAGCTTTGCAGTGGCTGTGGCGGTGGAGAACCGGGGGCAGTTCTGAGACAGGAGTGTTGGGCTGAGGGTGACAGTGGCCTACCCCTCTCGCCAAGCCCGGTCTGCTCTGGGAGAGCAGAGGGAGGCACGACTTAGCTTTACTTGTGAGGGTAATGGGAAGTTTCCCAGAGGAGGGGACTTCTGGATTGGGACTTGCTGTATCAATAGGAGTTCGCTAGGCAGAGCTGGAAAGTGAGGCAGCTCGAAGGAGGCTTGGCGGTCTGGAATTGCTTGGGAGGGACAGTGTCAGCAAGGTTGGAGCGTGGACCTGGAGCTGCAGGTTGGCGAGGAAGGGGGAGAGCCTGGGAAGGAGGCCAAGTGCTCAAACCAGCGGCCCTGGGCTTCCACCTGGAGACAGTGGGAGCCACCAGTGGACTTTAACAGAGTGACGAGATCAGGCCCTTCCCATGGCACCCTGAGGATGGTGGGTGGTGACCGGAGGCTCGGAGAAGCAGAGCGTCCTGCCTAAGGTGGCGCGCTGGCCGGGGGCACCGCCTGCGTGGGCTCCTCTGGGTTGTGAGCTCACAGTCAGTCCCTCCCCGCATCTTGCCAGTGGCAGCCAGGGACTCTCGAAGGCCCCAGCGCCCTGCTCTCTGTCCTCTGGCCACCAGCAGTGGCACTTACCTGTGCCGGGTGCTGTGGCTCACCTGAACCCCCGGGCACCCTCAGGGGAGGTGCCGCTGCAGGGACTGTGTGCCCTTTACAGATGAGCGGACAGAGGGCTGGGTCACTGTGCCTCCTGCAGGCCACTCCGCCGGCCAGGCAGGGCCGGGACTTGGACCCGGTGCGTCTGGCTCCTGAGCTTGTGCTCCGACTGCTGTGCTGGCCCACACCTGCCCGTCCCGGTGGCCTGTGTCCAGCCAGTGGACAAATCGCCAGGCTCTCTGGGAGTCTGACCGTGAGACCCACCGAGGGGGCAGGGAGCAGGTGGGGCTCACGAGGGTGTTGGGGGGAGGCAGCGGTGGCAGCAGAGCAGCGGTGGGGTCTGGGCACACCGCAGGTGCAGGCGAGGTGGGCAGGCACCCTTCCCGGGGCCACCCTGTGCCTCCCACAGCCCCCACTGGCTGTGGCTGGCACGAGGAGGGGCCTGAGCTGCCCCCCGCCCGGGCCCCCGCTCCCTCCTCCCCGGCAGGCCCCCCACCTGAGTGGATGGCTGGACCCACATCTGCATTTAGATTGAAATGTGCAGAGGCCCCTCCTTCTGTCACTCGGAGGGGCCATCAGAGAACGACGGCGCGCCGCCGAGGGGCTGTCCACGCAGTGTCAATTAGGCCTCGCTGGGTGCGGCCTCGACGGGGGCCTCCCCCGCTGCCCCTTCTCGGCCTGGGCCTGCGCCCCGGAGCCCTGCCCCCGGCGCGCTGCTATTCCCACTCTCTGGTCGTGCTTTCCTCCCCGACCGACCTGTTCATCCGAAGCGTTACTTGGCAGGCATCTCGCCTCGTTGTACGGGGCAGGCGGCATGAATTACAGGCTGCGCCGGTTCCGGTGGGGGCCGTTATTTACTCACTTTGCGGTGCTGCAGTTGTGGCCTTGGCCGTGCTGTATTTATGGGGTTTGATCGGCTTTCCGCTTGCGGCCGCGGTCTGCCTGCCCGGGGGCTGACTGTTGAGATGTTCTCTAGAGCCACTGGGGACTCCTGGCATGGGCGGATCGCTCTTCCCGGCCCCGAGCGCGACCGTCCCCTCGTCCTGGGCACTCGCGCCTGGTTTGCAGGGACCATCTTTAGGTGTAGAGGACGCGCAGCTCATGGAAGGCCCGCCTGCAGGCCCGGGCCCAAGGGCTTTGCACCAGCCTGACATCTGCAAAGTGACATGATGGGTGCTGGAGGTACCGTCTTCGCGCGGACAGTCGCACTGGCAAAGCAGCTATACCAGCTGCCATTTACTGAGCAGCTACTACACGCTAGGCCAGTGCACCCCCTCTGAGCCCGTGGCAGCCCTGAGACGTAGGCGGCCTGGGTGGGAAACTCAGGCCCAGGGGAACGAGGGCCGGGATCCACACTGCCCCGTCCCCAGGGTTTTCCGGGGGAGGACAGGCAGTGCCGAGTCTCTGGGGCCCCGCCCCCCTGCTCTCCTGCCCCTTTGTGTGTCTGTGATGATGGAGATGCTTCGTAAAGAAGCCTAATGCGGTTTTTGTTCGTGGCCCAGAGAGATCTGATCATGGTAATTCTGTATTCGCTTGCCTCTATTTATCCCCAAGTCCGGCCAGCAGCAGGGGAACCAGATTACCAGCGGCAGCCTGATAAATTGGACACAGGGCTGAAATGGAAGAGAAATCCTGTCTCTATTGTTGCAGACAAAGCCGGCGGGCGGGCAGCATATGTTGTGCAGGCCGCCCCTCACTGAGGCAGAGGCCCAGGGCCTCGGAGCAATCAGGGGCTTTCAAGAGGCCCCCCACCTACGTGGGAGGCAGGGACCCCATTAGCCTGGCTGGCTGTGGGGGAGGGGTGACAAAATGTCAGCGGGATGCAGGATAGAAGAGATGATCAATGAGGGTCGATCGATTTGCATCTTTCCCCTCGATTTGATTCAGAGCGATGTGGAGACTCTGAGGCCTGGGGACGTGGCGTTGGCCAGAGCCAGGCCAGCAGAGGCTTAGCGGATCTTTTATGTTGTGGAGGGCGGAGAAGGGGCTGAGAGCTGCTGGCTTTGTCAGGTGCTTGGTGGTATTGATCGGTATTAGAAATGATAATGAGTCAATTCTGTGGGGCATGGGGAGGCCTTAACCATTTCATGGCTTGCCGCGCTACCCGGGGTAGACTCAGGGCCCCTTGCCTAGGACCTCCCGCTGGGTCTGCAGCTGACACCCCACCATCAGTGGGCCTGGAGGTCCGTCCAGAAGGGGCAGAGGCACTGTGCTGGGGGATGGCTCCAGTGGGCCAGAGTCGGCCCCATGGGTCTGACTGAGCACCCAGGGGGCACCTGGCGCTCAGTGCATCCTCCCAACCACCTGTAAGGCAGGCGTGGATGACGCTCACTGGTATTTGGAGGCTCCCAGCTGCCGAGTGGTCAGGCCCCTGCCTGCTTCCCCAGCACGATCGCGTCTCATGCTTGCCACTCACTGATGGAGTGCTGACCTTTGTTGGGTCACCTAGACCCCCTGAAGCCCCCTCTTCATCTAGAAAATGAGAATTGTGACGGATTGGCTGCCAGAATTCAGAGAAGAGCGACAAGTGTTTTGTGCACGTAGCTTGACACCAACGCTCCATCACGGGGCCCGGCCTGACGCACGAGCCTAGCTCCAGCTTTGTGTCTGTCCTCTTGGGTGAACATTTAATGTCAAGGAATGTCTGTTACTGCATAGAGGAAGGAAATACACCTTCCTGAATGGTGGTGAGAATCAAATGAGCCACTGTGTGACACGTACCTAGCATGCAGTTGGTGCTAATAAGAGACAGATGACCATCATTATTGTCATCATCAGCGTTGTCATTGTCGACATCACCATTGTCACCATCATCACCTCCACCATCATCACTATCATCACCACCATCACCACCATCACCATCACCACCATCACCACCATCACCATCACCACCATCACCACCATCACCATCACCACCATCACCATCACCATCACCACCACCATCATCACCACCATCACCATCATCACCATCACATCATCATCATCATCGGTGTGGTCACTGTCTTTGCCGTTGCTGTCATCACCATCCTTGTTATCATCTTGGAGGGCAATCCCTTTCAAGAAAGGAAAGTGGAGAAATGGGGGCAACAGCAAACAGCTATGAACAGGGGAGGATAATATTGAGAAATATTTGTACGTCAGTAGGATGAAGAATTCGAGAGGAAGATATTGTTAGTGTGGGAGAGGGAGGGGCTGGTTGTAAGAGCAGTAATGATTGTTTTTTTTTCTCTCTGGTTTCTCCTCAAGATTTTTTAGTTATCATTTGTTGTCAGTGGTTTGACTATGAAGTGCTGAGATTTGTGCGTTTGTGTGTATGTGCGTGTGTGTATATGCATCGTGTTTGCAGTTTGCTGCAAGTCAGACCTGTAACTGACATTTTCTTCAATACTTTTTAAAATTATTTATTTATTTATTTATTTATTTATTTATTTATTTATTTATTTGAGAGAGAGAATGGCACCAGTAGGGGAAGGGGGAGAGGGAGAGAGAAAATCCTCAAATAGACTCCGTGCTGAGCGCAGGGCCCGATGCAGGGCTCCATCTCACGACCCTGAGATCACAACCCGAGCTGAAATCAAGAGTCAGATGCTCAACCGACTGAGCCACCCAGGCGCTCCCCTTCAACACTTTTGAAGAGTATTTGGCCAGTTACTCCTAGCTCAGGCCACCTCGAGCCGTTAAGGCGCTGCTATAAAATGTAGGTTTTATTATTCTTCAGATAGGGCGAGGCCACCAGATCAGAGGATGACCCCATAAAAGAGGTGGTTACGCTTCCTGAGAGAAGGGATCCCATGCAGGGCCACCTGGGGAAGCACCGGGGTTGGTCAGGAGACAGAGGGTGGGCGGGAAAGCACAGACAAGAGCGTTTATTGTGGTTTTCATCGGAAAACTGAGGCAGGGTCAGCAGGCTTAGGACTGACTAGTTGGAATAATTTCAGTGGGCCCTGGGGCACCGGGGTTGTTCCTAGTTGTCTGGGGCTGGCCTTGGGGGTGATTGGGCCGGAGGAATAGTGTCTGGGGTTGGAAAGCCCAATAAAGGTGGTGGCTGGGGTATGGAATTTGGATTGGTTAGTTTGTTTATAAAAAAGTGACTGAGGGACGCCTGGGTGGCTCAGTGGTTGAGCGTCTGCCTTCGGCCCAGGGCGTGATCCTGGGTGCCAGGATCGAGCCCCACATCACACTCCCTGCGTGGACCCTGCTTCTCCCTCTGCCTGTGTCTCTGCCTCTCTCTGTGTCTCTCATGAATAAATAAATAAATCTTACAAAAAATAAAAATAAAGAATGCGGCCGAGTCATTTATTATCTCAGAGAATTAGCTAGCCCAGGGTGGGGGCGGTGTCTTCAGGTCCCGGACATCAAAGCATCAGAATGAAGAGACGTGCTTCCTGCAGACACGTTTCATGTTCTAAAAGTCTTCAATCGCTTTGTTCTTCAGATTGAATCATTTCTATTGATCCACCTTCAGCGTGCTGACTCTTCTACAATCTAATCTCTTGTTAAACCCATCTAGGGATTTAAAAAAAAAAAATTCAGATATCGTATTTTTCAGTCTGGAGTGATCATCTTCTTGTTGTTTGTAGCTCTGTTTTCCTACTGAGATCCCGTAACTAACCACGTCGTACTTTTGTTTAGACCTCGGACATATTTATCATAGCAGTTTCTGAAGTGATTTTTCTGTCTTTCGGGTTGCCTAGTGATTTGTTATTGGGAACTTGGTGTTGTAAGTGATACATTGTGTAGACTCTGGATTCTGTTGTCTTCCGCTGACACGTGTTGATTTTTGTTCAGAATAGCCGGCCGTTGGGTTACTGGCTCCTCAACTGAACTTGCGCACTTTGGTTTCAATGCATCTTTGAGGCTGGTCCTGGGGAGCCCTGGTCATGGTGTCCCCAGCTGGTCCCCCTGTGGCCTTGTGGGTTCAGTGCGGGCTCCGTTAGGCCGAGTCTAGAGAAGGTCTCCTGGGAGGTGTGGCCACCCTGGTGTCTCAGCAGCTTGCTCGGGAGCTGACCAGGCCCCCCTTGACCCCCGTCTTCCAGCATGGTTAGACTGGGACGCCTCCATTTGGCATCGGCCCAGGATGAGGGTACCGTGTCCTGCCCTGTGCACGCACGGCAGAGCCCTTGGCCAGGAGTTTTCGGGGGACCCTGAGCTGACCTCCAGACCCTTCTCTCTGGAACCCTGCCCCGCACACTCCAACAGCCTCACCCTGGCTCCTGCGCCTCTTGCCGTGCTCAGCCTGACGTGCCCTGCTTGGGCTCTGCAGACTGCACCGTGCTGGGAACCGTCCGTGGGCAGAGGGTGGGCCACATGTGGGGCTCTCCTCACTCCCTGCCCTGGAGGGTCACAGTCTCAGGGGCCTGCGTCCAGCATGTGGGAGCCAGTGCCTCGCGCGTCCTGCCCGGCGCTGCTGCGGCGATGGCAAGGGCACAAAGGGCTCCGGCAGGAGAATGTGGGGTGCAGCCGCAGACACCGGCCCGGGTGAGGAGGGGTGGGCTGGTGGTGTGAGGGGCTGCAGGGAGAATGAGTGGGCAACGGGTCAGGGACTTGTACCTCCTGCTATGGAAGGTGGTTAGCTCCTTGGTGGTGGAGGGTGCGTGAGAAATAGGGGAGGTGGTGGCTGGGGGAGGGCAGAGAGCCAGGGTCCCCGGGGGTGGGCCTGCGGTGCTGAGAGGGTCCAGGCTGCAGCGTGGGAGGGACGAGGGCCCCAGAGCAGGGGGGTCAGAGCTTGGACGGACAGGCCGCCGCATGCATCAGCGAACCGCTGCTTCGCCTGGGCTGCTAGAGTGAATACCACACCCCGGGGAGGCAGGGGGCTGAGGACAGAAACTTATTTTCTCCAGATTTCTCCAGGCGTGGGCAGGGCTGGTGGCTCCTGGGGCCTCACTCCTGGGCGTGCAGACGGCCGTCCTCTCCCCGTGACCTCACACCGTCGTCCCTCTGTGCGTGTCTGTGTCCAAGCTGCTCTTCTTAGGAGGACACAGTCCTGTTGGATTGGGGCCACCCCAGTGACCTCATATAAACTTCCTCACCCCTGTAAAGGGTGAGGTCCCGGGAGTTAGGACTGCAGCACGTGCATTTTTGGGGGTCACAGTTTAGCCATGGCGGTGAAGTCATTAGCACATGATGAGGGGCCTGGGTCCCAGCACGGCGAGGAGGGCAGTGGGGGGTGTGCTCCTCAGCCGTGAACTTCAGAGGAGCTAGCGTATTTGAGGGGCATGGGGGGGACACACATGGCAGCATCAATGGGGTGCAGGGCTCGGGGAACCGGATGCGGGAGGATGTGAAGGAAGCTGGGGCTCCCGGGAGAGCTGGGGTCTCCTGTATTGGGGCGGGGAGGGGGAAACAGAGATGTGTGGCCGTGGCTGCCCCTGCGGATGGCACTGCTGCCTGGGGCCCCGAGGAGGGTGGTGACGTCTTGCCAGGCACTGGGGACCCCGGATGCCCGGTGAATTCTGTCCCCGGCATTGCTGCCTCTTGACGTCAGGGACCTTCTGTCTCCGTGGACCAGAGACCCGACGGGGGAAGGAGGGGGACAGGGCGATGGCCTGTGTATGGTCTGCCCTGGGCTGGTTTGTCATCTGTACAGGGGGAGTGACCGTCCCTACGCTTTCCTGCTGTCCAAGGTCAGAACGCCGCGGGGTATTTCCGAAGGCCGAAGCCACCCTGGGTGCCCGGTTGTGACTCCTGCGGGGGGGGGGGGGGGTTGCTGGGGGAAGGCGCCAGGGTTGGGGGCCCGCTTGCAGCTGGCTGGGGGCTTGGGTGGCTCCATGACACGGCCTTCAATCCCCTTGCTTGAGCCGGTGGTCCCGAAACGACCGGCTGGGCCTGAATTCTGAGTTGCTTCAGATGAGCCTTCGGGTCCCAGCAAGTGCCATCAGCACCCCCACCTGTGGCTCAGGGGCAGGGGGAGGCAGGAGCGAGCTGAGCGCTGGGAGGAGGAGCCCCGTCCAGAGCCCTTGCTCCGTCCCCAGCTCCCACCTGCCCCAGCGCTGCTGGCGGTGCTCCCAGGGGACGCGTTCGGGTCATTTCCTGACATCTAAGGATGTGTCAGGAGCCCCACCCGGTCAGAGACGGAGGCCCGTCTAGGTGGTCCAGACCCTGAGGGGACCCGACGTGGCCAGTCGGGCGGGGGGGGGGCACTGCTCCTCTGACCCCAGAACGCCTGTCTGAAAACAGGGGTGAAAATCCCATCCTCATAGGGAGACACGTCCAGCCAGAGGTCGGTCAGGGGCTTGGGGGGCTGTGGGCGATGCCTACAGGTCAGATGGGCGGGCGGGGAGCAGAGCTGCCCCAACAGGGTACCCGAGAGGGGCCACGCACATGGTGGGGGGCTCAGAGCTGGTCCTTGAAGCCAGTGGAGGGCAGAGGTCTGGTGTGCCTGGGTCCCTGGGTCGGGGGGTGGGCAGAGTCGGGCCAGCCGGGCCGGGGCGGTTTGCAAGGAGGAGGTCGGAGGGACACGAGGGAGCTGGAGTGAGGGGGGGGTGCCGTGTGGGGTGGTGGCCCCCAGCAGGCGCGCCCACTGCCGCCCTCGTGTCGGAGGACAGGCAGCGAGGACCCCGTGCCCGGCTGGCAGGCGATGCCCTCCCCTCCAGCCAGGAGGACGCATTTTCATGGGAGGAGGAGGGAGAAAAATGACTCTGGGACTCGGAGCAACTTCAGCAATCAGCTCCTTGTCAGGCAAAGAAAATGCTTTTTAATGTTCAGATTAATTATTGATCAGCACAGCGCGTGCCTGATTGCTGCTTCCTGTCGGCTGACGCAGGGCTCCCGCTGTGGGCGCTGGTGGAGCCGCGGGCCCCCTGGGTGGTGGTGACACCCCATTACTCACCTTCCCCCTGCCCGCGTGGGAGGGGAGCCCAGGCACAGGGTGAGGGCACTGACACGCGGGCGTCTCCGCGCAGGGGGTGGCCGGGCCATGGGAAGTGTCCCTGCGTAGAACCCGCAGCGCCGGCTGGCCTGGGACAGCGCTCGGTGGCCATGGGCCAAGGCCCGCCCAGGCCGGCGAAGTGGGGGACAGTGTCCGGAGGGGCCCCGGAGCTGCGGCTGGCCAGCCCACTCGCCCAGAAATGCCCGGAGGTGCCCAGGGCTGGCACCCAGGACGGTGACAGTGGCTGGTGACCTGTACCTTGAGTCAAAGCAGAATAATAGAGCAAAGTACATTCTTCTTATTTTTTTTTAAGATTTTATTTATTTATTTATGAGAGAGAGAGAGGCAGAGGGAGAAGCAGGCTCCCTGCGGGGATCCTGATGCGGGACTCGATCCCAGGACCCCAGGATCAACCGCTGAGCCACCGAGGCGTCCCTCTTATTTTTTTTAGATCCTTATTTCACTGTAAACTATCCCCCACACGCAGAGAAGTGCACACATCATAACCGTAGGCTCCGGCGAGGAGCTCCCGGGCACGCATCTGGATAAGCATCGCCCCAGGCCCGCGGCCCCCCTTCCCTCCGGGCCCTCATTCTCTCCCCGGCGCCCCCCACGGCGCCAGCAGCCCTCCACAAGCCCTGGTGGTGGATTTTATATAAAAGAAGCGAAACGCCATGACCCCTTTGCTTCTTGTTCTGTTCACCCGTCACCCGGTCTCGACACGCAGCCCGTCTCCGCGATAGTGCGCGAGCCAGTCTTGTGTGCCGTCTGGCGTCTCTGGCGGGCGTCCGCCGGCACGCGTGGGTGTGCGCTGTTGGTTGCACGAGGCCACCACCGTCTGTTCACTCATCCCCCTGCCGGGGAACAATGAGGACGTTTCCACATTGGGCTTCCCCGGGGCCCACGCTGCTCTGAACGTCCCCGCGCGTCTTTGCTGGTGCCCACGTCCTCCGGGGAGTGGAGGTCCTCGTAGGATGGGCCCTTCTGGGTGGTGCCGCTCCGGGTTTCAGACAACTAACAGGTCTTATTTATGTATTTGGAGAAGTTTCAGGTTTACAGAGTAATTGGGTGGAAAGCGTGGCGTGTTCTCATGCACCCCCTGCCCCCCACGGCCTCCCCGGTGGGAGCATCTCGCCGCGTTTACGGGCTACGTTGCTCACGATCAGTGAACTCGTATTGGGACGTTATTAGCTACAGTCCCCGGCTCACGTTAGGGCTCAGGCTCTGCGTGGTGCGCCCTGTGTGTGCGGACAGGTGTCTAACGTCACCAACCCACCTCCGTCGTGTCATCCAGAATCGTCTCCTTGCCCTGAAAGCGCCTCGAGCTCCACCCACTCTGCTTTCCAGAGCCTGGCTGTCCCGGTGCGCACTCCCGACAGCGACCACGGGAGCTGCCGGCGCGCTGTGCCCGGTGTCCTCGGAATCTATCGTCTCTGCCTGGTTGGCGGGTCGAGGGGGCGGGATCTCGCAATCGTGATTTTATTGTGCGTTCCCTGGACTTCTGATGAGATAAGGCACCTTTTTATATGTTCCTTTGCTGCGTAGCTTTCCCTTTTGTGGAGCGCCTGATGGAGCCTGCGGAGCCTTATCAAGCCTTCTGACTGCCTCTCTTCTTCCTGCCGGTGCCCCTCACGGGTCCTGGGCGGGCGGCCTCGCTGGGGTCCGTCTTCCCCCCGCGCACGGAGCACGTTTTCACTCTTATTATCAGAGGGGAGCCCCAGGAAAGAAGTTCTTGAGGTTAATGCAGCCGCACTCATTAATCTTTCCCGCTGGTTAAAGCTTCTAGTGTCTTATTTAAAATGTCTCGCCCCCGCTCAGGGGTCGTGATGCCATTACCTTGCAGTATCTTCCAAAACCGTGGAATCTTGCTTTTTTCCACGGCGGTCTGCAAATCTGCTAGAGGTTGATATTGTCACAGTGTGAGCAGAGCTCCGGACCTTTCCCTGCACGGGAGCCCGTTGACAGAGCAGCGGTCACCGCGAGCTCATCTGTCCCGCACAGCTCGGGGGACCTCGCTCGGCCGCACGTGCAGCGGCCGTCTGCCTGGATTTGGGGTCCCTTGTATTGTCCCAGGGGTCCACTGGTCCGCCTCTGCACTATGCCTCACACCCTGGTGGCCCTAAAACAAGCCCGGGTATCTGGTAGACCACGTTCTGAACTCCCCTCCCCTTCCGTACGGGGTCTGGGCTGTTCCGGGCCCCTTGTCATCCCCCCTACCGCTCAGCGGCGGCTTGTCGGGCTCCCCCCCAGACACAGAACAAGCCCCCTGGGGGTTTTGATGGGAATTTTATGGCACCTGGGAAGGACAGGCATCTTTACAACCTTGTGTCTTCCAGCCCGTGAGTGTGGTTTATCATGTCCCTTTATCATGTGCCTCAGTTCCTTGGAATATGATTTTAAGTCTTGCACTGCGGCCTTGCGTAGCTTTGTTAGATGTATTCCTCGATATCCTATATTATTTGATGCTTTAAAATTACGCATCTACTTGTCCGTCGATGGAGAGATGCACCTTGAGCGTGTGCAGGCCCGCCCCCCCCCGTTGCAGGTCCCACAAGGGGGGGGTCCCCATCTAACTCCTCTCTCCAGCTGCACCAGCTGCTGTCGGACTGGTCCCGCTAGTGCTCACTTTTGCTTATTTTTCATATTTATTTTTATTAAAACTTTTTTTTTGGAAAATTCTTATTCTGGCCTCAGAAGTTTCCATTTTTTTTTAAATTTTAAAGATTCTGTTTATTTGAGAGAGAGAGCGAGAGAGAGTGAGAGCATGAGTGGGGGGAGGGGCAGAGGGAGAAGCAGACCCCCCGCTCCCCGCTCCCACCCCGAGCAGGGAGCCTGATGTGGGGCTCGATCCCAGGACCCTGAGATCATGACCCGAGCCCAAGGCAGATGCTTCACCGACTGGGCCACCCAGGCACCCCTGTTTTTCAGATTCAGTCATTTTTTCCTGTTTTTCCTGGATCTGCTCTGACGGGTGCTCTAGCTTCAATCTCTTGCAGGTATGTCTGAATTTGCTTGTCCCTTCGAGGGCCGCCGTTTTGCATCTTCTCCTTCTAATTCCAGCGCCGAGGGCGTCTGTACACCTGTTTCCACGGTCTGGTCCCAGAGTTTGGTTAGTAGCGGGTGGGGCTGTCCCTGCAAGCCAGGGGTGGCGTTTGAAAAAGAACCGGTAGGAATGATTCGTGCTGTCGGACGAAGCACCTGTCTTCAGGGATGGTTTCGGTTTGCTTTTCCAGGTGCCTGGCAAGAGCACTCTGTCTATTTTAAGGACGACTTTAGGCCAAGTTCAAGGCCTGAGGTTTGCTGGGCCAGGTCTGTTCCGGCCACCGTGACAAAGTGGGAGCCCACGCGGGGCTGGCCTGCTTCTGGCCCCCCTTGCCTGCTGGTATAGCTTCGAGCTCGTCCCCAGAGCTGGGCTGGTGGCTCTTACACCACAGGTCCCCAGAAGCTCAAACCCCGGTTTGCAGCACCCGCCGATTCCCACGGTATACACGCCCCCGCTGAGGCTGGTTCGGAGCCAGCCGCACATCACGGTGAACGTCAGGGAGCCACGGCGGCCGCTCCAGCCGCTGTCCCTGGGCGTCCCGCACCTGCCACCCCAGGGGCCGGGCAGCACGACTGCCTTCGCCCAGGCAGCCGAGGCCTTCGGAGCAAAAGCAGAGCTGACCTCCGGGTTTCCCTGCGGCCGCTGGCCTCCTCACGGGCCTGTCCTCCTGCGCTTGGGAGGAGATGGAACCACTCGCGTCCAGCCTTTCCCACGGCTCCCTGGAAGGGTTGGTCCCGATCGCCCAGCCTCGTCCTGTGAACGCACGTCTCTTGCTTTCTCTTTTCAGGATAACGTGTGGTCCTTGCAGGAAGAGCTGGAGAATATGGAAGAAAAAGCAAGAGACAGTGCTCCTACCCACTGAGAACGCTGGACGTTTTGGGGACATTTTCTCCAATCGTAATATTATTTTTGTGCGCAGCAGAGCCCGCGCCCGGCCTGGCCTGTGCACCCAGGGCGGCAGTTTGAGAAGCGCAGGGTGAGGCCAGTGCTGACCGTGGCTCGCGGCCGCGGCTAAGCCTCCCGGGGTCTGTGGCCGAGAGGACGGTCCCCCACATCCCTCCGACCGCCGACACGGAAGCTGCTTGGGGAACGTCCCTATGAACCAAGCAAATGCAAACGTGCTGTAAATGGCCGTGGGCACCAGGCCCCGCGACCCTGGATTCCAGGGTTCGGGCCAGCTGTTGGCCTCTTTGGAAGCCTGGGTTTATGGGGAGCCTGAGCCTCATAAATGTCAGAGAATGCATTTTCAGCAGCCCAGGAATCGGAAAATGTGTCTCCGAGGGCGGCATTCTTTCCACCGCGCGCAGCTGCCTGGCTCCCGTTTTATCCTCGAGCCATAATTAGCGCGTGCCTGTGACCCCGATTCCTGCCCAGGCCAAAAATACGCCGTGGCTGCCAGCACCGCGGGCCTGGCGGCACCGTGTCCCTCTGCGCTCCTGGGGGCCGCGGCAGGTGGGAGAGGGGCCCAGAGGGCACGGTGGGGTCTTGGGGGGCCCCGCAGTGGCAGGCACGGTGGCTGCTCGGGGCCTCAGGCTGTGCCTCGTGGGGCCCTTGGTGCTGAGGGAGCCTGTCACGGTCCCCGAGGGCTGTGGCCTGCGCCCTGGCCCCGTGGGAGTGGAACAGACCACCAGGTGGGGACTTGGGTCAAGCGTGCTGGTCCTCCCAACGGGACAGCTGCTCAGGCCCCGGACAGCGGTGGTCACTGCCCCGAGACGGGGCTTCCACGGACGTCTTCCCTGTCACCTGGGCAGACAGGACAGGGCAGGAGGCAGGGAGGGGTGCGGGGGGCACCAGCAAGGGCTGGTGAGGGCTTCTCCCTGGTGGCCTGTCCCCGAGCTCTGGTAAGCGGCGAGACCAGCCCGGCAGGCCGCAGCCTTCCTCCTCTCATACTCACCCTCCTCACCCCTTGGTGGCCAGCGGCCTGGAGGGAGGAGACGACCCCCTTCCGCAGCGGCAGTGTGGACGCGGTGACAAGAGCTGCGCAGCCACCGCAGTGTCCACCCCGCGGGCACAGCCGGTGTCCCAGGAGCCCAGGGCCTTCATCACCATCGTCCCGGTCGTGGGAGGAGGAAGCGAGGCCTGGGGTGGAAGTAGCCCTCTCGGGGTCACGGCCGTCCCTGAAGTCCGGGACAGGGGTCGCCTGGCGCGGTCACCTTCACCGCTGTCGCTGAGCCAGCCGGCCCCGCGCTCCCCACCCGGAGCTCTGGCCTCGTGTCCAGCGGCGGGCAGATCCCGAGGCCCTGGCATTGGCCCCTGGAAGGACACCTGGCTCCCAGGCCTCCGGAGGGACAGAGGCCCTGGGGGGCCAGCGCGTAAGGGGCGCGCCCCGGGCAGCGGACGAGGGGCAGCTGAAGCCCCTTCCCTGAGTCCCCGCCGGGCCCTGGCCTGGGACCCTCACTCAGCTGAGGGGCCGCCCCCGGGCGGGTCACCGTCAGCGCCGTGTGACCTCAGCAGGAGCCCCCGGATTGACACGCAGCTCACGCTCACGGGCCTCTGAGGGCGCCGCGGCCCCAGGCTGGACGCGAGCGGAGCTTGTTTAATTTGTCAACACGGAGTGTCAACATACGTGGCGAGATCCCTGCAGCCGCTCCCGGGGGGCCCTGCCTGCGTGCCACTCCCCGGGTGTCCCAGCTTATCCCGCTGCCAGGCCGCAGCCCGGGCTGAGACCGTGTCCCGACCCAGACCAGCCAGCCCAGGCCGCCGCAGTGTCGCCTCGGGGCCCGCCGGGGCCTGCAGAGGCACAGAGGGAACCGTGACGCGAGAGGATGTGTGCATTTTACCTCTTCCCAGGGGACCCAGGTGACAGCTGGCTTCCTGGGCTTGCTCGCGGTTGGGGCTCCCAGGACGCGGTCCCTGGTCCCAGGTCCCTAGCTCCCAGTCCTGTGCCCAGCAGCCTGGGGCCTCCAGGGTGCCATCGGGACCTGGGGGCCAGTGAGGGGCAGCACCTCTGGTGGAGCTGAGGTTAAGGGGTGGCCTGGCCAGGGGTGTGAGCCCCAGGAGGGCACAGGGGCCTGGGGGCCCCCTCCACCCTGGAACCCTGCAGAGCAGGACTTACAAGCGGGTCCTGCAGCCGCGGTGAGGAGGTTCGGGCCCGGCAGGCCTCAATGCCCGTTTCTAAGAGGGTCTCCTCTCGGAGGCGTCCCCGGTCCTCCACCTGCTCCTTCTGCAGAGCCGGGCCTGGGCCCCGGGGCTGTGTCCTCTGCTCCTTGAGTCCCTAGCTCCCGGTCCTGTGCTGGGGCCTGAGGCTCACCAAGCTGGGAAGAGACCATCTGGAAAAGCCAGAAGCGGCCTCGGACGACACTCTGTGCACCGAGGCTGGGGGCTGCTGGGTGGGCTTCACGGGGAATCTGGTGCCACCGCCCCCGGGCCCCCAGGGGAAGGCGGGAGGGTGACAAATGGCCTGTGCAGTCACCCCGAGGGAGGAGCTGGGCTCCAGCATGTAGAGTTGAGGGTGGAGTGTGGGAGGTGTCCCGGGATGGCCGGACCAAGGGGACAGTGGCCCCGGTGTGGCCGGAGGCAGATGCGTGGCCAGGCCCCTCCGGGAAGGTGCCGGCAGCAGCTGCGGGCTCCCCTGTGCCTGCTCCTTGGAGGGTGTCCCTGGTGGGGGCGGGCTGGGGACAGCTGGGGCAGCAGGCGGCTCTGCTGGGGCCCTGCAGGGTGGCTCTCTCCAGCTTCAGCGTCTGCCCGGCAGCCCCCCTGCCCCAACAAGGGCTCCAGGGGACAATAGATGCAACGGCCTTATTGGCCTTATTTGCGCATCGTTTGTTTCTTCGTGGAAGGTCTGTGGCTCTTAAAAGCCTCAGTCAAGTGACAGCGGGGCAGGGAAGCCCCAGAGCTGAGGGCTTGCATCACGGGGCCTCCTGGCCATGCCTGGACGTCTGGATGCCGCTGAAATCAACCGTGGGTCCTCCCGACACCCCGGGCCCGGCCTCCGGGGCCCACGTAGGCTCCTTCCTGTATGTGATGTCATCTGGGTCCCCACCGCCCCGGACATGGGGGTGCTGGGCCCACTGCCCGGGCAGGAAACTCAGTCCTGGGAGGACGTGCTGCCCACACGGACCCGGCCGGGGTGGGGGGGCAGCACTGGGACCCCGGCTGGCCTCTCCGAGCTCGAGAGATGCTGGACCCTTGCAGCTGGCCCCGAAGGCCAGGCTGGGGTGAGGGCAGCCGGGCCCCCCAGGAGGAGGTGCGCTCGGTGCTGGGCCTCCGGGCTCCCCGCCCACCTCCCAACCTCGCCAGCCGGGGGGGGATGAGGGGCGGCACCTGATGGTATAAGCCGCCCTCTGTTCCCCACCAGGTGCCTGCAGACTCAATTGTGGTCTGAGTTTTGTAAAAGGAAATTAAATGTGCATAAAAGAATACTTCAGCGCTTTCAAGTGTTCGGGGCAGAGATAAACCAGCCGCTTGCTCAAGGGTTGTTTTGGGGGATTTGCGCCCATGGGACCCACCCCAAATGGGGTGGAAGGATCTGGGAGGCTGAGGGTGCCCCCCGCCCCCCGCCGAGCTCAGGGGTCCTGTGTCCAGAGGGCCGTGTCCGGTGGAGGGGAAGCACTGTGTGTGACAGCAGAGACGGTCCCGTCCTCGGGGGCTCCCGCCTCCCCCCACCGTAGTTCTCCTGAGGGCCTCTGTGCTTCGGTTAGCCACACCGAGGCTGCCCCCCAAACCCCTGCTGGCACGGGTCTCAGGCCCAGCACCTCACAGGCCCTGACACCTGCCCGGCCCTGGAGGGCGCTGTGTCATCTGCACCTTTCAGTGGGGAAACGGAGAGCGGGGGAAGGGATCTGCCGCCCAGGGAGACCAGCGGGACAGGACGGAGGTGCAGCCAGGATGGGGGCCCAGGCCCTGCCGGCCCTGAAGTTCACCTCCTTTCCTTCCTCTGACCCTGTAGCTCCCCTAGAGGTTGTGGGGAAGGTGCCTGGGGACTGTCAGGAGGGCCTCGTGGGTCAAGGGACACTTGCCTGGTGTGCGAGGTGTGGGGCACAGTGAGGCATGGGCCACCTGGAGCCTGTGGGGGGCAGCGGGTGGGGTGAGGCCAGGCGGGGGATGGTGGACAAGGGAGTCTGAAAGCCTGGGGTGGCCACATGTCCCCCCACCTGGGCAGCTAGACCAGGGGCCCGGAGCACTGGGTCCTGTGTGGTTCTACAGTGGCCTCGTTGTTCCAGGAGACAGGAAGCCTGGACTGACCCTGAGGGCCTGTCAGGTGGGGGCACATGAAGGCAACTGGGTCACCAGAGGGCAACGTTGGCTGGAGTTCTGGGTGAGGAGGTGAGAGCACTGGGAAAAGGAGGGTAGGAATAAGGGGATGAGGAAGGAAGGAAGACAAGGAGGGGGAGGGGGGATGGAATAGGGGAGGGGTGAAGATAAGTAGAAGTCCCCTCAGTAAGGGCAGAGGGGACCCTGATTAGGGCAAAGGATTAGACTGTGTATCCTGAGGACCCTTCCAGCCTTCACTTCATTAGGCAGCTCATCCACCCATTCATCCACCGTTTATCCATCATCACCCACCCACCCATCATCCATCCATCCATCCATCCATCCATCCATCCGTCCATCCATCCATCTGTGTGTCCATCCATTCAACATCCATTATCCATCCATCCACCCATCATCTAGCCATCTAGCCATCTTTCACCCAACACCCATCCATCTATCATCCATCTACCCACCCATCATCATCTATCATCCATCTAGCCATCCATCATCCAGCATCCAGCATCTGTCCACCAATCACCCATCCAGCCATCCATGCATACACCTACCCACCCACCCACCATCCATCCATCCACCTGTCCACCCATCTATCCATCCATCCATCCATCCATCTTTCCTTCTTTCATATTCACAGTGTTTATTGAAGCCTTTGTGAAGATGGTCCTCAGCCTCTGCTGTAGGGGAGTCTGGGGCTCAGGATCCCCCTCCACAGACCTCATTTGTCCCCTGAAACAGCTGCCCTGGGGCCTTGCTGGGCTCAGTCCTGAAGTCACAGGTGTCGGGCAGTGGGAGGGGGGCTCTCACAAACCCACTGGAGGTGGCGCCTGAGCACCGAGTGGGTCTCTCCACTGCTCTGCTGGCCTTTGTTTGAAGGTGCTCCCACTGCTTCCCGGCAGCAGCCCCCGGCTCCTTTTCTTCTCCGCCCTGTCTCGCCTTCCCCATTAAGGCCTCTCGCTCCCACAGACTCCTTAAAGCGAGGCCCAATTATCACATCCAGAGGCAGGCCAGCTCAATTTGCCCTCAATTTGCAGGCAGCCCTTTGTCCAGCCCCGTGTCCGGCCCTGCCCGCCCCGTTAGCAGCAGCGGCTGGCTGCTACTTAACCTCAGGGAGCTGAGATGAAGGCCAGCGCGGGTTTGGGGTCCACTTCTGGGCTCTAATTAAATCCATTGACGAGTGTGGCTCTGGTGGCTCAGCTGGCAGGCATGGGGGTGGGTGGGCAGCAGGAGTGGCTTCCCTGACGCCTGCCCCCCAACCATGCACCGCCTGGTCCTTGACCTTGAGCATAGGGGGGCCACCAGCGCCCTGGGGACCTCAGGATGCCAATTTTTAGGAAAATTCCTAGGACCAGAAGTGCCTTTTAGAGAATCTCCAGCCCACTGTGGCCCTTGAGGGTCTCAGACTGCATGTCTGGCTGCATACACCCCCCCTCCCCCAAAGCCTGCCTCTCCCACCGCAGGCCATGCCCCGTGTGGGGTGCAGCTGCGTCCCTGAGGGGCTGGCCTGTCAGCGACCACACGTTACCCCCCTATAGCTTCACAGGAGGTCAGCAGAACTCAGCAAAGCTGCGGAGCTCTGGTGGGGGCTGGGGGCTGGAAGGACAGAGGGCCCAGGTCTCGCGAGGATCCCCAGCCTGGCCCCCTCCTCCTTCACCCTGGGGCCCCACTCTGCCAGCAGCCCAGCCTAGGGGGGTGCAGATAGAGTGGGAGGGGAGGTGGGAAGGGAGTAATGGGGGTGGGGTGGGAGTGGGGCTGCAGGTAGATCTTGGTGTGGGGGTCACTCCAACTGATTCAAACCAGCTCTCCCACCCACTGGCTGGGGAAGCTTGGCATATAGGTCACTTCCCCAGTTTTCTACTCTTAAAATGGGTGCACATCCTCCCGGGATGGGAGGATGGAGCCTGCCCCCCTAAAGAGGCCTCCACCTGGGGTGGGCTCCTGTCCCCCTGCCCACCAGCCTTGGCCCTGGGCCCATTTCCCCTGCATCCCCAGCTCAGCCTCTGCTCCTGGTCCCTCACGGCCTGGCTCCCCTGACGCTCTGCAGAGGATGGCAGAGGTGTCTGCTCCCACCCTGGCTTCCCTGCTGGGGCTACAGGGACAGGTGGGCTGAGGGAGCACGGGCCGGGGGTCAGTGTCCTGCCAGAGGGTGGCCACCACCTTTGCTCAGTGCCAGCTGCCCCAGCTCTTCAGGATGGCCCTGGGGGGCTGGAGCTTCCAGGATTTCAAGACAGGCCGGAAACCTGGGCTTTGATCTGAAATCCACGTATACTTGTTGACAAGGAATTGTGTGTTTCTGAAGCACAGTGAGGTGGAGGGTGTGTAAGGAAACACACCGGGGTGGCGGCGGATACCTGGGGCGAGGGGGTCCCGGTGGGCGCAGGGGAAGGGAGGTGTGGGAAGCAAACAAAGGGCTGCGTCGAGACAGAAGGGCATCCGGCGTCTTGGCACGAGCTTGGCTGCGCAGAGTTGTGAGTGCGCGTGTTGGAAATCTTCACTGACACCTGGCCCCGGCCCGCCTGCCTCTGCTGGCTCAGGAGCCGGGATGCGGCGGGTGCCGGCAAGCCCCCTGAGGTCACCGGGACCAGCTGGGTGGGGTGGGGGCTCGGAGGAGAGAGTCCTCGTGCTGCTGGGCTCGCAGAGCCTGAAGGGGACTCCAGATGCTGGCTTCGGGCAGGCAATTTCAGACTTAATCCCGGCAGCCCCCTGGGACGAGGGAGCCGTGCTCATCAGCTTTGGGGAGGGGCGGCAGCCCCCTGGTGTGCCTGCACATTGCACTGTGGGCTTATAGGGCGAGGCCCCTGGGGTGCCAGAGCCGCCCCTCCAAAGGAGGGTGGGGGCGTGCACGTTGCTCCTTTTTGCAAGGTGCACTTGGACGTGCGGGGTTGCCGGGGTGTGCGTGTATTTCCTTGTGTCCATGGTGTTTGCTTCTGTGTTCTGAGTGTGTGTCCGTGTGTATCTGGTGTGTGTTTGTCTGTGCGATGATGCCTCTGACAGGGTTGTCAGCAGTGGGTGGGGCCCACGGGCGTCTGTCGCTCTGGCCTGGCACAGGGGCGCGGGGAGGCTGGCCTGGGAGGCTGTGTCTGCCCACTTTGGACGCAAGAATGGGTTTGAGAAGGTCAGGATGGAGGGGCCCTCGGCTGGGGGGCAGTGGCCAGCCTTGGTGGCGGTGCAGGTGGGAAACTGAGGCAGCTCAGAGGCAGCAGGCAGGAGAGGAGTGCTGAGAGCAGGCCTAGAAGAGGGAGCATCTGGGTCCGGCTGGTCTCTTTTCACGAAAAGCTGCAAAACAGCCCAAACCCGAGGTGGAGGAGACGGTGCTGGGCCAGCCCCTCCCTCGGCCCCCCTCCCCCAGCCACGGCACCAGCCCATCCTCTAAAATATGGGTGCTCAGGATGTTATTAGCCGCAGGCAGCTGCTGTTTCCCACTCAATCTGCTAAATTTATGCTTCTGGGAAGACGCACACCCTCAGCCAGAGCTGAGCGACGTTCGCAAGAAGGGGCGAGAAGCCCCCGCTGCCCGGGCGTCAACACTTCAGGGGCTGAGATTCAGACTCGGGCCTCCCTGCCGCGCCGGGCCTGGGCACCTGCCCGCGATGCCCGCCTGGCCAGACGCGGCCGGGCCCCGTGGGCACCTCCAGCCTTTGGCAAAAGGTACCCAACATCACGCGTATCTACAGTTCGGCGAAGTTAGATCCATTCACAGTGTGCGTGCCCATCGCCGCCGTCTACACCCATCCCCGCCGCCGGGTGACCTCTATTCTACTTTCGATCTCAGTGACTTCGCCTATTCTAGCGACATCACACACGCGGAGGCGTATGGGATTCATCCTTTTGTGACCGACTTACTTCACTTGGCGTGGTGTCCTCAGGGCTCCCCCGTGTTGTAGCGTGTCGGGCCCTCATTGCTGACCACGGCTGGATACATTCTGTTGAACGGACAGACCTCATTTTGTTTATCCACTCACCCGTCGATGGCTTTGGGCTGCTTCCACATTTTGGCCACTGTGAATAGTGCTGCCGTGAGCGTGGGAATGCACAGATCGCTTCAAGTCCCTGCTTTCAATTCTTTTGAGCACACTTGACCCTTGAACAACATGGGGGCGAACTGTGCGGGTCCACTCAGACATGGTTTTTTTTTTTGATAAATGCAGTACAGTGCTGTGTTTTTTTTTTTCTTCCTTATGATTTGTATTTGTTTATTTTTTAAAAAGATTTAATTTATTTATTCATGAGCAAAACACAGAGAGAGGCAGAGACACAGGCAGAGGGAGAAGCAGGCTCCACGCGGGGAGCCCGATGTGGGACTCGATCCCAGGACCCCAGGGTCATGCTCTGAGCCGAAGGCAGATGCTTAACCACTGAGCCCCCCCAGGTGTCCCTTCCTTATGATTTTTAAATGGCATTTTCTTTTCTCTAGTTTTCTTTATTGTAAGAACACAGAATATAATACATGTAAATACAAAATACATGTGGCTCGACTCCTTATGTCATCAATAAGGCTTCTGGTCAACAGTAGGGTGCTAGTAGCTAAGCTTTTGGGGAGTCAAAAGTTATGTGCAGGTTTTGGATTGTGTTGGGGGTTGGCACCCCTCACTTCTGCGTTGTTCAAGGGTCAATTGTATATTCCTGAGGATGGAAATGCCCAGTCCTGTGGTAACTTTATGCTTAATCTTTTGAGGAAATGCCACACTGTTTTCCACAGCAGCTGCATTTCACGTTCCCACTGATGGTGCATGTGGGTCCCAATTTCTCTACATCCTCGCCAATACTTGCATTAAATTTTTTTTTTTTTTTTTTGGTAGTAGCCATCCTGTTGGGTGGAGGTAGGATCTCATTGTGCTTTTGATTTGCATTTCCTGAATGACTAATGATGTGGAGCATCTTTTCATGTGCTTGTTGGCCGTGTATTTTCTTTGGAGAAATGTCTGCTCAAGTCTTTTGCCCATTTTCTAATTGAGACCATGAGGCTTTTTGAGGTCTTTCTTTTTAAATCATAAAGGGTGAGAATGCTGCCGGGCGGGCCATGTTTTGTAGGTTTTGGTGTAAGGTGTAGGAGCCCTAGATCTTAGCATGCTGAGAACTAGGGGATTGGGGCTCTGGGAGGCTGGGGGCATCAGGATGCAAGTGATCTGAGTGATGGCATAGCTTCCTGGCCACAGCCCCAGGTGTTGAAAGGAAGAGATGCATGTGGCATTAGGGACCTGACTGCAGTGGGAAGGCTTTGGGGACAGTTATACCAGAGCTCTCTTACCACCTCCAGGCCCAGCGCTTATGCTTGCTACACTTGTCCTGCCAACTGTTCCCTCAGCAGGTACTCCTGGGTATGCTCACTGTGCCAGTGCCTGGGGTGCCCACAGGGAGCCAGCCCACTAGGTTCCTGACCCAATGGAGCCCAGAGTCTTGAGCTGTGCTGTCCAATTTGGTGGACACTAGCTACTCATAGCTATTAAAATTAAAATAAAAGACAATGAAATAAAATTGAGACTTCTGCTTCTAGCCAAGATGAAGTACCATGGACCAGAATCACCCTTCCGCCCAAAGTAAGCGACAGATGGACAAAAGTATGTGAAAAATCTGTTGTTAAAGCCCTGAACGTCAAGAAGTGGAGGGTAGAGAGAGGCTGGAGACCAGTGAGGGGAGTCCTGCAACTGGCCCAGCTCATTGCTGGGGAGAATGTCCATGCAGGAAGGAGGGGTGTAGGCAGAGCCCAGAGACTCCCTGCGATGAGATGTAGAGCCAAGGAGGGGACCAAAGAGCTGAGAATGTGTGGCTAGTGGACTGGAGAGAAGAGGATTACCCCCCAAAAGTTCTAGGACTGCAGAGGGTTCAGGTGATTCAGTTGAGGGCTAATGGGCTCATGTGAGTGATGGAACTTTCCAAGGCAGGGGAAGGGTATCCCCTGTCGCCAATAGTCAGGCTGGAAAAATCAGGACTCCTGGGCCTTGGCCAGAATACTCTCAAAGGCCTTGCTTTCACAGTGGAGATAACCAGCCCCAGACTGAGCACTGCTCCTGTCCTTCCTGAAAGCGTCTTAAGAGCAATTCCTGAATGATCAAACTATTTCCAAGTGAGTACCTCAGAAAAGAAAAAAGCTTAAGAATCCAGCACCCAACAAAATAAAATTCAGTGTCTGTAATCCTATAAAAAATTCACAAGTGAGCAAAGAAGCAGGAAAATTCAACCCATAATGAGGGGATAAATCACCAAAACCAACCCAGAACTGACACAGATGTTAAAATCAGCAGACAAAAGCATTAAAACAGTTATTGCAGCTGGATTCCGTATGTTCAGAAAGTTAAGCAGAGACATGGAAGATGTAAAAAAAAAAAAAGACCCAAACTGAACTTGTAGAGATGAAAAAGACAATGTCCAGGATGAAAAACACAGCAGAAATGATTAATGGTGAACAGACGTGGAGGAGGAAGTGATTAGCAAACTCGGGGATGTAGCAAGAGAAACAATCCAAAATGAAGCACGAAGAGAGAATATTAATTCAGAAATGAACAGAGTGTCAGTGAGCTTTGGGAGAACTTCAAATGGCCTCAAATGTGTAATTGGAGTATCTGAAGGAGATAGAGAGAGAGGGATAGAAAAATGCGAGAAGAGATAATGGCCAAATATTTTCCATGTATGATGAAAGCTATAAACTCACAGATCCAGGAAGCTCAAGGAAGCCAGAGTACAGGAAATATGAAAAATAAAAAAACCTTTGACGCCAAAGCGTACCTTAATCAAATTGCTCAAAACTGGCAATAAAGACAAATTCTTAGAAGCAGCCAGAAAATAAAAGAGAAGATTCATACCATGGAAACAAGTGAGGATGGCAACAGACTTGTGGTGAGAAATGTGAGCCAGAAGCTGTGGCAACATCTCTAAAGTCCCGATAGAAAAACATCTATCGATCTAGAATCCCATACCCAGCAAAAATGTCTTTCAAAAGCAGAGGCAAAATAAAGACTTACAAACATATAGAAGCTGAAAGGATTTCTCTCCAGAAGACCTGCAGGGTGGGAAACGTTAAAGGGTGTCCTTCAGGCAGGAGGATGACACCAGGTGGGCATGCAGATCTACATATGGGAACAGGAAATACTGGAGCAGACACCTTTATAGCTAAATATATAAGATCTATTTTCATTATGGAAGCATATATAACAGATACCTGTCTAAACAAAAATGATAATCACATAGTGTGGGGTTTATGATGTATGTAAAAATAAAATGCATGAAGACAACAGCACAAAGGTTTTGAGGGGGAAAAAATGGAAATAAGCTATTGTAATGTTACTACATTGTATATGGAGCAGTATAATATCACCTGAAGGCAGAGTGGACGATAAACCTTAAACCATCCAAGAGATTGCAAAAAATAAAAAAGAGTCAGCGCTAATAAGCCAACAAAACAGACAAAACAGAATCGTAAAAATATATTTAATTAATCCACAAGAAGGTGAAAAGAGAGGAAAAAGAGAAAGCCAGATGGGGCAGATAGAAAATAAATGATAAGGTAATAGACTTCACTCCGTGAATAATCCATTAAATGTGAATGGCTTAAATATCTCATATAAGAGACAGAGGACAAACTGAATAGAAAAACCAGATCCAACCACATGCTGTCTATAAGAAACTCACTTGTAAAGATACAAATAAGTAAAGGTAAAAGAAATGGAAAGGACGTACTATGCTAACCCTCATGCAAAGACTTCTGGAATGATACCAGGCAAAATAGACTTCAGGGTCCAGAATATTACCAGGAATTAAAATTAAAAAGTTTCATACTGTTAAAGGGGTCAGTTCAAGAAGAGGATATAATAATTCTAAATGTTTATGTACCTCATAACGTAAGCTTCAAAACACGTGAAACAAAAGGAACAGAGTCACACGGAGAATCGGAGAAATCCACAAGCGCAATCAGAATTTTAATACTCGTCTTTCGGAAATTCCTACCACTAGTCACGAGAGCATTGGTAGGGCTGTGACAGGGTGGAAGGCCAGATGTGGCTGACATTTATGAGACCCTTCACCCAACACAGAATAGCCATTTTTGTTAAGCACATATGGGACATTTACTAGGAGAGACCAATTCTGTACCATAAAACAAGTCTGAAACCTATAAAAGGATCCAAATCATAAAAGTCTGTTGTCTGACTATAATAGAATTAAATTAGAAATGGGAGATTTCTGGAAAACCCCATTTGGAAACTAGAGAACACACTTCTAATAATCTACAGGACAAAGGAAAATCAAAAGGGAAATTGGAAAGCATTTGGAACTAAATCAAAATGAAAACATAGCAAATCCCAGAGAAAATGTGTGGATTTAGTTAAACCACTACTTAGGGGGACTTTTGTAGCATCCAACTCCTATATTAGGAAAGAAGACAGACTTTGAATCAATGGCTTCAGCATCCCCCTTAAGAAACTAGAAAAAGGAGAGCAAATAAATCCCAAAGTGAGAAGAAGAAAGGCAGTAATAGAGATCAGAGTGAAAATCAGTGAAATAGTAAACAGAAAAGTGATAGAGAAAATCAATGAGACCAAAGCTGGTCCTTGGAGACGATCAATAACAGCCAACGTTTGGCGGGGCTGATCAGGAGAGAGGGGAGAAGACAGATCACCGGCGTCGGGAATGAAAGAGGTGACATCAGGATGGATCCCACTGACACGACGAGGATGGGGGATATTACGGACAACCGCGTGCCGATAAATTCAACGGCATGAGTGAAGTGGACGACTCCTTGCGAGACACAAGTTACCCAAAACACGCAGGATGAAATAGCTTGCGTGCCTTATGTCTGTGAACAGAATCAAATCTGTAGTTGAAAACCTTCCTACAATGGAAACCCCAGCCCCAGAGGCTTTACTGATGAATTTTACCGAGTGCTCGAGGGGAAGGACACCACTGAGCGGATGCTCTTCGGGGGATACACGGAGAGCAAGCGAGCTCGTGGAAAGATGCTCCACACTGCTGGTTGCCAGGGGGTAGGAATTATTTTTTTTAATTTTTAAAAAAGAATTTATTTATTTATTTATGAGAGATGCACAGAGAGAGAGAGAGAGAGAGAGAGAGGCAGAGACACAGGCAGAAGGAGAAGCAGGCTCGATGCGGGACTCGATCCTGGGTCCCCAGGATCATGCTCTGGGCCGAAGGCAGGCACCAAACCGCTGAGCCACCCAGGGATCCCATAAAGGACATCATGAGCCTTGCAGGGACACATATGGACAGGCCCTTGGAGGGAAAGGAGCACACGAAGTGGACCGTGGAGTGGGGTGTGGTCAGTGCAGGGGGCGGAAGCCCTTGGGAGAGCGAGCAGAAGGAAGGGGCGGGAGGCCCTTGGGAGATGCTGGCGAGGGCGGACGTGCGGTGGTCCCCGCCACATAGGGTGGTGGTGACGCTGACCTCTGGGGCGAAGGGCCCACGCGGGGGCTGCTGTGGACAGAGGCCAGACAGGAGGGCAGCGCCGCCTGGGGATGGGGCGCAGATCCTACCCTTAGGAGGACTGGCCTCGGTCAGTGCAGACGAGAGGTGACCCCCCGACACCCTCAGACTCACACCCCTTGTGCTCACCCTTGGGGAATTGGAGAGGATACAAGGAGGGTCTCTGGGGGCGGTGAGCCCATCCCACTAGAGTGGCATTCACAGTGGGAGCAGATCTAGGCACCGCCCCCGCACCTGTCCTGGGGGGACGGATGAGGAGCCAGGGTGGGCTTCTTCCTTGGGGAGCCCCTGTGGGTCCTCCCTCCATCTCACAGTGAACCCTGCCACTCAGGAGGAGAGGCTGAGTCCTGGCTGGGACTTCGGGCACCTGGCTTCCTACACCCTATGGTCCCCTTGGGGAGCAGGACCAGCTCTGGGGTCAAGTGTCAGGGCGGGTGGTGGTCATTGCCTAGCCGCTTGGCCTTCATGGGGGGACACTAGGCCAGGTAGTCAGCTCAAGAATGGGGGGCTTCCATCCCAGAGGGAAGGAAGGGCAGCTGAATTGGGGGTGGCAGTGGGTGAGCCCGTCCCACTGGCCGTGGGGTCAGGGTCAGGGTGGCAGGAAGCTGGGGGGGGGTGGCCTCGCCTTGCCTGGCTGTCCCTGGGTGGGGGCAGATGGGGCCGACGGGCCTGGCCTTCGAACGTCCTCCACGCGGAAACACCAGCGCCGGCTGCGCTCTCCCTTGCTTTGTCCCATCTGTCCCTTGGGCGAAATTGAGAAAACCCATAAAAGCCAAACGACTCTGATTGCAGAGGACGGTCCACGGCCCAGGTACGCGTCGGGACTCGTGAGGCCGAGTTGATAAAAATGTAATAAGTTCCAACACAAGATATATTTTACGACAGGTGTGGCGTGGCCGTGTGTAACTGTGCTTAACAATTAATTAACTTTTCATGCCGTTCATTAAGCTCCATTATTTATGAGGCCGGGCTCCACACAATCGGGCGAAGTCACCGGAGGGAAGACTCGATTAAACCAGAGCGCGGTGTCCGGCGCGCGGGGCCACGCGGCGGGGCGGCCGCTGCTCTTGTCTGCTCGCTCCTGGTGCGATTGGAAATACGTGGATTTGTGGTTTGCACAAAATTCTGCAACGTATTGATTTTTCAATTACGCCGGGAAGAAAGGGAGTGTGGGCTGGAGGGAGCCTATCCCAAGGGAGGCTCTGAGCGCCGGGCTGGGGGCTGTGGCGGGTGACCCGGGATGGCCGCTGCCCTACAGGCCAGAGGCCGGGATCTGGTCAACCCCCCGGAGCCTCAGAGCCACGGGGGCCCTCAGACACAGTCCTTCATCCAACTGGGGAAACGGAGGCCCAGGGGCGGGGGCAACCAGAGGCAGGGGAGGGACCGGCCCCTGCATCTGACTTTGGTGTGTCCCCTGACCCTGGGAGTCCTTGGTCAAAGGGCCACCACCCAGGAGAGCATCCTGGGCTGCCCGTGCATCCCTGCATCTCTGACAGAGGGAGTCAGGCCTGTGCTCTGCCCTGGTGAGAAGATCCTGGGGAGCCCCTGGGGAGCAAGGCGCCCAGGTGAGGACGTGGGGATGGGCAGGCCCTGCAGACACGTTCCCACGTCCGGACGCCCTGCCCTGGGTGACCCTCGGGGTGTCGGCCTCTTCTATTTCCCTCCAAAGTTCAGACTTGGCCCGAGTGTCTCCTCCGGGTCCCCTCTGCCCCCTTCCTGGTTTGGACGGCAGCCCGGGGCTGTGGGGTGGGGGACGGTCCCGAGGCTCTGGCCAGCTCAGTCTGCCTCCCGGCCCCGGGATGGCCAGGTGGCAGAGGTGGCAGTGGGTGGCGGATGGGACGCCACGAAGTGGGGGTGTGGCTAGAGCCGCAGCAGCCCCGGCTAAGGGCGGGGACGGGCTCAGGGCGGGTGTCGGGGGGTCCCGGGCAGGGATGCGGAGGTAGGAGATGAGTGGTCAGAGAGGCCGCTGCCGGTGGGTGTCACCCTCTCTGCTCGGACACCTCCCCTTCTCGCTGAGCCTGGGTCCCTGAGCCTGCCCTGGCCCACGTGAGGATCCCAGGACGCTGATGAGCTAGCCTGGGAGCTGCTGGCCTGGGGGGGTCCCAGGGCCCCCGGCAGGTGGAGAGGCTGGGCAAGAGCGGGCTCTGAGCCTTGGAGCCGAGCTCACGGGGGTGGTGCAGCCCGGGGGTGCTTCCTGGAGGGGGAGGCCCCCCAGCTGGACCTGGAGGGGCCAGCTGTCTGACTAAGGATGAGATTCTGTGGCACCTGCCGGCCGCGGTGGGGTGCGGAGCGCGGGGCGGTGATGGTGTCGGCCGCTGTTTGCAGAACACGAAGGCCCCTTTGGAGGCTCAGACACCGTACCGGGCTCTAATTGAAACATCAAATTCTTATTTCTCCGAAAGTGCTCTGGTCATTTCTAAGCCCACATAAAGCTTTATGAGCAATCACATTCCCCGGTGTTTTTTCTATTTTAAAGAAGCAGAAACCACACGAAACAGCACACGGGGCCCCACCGCCCTCTGCTTGGAGCCCCCGGCGCCGCGGAGCCCCCCCAGGCCAGCTGTGCTGAGCTCCTGACATGCATCCGAGCCTGGGGTGTGGGTGCCACGTCCGTCCCGTGACCCAGGACCCTGAAAGGAAGGCACCGTGGGATTCTCTGGTGGCTCTGCAGGCTGACAGCTCGGGGTCCCTCTGTGCATGCCCTTCTGAGCCCTGGGTGGGCCGTCTGGGGGGCAGAACCAAATGGGACTGTCCCTGTCCGCAGGGACAATCCCTCATTTGTGCTGTGAGCCCCGCAGGATTAGGATCCTGTTTTCTGGCAAAGACCTCCACCTTGAAGTAGCCCCATTTCCCATTTCTGTTTGGGGTTTGGCCTCAGCCCAGAGGAGCCCCGGGGAGCAGCAGCGGGTGCGGGGTGTCTGGACTTTGGCGGGTCTCCTGGGCAGCTACGGGTAAGAGCCCTGGCTTGGCCCGCCCTGTGCTCGAGAGTGATGTCCACCCCGGAGAACGGGAGCACAGGTGGCACAGGGACAAGGGCCTCGGGGACTCAGCCTCTATCCGGGGAGGGCAGGGGCCCAGCGAGACGCTCTCAGGGAGGGAGCCTCCTTCCTGGGTCTGAGCCCTGACCTGGCTGGGTGACCAGGGCCAGCTGCTTTCTCGGTGACAGTAGGGGTCACCTGTTTGTCCTGGCGGCGGCCAGCTGTGAGACCCACTGTGCCTGCAGATGGCTCTGGGACAGGCTCCTCGATAGTCGGTCGAGGCTGGGATGTCGCCTTGTCTCCCAGGAGGCAGGTGGCTGTCCCAGGCCCTGCCCCACGCAGTCCACTGCCGTCCTCCCGGGCCCCTGGCAGAGGCGCGCATTGGAGGGGCCGAGGGGCCCGGTTGGCAGGATTTCTTGTCGACCCAGTAAGGAGCCAGAACTCCCTTCTCCGTCCCTGGGGATTTCCAGTTGAGGCCTGAGGAAATCTGAGCGCCAGCCCTCTGACCTGCCCCTTCTTGTCTGGGGGGTGTCAGTCACCGGGACCCCCCCCATAGCCCATTCTGCAGGGGACACAGGGGCAGCCAGAGGCGTCCCCGGGACAGGGTTGGGGAGACAACAGGGGAGGAAGGACAGGCCCCCGTAGAGGGCAGGACAGCGGCTGTGCCTGTTCTCTGGTCCAGGGTGTGGGGATCCCCCCAGCAGAAGGGGGGGGGGCCTGACGTGGCCAAGGGGCGGGCGGGCTGGGGCACGGGCACCGGGAGCAGGATGGCGGCGCCTGCAGGGAGCCCCCTGGCTGGTCCTCCCCTCCGAGCCCCCCGAGAGCACACAGCAGTGGGGCGGCCCGGCTCCTCCCCAGCGGCCCGGCCAGCCGGAGGGTCGAGCGGGCTCCAAGGCAGGATGGACGCCTACCCACGCGCCCCGGCCACTGTTCCCCGGCGTGGCCACGCGTGTCAGCAGCGCTTGTAAATAAGCTCACAGGCAAGGATTTAATTTCCTCTCGCTCCTTGCAGTGTTCTTGCTGCCTCGTAAATCACGCGTTTATGACTCTCTCTTCGGCACTTTTGCGATGGCCGATAATGGCTGAGTAAGTGGCAGAGGGGATGGATTCTGCGGCAGGTTTTAAACAAATGTGCTCGTTGGAGCCGTAAATGATTTTAAGCAGAGCCGGTGGGCGCCACCTTGCAGGGCGGCCAGGGGGAGCAGCCACTGACCTTCGGGAAGAAGCTGGCCGCCCGGGGCCCTGGCCTCCCTGCCCTGGAACACGGGCACGAAGGGGGCTCTTTAGTCATCAGGGCAGAGGCCCACCAGGGCTGGCAAGTGTGCAGGCGTGTGCACAGCCTGTGGAAGAGTGTGCGTGTGGGTATGGACACGGGTGTGTATGTGCACGTCCAAGCATGTGCACAGCCTAGGAATGAGTGTGCATGTGGGGTACGGACATGGGTGTGTATGTGCATGCTCATGCGTGTGTGCAATCTGTGAATGAGTGTGTTCGGGTATGGACACGGGTGTGTATGTGCATGCTCATGCATGTGCACAGCCTGTGAATGAGTGTGCACGTGTGGGTATGGACATGTGTCTGTATGTGCATGCTCATGTGTGTGCACAGCCTGTGAATGAGTGTGTGCATGTGTGGATACAGACACAGGTGTGTATGTGCATGCTCGTGTGTGTGCAATCTGTGAATGAGTGTGTGCATGTGGGTTTGGACATGTGTGTGTATGTGCATGCCCATGCGTGTGCACAGCTTATGAATGAGTGTGCATGTGTGGATACGGACACAGGTGTGTATGTGCACGCTCATGCGTGTGTGCAATCTGTGAATGAGTGTGTGCCTGTGTATGTGTGGGATTACATGTGCCTGCGTGTGTGTGCAGGTGCATTTGCAGTAGCATCTCTGCAGGCTCCCAGCCCAGAGCAGCCTTGCCCTTTGGGCCTTGGGGTGCCCTCTGTGGCTGCAGCCGCCAGAGCCCGATCTGTAGTTCTTACGGTCACGTAACCTCTTGTCCAGTGGCTGGTGGGGGCTGCCCCTGGGCCCCAGCCCCTGCACTCCCAAAGGCACCCCTCTGTTGCCCTGAGCCTGGAACCCCTCTGGCCAGCCTACCTGCTGCCAAAGGTCCCCCCCCTGCTCCTGCAGGCCTCACTGGGGAGATCAGAGCAGGATGGATGGGCAGATCCTGTAGAAAGCCCTGGGCCAGAAGCAGAGGGTCCATGAGGGTTTGAGGGGCGGGGGGGGTGGGCGGCCAGAGGTCTGTGGGAGCCCTTGATGGAGCTTTTGGCTTCCCTGAGGGGCTGGGGGCTTCTCTCCGTTTCCCACACTCCTTCTCACCCCCTTCTCTCCCCTGAACCATCCTCCCCACAAACAATAACGATGGGGGGGGCACGTGCACACACACGCAGATGCACGCTCCCGGGACATTCAGCGCCCCAGACAGTAGCAGCTGGTTTGTCTGAGGCCGGGTCGCCCCTCAAACGCAGTCCCAGAACCTGGACGCCCACGGGGCACCGGAGAACCCCATGCCCCCCATTGTTTATTTGCTGCTAAAACTTGCTTTGCCGACCGTGGGGCAGGAGCGTCTCCTCATAAAGCCATAAACGTAATTGATATTCTCAGCATTTCGAGAAAAAATACGAGTATTAAAGATATACAGTACACCTCATAAAATCCTCTCATATTTCTTCTTTATGGTGGGTTCTAAAATTGGCAAAATAAATTCCCTAAGACCCATTACACTTAACGCAGAGTGTGTTTGGGAGGCGGGGAGACGCTGAAGCGGCCGGCCCTGGGCCCCTCACCGCAGCGAGGCTTTGGTCCCCGCTTGGCCACGGGCCGTTTTTCCAGAAACCTGGCTGGGATGGCGAACAGTGATGGCCTGGTTACGGTTTCTGGCCACGGCCGGACGCTGGGCAAGTTTAATCTGCACGCTGGGGGATGACTGTCTTCCTCCAAGAAAATGCCCCCGAGCCGGCTGAGCCCCACTGAGCCCCACTGAGCCCCACTGAGCCCCGTCTGTGAGCCCGCGGGGCCCGGCTCTCGGGGGCACAGGGGGGGCCTTCAGGGCCAGCAGCCCCGAGCCCCGCACTGCCTCCTCTCGGGGCAGGTCCGCGAACCTCCCGGCCTCGCTTTCCCCGCTGGTCCCCCCGTTCCACTCAGAGGCAGCACAACGGCCCGAGATCGCATACGCACGTTTTTCTCATCTTTACTATCTTTCTCCTTTGTGAGCAGGAAGCTCCAGAGAGCACGGGATGCATTTTAAGAAAACTTTCCAAGCCGAGTTGATCGAGGTATAATTTACATGCAAATCCAATGCGTGTGAATTATACATGCATTTCAAATTTCGAAACAACATGTACAACTAAAAGCCAACTAACTGTGCTTTGGAACGGTTTTAGATTTCCGGGAAGATGGTGAAGACGGTGCGGCGAGCTCTGTGTCCGCCCCGCGCCCGGGCCTCTTCTAGGGTGCAGCGGCGTCCGCCCCGCGAAGGAGCCCGCGCGGTGCGTTGTCTGGCCGAGCCTCTCCGCCACGTGGCCTCCTCCGGGCTCTGAAGGTTCCTGGGGTTCCCGGGTTTTGAGGAGTGCCGGTCGGGGGTCTCGTCGAAGGCTCCCCTCCGGGGGTGCGTGTGAAGTCTCACGATGAGGCTGGCGTCGGGGAGGGCGGAGCACAGAGATGAGCGGGGCTTTCATCGCGTGGCAGCAAGGGTGCGACTACCAGCAGGACGTGTCCCTGCGGGCACCGCCCCGCTCACCAGGCTGGGGTGGCGCCAGGTGTGTGCATGTCACGAGCCACCGTCCCTGGAGGGAAGTCACCTGACACCCTCTCGAGGGCCAGGCATCTACAGAAATTATTTGGAATTCTTGTTTGGGAGATTTGTCATCCCTTCCCCCATCCTTTATTTGTCTGATTGTTAACTTCTATCAGCACAGACCCTGGGTATTAATTTCACATTTTGGGTTAAAATCCAGTGCTACTGTTGGCCACTCACGTTGCGGCGGTGTTGGTGGCGGGCGCCTGTCCGTGGCTCCCGCGCCGGCCCACGGGCGTCTGCTGCTTTGTGCGTCCTGCGCCATCTCGGGTTCTGGCACCGCGAGGAGCCCCCAGAGCCTCTGACACTGGTCCTGCCCCAGAGTCACGTGTCTGTCCAGGGCCCCCCGGTTGCTCCCGTTGGAGGGTCCCACCAGCGGCCCGGACCTGGGCGCTCGGCGTGTGGCTGCCCCTGGGAGCTGCTGCTTCTCTGCCCTCCCCGCTGTCCGAGCGCGTGGACACTGACACCTGCCACGCGCGTAGCCGTGTGTACTTCACGTGACTGTGTGGCACCTGGTCTCCAGAGCAACGAGGCCCGCAGGAAGCACACGTGCGGGGAGACTTGTCATGAGACCAGATGCTGAGGACCTGGCTCCTGTGACCGCAGGGCCCGGGGGACTCCCGCGATCTGCCGTCTGCAAGCCGGGGCCCAGGGGAGCCTGTGGTGCAAGACGGGGTCTGAGGACAGGACGGGGACCAAGCTCCTGGCCTCAGCTGTGAGGTGGGGAAAGGAGGCGAATCCGTCCTTCCTCCACCTTAGTTCTGTCCGGGCCCTGGACTGGATGGGGCCCCCCACGGGACGGCCACCTGCGCCACCGAGCCCCCACCTGGTCTCTCCGTGAACCCCCACACACACCCAGAAAGAATGTGTGATCTGGGCGCCTGCGGCCGGTTTTGCCGACACATGAGGGGCCCCTCACCTCATCTCCATCTGCGTTACGTGAATCCTGAGTCCGTGGTGATTGTCTTCACCTCGAGTCCACACCACATGGATCGTTCCGGACTCCTCCCCTCCCCTCGCTGCTCTGGAACCTCCCTCTGCAACAGGAGGGACCTGGCCCGCCGTCCACCGCCCGTTCACTTGGTGTTAAGTCAGGACCACGCCGGTGGCCCTCCGCGGGGGAAGGAGAGCCCGCCCTCACCATTGCGAGGTGTGCCACCCATGGTTTTGTCTGCCTGGGGCCCCACGGTCCCACCCTCTTCCCTCCCGTCCCCGAGAGGGGCTCTCACCTGTCCCCACTGCAGTCAGGCTCATCCTGCCACCCTCAGCACTTCTTCCCGGGAACCCCAATCTCCTCTATAATTTTTTTTTTTTTAATTTGCTTGTGTGAAGTTTCACTGTCTCAATGTCAAGTTCTATGGGTTGTGACAAATGCCGTAACGTCATAGATGCACCACCGTGGTGTCCTACAGAGTAGTTTCACTGCCCTAAAAATCCCCTGCGCATCACCTGTTCGGCCTCCCCCTCCGAAGGGACCCCCAACCACCACGGAGCCGCTTACTGTGTGCATCATTTTGCCCTTTCCAGAATATTCCACAGTTGGATCATACTATGCAGACTCTTTGGATCAGCTTCTCTCTCTTTGCATGTCAGGACATCTGTGTCTTTCTGTGTATGGACGGCTCGGTAGTTTATATCACTGAACGCTACTCTGCTGTATGGGCGTACCAGGATGCGCTTCCCCGATCGCCTGCTGGAGGACGTCTTGGCGGCTTCCACTCTGGGCAGTTACGAATCAAGCTGCTATAATATTTGCACACGGATGTGCGTTTTCAAATCTTCTGGGTAAACACCTAGGAATTCTCACGGCCGGATCGTGTGGCGAGGCTACGTTCAGCTCTGTAAGAAACCGCCAGACTGTCTTCTGGAGCGGCTGCACTATTTCGCGTTCCCAGCAGCCATGAATGAGAGTCCCTGCTGCTCAACATCCTCACTAGCAATTAGTATTATCACTTTTTTTTTTTTTTTTTTTTTTTGGAATTTAGCCACTGCTAGGTATACAGTGGTATTTTCTTGTTAAATTTGCATTTCCCTAATGATGAATGATGTTGAGAGTCTTCTCATGCACTCGCTTGCCATTTGTTTATATTTTTAATGAAGTGTTTGTTCAGAGCTTTGCTGCAGTTTTCAATGTGTTTGTTTACCAACTGTAAAGTTTTAAGAAATCTCTGAATGTTTTGGATACAAGTCTGTTACCTGACATGTGTTTTGTAAAAATTCTCCCCCAGTGTGTGGCTCATCTTTTCTTTCCCTGAATGGTGCCTTCTGCAGGGTAAATCTTTTATTTTTTATTTATTTATTTTTTTTAGGGTAAATCTTTTAAAAAATATTTTATTTATTTATTTGAGAGAGAGAGCATATGCGCATGTGCACAAGTGGGGGGCAGAGGGAGAGGGGCTCGAAGACTCTCCATTGGAGTGGGGTTTGATTCCCAGGACCCTGGGGTCATGACCTGAGCCTAAGGCATGTGTCACTGACTGAGCCACCCAGGCGCCCCAGGATGGATATTTTTAATTTTAAAAAGTCTAACATCAATTTTTTTCTTCCATAGATTGTGCTTTTGTTTCTGTAACAAAATGCATCATTGAGCCCAGGTCACACAGGTCCTATAAAAGTTTATTCTAGAAAATTCATGGTTTTGAGGTTCACATTTATGTCTATGGTTCATTCAAGGTAATTTGTGTGAAAAGTGTCCTTCGTCTGTGTCTACATTCATTTTTTATTTTTTATTTTTTAAAGATTTTATTTATTTATTCATAAACACAGAGAGAGGGGCAGAGACACAGACAGAGGGAGAAGCAGGGTCCATGCAGGGAGCCCGATGTGGGACTCGATCCTGGGTCTCCAGGATCACACCCCAGGCTGCAGGCGGCACCAAACCGCTGCACCACCGGGGCTGCCTACATTCATTTTTTAAAACGTTACATATGGATGTCCAGTTGCTGCAGCACCATGTATTAAAAAGACTATTTATCCAATGGATTATCTTTGCTCCTTTGTCCGAGATTGGTTGGCAATGTTGGGTCTACTCTTGCGCTTTCTGTTCTGTTTCATTGATTAATCGATCTCTTCTTTTACCAATATCGCACTGTCTTGATTGCTGCAGCCTTTTGGTAAGTTTAGATGTTTGGTAACGTGAATCCTCCAACCTTGTGCTTCATTATTGGGTTGAGTATTCTGGGCCTTTTGACTTTTTGTATAAACTTTAGAATCAGTTTGACCATATCTACAAAGTAGCTTGCTGAGATTTTGTTGTGACCACGTTGATTCCATAGATCACATACGGAAGAACAGACATCTTCACAATACAGACTTCTCCTATCCATGAACATGGAGTATCTTTCCATTTATTTAGATCCTTTTGGATATCCTTCATCTGAGTTTATAGTTTTCAGCATATAGGTCATGTGCATATTTTGTTAGATTTACACCTGAGTATTTCATTTTTGTGGGGTTCTGCTATAATTGGACTTCAAAGTCCAAGTGTTCATTGCTGATATATAGGAAAGCACTTGACCTTTATATATTGACCTTGTATTTTGTAACCTTGCTGTACTTCCTTATTAGTTCCAGGAGATAGATAGATGATAGACAGACAGACAGACAGATTTCTTCATGCGTACAAGGATTGATTTTTGAATGTGGAAATACAGCTGGAATAAATCTCACTTGGTCATGGCATACAATTATTTTTATGCATTGTTGGATTTGATGTGATAGTATTTTGTTGATGATTTTTGTACCTGTGTTCATGAAAGTCATTAGTTTGTAGCTTCCTTTTTTCTTTTTCAATATCTTTATCGTTTTGCTATTAGGGTAATGGCGGCCTTAAAGAATAAATTAGGAAATATTCCCTCTGCTTCTGTTTTGCATGGGATGTGTAGAAAATTGGTATCTTTTATCCTCTAAATATTTGGTAGATTTCACCAGTGAAGACAACTGGGCCTAGTGCTTTCTTTTTTGAAAGCTATTAATTCTTGATTATTGTTTCAATTTTTAAAATAGATATAGGCCTATTCAGGTTATCTGTTTCTTCTTATGTGAGTCTTGGTAGTTTGTGCCTTCCAAGGAATTGGCCCATTTTATCTCCAGTTTTCAGATCTCTGGACATAGAGTTGTTCAGAGTTTTCCTCCATCATCTTGTTAATGGCCATGGGATCAGTAGGGATGACTGTCCGCTTTCACTTCTGATAGTGACAATTTGTGTCATCACTTTTATTTTTTTCTTGATTAGCCTGGCTACAGATTTGTGAATTTTACTGATGTTTTGAAAGAACCAGCTTTTGTTTATGTTGATTTTCCCCCCTATTGCATTCCTGTTTTCCATTTCATTGATTTCTCCTTTAATTTCTATTATTTGTTTCTGTCTTAAATTGTTTCTCTATTTCTAGTTTCCTAAGATGGAAGCTTAGATTATTCATTTTGTTTATTTTTTTTAATATTTAAGAAAGTTTCTTTTATTTTCCTTTTTTTTTTTTTTTTTTTTTTTTAAGAGAGAGTGTGAGCTGGGGAAAGGGCAGAGAGAGAAGGAGAGAGAATCTTAAGCAGGCTCCACGCCAGCACAGAGCCTGATGTGGGGCTTGATCTCAGGACCCCGAGATCATGAGCTGAGCAGAAATCAAGAGTCAGATTCTCCACAAACTGAGTCGCCCAGGCCCCCCTGGATTATTCATTTTAGATCTTTCTTCCTTTCTAACATGTGCCGTTAGCGCTACAGCTTTCCCTCTGAGCATGGCCTTTGCTGCATCCCACACGTTTTGATAATTTTTGTTTTCACTTCCCTTTCATCCAAAATACTTTGAAAAGCCTCTCAAGACTTCTTGAACATGTGTGTTATTTAGACTTGTGCTGTTTCACTTCCAAATATTTGGGGATTTTCCAGCTCTCTTTTCCATGATTGATTTCTAGTTCAATTTCACCATACTCTGCAACATACATGATGTGATTTCTATTCTTTTAAATTTGTAACGGTGCATTTATGGCCACACTCCTGGTGCGCGTGAGAAGATCGTATATTCTGGTGCCATTGGATGGAGCGCTCTGAAGATGTCTGTTGATGAAATAGACCAATGGTGTTCCTCACAACTTGGCCCTGCTGGTTTTCCAACTACACGATCCGTCACCGGCTGGAAAGCAGTGTGGACGCCCCTCCTATGGTCGTGGGCTTGCCTACTGCCCCTTGCCATACTGCCAGCATTGGCCTCACATATTGTGATGCTCTGCTGTTTGGGGGTGTGCAGGGCCTCCCGAGGTTAGGAGGGACATTATAAGCAGGTTCGATAAACTCACTCCGCTCCCAGGGCTTCCCTCCCCGTTGCCAGCAGTCCTTTCTTGGTTCGCAAGATTGTGCAAAGAGCCGGTGACAACCAGTGTGCCTGTGCTGCTGGTTTATGGTTCTAGTCTCGCAGGGACTTACTCTAGCCTGTCTCGATGGCAGAGCTCTCAAAGCTGCCATGAGCATGGGCCCACCCTGTCAGGAGCACTTCCTCTAGCCTGTGTCCTGATGCCCAGGAAATGCTGCAACCTAGAGCCGCTGTGGGAGTCGGGTGAGAAAGATTCGGGTTTGTGGGGAGCTATTAGCTTGCACCACCCGTTGCTGCTGACCACGAGGGAGCCTGCACCTACTGCTCAGGCCGGGTGGGGGTAGAGCAGGCAGCAGTGACTCCAGGCCATGAACTGTTTCCACGCTGTCCTCTGCAGTGTCTTAAAGCCAGAAAACAGAGCGGATATCGATGCAGGCAAAGGGGTTTGGAAACCAAACGTGACTAGCATGTCTCGACTGGATCCAATAGATAAGGTGGTACAAGAAGCAGGCACAGAAACGGTCTGGTTCCCTAACAGCGTTGAAGGAAGCAACTGTTTCTTATCTCTAACCAGTAAAAGATAAGACTGAAGTGTTTCACTCCACAGAGGCCGAGTAGACTCGGCCTGGCCAGGTGGAGGGCACAGAGCCAGCCTCCCCTTGCACCTCTGCCCAGGTGAGGGAGGCGGCCCAGCAAACCTTCTTGCAGGCAGAGTCCAGCAGGAAGGAGGGTGGAGGGCACTGCTCTCTGAGGAAGCCCCAGTGGCCCTCGGTGGCTGCCAGCAAGTCTGGAGAACGAGGCGGATCTCCAGAAACTCTGGGGGCTTTGAGATGGACACTGGATGGGCCCCAAGTCAAGCAGCCACAGAGCCCACAGAGCGCAGATGGCTCGTACAGCCACCTTGGAGGGACTGCGACTGTGTCGGACCAGACCAAAGGTGGCCTCAGCGGGCAGGAAGCCGGAGAGAAACGATGCAGGTGCCCCAAGAAGACATTTCCAAAGGCTTTGATGTGGCTGAGAGGGTGGTGGGGAAGGAAGGGCCCTAAGGCTGGAGAGCAGGGCCCGGCGGCCACCTGCTCCGGGAAGAGCTCAGGCTTGGCCCACCCCTCCTGGTTTGCCTGGAGCCTCCCCAATTCAACTCTGAAGGTCCCTGAATGGGGCTTTGGGGTTCTTCCCAGGGGTCAAGGGTGTGGAGAGGGGCAGACAGACATTTGTGATTGGGGGGCTGGTTGTGCTGACTCCTCTCTCATGAGGGGGTGACACCCCCCACTTTATTCACACTACGCTTGGTCCAAATAGATACAAGTAGAGCAGGGCACACCGCACCCAAGCAGAAACTTTAAAGGCTCCATGTGGGGCTGCCGCATTCTCTTCCCCTCGGCCCCAAGCACGGCATGACTCACAGAGGGCCTGCATCACTAGCTGCAGCCCCCAAGGAGGAGGGCACGTGGCGCGGACCACAGCTGGACTATCGTCTACAGGTGACATGACCAAGAAACGCCGTTCTGTGCCGTCAGGCCCGAGATTCCAGGGATGTTTGTTACCGCAGCAGCATCTAGCACAAGCTGGCTGATACGGATCATGTCCTCATGGCTGACCTCCAGCTTGACGAGCGCAACGGGCCTCCTCTGTTCTCCGCCCTGCCTGCCCTGGGCCCGGTCCTCTCCCCTGGCCGTGCAAGCACTGTCCACACCCCGCTCCGCCGTCTCCCCATTTGACCTGCTTTAAACAAGGAGAGGAAGGAGAAAGAGCAGGAGCTGGGGGGCACCGGCCTGGGATCTGGCTGTGGGGCAGGGCTGCGCGGGTGTGGGGGCAGCCCTTCTGGGACCCCGCGTTCCATTTGTTTCAACGAATCCTTCTGGAGCCTTCGGTTGGAGGCTTTGTGCTCCAATTGCATGCACGTCTTCTACAATGCTTGCCAAATTTGAGGGCTCCTCACGTGTTGTTTCACCCCCAGCTACGAGAGCGGTTGGGATGCTGTATAGATTAGGGAGACAAGGCTTTGGGAGGGAAGGAAAGCAGAAGATCAAACGCTTATCTGTACAAATAGATTCAGCGCAATCCACAACCAGGCAGCATTTGACATTTAAAAATATTTGATCCATGTTTTGGCTTCCAAAGCTGCTTGAGGGAGCTGCTCGCGTAAATTACATCCAAATCAAGGTTAAATATAGTTCTCAGAGAAAGAGCGTATGATTTAAATTGCCTAATTATTTGGGGGAAAAATCTGTTCTTCAATAATTAAGAGAATGAGGATGTTGGGCTAGGTGTGGGGGGCGAGACGGAGGACCGGCGGGGGAGGCCTGGCGGTGCCGCCTGGGGGAGCGACCCTGTGGCCACAGGCCTGGGGGTCCGGTGGGCGCCCCGCGGCAGGGCCCGGCAGCGGAGGGCCCGGCCCGGCTGCACCCTAGCTCTCGGGCCGCGGTCGGGCGGGAGGCTGGCGGCGTGGGTGCTGAGCCGGGGTTGGGGGGGGGGAGCTGAGCAGGGGGCGGGCGCCCAACCCCCCGGCAGGGCCGCCGGCATATGGGACACCCAGGCTGTGGCCAGACGCCGTGGGGGGATCTGGCTGCGCCGGGAGCCAGCAATCCGTTAATTAGGTGATATTTCTTGAAAGTCACGTTGCAGGAGGGCGTAGATGGCAGGCTGCCTTCAGGAGAAGATTCAGACCGTAGCGGTCCCTCCCTCCGGCCGAGAAAGGGGGACTGGGGGGCGCTGGGGCCGAGCCACCGCGGGCCGGCTTGCGGGCCCCCCGAGCGCCCCTTGACGCCAGGTGCGTGCCGTGGGCCGGCTCCGAGGGGCCCCGAGGCCCTGCTTCCATGTCTGTGACGTGGGAGACTCGCGTTCCTGCAGGCCCCGGGACTCGACGCCGGCCTCGACGGGGCCGGAGCCCGCGCACGGGGCTGTGCGACCCTGGGCAGGCCCGTGTCCTCCACGCTCCCCGCCCGGGAACCGGCGAGGCTCCCAGCCGCGGGCGGGCGGGTTATTGCGTGGATACCATTTCCTCAGCGAGGTTACCCGGTGGCACGCAGCAGGCACTCCGCTCTGTCACCCCACAGTATTTACCCCGCACCTGGGAGGTGGCGGGCGTCCATCCAGGTGCGTCTCCCTCAGCGGGCCGGGTGCAAACGCCGCGCTCCCGGTGTGGGAATCCCACTGTGACGACGAGCCGGGTCACCGCCGCCAGTGGTCCAGGGGCCCGCAGGAGGGCTGGGGCGGGACCCCTTCCGAGGCTGGGGCTGGGGGCCGTGGGGTGGCCGGGGGGGGGCAGCGAGGTGCTGTGTGGACCCCCCAAGGACCCTGGGCGGTGTCCTCAGGACAGCTGGAAGCCCCAGGGACCGCTGTGGTCCAGTCCAGTGGAAGGGGGAAGCATGGGGTGCCGGGTGCCAGGGGCTGGGGAGGGTGTGCACGTGTGCATGAGTGTGTGCCCGTGTGAACGCATGTGGGTCTGCCTGGTGCATGTGATACCGGATCTGTTTCCTCACTGCCCGCGACGGTGGAGTGTGGCTCAGGGGGGCGTTGGGGCTCATGGAGCGCGCAGGGCTTGGGGGAAGGGATGCTGAGCGTAGGGTCCCTGGGAAACGCAGGGTGGCCTGATGCCCAGGTCGCGAGCGGGTCCCTTGGCATCAGAACCCTGAGCTGGGCCTCTGGCCGTTGGGTGGCCGCCAGTGTGAACTGCAGTGCTGTGCAGCCCCGGCAGGCCCTGGGCACCTGCATGCTCAGTGCCACCCAGGGCAGGCAGGGGCGGGGGCCCAAGCCTGGGGCCGGCCTCCAGAGCCCTTGGCGCGGGAGCCGGCCACCCCAGGATGGCACAGATGGTCTCAGTCCACAGGTCCCAGAGAATTACCAGGTCGACCCCCCTCCCGAGCACGGCCGAGCACCCGGCTCTCCTCCTGGAGATGGAGGGCACCTCGCACAGAGGCCGTGCCCACAGAAGAGGAAGGCGGCCTGTGGCCAGCACGGTGAGGGGCCCACCTGCCACGCACGGAGCTGGAGGGAGCGCAGGGCTGAGGGGAGGCGCATGGGCCACCGTGGACTCCCTGGGGGCTCCCAGCACGCAGGCCTCAGGGCGGGGGGCCAGGGGTGGTGTCGGCACGCCTGCTGGGAAGTCAGAGGTCGGAGGAGCCCGGTGGTCAGGACGAGGATTTCAGATGCTGCAGGACGCAGGGAAGTGACCTGAGGCCTCCTCTCTTCTGCCCGGAGCTCCCTTTGGACGTGCTTGTCTTAGAGACCCAGGGTGTGGGGGACCCCGGGCCCTGCCCCACGCTGGCCCCAGGGTGTGGGGGACCCCTGGCCTCCGCCCCACACTAGGCTGGCTCTGCCTCTCGTCCCAGACTGAGTGCCACCTCTCGCTGGCCCCGGATGGACCCACCCAGCATGTCCATCGCCAAGGACCCCACCACCGTTTTGTGCCTCATGCCTTGAAGGACAGTAACAACCAGTGGATGGAACAACCAGCTCCGGCTCCGAGCTCCATAGGCTGCGCATTGGCCCAGAGCGACAGGCCCCAAGCCCACCTCCCAGGGCACCCTGACAGCGCCTTGGGGCAGAGCCTTGGGGGCAGCAGGCAGCCCAGCTCGGGGCTCTAGGGGGGTGTGTGTGTGGCTTGGATTTCTGCCCCTCTGGGCCGCTGATGGTGGCTTTTGGGAAGGCAGAAGTCAGTGTGACCTCCTGTTGGCCCGGGCTCAGGGCAGGGCGTGGAGGGAGGGTGCCCAGGACCCTCGACTTAGGGCCAGCTGGTCCCTGCCCTCCTGCTCAGAGCCGCTGGGCACAGATGCCAGAGGGCCTGCCTCTCCTGGGTGCCTCCTGGTCATGTGACCATGGGAGGGGGCGTGTGACCCCCGGCCCGGACCTCGGGCCTGCCGCCCAATGCCCGCTGAGGCTTCAGGGGCACCGCCTCGCTCTGGTTGCTGCAGGAGGTGGGTCCTGGGTGCGAGGCTCTTGTCTCCACCGGCCAGTGTCACCACAAATCTCCAGCTCTGCCCTTGAGGCTGGCCATCAGCCAGTGCCCACGGCCACGGGGTGACAGCCCGGTGCCACGGCGAGGCCCCCGGCGGGCACACATGGTCCCTCTCTGACCGTCCTGGCCGAGGCTGTCCCAAACCCCTGCACTCGCCCTGTGCTGTCTGCTGGACGGGGCTGCATTTCCCGCCACCCCGTGGTCACGTGTCCACACCAGACGCTCAACCAAAGCCAGGGGGCAGGATGTCAAGGCCTGTGGCCCCCGGGGGTGGGCGGGAGCCCCAGTGTGGGTGTGGTGGGGTGTCCGGGGAGGCCACAAGCTGGAGCCCCACCCACAGGGCTCTCCCATCACACACCGGGGGTCCTGTGGGGCATCTTCCCACACCAAGCCCACGTCCAGGCTGGCCGGGCAGACCGGGTCCCAGGCCCGATTGTGAGCACGCTCACTTTGAATTTAGTGCACTTTGAGGTTCCAGAAAATCCCCATCTGTCTTTGTGTTGCTTCTAGAGCCCGGTGGCCACCTTGCACCGGGCCTGCGGTTCCCAGGAAAACGTGCTGGTGGTAACCTTGGCTCCCCGGCCCCGAGTCACAGGAGGGCCGAGGGTGGAGGGAGGGCGGGGAGCTCCCGGCCAGCTGGCACGGGGTCCGTTGTTCCGGCGGCTCGTGCGCTCAGCTGCTGCGCTTATAAACCTGCGGCCGTGATGGAGTCTGGGCAGGAGTCCTTGACGGGGGTCGTTAAACGCAGGAGCGGGAATGGGCCTGGGTTTATGGCTCCCCGTCCCCACCTCCTCTCTGGAAAGGCAAGGGCTGAGCTTCTGGTGGGGGCTGGGGCGAGGGATGGATGCAAGGGCCCCTCCACGAGGAGAGCCAGCCTGGAGAGCCGTGGCGTGCGCACCTCCAAGCAGGCGGGGGGCTGAAGCCGCTCCCCCAGACCCGAGCCTCTTGAAGCGGGCCCGCTGCTTGGGCCGTGGTCGCGGGCAGGCTACATACGCGGCCTGGGGGCTGGCCCGTGCTGGCCCGGGTTGCCGCCTCTGATGCCCCAGGACGGCGGCGGGATTGCCGTGGCGGCGTTGGACAGAGCTGAGCCCGGGAGGCTGGGAGCCCGGAGCGGACAGCAGAGGCCTCGGGGGCGGCCAGGCCCGCGCAGAGGCTGTGGGGTCAGGAGGCCTGCTGCCTGCCCGGCGGAGGGCGACATGGGTGGTGCAGGTGGAGTCGTCCCACCTGGCCCCGGGAGGTTGAGTGACAGCCCCCAGGGGGCCCAGCACACCTGTGGGGGGTCCCCAGGTAGGGACGCGGCGGTGACGTTGAGAGCTGGCCCTGCGCGCCGGGAGGACGGGTCACTGCGCGCCTGTCCCTCGCGGGGCCCCTGCTTCGGCCCATCCTGCCCGCGGAGCCGGCGACGCTGGCGAGGGGACAGGGGCAGGTGCTCCGCACACCTGGCTGGGACGAGGGGCGGGGGCTGGTGAATTATTGAGAGTTGCCAAAGGTGTTGAGTTAGAAGCTAATTAAAAAGCTATCTGCAGTGTGACGCTATAAAAGAATCGTAAAATTCCAATCTCATTTGTTCCGCTCAGCTTCCTTGGGTGCTGAACGCCCCATAAAAGGCGTCGCGCTCCCATTGTCTGCGGGCGGCTTGCCAGGCCCTGGCGAGGGGCACCCTTCCTGCTGCCCGGCTGGGGCCTGGGGAGGCTGGGGGCTGGGGGCGCCCCGAGGAGAGGAGCAGGGGTCGGGCAGGCCGAGCCGTCGGGGTGTGCCGGCCCCGGAGCCCACGTGCGTCCCTCAGCCGATGCCGGAGTGCTCCCCGTTCTGTTCCGGGGCCGAACCCCGGTGCACGGGCCCCCGGCCATGTGGGCTTACAGAGGACCAGGGGGGGTACCTCTTCCTGGGGTCCAAGGGATAAATAACGGGGTGGGGGGGGGGCGCTCGGCAATTGCCGGGTACCTACTGTGCACGACCCTATGCGGGGCTCCAGGGCCGGGTGGGTGTGGGGCGCCCCACCCTGGCCCGGCCCGGGGGAAGCCTGCGTGCCACGTGCTGGCCCGGCTCGGCTCCACCCAGACCTCCAGGCACCTCACGGCCTTGACCTGAGCCGGGCCACCCCAGCTCAGCCCCTGTGTGCACGTCCTGTGGGAGCAAGGCTTGGGCTCGGGCGAGTCGCCTTAGCATCCACATCCCGCGTGGCCCTTGCCTCCGCTGGCTGGGCCTTCATCTCTCTGTGGGATGGGGTCACGAGGGTGGCGGCCTCGACGGGCCAGGGGAGGGTGCACCTGTCACACGCCTGGCGCAGAGCACGGGCCCGCTCACCGCCAGCAGAGATGTGGGTGGCGGCTCAAGGGCTCTGTCCTGGGGGCCGCCCGTCCCCACCGCGCTCCGGCACCCCGCCGAGTCTAAGGACGGGCAAGTGGCTACCAGGACATTCCCCCTGCGGCTGCAGGAGCGGGCTCCCTGAGTCCCCGTCTGCTCCCAGAAGGACAGGGCTGGCCCTCGGCCCTCGGCCGCTCACAGGAGGCCCCTGGGCCCGGCCCTCTCCCCTCCCATCTCTGGGGATGCGGAGCGCCCACGCAGTAACTAAATCTGTGCCCCAGAACACCGTCTGGTGTTTGTTTAATGTATGATTTGGATGCTCCCCTCACAGTGACGTGGTCCCCTCCACGTCTCCCCAGCTGTGATGATTGTTCTCTGTCCCCTCCCCAAACACATGGCCCAGCGTCTCCCCACTTCCCCACCTCAGCCCCCTCCTCTTGCCTGCTGCTTTTTCCGGATTCCACCAGCACATTCTTGCCTCAGGACCTTTGCACGTCCCACTTTGACTGTAGTGTCCGCCCCTCCCCCCGGCTCCCAGCATTCTCCTAGCTGATCCATGACATCGCTGGAGGCTCTGCTCAGCTACCACTTTCTCAGAGAGCCTTCCTGAGCACGGCCCGCCCAGATGGACCCCACCTCGGGCAATTCCTCTGCCCCAACACCCACATCCTTCTTTGCAGCAACCCTCACCATCTGGAATTGCATTTCCTTCGCTTCACTGTGGTCATTTGTCCTTCTTTGTGAATTGCCATTTTGACCTTTCGCCCATTTTTCTGTCCGGATGCCCATTTTTTCTCGCGGGTCCCTAAGTTCTCGCTGTACCGTGAACCCTGCTCTGTTGTGGTGGTTTGTAGGAGGACGGGGTGACATAAGTGTCGGGGGCTGGGGGAGGTGGTCTTGGGACCGGAGCAGGAGCCTGTGCCGCCCAGGCTGAGTCTGGCGTTTGGGGGGGACGTCGAGGTGACCATCACTGGGAGGTGGGGCTGTGGCTCTGCAAGGTCAGTGGAGGGGCTGCCGGGCCTCTCTGAGAGGCACACTTGTCACCAAGGGGGTGGGGGGTTCCCACCATGTGGTCTGTCCAGGCGCTCGTCACGCCAGGTGTCTGGGGGACCCCGGTGACGGGGTGACCGTGCAGATGGCACCCAGGGATCTGTCAACCCCGCCGAAGCCCGAGCCTCGGCCCCCAGTCTGGAGGCAGACGTAACGCCACGTTGCGGGGCTCCTGCCAGCCCGCCCCTCTTTCTATCACCAGGACAGGGAAGGGGTGTGCCTGCAGGTCCTGGGGGCCTCCTTCTGGGGGGCCCGGTCCTGGGGGGCAGCCCCACGGTCCCGCCGCGCCTCTCTGTGCCTCGGGGCGGTCGTGGCGCCCGGCAGCACCACAGGCAGCCCCTTGCCCGTGCAAACACCACCACTTTCCTGAAGGGCGCCCAGCCCATGAGTCTTCCTCATACGGGTTTTTTTTTAAGGCCCGGATCACCGAGGTTTACCCAGAGCCTTTAGGAGCCTCCAGCCGGCTGGGCCGCCTTCCAGCTTCGGCCGACGTGTCCAACTGCGTGCTGCCCCCAGCAACCCTGGCTTTATAGAGAACCTTCTCGACGAGCTGAGAAAGCGCCCATTTCTGTGACATCCCCGGGATCCTGCAGAGTGTGTCGCAGCGGGGGCGGGATTTCCTACCTGGCATCCCCGCGTCCCACCCATGCAAGGCCGTGACGCTGTGGCAGAGGTCACAGGCCAGGACAGCCCCTTCGTCGGTAATCCCCGTCCTGGGCGCGGTGTGGTCGCTCTGACTCAACGTCCCAGGCCGGCTCGGGGTCAGCCTGGGGCCCACGGAGGGGCCGGCTCCTGGCTCCCTGTGCCTTTGGGGCGAGTGGCCTTGGCTGCCTGGCTCCTCGGCCTGTCCTGGAGTCGGGCCCGCACGGCCCCCGCGGGCGGGTCAGAGACGACCTGGTCCACCGGCACCGAGGGAAGCTGGGGTCACTCCTGCGCCACGGGGGCTGCCGTGCTGGGGGCTGCGAGGGCTCCACAGACTTTCACTCCTGCACCCCGATCTGTCATCTCCTCCTAAAAACGGGCTTTTGTTCTACTCAGCATCTGTGGTTCTGGTGGATCCTGAAATGTTTCATAAATATTTGGCTCCCCGTGTCAAACCGTTCTGTGTTCCCTTCGGGTTTCCTTATGGAAGGAGACGGGGGCAGTCTCACCTGACTCCCCGGGAGCGCACGCACGGGGGGCAGGCAGCGTGGGCGTCCTGGGCCCCCCACCCCCGGGCTGAAGCCTGGAGCTGGACCTGCCGGCTCGATTCCCGGAGGAACCAGGCCCGGGGGGGGCGGGGGGGGGCGGTTTGCTGGCTGCTGTGTTTCATCCTCAAGAAACCAACCGGTGCGGAGCGTGAGCTGGGTCCGACCTTCACGCCTGCGCTCCCGTGGGAGGGTCACGCTTCTGCAGAAACCCCAGTCTGGGGGTGGGGGTGGGTGCGGGGGCAGGCCCAGGGGAGACCTTTCCCTTGTCAGGCCGGCTCCTCACGGGGGCGGGTGGGTCCTAGAAGCACGGACGGGACCAAAGTTCGAATCTTAAACCCGTGTTTTCTCATCTCTAAATGGCTCAGAAGATAACCGGTGCCGTGAGGGCTCCGTGCCTGGCGCGCTGGGGCTCAGCGGACGCTCAGCAAAGCTAGCTGTCACACACATCAGCTATTGTCACCTCCCTGGGTGAGTCCTGGGGGGTAGTGGGTCCTGCTACCGCGGCCTGGACTCCCCAGGATGCCCCCACCCCCGGGGCTCTCAGCGCCCTGTCCCCACGGGGGCCCCTCCCACAGCAAAAGCAGGTCCTGCGCTGTGGCAGAGGGTACCCTGAGCTTCCACTCACCGAGTGGCCTGGGGCAGGTCTCCCAGGAGGGACGTGGGGGCAGTGGGGCTGTGCTGGCTCGGTGAGAAGAGGACCCTTCCCTGCAATGGTCCGGTCTCTGCAGGCACCTCTGGTCATGATGGGGCTGAGTGTCCCCCGAGAGAGCCTGTCTCTCACTCCGCAGCAGAGGACTGCGGGAGGGTCCCACCGAGTCCGGGGGCACCAGGCTGAGCGAATGGGCCATGCAGGACCAGCAGGGAGAGCTTGGAATGCTTAGGGTGGCCTCTGGCACTGCTTTGTCCAGTGTCCAGTGTCTCCCAGGGCCGATCCCCGAGGTTGGAAGAAGGAGAGGGGGTGGGAACAGCTCTGCTGCTGTCCTAGGGAGTGTGACCAGGGTGGCCAGGACACGCTGCGTTGGGGGACACAGGCTGATTGCAGGGACAGGGTCAGGAAGGATTAAACAGCTGCGTGTTTTGGTTAGGCAGGAGAGGTGTTGATAGGGCTAATATTTTGTTGTTGTTGTTGTTTAAAGATTTTATTTATTTATTCATGAGAGACAGAGAGAGAGAGAGAGACAGAGACACAGGCAGAGGGAGAAGCAGGCTCCATGCAGGGAGCCAGACGTGGGACTCGATCCCGGGACCCCAGGGTCATGCCCTGGGCCAAAGGCAGGCGCTGCACTGCTGAGCCACCCAGGGGTCCCCTAATATTTTGTTGTTGTTTAGAGAGAGAGAGAGAGAGAGAGAGAAAACATATGAGCGGGAGGCAGGGGCAGAAGGAGAGAGAGAAACTGAAGCAGACTCCTCGATGAGCACAGAGCCCGACATGGGGCTCGATCCTACCACCCTGAGATCATGACCTGAGCCTAAATCAAGAGTCAGATGCTTAACCTACTGAGCGCCCCCAGGCTAATTTTACGTGTCACCTTGACTGGGTCACAGTGTGCCCCCAGATTGGTCAGCTATTACTCCGAGTGTGTCTGCCAGGGTAGTTATGGATGAGATTTGCGTTTAGCTTGGTAGCGTGAGCAAAGCAGATGGCCTCCTCGGTGTGGGTGGGCCTCGTCCAATCAGTTGAAGGCCCGGGTAGAACAAAAGGGCGGACCCTCCCTGAGCAGGAGGGACTTTCCCACCCGACAGCCTTTGGACCGAAGCATCAGCTTTTTCCAGCTTTTGGACTTGAACTAAAACATCGGCTCTTCCTGGGTCTCTCGATCACTGAGGGGACGTTGGGGGCGCTGCTGACCTCGACTGCGTGAGCTGGTCCCTCTTCATGAACTGCGTATATAGGCACAATTCTCTTGGTTCTGTCTCTCCGGAGCAGCCCGACTGACAAGCCTTGGACTCGTAGTGGGAGCTGAGGCTCGTTCTAGTGGAGGGAGACGGTCTGGGTGAACTTGGCCACCCCAGCCGCTGCCACGGGGCCCGCCACACAGAGCTCGGTTCCCAAAGGGGCTTTGAGAGTGACACAGGTTAGCAGAGGGCAGCTCCCTGGGGGGGGCCGGGCGGTCCCGGGGCAGCAGGCGGGGGAGATGTTTATAGAGGTCATGTGAGCAAAGGGGGGGAAGGCTGCGATGAGGGCGGGGGCTGGTCTGGGGCACGCAGGCCCCGTTCTGAGTCACGGAGAGTGGGATAGGCTGCGAGGCCTGTTGCTCGGTGGGCATGTGGTCAGGGCAGGCAGGAGGGTCCTTCCATGGCTCCGTGACCAGCGGTCATTTCTGGGGCGCAGACCTGGGTGGAGCCAGGCTCGTCGGGGGAGGACCAGGCAGGGTGAATGCGTGGGGGCAGCGGAGCCCCGGCCCGCGGAGCGTCAGGCCAGGCCAGGCCCTCGGGGACGCCGGTTTCCCGGCGCGGGCGCACCCGCCTCCCTGACCCCGCGCCCGGCCCGGCGGGGGGCTGTCCCGGCTTATCTCGTAAATCTCGCTACTTACAGCTATTGACGGGCACGCATGTGGGCCATCGACCCGGCGGCACGTGTGCTCGGCCAGGCTGCCGCAGCCGGCGTGACAAATTGGCGGATCACCGGCCACGCGCTCTGGCAAGCGGCTGCTTCCTCGAAAATGAGAAATCATGATCGCGGCCAGAAGCAGATTATTAACCGAGACTGGCAGCGACGTCGGGGACCCGCAGGTCGGGGGCTGGGGCCGGGCGGGGGCTCCCGGGAGCTGCGGTCGTCAGGCGGGCTCGGGGGAGCGGGGGCATGTGTGCGCTCGGCCCCCTGGGAGAGGTGGCCTGCCTAGGGCTGCCGTCCTCGTGCCACAGCTCCCTGGGACCCTGGAGCATCAGGACGAAGGAGGACACGGCTCCTCCGGCGCCCAGGCTGCAAAGCTGTGGACGGGGTGGGGGCCTGCGCGTCCCCAGGGAGCCCAGGCGGCTGCGTGTGCACAGGGAGCAAAGGTCTGGCCGTGCGAATGAACCAGAACAGGCGGGAACCAGGGACGGGCCCTCAGAAGCTCGGCCAACTCCTTCCCTTCTCCCCGACTCTGCCCTGTGTCCCCAGAGCCCGCAGGGGCTGCAGGCCCGGAATCTGCCATTTCAAGGACTTAAGAGGTTGAGGGATGACTCCAGGTGGGGTGGGGCATGGCCCCCAGCTCGGAGATGGCCCTGGGCTGGGGGATGGCCCTGGGCTGGGGGGATGGCCCTGGACTGAGAGGGATGATCCTGGGTTGGGGGGATGGTCCTGGCCTGGGGGCATGATCCTGGACTGAGAGGGATGGTCCTGGGTTGGGGGGATGGCCCTGGGCTGGGGGATGGTCCTGGGCTGGGGGATGGCCCTGGGCTGGGGGATGGTCCTGGGCTGGGGGCTGGCTCTGGGGGGAGGATGGTCCTGGGCTGGGGGCTGGTCCTGGGCGGGGGCTGGCCCTGGTTGGCTCTGGTCCTGGGCTGGATGCAGGAACGCAGAGGGGTCTCCACTGTGACGGCTGAGACACAGCCACGGAGGGGTTAAAGCAGGAAGCGTCTTGCAGGGCTTTGCTAAGAAATGATGTTCTGCTGTTTGACGTCATTTTAATTCCATTTCAAGGGCATTTAATCTCATTTGCCCGATGACTGATCCCTGGCTGTGGATGAATTAACATGCGGCCCCTCCTTAGAGGGGAAGCAGGACCCTTTTAACGGAGACATAGCGTCATCGTGTCCTGCTGCGCCTTGCGGGTGGCCACAGGGGTGGGGGTGGTGGGTGAGGACCTGACCCCTGGACTTGGCATTTTCTCAGCCCTTGGAACATTCCAGAAGGGTGCGGGCTTGCCGTTTCTCCTTGCCTCACACCACTGGGTGGGACGCACCTATATCTAAGGCCCAGGACAAAGGCCAGGCCTGCGCTTCAAGGCAGGTCGGGGTCCTGGTGATGGCGTGTGCTGGTGTCTGGGGGGCAGGCTGTGTGGCTGGAGGGGGGCAGGGTGCTGTCAGAACCTGTGGCTCCTTGCCGCCCAAGCTGGAGGCAGAGGGCTGCTTAGTTTCAGGGAAACTGTACCTCACGGGGTCCTGTGTGTGTCTCCATTCTCATTGTCCTGGAGGCCTTGGGGACCAGGAGAGAGCCCAGGCCCGGGGAGAAGAGAGGTGGCCATAGAGGACATGACTTCGGGTTACATTCAGCCCCTCCACCCACATATGGTTTCCCTCCATTTGGTAGCTCCATCTGCCAGAAATTTCTGGTGGTCACTGTAACGTCTCTTAACTCTGGTCTGGTTTAGCTGAAGTTTGGGAACTTGAGGGTGGGGCTGTGCCCAGGCGTGGGGCCATGGGATCTGCATGAGAACCACGGGCCCCGCCGTGCAGGGCTCCGGGCACTGTTTGCACAGAAGAGCTCCCTCTGGGCTGTGGCGGGATGCAGGGGTGGGGGGCTGGGGCAGGCGGGCTGTGCCAGCTCTCTGCATGGCCTGACAGCAGCCGTGGCCTCAGCACCCGGAGCCCAGCCTGAGGTCCAGTGAAGGCTCAGGACACTGGCTCCCGGCCTGGATGTGTCTCCTCTAACACCTGGATGCTGGGGGTGGCAAACACGTTTGACCCGGGGAATGGAGGCCAGTGTGGCCCACAGGCTGGGGGTGTTGGGACATCAGGTTATCTTCAGAAGGATGGATCTTAACACTTCAGACTCCCCAGACATGGCCACCGAGGCTGTGTTAGGGTTGACCTCAAGCATCCGTGAACCCTGGTGATGTTCCAAGTCCTCTTTGCTGTTGGCTTAGGGCTGTGGGGCCTGAACAAGCCAGGTGGCTGTGCTCTGGTGTGTGGGCAAGGGACACCAGGCAGGCTCCTCCATGCCCGTGGGCTGGATGGGAACAAGGGAGCTCATGCTTCACGGATGCTCACAACCCGTGTCCCCTACCAAGACCAAAGGCAGCACTAAGGATGTTTGTCCATCTGTCTGTCATCTACCCACCAACTCACCCTTCTTCTCTTCCTTCCTTCCTTCCTTCCTTCCTTCCTTCCTTCCTTCCTTCCCTCCCTCCCTCCCTCCCTCCCTCCCTCCCTCCCTCCCTCCCTCCCTCCTCCTTCCTTCCTTCCTTCCTTCCTTCCTTCCTTCCTTCCTTCCTTCCTTCCTTCCTTCCTTCCTTCCTTCCCTCCTTCCTTCCTTCCTTCCCTCCTTCCTTCCTTCCCTCCACCTTCCCACCTATCCACTCATTAACCTATCCATTCATCCACCCACCCACCTTTCCATCCATCCATCCGTCCATCTATCTGTCCATCCACCTATCCACCCAACCACCCATGCACATATCCACCCATCCATTCATCCATCTATCCACCTACCCACCTATCTACCTATCCATTTATCCATCCATCCATCCATCCATCCATCCATCCATCCATCTATCCGTCCATCCATCCACTCATCCACCCACCCACCTATCCACCCAACCACCCATGCACCCATGCACCCATCCATGCACCCATCCACCCTTCCATCCATCCTCCCATCCATCCATCCAACATTATTTGGATCCTGTTGCTTTTCAGGAACTCAGACCTAGTGACAATTCAGTGCCCAAAGCATCCTGAACTATGTGACAGAGGGTAGTTTTGGGGTAGGTGCATGGTGGGCTGTGGAAGCTCAGGGGAGGCTCCTGACCCCAGCTAGCTAATAATAATATTCCTTTCAAATAAAGCCACCCACAAAATGTGTCATTAGACCCGGTATAATGCCAATCCTTTGTAAGACCTTTTAGGAGGGTGAGATTTAGAAACTAATCAATAATCCTTTGTTAGACCCCTAATCCGGGTCTGGAAAATAGAGTTCATGCAGCTCTAGGGGTTTCTTGTGAGGTTCCTTGGATGTTCTGACAATCAGAGCTGGGTCCCCAGTCAGGTAGAAGCAGGATGAGTAGGAACCCCACATTACTAAGTTTTGACATACTCTGTGCATTAGCACGGGGGCACGGGCAGGGAGAGCCATTACGGCAGGTTCAGAGCGTGCTGCGTTGCCTTCCTAGCCCTGCTCACGTTTCAGCTGTGTGACACCGGGTGAGCGACTTGACCTCTCTGAGCCCCGGCTTCCTCTCCGGCAAACTGCAGATGCTAATTCTAGCTTGCAGGTGGCTGGGCCCAACAGGTGCTTGTACGTGGTGTGTGTTAAAGGCTCTGGCCGGCCTGGAAGCTGCTCTGGGGGGCCGCCGTAGGTGTGCGTAGGTGTCCGGGGAGAGGGACTGAGGTGCACCAGCCGTCCCCATCCCCAGTCTCTGGACTGCCCACGGCTGAGAAGGGCAGGCCGGGAGGCTTGGGAGGGGAGCTGGCTCTCCCGTTATTGGATTATCTCATTTGCAAACAATAAATGTCAACAGCAGGAGACCTTGTCAGACTCCCCTTGCAGGATGCAAATGTAGCCTTTATCTGCCTCTGCCCTTTATTAAAACAACCACAGAGCCACGCGGATAAACAAGACAATTAAATGTAAATGATGTCATCTCCCTCCTTGGTTCCCATTAATGAGGCGCCCGAGCCCTGGCAGGCAATGGCGGGAAGCCGGAGATGCCGAATCCGATTAAAACGATTAAAACGCAACCAAGAGGCAACAGTGACCTTTCGCTTTTAACGAGTGACCCAGCGCCCGGGCATGGGCGTGACAGCTGGGACCAGCACACTCTGATTTTAAAGCGATCACATCTAAGTAGAGAATATTTACTGTCTCCCCGTAATGAGCCGCCCTTCGTTGCCCATGGACCGGGATGCCCTGGCCGCCCTCCCCAGCACCCACTCCTCTCCGGGCCGAGCAGGCCGGCGGCAGTGGGCAGGAGCCGAGAGGTCTGGGGTCTCTGATGGCAGCGGGAGGGGCGGGGGTAGGGGGGCCTGCGTGCTGACCAGGCTGTGATGCGCACCATCCAGGCAGATGCTGTCCCGTCTCCTCTGCAGGGCGAGAGTACCACTCGGCACGATGTCACCCACTGGTCACCCCCATGACAACTGCTGCCGCCTCCACTACTACGGCTATGACTGTCCCCTCCTCCCCTCCTCTCCCCGTGACTGTCCCCTCCACAGTAACTATTGTCACCACTATTACTACCACCACATTTCTGGGCCTGCCACCCTGACACGACAGTCGCTGCTGCAGGCAGGGCCAGCGCAAGGGCAGGCCGTCGGGTGTCCGCCCTCCTGAGGGCATCAGGGAGCTGCTGCATGGGAGCGCACTCCTCCCGGGGAGCCCGAGGCCCAGGACGTGGGCACTGGGGGCGGGTGAGCCGTCACCCGAGCCTGTGTCCCGCTGGGCAGAGCTGGGCCTGCGGGCATGTGCCCCATTGTGCTGCTCAGCCCCGGGCCCGGGGGGGTCTGAGCCGGGGGTGGCTTGTCTGCAGGGCGGGCCCTGAACCACCTTCTGAAAACTCCAAACGTGTGCACGTTCAGGCAGGTGTCACGCAACGTGGGAAGCGCTCATTTCCTACCCCGCGCGACATGGCGCTGAGGCTCTGGTGAGTATGGAGCTCGGTCGCCCGTGGGTCGCATGTGGGTGTGGGCATGCCCGATGCACACGCTGTCCACACCCACCCAGGTCCACGCCCACGCCTGATCTCATAGGGGGTCCTGCAGCTCGCGGGCACCTGTGCCTGTGCACTGGGGCCCCGTGGGCGTCGCCGCGCCCCCTCCGCCTCCAGGCTCCGCTCAGGTGCCCCAGGGCCCCAGCGGAGCTTCCCCGCGGCAGTAGGGCGCTTTTGCTTACGGGGTTTCCCACTTTCTGCTCGGCAACTTCTGGCTTTTAGGAGCCACATGGAGAGGAGCCCAGAGTGGGCCAAGGATGGCAGGGCCCTTGGGGAGAGTGACCCCCGGCGGGGGTGCAAGGGGAGGCAGCCTCACCCTGCAACCCTGCGGTCCCCAGACAGCTGTAGGCTCAGTTCTTTTTTTCTTTTTCCTTAAAGATTTTATTTATTTATTCATGAGAGACACAGAGAGAGGCAGAGACACAGGCAGAGGGAGAAGCAGGCTCATTGCAGGGAGCCCGATGCAGGACTCGATCCCGGGTCTCCGGGGTCACGCCCTGGGCTGAAGGCAGATGCTCAACCTCTGAGCCACCCAGGCGTCCCTGTAGGTTCAATTTTTGTGTCTGACAGTGGGAGCCCTGACCCCATGGGGGTTGAGGGTGGGGGGTGAGGGGGGATGAGGTGAGGGATGTTCTGGGGTGGGGGATAGGGGATGGGGTGGGTGGGGGATGGGTGGGGTGCTGGGAAGTCAGCTGACTGCACCACACCTGGTGGACAGGCGAGGGAGAAGGAAGCCCAGGGAGGCATCCAACAGGAGCTGGGCCGGGGGAACAGGCGGTGTGAACCCCGTGGGACCAAGTTTTCCGTCTTTGCCCCCCTCTCTTCCCAAACGGACCTGCACAGAGAGCTGGCGCCCTGCCAGCCGGCCCGGGCCAGGGTCGGGCTGAGGGCAAGCTCCGGGGAGCAGCACAGACTGGACCCAGACGCCCGGGCCCACCCCTGCTCTGTCTGGCGCCGGCTGTGTGCCCTGAGGCGCATCACTTGACCTCTCTGAGGCTCCGTTTGCTCCCCCGTCAGACGAGGGAAACGGCGGCACCGTTCCCCGTGAGGTTGGCGTGAGGTCACGCGCTCCCCGGTAGGACAAGGCGCACGGCAAGTGTTCGTGTGACTATAACATTATTGCAGACACATGGTCCAGAATCTAAATAACTCTGACATTAAATATGCAGTCAATTAAACCTCCCCAGTGGTCCAGAAACACTCCGGCAGCACCTGGGAGAAGCAGCTACATGGACTGTCAGCTGTTGCTAATGAGGACGCTGGAGCTGGGCTTCCGGAACCTTCCCCAGGAGGGCTGTCTGTGTCCTTCTGTCCCGCAGCCTACGCCGCGGCCCCGGGCTCGGGTGGCGGCCAGACCGAGCCTCCAGGCCGGCAGCAGTTCCTCCGGTGCCAGCCCCGGTGGCCCCCGGCTCGGCCCCGCGGACACGAGCTGCAGGCCGTGAGTGGGGCGTCGGGGAGCGGCTGCGCAGCGCTCAGGGTCCTGCAGACCGCGGGCCAGGGGCGGAGTGTCTGAGCCCCGAGCACCCCCGGCCTGTCCCCCGCCCGGGCTGGGACGGGCTGGGACGGGCGGGGGCTGAGGCAGGGCTTGTCGTCCCGTCGCCTGTACAGCACAGCCATGCTCCGTGCTGGGAGGAGGGCGAGCAGCGCCACCGTCCAGACACGCCTGGGGGCCGGAAGGGGGGCCCTCCCAGGTCCTCTCTTGCACCCAAAGCTGGAGTCCACGGGACACGGCAGGTGCCGCAGCGCGGGTTCCTTCTGGAGGGTCCGGGGCTCTGGGGGCTCCTGGCTTGTAGGTGCCCCGCTACCGTCTCTGCTCCAGCCCCGCGGCTCTTCCCCGCGTGTCTGAGCCCTGATCTCCCCTTCGTACATGAGCTGCAGGCACCCGGATCAGGGCCCTGGCTGGAGGCTGAGCGGCGGCGGAGACCCTCCCACCCCAGGGCCTGTTCGGGGCCACCCGGGGGTGCTCAGGGTGCTCGGGGGAAGGACCGAGGAGGGGATGAGCGCGGCGTGGAGACGGACACCCGGGCACGGCCCTGAGAGCTGCTGTCGCTCGGGTCTGGCCTGCGGGTCACTGGCGCCCAGAGGAACACAGCCCTGCCCCAAGCATGGTCACCTCCGCCCAGCCCGGCCTCGGGGTCCTTTCCAAGCCCTGTGGCGACAGGGGAGCCCCCACCTTCCCCCGGGGCTGGGGAGGACGCAGCCCGGCCCACAGCACAGAAAGCCTTCCTCCCCTCCGAACTCGCCTTTCTGAGCGGCCTGCGGGGCAGGGGCTGCGCCGTCGCGCCTCTGGAGGGACGTCGGGGTCCTTCCACGTCCTTGTCAGCTGCCTGCACATTCCCAGGGGCCCCTTCCTGCCTGGGGAGGCACTGTCACGGGGACGAGGCTGACTTTTAGCCCGACGTTAGAACCCCCCACCCCCTCGGCGTTGTGTCCCGTTCCCTGTGGCTGGCTTCATACGACTCATGGGTGCCCAGCACCTTTACCCAGGATGAGCCGCACGTGCTTGTCCTCAAGTGCAGAGGCCACTCCTCCGGCACCAGCTGGAACCTGCACGCGGGCGTCGCCGTCCCGGGGAGGCAGGTGGAGGTGTCTGGGCGAGTGCCGCGGGCCCCTCGCAGCCTCCGGGGACATACGTCACCGTGCGCTAGGCCAGCGCTCCACTTAGTCCCTGGTTCCCGTGCTGCGGGCTAGTCCCCAGCTCCCTGCCTCGGGCGCCAGCTTACATGTCCCCCTGCCCCCCCACCCACAAAGGGGCCTCCCCCCAGACCCAGTGCAAACCCTTGGGGCCTCAGCTTTGGCTGGGACCATGGAAATAGCCTAGGGTCTGGGACAGGAGGAGGGGTCCTTGGGTGCCAAAGAGAGGGGGTGGGAGGCCCCAGCTGGTATTGAGTGCAGGGGCTTGGGGCCATGGCACCGGCATGAGGGTGAGGCCAGGCCTGGGGGCGCATGGGGAGACAGCAGCCCACCCCCGGGGGGCACCCTGCTCCTTGCCTGCTCAGGACAGCCAGGTGCTTCCGTCTGCACTGGGCGGGTGGTCACTTCCGTGGCACGTTGTGTGATGGGCCTAGTGCACCGCACGTGTGGACAGAGCCCCAGCCGCGCACCTGCACCCTGCGTTTGGCACGGGGACACGGGGCCGTAAGCAGCCGTCCGGGCGCAGCTGCCGGAGACCCGCTCCTGCGAGCAGAGAGGCGCCGCTCACCTGTCAGGACGCCGGGGGCCGGCGTGAGGCTGGGCAGCGGGGGCAGCGGCTGTGCCCGGATCACAGAGGGTCTCCCATCCGTCTCTCTCCTTATAAAAGGCAGGCGAGTGTGTGGTGCCTTGGAACAGGCCCTTCCTTCAGTCACGGAGGCTGGGCTTTGCACCCCTGGGTCAGGTCGCTGGTTCAGACCGCGGGCCTCGGTGCTGGGCAGGGCGGCTGCCGTGGCTCCATCTGTGGTGCTCCTGCAAGAGGGGAGACTGTGCCCCGGCACCCCGCAGAGAGGACAGGGGTGTCCAGGTCAGTGCCCGCAAACCCGAGTCTGGGTTCCCCAGAAGCAGACCTCGGCAGGCTCCCTGCAAGAAGGACTTAGGAAGAAGGTTCTGGAAGCACCTGTGGGGGCAGTGGAGGTGGGTGGGCAGCGGGAGGCCCCGCGGGAGAGCAGCCCCCAGGTGCCCAAGGGAGCATAGTCCCAGGGCGCCGAGGGGGCATCAGTGTCCTGGTGAGAGGGGCTGAGTCGCTGGCAGACAGACCATATCCTCCGGGGGCCCCGGGGGCTCGTCCTGGAGCTCCCCAGCTGGGATCCCCGGGCACGTGAATGTTGGCTCATCTCTGAAGTGGGGGCCGAGACCGGGCTCCCCAGGGTGTCTGCAGTACAGGGACCCAGGGAGGGGCTGGGGTTTGCAGCTGTCGTGTGTGACCCGCGGCTGGATGGCCACTGTCTCAGAGGCACGCGGGGGCCACGGGGTGCTGGCCGAGTGCAGGATGCAGCTTTGAGGCTGGGGCCCCAGGGGCGGGGAGGTCGAGGCTGGGCCCCCCACCCCACCCCGGGTTGCCCGGCTGCCTGAGCAGGGCAGGGGCGGGTGAGGGGCTGCCCTCCACCCTGGGGAATCTGCCGGGGTGGTCCCTGGACACTGACCCTGGCACAAGCCCCTGGCCCGGCACCTCGTTTTTCCAGTTTGGCCCCTCCCTGGCTTCCTGGCCTCTCCGCCCGCCTCCTCCCGTCCTTCCTCGGGCCTATCAGGGCTGGGCCTGTTTATCCAGCTGGGGCCGGAGGAAAGAGCCCCGGAGCAGCCGTTAATCAGGGGCGGAGGCTGGAAATTACCCGAACGCTGGGGATGGCTCTGGGGAGGCCAGGGCGGATGGACCGGGGCGCTCCGGGTGACCGCTGGCAGGCCCTGGGGCGGGGACACAGCCCCTCCCTGCCGCCCCAGCCCGACTGCTCTGGAGCCGCTGCCCGGGCAGCCCCGGGAGCCACGTGTGCTCCAGGGGGACCGGGCAGGCGGGGGGCTGCTGAGCCTGAGCCCACCTGGGGGCCCTGCGGGTGGACGCTCGCTGGGACAAGGGAGGGCGCACAGCCACTTTGGGGAGGTGCGGCTCTGAGCAGAGAGCCCTGAAGTGTGGGTCCGGTCTAGGGGCCATGGCCTGGGGCTCCGGGCATTGCTGTTACTCACGGCCGGGGACCCCCCCCCCCCCGGACTGGTCGCTGCTGGCCGTGGAGCCCCCGCCCGGGGCCTGCTGTCCTGGGGCTCTGCCCACTGGCCGGTTCTTCCTGTCACCTGGCCCGGGGGCACCGAGTCACGCAGTGGACAAGACCCCACAGCCACACAGGCCACATCCTGACACGTGGTGGCCCGCAGGCCCGGGGCCAGGCTCTTCCTCCCGACACAAAGGAGACAGTGAGCGGCCAGACAGCAGCGTCCCTGCGGCGGCCAGCTCCGGGCAGCCCGATGGCCACCCACCGAACCCGGGGGAGGGAGCCCAGGCCCGGAGCCCTGCCGGCCTGCGACCGTCCCCTCCCCCCCGGGGTCGCGGTCACTGCCAGTAGAGGGCACGGGGACCCCATCCCGCACCGTCCGAGCCCCTGCCCCGTGGGCACCTGACAGGCCGAGACCGCCGTCACTAACTATTAGTAATTAGACGGTAGAGACAGATGTTCCCGTGGTGGAGAAACACCGTCAAATAATCGGGTTCTTCTCATCAGAGGAGGGCCAATTTGCTACGTGTCAAACGGCATCCTGCCACCTGCCTTGTTGGGCAGGGGCCGGCCGACGGGTCCCAGCATCTTGGGGGCATGTTCGGTGGGTGCAGGGACACCACTGCTGGCCAGACAGGCCTGGGTTCCCCCCACCCCACAGGTGCCTGCTCGGTGTCCCCCGCCTGGTCTCCTCTGTGCCCCCTCCTGGGCTGTGGTCGTCCGGGACCCTTGTCTGGGGGCTCTCGTACCCCGTGCACCCTCTAACCCCGGGGACCACACGGACACCATGCCTCTCTGAGGAGGACTTCGCACGGTCCCAGAGATCCCCCGTGGCCTGGGGGTGGTGGCTGGCACGTTGGCAGTAGCCCCACTGTGTGGCACTCTGGAGGCGAGGGGTCACCACAGGGCTGGCAGCGGCGCCCCCACCCCCAGGCTGCGGTGCAGCGTGCCCGGAGGGGTGCCCTGCCTGTGCTCAGACAGCCTGGGGACGGGGAGCTCATGGCGCTTGGGGCTGCTGCAGACGTCTGTCCGGGCCCCTGCACCTTTCCTGGGAACCTGCCCAGGCCCAGAGGGACGGGAGGCCCTGCAGGGCTCGGGTGGACGAGGGGCTGCCCAGTGACCGGGGACAGGTGGGCACCTCCCCAGCTTCAGGTGGGGCTGGCTCTCCATCCTCGGTGCCAGGCCCAGGGAGCTGCTTCCTGGCCACTCGGAAGCTCTGGGCCAGCCTCCGTGTCCAGCTGTGGGGGCGGGACGAAGGCCGCCGTGGGCGCCGCGGTGGCTGGGCTTCGCTGTCTGCCCGTCCCTGCATGCGACACAGCTCCGCAGGAAGCTGGTACCTCGGGGCCCAGCAGCCCTGTGTGATCCATGAGAGGGACAGTGCGGAGAGGGGTAGGGAGTGACCTGGGTACCCCCCGGTGGGTCCAGACGCTCCTCTCCCTTTTGGGGCAGTGGCCCCGCCCCCTCTTCTTTGTTCCTCTTTGTTACTCTGGACTTTCTTGGGGTAACAAGCAGCCCCGAAGCCCTCTCTCACTCAGCACTACCAGGATGTGGGCTGGGCAGGGGTCCCCTGACAGAAGCCCAGAGAAGTGAACAGATTGACGGAATGGGGAGGCCCCTCCATGGAAGTGACTTTGGAACTGAGGTGGGAGGTTAAGAGCAGGCGAGGCAGAGGAACAGCAAGTGCAAAGGCCCTGAGGTGGGAGAGAACAGGATCAGTGCCAAGGGCTGAAGGCTGCAGGTGTGGCCACGGGGCCGAAGGGGCCACGGGACAGCGAGAGGAGGCTCCGGGGTGCAGAGGGCGCCCATGTGTAACCAGCACACTTCTAGCCGGCCCATTGTCCATAAGGGGGTTTCTCAGGCCATAAAATCTATTGTGAACTAAGTAAAAATGAAACACAACGTATCAAAAATCATGGGACACAGCGGAAGCCGTGCTGAGGGGGACATTTAGAGTCAGATGCGTTTGTTGGAAAAGAGGAAAAGTCTCAAAACAATAATCTAAACTTCTACCTCAAAAATCTAGAAAAAGAGCAAAATAAGCAGAAGGAGGGAAATCATAAAAGAGTAGAACTGAATAAAACCGAAAAAAGAAAAAAATATAGAGAAAGCCAGTGAAACAAAGAGCTTGTTCTTTGAAAAGATTAAGAGAATGGATAACCTTCTAGTAAGAGCAACAAAAAAAAAGAGGACGTAGCTCCCCAATATCAGGAACAAAGCAGGGGATGTCACTACAGGCTGCGGACATCAAACGGATAATAAAGCGAAGGCATGAACAGCTCCACATACATTAATTTGACAATTTAGGTGAAATGGACCACGTCCTAAAAAAATACAAACCACCACGACTTGCCCAATATGAGATAGATCATTTGAATAGCCCTACAACTATAATAAAAATTGAATTAATAACGTAAAAGCTCACAAAAACCTTCCAAATCTCTAAGTCCATATGGTTTCAGTGGAGAATTCTAGCAAAGAAGTGAAGAATAACTGGTGCCAATTCTGCAAAATCTTTTCTAGAAAACAGGGGAAGGGGGAACACTTCCCAACTTATTTTGCAAAGCTAGTTTTACTTTGATACTAAAACCAAAGTCAGTACAAAAAAGGAAAGCCACAAATTTATTTCATATATATATATATATGAAATCCTTAACAAAATTCTGGCAGAGAAGAGTCAGCAAAATATAAAAAGAATTACACACCATGACCAAATGGAATGCAAAGCTGATTTCATATTTGAAAATCAGCCAGTGTGATCCACTGTCTTTTAAAGGCTTTTAAAAAAAAATATTTATTTATTTATTCATGGAGACAGAGAGAGAGAGAGAGACAGAGACAGAGACACAAGCAGGCTCCATGCCGGGAGCCCAATGCGGGACTCAATCCCGGGTCTCCAGGATCACGCCCTGGGCTGAAGGTGGCGCTAAACTGATCCACTGTCTTAGGCTAAAGGAGAAAAGTCATATGACGATATCAATCTTTGAAGAAAAATCAATTGCCAATAAAAAATAAATTTATTATAAAAAAAAGAAAAATCAGCTGACAAAATTCAACACCGACTCTTTTTTTTTTTTTAAGATTTTATTTATTCATGAGAGACAGAGAGAGAAGCAGAGACACAGGCAGAGGGAGAAGTAGGCTCCATGCAGGGAGCCCGATGTGGGACTCGATCCCAGGACTGGGATCATGCCCTGAGGCCAAGGCAGGCGCTCAACCGCGGAGCCACCCAGGGTCCCTCAACACTGGTTCTTGATAAACTCTTGGCAAAATGGGAATCGGGAGCGGGGGGGAGCTTTCTCACCTTGATAAAGAGCGTTTGCAGGAAAGCTACAGCTAACATCATACTTAATGTTGTAACAAGTAGGTAATTGATGCTAAATTCTTTCCTTCAAGGTCGGGAACACGTCGAGGGTGCCCACTCTTACCACTTTATTCAATATAGTGCTGGAGTTCCAGCCAGTGCAATAAGGCAAGAAAAAGAAATAAATGGTGTAGAGATCTAAAAGGAAGAAATAAGACTGACCCTGCTTGCAGAGGGCATTACTGTTTATACAGACCATCCCAGTGGATCTACAAAAAACTCATGGAACTGATATAGGAATTTAGCAAGGTTGCAGTATACAAGATAAATACACAGAAAACAGTTGTGTGTCTATATCATGACAATGAACATGTGGACACAGAAACTAAAGACCCACCACCATTTGTGATCATTTAAAAAATGAAATACTTAGGTGTCAATCTGATAACACACATAGAGGACTTGTGCTGAATTCTGCAAAATGCTGATGAATGAAGTCAAGTACCGGCTCGATAAATGCACAGAACAGCTGAGTTCATGGGTGGGAAGAGTCAACACCGTAAAGAGGTCAGTTTTCCCCCAGATTGATGGGAAGAAGGTTTAACGTGAATCTTATCAAAATTCAAACAAGATTTTTTTTTTGTTCTATAGACCACATAATTTTGAAATTTGCAAGAAAATACAAAGGAACTAGAATAGCTGAAATGATTTTATTTTATTTTTTTAAAGATTTTATTTATTTATTCGTGAGACACACACACAGAGAGAGAGAGAGAGAGGCAGAGACACAGGCAGAGGGAGAAGCAGGCTCCATGCAGGGAGCCCGACGTGGGACTCGATCCTGGGTCTCCAGGATCAGACCGTGGGCTGAAGCCTATGCTAAACCGCTGAGCCACCCGGGCTGCTCTGGCTGAAATAATTTTAGAAAAGAAGAAGAGAGGAATCGGTCTACCAGATTTTGGGACATCTTAGATGGCCACATTGATGAAGGCTGTACTCTTGGCAAACAGTGGACAAACAGACCCATCAGTGGAACAGAACAGAGAGCCCAGGGGCAGACCTACACCCGTGTGCTCAGCAGATTTTTTAAAAATATTTTATTTATTTATTTGAGAGAGAGAGAGAGAGAGATTGTGTGTGTGTGTGTGTGCAAAAGAGCATGAGCAGGGGAGGGGAGGGAGAGGGAGAAGCAGATTCCCCACTGAGCAGGGAGCCCAATGCAGGGACTTGACCCCAGGACCCCGGGCTCATGACCTGAGCAGAAGGTAGACGCTTCACCTTCTGAGTGGCCCAGGTGCCCCTGGTGTGCTCGGCTGATTTTTGACAGAGGTGCAGAAACACTTCAATGGAGGAAAAGCAGCCTTTAAAGCAATGTTACTAGAGCCACTGGACATCCGTAAGGGAAACACCTAGGGCAAGTGAGCAAGCAAGATTCAGGGACCCCCGTGCATGTCCGTCCAGCTCCATCCGCCTCTGCCCCTCCAGAGGTAGAGGCTGCTCCCCCCTCCGTCCTGGCTGGGATGCATGGCCGGTGGGCCGTGGAGCCTCCCCGGTTCCTGACCAAGCTGTACAAGCAGTTCTGAGGGTCACACTGGTTGTGTGTCCGAGCACCACTCTGGGGTGGGCCTCTACTGGGCAGGAAGGGAGGAGGTGCGGTCAGCCGGGGGCAGCACCCCTTCCTCACCAGGCACCAGGCCCCTGAGACCCCGGGGCTGCAGGACTAGCCCCAGGCAGACCGGCATGGGGTTACCACCCCCAGTGTGCCCGGCCCCTGTGTCCAGCAAGGACCTGCAGGTGCACACTCACCTTTCCTGCAGAATGAGAGGGGACAGCTGGACTCACGTGCATGAGGGCTGCTGGCCGCTGACACCAACCCCTGGGAGCGCCTGGGGACTCTGGTGGGCCCTTCTTGGACATTCTGTGCCCACCCGGACCCAGCAAGAGCGGATCTGAGTGTCCTGTGGGCTGCTCGTATGAAGGGACCAGAACAGAGGCCGGGGTGGTCCTAGCTGCCCACCAGGAGCCTGCCTCACTGGGTGACCTCCTGCCCGCCCTGTCCCGGCCACTGGGAGCTCCCCGCCGTGCGACAGCCTGGCTGTGCTGCAGCATCTACCTTGGACTTTTTAATTGCAATGCCCTATGAAGGGCTTAAATTAAAAATCAAATACTCAAAGCACCAGTGCCTTTTAGATGACTAAAATTAAAGCCTAATTGAATTTTCCTAGGGAAAAATATCTTGTGGAAATTTAATTAAGGCAGTAAAAGACTGGGTTTTTAAAAATAGATATATATGGTTTTTAATTCAGGGTTATTTGCAAAGCAAATTGAAAAATAAAAAGAACTGGCTCGGATGAAGAGATTGGATGTAGACAAAGAGGAGCCCGGCGGGGTCCCTGATGGTGAGCACGGCCTCGTGGGGCCTGGGCGTGCCGGGCAGCCACCCGCTCCTGCGCGCAGCCGCCTGGGACCCCTGGCGCCCGGGCCCCGGGCCAGCGACCCTCACAGGGGGCGGCCCCTGACCCCCGCGTGCAGGTGCAGCTGTTAGAATCAGGACATCCCGCTTGTTTGGTCCGGCTTTTCAGGCTTCGGGGAGTCCCTGTGAGGCCAGCTTGGGGGGGCCCCTCGCCCCACCGGGCCTGACCGCACGCCTTGCCCACCTTGCCCACCTGGAAACGGGCCAGGGTGCCAGCTCTTTGGGCTTCTTTCTTCTCTCCGGGAAAGTGTTTTTGAAAAACTAGAATTCTGTACTGAGGACCGGCTATGGTGACCTCATTCTAGCATCTGGCCCCAGGTCCCGGGCACGTGTCCCCCGGGAGGGCCAGGCCCGGGCGGCTTGCCGACGTCCAGCCTGCCTGTGCCTGTGCCGTGGCCTCCGTCCCCCCCAGGTTGGGTCCACGTGTTGACAGACGGCCCCGCACAAGCACCCAAGGCTCGGAAAGGCAGAGCCAACTGGCGGGGGTGGACAGAGACAGGGGTGGGGGGGGGTGGCGGGGAGCGGGGAGGGGGCCGAGGGCTCCCCCAGCAGGCCGGGGCTCCCGCGTCTGAAATTTCTGTGGTTCCCAAGGGAGGGTCCCCGGGCCACCCCAAATGCCCACCCCCGAGAGGCCCACGTCCCTTGACGCATCCTTCCTGCCGTCCAGCAGCGGGGCTGGGTCTCCTGGGCCCTGCGGGGGCAGCCGGCCGGTCTTTGAGGGGCCACACTTCCCTCCCCCGCCGCTGGGGCCCGGTCTTCACCGAGAGGGCGGGCGTCAGGACAGGTGGTGAGCGCCCTGTGGCCCAGAGGGTCAGCAGGTGCCTGGAGGGCCTGTTCCAGCCTGGCTGCGCCCAGGAGGCCCTGACCTGTCCTTGGGACTCCGAGGATGCTCTGCCCCTGCAGAGCCCGGGATGACAGCCCCTGCGCACACCAGGCAGTGCGCCAGGCCGCGGGCTTGCAGGTGGAAGGTCGGGGGACTGGGTGACAGGCGCAGGTAATGAGACCTGACGGGAGGCGGTGGGCTGTGGGGGGAGGTGTGCGCGCACGGGAGGGGCTGGCCCACTGCCCAGCAAGGCCACCTGTCAACACCTCCTTTGGACTTGGCCTCCGGGTTGGAAATTCAGAGTTAATTCTGAGGAGCCCGGGCCTGGGGCCCTGCTGGTGCCTCCGCTGGGGGGGCCCACACCCCGCCCCTGCTCTCAGGAGTGGGCGCTGCACCCCCCAAGATTCCTGGGAGGGACGCCCCGGGGCAGGGTGGAGGAGACGCCCCTGCCCCTCCTCCCACCTGCCACCCTCGTCCCAGACTCTCAGGATCAGAAAGCCTTTTGTTTCCCGACAGACTGCGACGTTTTTCGGTAATTAAAGTATTTTCACGGTTTTATCAGTGATCCGGGCTGGCCTACGGGCAGGAGGAGTCCAGGAGCATTTATTGCTTATTTATCAAAGGAGCAAATCCCTGATAACGTGCCAGGCTCACTCCCCCACCACCGCGCCGCCGGGGAGCGCGTCTAAGTGAGGACAAGTGAGGCGCCCCGCAGTTTCCGGGGGGCCCTTGCGCACCCGTCTATGCATCACGGGCCTGGAGGAAATTCGGGAGGCGGGGGCGTGGCGGGCCAGAAAGGGTGCAGCTGGAGAGCCGGCCTTAAGGGTGCTCACGCGTTCTGTTCCTCACTAGGCCTGCCAGGGTCTGCTGAGCACCTGCCGTGTGCCCGCCCCGCGCTGGGAGAAACAGGAGTGTGCTGGGGCCCTGCCCACATGGGGTGGCAGGCGACGAGGAGGGCATCCAGGTGACCCCACAAGGGCCTGAGACGGTTCGAGGCAGACAGGGTGACAAAGTGGCCACAGGGAGAAATTCCAGGCCAAGGTGCAGCCTGTGCAAAGGGTCTGGGGCCAGGAGGAGTGAGGGGGGCATTTGGCAGGTTTGGCCGGAATGGGAGACGGAAGAGGCTGCAGGCTCCTCGGGAGGGCTGGTGGGCCTGAGGCTGGGGCTCTGGGGTCACCTCCCTGGCTCCGGTCGCGGCGTGGACAGAGTGGACGGGCCGGCGTGGGCAGCTCTTGGGGCAGCCGTGGAAGATGGAGGGGCTTTGGGGTCCCAGAGGCCCGTCTGCCCTGCACCTGGAGGGTCTCCCACCCTGTCTCAGCCTCCGGCTTCCCCGCCCTGGCCTCACCCCTCACCCTTTTCCCCCCGTCCATGTTGCTGAGGCCCCTGCTCTACAGCCCCCACCTCAGCACCCCCGGGACACAGGCCGTGGGGAGCACCCAGGGGTGGCCCTCAGGGACCCAGTCTGTTTATGTTGGGGCGACTCGGCAGCTCTGCTTAGTGGGGCCCTTTTGGGGGGGCTTCCAGACTGATCACTGTGGGTCCAGGCTCCCTGAACACGCGCGGCGGCAAGGCTGCATGGGCCTTGCTTCTGTGGCCCCTGAGAAGACGGGGGGTTAAGAGCAGACGGCCTGGGGTTCGTGCCGTGACCTTGGGCAAGTTGCTCGCCTGCTCTGTGGGCTGCGGATGCCTGAGTACGGGCAACGCGGGAGCTCAGGGCGCGGTCGTGTGCATGCACGTGTCCGTCCCGTTGTAGAGTCGCCGTGCTTGGGGACGAGCGCCAGCAGGCGCAGAGGGCCTGTGACACCTCGGTCAGCTCCCTAAGTGCTGTGCCGTCTAAGGCACGGACGCCTCCGTGTGAGGAACGAAGGCCCAAACCGTGTGTGGCCTCAGGGTTTCGCACCGAATCCCTTTCTCAGGCTCCCCAGCGTGCCGACCACGTGGGACCCTTTGGGGAGGGCCAGAGACTTGGGTCCCCGACTTTATTAGGGGGTGGCGGCCGTCCCCCCAGGGCACAGCCTGCGGCCTCTCCACGCCTGCCGGGCAGCCCTGCCCTGGGAGCTGAGCCGGACGGTCCGTCAGGAGCTGGGACCAGGTCATAGATGGGCTTGGGAAGGCCCAGGCAGCTGCCCGCCCTTGGGGCATTGGGGGTGGCCGGTCCCCCACCGGGTGGCCTCTCAGCAGTGGCCTGTGTTGGTCCAGAGAGGGGCGCCGGGTGGGGAAGTGGCTCCACGTCCTGGCCTCCCCCTCACACCTGGAACGTGCACTTATGGGGCCAAGGGCGCTCCGCGAGCTGGTGGGGTGGGCCGGCTGCGGCCGGGGGGCTGTCACCCCCACACTGCGTCCCCCCGTGCTCATGACGCGCAGCAGAGAGGCACCATGGAGCTCCCAGGCCGTCTGCAGCCAGAGCCCAGGCTGGTGGGGAGGCGACACGAGTTGACAAGGTTACATGTTATAAATCGATACTACATCCATCAGAGTGGCCGCCGTGCTCCCCGGCTGTCAGAGCTCCGTCCTTCCTGGCCCCCAGCGTCCCGGGGTGTGGGCTCAGGGTGGGCAGCGGCTCACGGGCCTCCCTGGGCTCCCAGCCCTCCCCGCAGCCCCGACACTGCCCCCTGCACCCTCTCTTGGAGGCACAGTGCGCTGTGGGAGGGTGGGCCAGAGTCTCAGTCTGAGAGCTGAACTTCTGGAAACATCTCCCAGCCTAGAGAGGAAGCCGGGGCCACAGGCTTCTGATGCACCTGAGTCTCACGGTTCCACCTCCAGTTGGGTGGGGAGCTCTGGGTGCACAGGACAGAGCTTCTCCGCCTCTGGTGACTGTTGCCATGCACAAGGGTGGTGGTGCGGGCTTGAAATGTACAGAGCCCAGGGCAGGTGTGCAAAGCTCAGGGCTGGTGTGCAGAGCCCAGGGCTGGTGTGCAGAGCCCAGGACCTGTGTGCAGAGCCCAGGGCAGGTGTGCAAAGCTCAGGGCTGGTGTGCAGAGCCCAGGGCAGGTGTGCAGAGCTCAGGACCTGTGTGCAGAGCTCAGGACCTGTGTGCAGAGCCCAGGACAGGTGTGCAGAGCTCAGGACCTGTGTGCAGAGCCCAGGGCAGGTGTGCAGAGCTCAGGACCTGTGTGCAGAGCCCAGGGCAGGTGTGCAGAGCCCAGGACCTGTGTGCAGAGCCCAGGGCAGGTGTGCAGAGCTCAGGGCTGGTGTGCAGAGCCCAGGGCAGGTGTGCAGAGCCCAGGGCCAGTGTGCAGAGCCTGGGGCCGGTGTGCAGAGCCCAGGGCCCATGGTGCTGAGGAAATTCCAGCTCTTTAGCCCCTCTCCTGTGAATCCATCAAGCACCCCTCTGTTCCCCCTTCTTCATGGGTCCTCCTCCTCAGTTAGAGGCGGCCCTGCTCGCTCACCTGGGGTCACTGGAGGACTGCTGGGGGTCCAGGCGGCTCCCCATCTGCAGCCCCTCCCACACCAGTCAGAACCTGAGTAGACGGCTGCTGTGCACCCGGCAGGCGCCGACTCCGGTTCTCCTGCTCCATCTCGGGGCTGGCCCTTCAGCCCCCCCTCAGCGCCGACCCACCGCGCAGTCTCATGTTTACCCGGCAGCAGCCTGTGCCCATCAGGGGTGAGGCGTGCCCTCCGGCTGAGGGACCCCTCCCTGCCCCAGCCCTGCAGGGGGCAGACGGACTCAGACTCTCCCCAGACACAGCCTGGGAGGGAGGACACCTGGCGGTGCCGGGAGCCTGGGGGCTGGAGAGAGACCCTGCCTTCCAGACCCATCCCTTCCCCACCAGGGCCCCCCAGCCCCCGCTGGATCTTTTAGAATTCATCAGGTTCCCTGCACTTTCAAATGCTACGAGAAAAGAATGGGTTTTAAATTAGTGAGGCCTTTTTACAGGGGACATTTGTCAAGGATACTCTTTAATTGCAAAAAAAAAAAAAGAAAAAAAAAGAACAAACCCCCTCTGCAAGCCGGTTGTGTGGAGGGGGCGCTGCGCGTCCTGGCTCACAGCAGGGGAAGGGCAGAGAGAGCTGGCCACCCGGCCTATTGTACTCCTCCACCCCTGCCCATCCCTCCAGGGGCCGGACTGACCCAGACTCCGGGGCGCCCAGGGCTGGCTTGCCCAGCCCGAGACTGCATCCTTAGGAGCAGGGTGCCCACGCTGTGGGAGCTGCCGGTCCTGCTAGCGGGAGGGTGGGCTCAGAGGAGGGAGGCCGGGGGCCGGGGACGCCCCGTGCCGGGCTGGGAGGAGAGAGAAGGTGCCAGCCATGGGTCCCGGGGAGAGCAGAGGCTTCGGGCTCCCCGCCGGGGGCGAGCCGTGTTGCGGCCCCAGGCCGGGCTGGGCCCGGGGTGCAGAGGCAGGCCCGGGCAGGCGGAGGACGGCGGCCGGGGGCGCAGCCGGTTCCCAGTCCCGGGGGGCTCTGTGCGACGAGGCGGTGATTGGGTCTCGGAGCGCGATCTTTGCAGAGCCTGCCGCAGAGATAATAACACCTCTTAAAACGTGGTAATTAAAATCCTCTCTGCACACAGCAATAAATCCACGAAGCACAACTTTCTTGTGAAAATGACCTTGTACGATGATGTTTTGCAGCCGAAGGTTTTCATCAGTAGCTCCCTCGGACAGCCCGGCCCCGCAGCTCGGGCCCCCTCCCTCCCTGCCCGCCCCCAGGCCGGCCTCCTCCGTGCTGGGGCCTCCCACCCTGCCCGGTCCCCCCCTGCGCCTCTGGGGCTGCGGGGGCTGCCACCCCCACCCCGACCCAGATGGGAGCTTGGGGGTCACCGCTGCTCGTCCTACCCGTTTCGGGAGGTGGGGAGCGTGGCGGGGCTGCGGTTGAGAAGCAGCCGTGCGTGGTCATCCTCCCTGGCGACAGCGGAGCGGCTGCCCCCAATGTCACCGGCAAGGGGGAGGGACGTGTCTCCTCCCGTCTGTGCCCCTGGCGGTGGTGACCTCCGCCCAGCGGGCAGGGCCCTAGCTCCTGACCACCTGCCTGGCAGGACCGTGCCAATGCCCCGAGGCTTGTCAAGCCTCGTGGTCACACTGGGTCACATGGGTGGTCAGTGGAGGAGTGGGGATTTGCACCCGAGGGTCCGGCTCAGACGTGAGCAGGTGCACACGGAGGGCAAGGGCTCCCCCAGGTGCGACACGCCTCAGGCAGCGTCCGGGCGGGTGACCCACTTCCTGGCTGCCTGCCTCCCACCCCCGTGTCACCCCAAGGTCAGTGCTGAGTGACCGCTTCCGCCCTGACAGCAGGGAGTGAGAGGAGGTGCCACAAGCACCGTCCTGCCCTCCGGGGCCCCCAAGCTGCACCCAGAAGCCCGTCCACCCCCCACCCCACAGCCTTTCTTTAAAACATATTTCACGTTCACACACCATCCAATGGACCCATTTCAGGGGTGCTGCTCCGTGGTTTGTCTTGGAGTCACGGTGCAGCCCCATTCACCCATTTGGACCCCTTTTGTCCCCCTACAGGGGAGTGTCCCCGCGCCCTGCTCCCCTGCCCAGCCCTGGCACCCTCCATTCCCCCGTCCGTCTCTGTGGATCTGCCCCTTCTGGACCTTTCCCATGAGCGGAGTCGTAAACCCATGGTCGTCAGTGTCTGGCCTCTCACCCGGCGCCCGGGTCAAGTCCACACTGTGGCTCGGGGTGGGGGGGGACTTCATCTCTTCCCGGGGAAGGACAGCCCATCATGCGGACGGACCACATCCTTATCCACCCCTCCGTCCGTGACACGAGGGTTGTGTCCACCCAGGGGCTACCGCGAACGGGGTGCCGTCCCTGCAGTTTGCATCGCTCAGGGGCGCCCAGCTGTGCAATCGGGGGCTGCACGGCTCAGCCCGGCTCCGGGGCCCCCACACAACGCTCCACACCCCGCCCTGGGTGGTGCCAGGGGTGCAAGAGCCGCGTCCGAGGCCACGTGGTGGGGAAGCGCCTCTTCCCCTCGACCCTCTTTGTGTTCCTCGCCTCGGGAACACGCACGGGGCCTTTTAAGTGGATTAAGAAAGCACGGGAGTTTAATGTATTACAGGAATATAATTGTATTTTTATTGCTCATTACATTTCGAGTTAATTACATAGCAACCAGGTTTGCGCTTTATGATATTACCGCTCAATCAGCACGTGCTCTCCTTGGTCTAGAGCAGCCTTCCAGCCCACGCACCTCGGGTTTGTCCCACCAGCGGCGGCAGGACCGCTGATTTCTGGCTCGGAGGCACCTTTGTCTTCCTTAGGACGGCCCGGGTCTGGGTCTGGGTCCGGGTCTGCGTCTGGGGGGCAGTGCTGGGGCCCAGCCTCTACTTCCCACCCGGCTTCCCTGCTGATGGGCAGTTCCCACCTCCATGAGGTCAGACATGGACCCCCAGCTCCAGGCCCTACTGTGGGGTCTTCCCAGATGGGCCAGCCGGGCTCAGCTCTGACGCGGGCTGGGAAATGGGGCTCCGCTCGGGTCCACGGCTGGGCCAGGCAGGTGGACACAGAGCAGTGTCGGCCGAGGGAGGACGGGCTCCGGTGGCTCAACGGGCCTCTGGTCCCAGAGCTCTGGACACGTAGCACCGTAGCTGGGCTGCCCGCTGAGTTCCTGGGGCCCCTCCAGCAGGTGGGCCACCTGCCCCGCATCCCAAGGGCAGCTGGGAAGTGCACGTGACTGCCGGTGGGCAGACAGGTTGTGGCAGAGGACATTCCCGTGATTTATCCTCCCAGGGCGGTAATCAGGAAAACAAGCAAAATGCACCTCCAAGGATGTGGCTTGCCTTGCCTACTGCATCAGAGGGAGCTGTGGAGCACGGTGTCCGTGGGGATACCCAGCAGCCACCAAAGCCTCGGCCCCACCATGTGCAGGCAGGTCAGGACCCCCCCCCCCCGCCGAATTCCTGCACGGGGGTCCCCAGCTGGCTTGTGCTGGCTCATACTCTTCCACGGCCTGCGGCCTCAGAGAAGACCTCTGCTCTGTTCCCTGGAACGTGCCAGCCGACTCAGGACTCAGCATCTCTAATTGTGCAACAGACTTTCTTAAATTTTGAACATGGAGCTTTCAAATCGTGTCCAGACGCAGCTCCGTGAGAAAGGCCGGCGTAGTGCACCCAGCGTCTGGGCGCAAAGTCGCTGTGAGCCTTCTTACATCCTGGTCCCCCACGCCTCCTTTTTATCTGGCCATTTGCCGCTGACCCACAGAACTCCGCACACCTTCCCCACAGCTGGTTGGCAATTGCGGCCCTGGGGTGCCATTTACCCCGTTCCCCGCCCCCCTGTGCCTCCTAAACCAGCAGCCACCCCTGGAGGCCGGGTCAGGTTCAGGTTCAACATCTGGCATGAACGTTTCCCAAACATGCCAGGCCCTTCCTGCAGGGTCTCACTGGGTGGCCCACGAGACCTGCTGTCCCCCTGGACCGGACGTCGGGGTTGATCGGCGGGCCCAGGGCGCCAGCCTGGCCCGCCCTTTGCACAGCTTCCTGCCAGCTTCCCCCGGGTGCTGTGCGCAGCCACCTTTGGATGCTAGCCCGTGTCCCAACACGCTGACGTTCTTCCAGGAAAGAGATCTGCTTCGGCAGCCGCTCCCTTACCTTGACACACAGTGCACCCAGAAAGGCAGAGTCGGTGCGTGAGTCTCTCCATTTGGCACTTTTCACAGGAATGAGAAGGGGCCTTAGCGGCTCCCAAAATGCTCAGGAAATCTCCTTTCACTTGGCACCATGATGGTGCCTTCGAATTTGGTCTCAGCTCCCTGCAGACATCGATGACGGGGACGTAGGTAAAGATACGGAAACAGATTTCCGTCTCCGGCCGGGGGGGAGGCTGCTCCCGTCATGTGTACCGTCGGCGTGACGGTACGTTCCAGATTCATCTCGAGATCTCCGACTGGCTGTTCCTCCCAGGAGCTCTGGTTCCTTTCAGTGGGAGATGGCAGCTCGTGATCACAGTCTGAGAACTGGACATTGGTCATCGCTACAGGACCGGTCATGGGCTCTAAGCCCGGGAAATACATATTATTTTTTTTTGCAAGAGAAATGTGTCACGAGTTCACACTAGTATTTCCAGTTTAAGTGTAAGATATTGCAGTGTTTTTGCATGACTTCTGTGACCTTATATTTGCCTCTCTCTCCTCTCACCCTGAAGATCTCGGTTCCTAATGGCATCTACACGATCCCTTACTTGCATTATCTCCCCGCACAGGGGCCGTATAACCAGAGCGTACTATAGCTGATTCAGTTTGGACGCATGGTTTTTGCTATGCTTCCCCCAAGTAGGAGAGTCCGTTTTTGCATGTTTTGAAACTGGGCTGGTCTTCTGACAGGCTTTGATCGACGATGCAATGGAGTGACGGGGTGTGACTCCCAAGGCAAGCCCTTAAGGAGCTTGCAGTTCGTTTTTTCGCTTTCTTGCATCGGGGACCATCCTGCAACAAAGAAGCCTCAGATGAAAAACCAAGTGGGGGGGGGTGTAGACGGGCCGTTCTGGTCAGTCTAGGTAAGCTTGGCAGCCAGCTAACCCACCAGGTGATTGCGGGTGAGGGGGTCCAGGTGAGGCAGGTGGTGGTCCACAGCACTGTCAGAAGTACAAATTGTTTCTTGATGCCCCCACGTTTTGGGGTGGTTTGTTATGTTGCAATAGAGGCGTAGCACAGGGCACGGTGCTTGGAACGCAGGACGTGTGGTTTTGAGTGTAAAGGCTGGGAAGGTGGTGCAGGGACTAGTGGAGGCTGGAGAAAGGGTGACCCTTGTCACTTAAGTGTAAATGACAAGCTGTTGACTGCGGTAACTTGGAAGATACACGTTGTTCCTAACACGCTGGCTGCGCGTGGCTGAGGAGACCGCTAGACGGGACGTTACAAGTGTCACTTGGCTTCTTCCAGCTGCATATGATGAGATACGGAAGGCACTGCTCAACCTGTAGGCAGAGTTTGCTTATTGCTTTCATTATTTGTTTATTTATTTATTTTTATATTTATTGTTTTTAAAAGATTTTGTTTATTTATTGATGAAAGACACAGAGAGAGGCAGAGACACAGGCAGAGGGAGAAGCAGGCTCCATGCCAGAAGCCCGATGTGGGACTCAGTCCCAGGATCCAGGGATCACGACCTGAGCTGAAGGCAGCAGCCCAACTGCTGAGCCACCCAGGCATCCCCCCCCCCGTTTTTTTAAGTTTTTTTTTTTTTTTTTAAAGAGTAGTCTTTGGTTTACAAAAAAAAAAAAAAATTACCAGAAAGTACAGAGCATCCCAGGGTGCTGTCACTCCCAGTTTCCTCTAATTAGCATCTGCGTTACTGGGGTACACAACCCAGGGACCGATGCTGATACACTGTTATCACCCAAGGTCCATGGTTTGCATCGGGGGCTCTTGGTGTTGGACAGTCCGTGGGGTTAGACAAATGCGTACTGATGCCCACCCACTGTCACAATTCCACACGGAATAGTGTCCGGGCCCTAGAATCCTCGTTACGCATCCCTTCATCGCTCCTTCTCCCCAACCCCTGGCACCCACGGATCTTTCCACTATCTCTCTGGTTTCGCCTTTTCCAGAATGTCATGCACTCGGAGTCATGCATGTATAGTCTTTTTATGGAGTCGGATTGGCTTCTTTTACTCTGTAATATGCATTTACGTCTCCCCCGTGACGTTCCGTGGCTTGACGGCTCATTTCTCTTTAGTGCGCAGCAGCGTTGCGCTGTCTGGGCGGCCCAGCGCGTGTTTACCCATTCACCTACTGAAGGGCATCTCCGTGGCTTCCAGAACCTGGCAATTATGACTAAAGCTGCTATCAACATGTAACGCGGGGTTTGTGCGGACATAACCTTTCAACTCCTTTGGGTAAATGCCGAGGAGCACGATTGCTGGATCATACGGTGAGAGCGCGCTTAGTTTTGTGAGACACCACCAGGCTGCCTCCCAGGTGGCCGCGCCGTGTTGCATCCCCACCGGCGACGTGCGACAGGCCCTGTCGCTGCACATCGTCACCGGCATTTGGTGTTGTCGTGTTCTGGGTTTTGGCCATGCTGACGGGGACGTGGTGCGATCTCGTTGCTTGAAGTTTCAGTCCCCGGATGACGGGACACTAAGCATCTTCACGCGTGCTCGGTTCCCTCCCATCTGTGCATCTTCTCCGACGAGGTGTCTGCTTGGGTCTTTAGCCCCTGTTCTTTCTCCTCTTACTACTAAGTTTTAAATGTTTCTGTATATTTTGGATTTTGGTCTTTTATCAGAGACCTGTTTGGCAAAGATTTTTTTTTTTTTTCCCAGTTTGTGGCTTGTCTTTTCTTTCTCTAAACAGTGTTTTTCACAGGGCAGACGTGTTATGATTTCATTTTGTTTTACTATTATTTGAAATAGTTACAAGATTTTTTGGGGAAAGATTTTATTTATTTATTCATGAGAGACACAGAGAGAGGCAGAGACACAGGCAGAGGGAGAAGCAGGCTCCACGCAGGGAGCCCGGCGCGGGACTCGATCCCTGGACCCCGGGGTCACGCCCTGGGCTGAAGGCAGGCGCTCAACCGCTGAGCCACCCGGGTGTCCCACTTTTTGGCTTCTGCCAATCCCCCCAGATGGGAGCTGGACCCGTCGGGTCCCCCCAGCCCTGTGGACGAGTCCCCTTCTTCATGGCCTCACCGCAGAATGTTCAGACTTCTGGAATGTCGCCCATCTGATGGGTGGAAAATGCTATGAGTTTGCTCGTCGTTTGCATTCCCCCTATTACCGGGGAGGTGGACTTCTCTGCACTTGTCGTGGGGCCATTTGCATTTCCGTCCCTGAGCGGGTGCTCATATCTCTGACACAGCAGATGTTTAAACCCAAAGGTGACTGGAAGGTGAGAAAGCCCATCCCAGCCCCAGCCCCACACACTGCTTCAGGCCAGGCCCCTGCTCTGAGGGCAGAGCCTCGAGATGTGGGGGGCTGGGGGGGTGGCTGGCTTTCTTCAGTGGAGGGGTTGTGGAATGAGAGAGAAAATAAATAAAGAAAAGAAAAGAAAAGAAAAGAAAAGAAAAGAAAAGAAAAGAAAAGAAAAGAAAAGAAAAGAAAAGAAAAGAAAAGAAAAGAAATAAGGCCACTGAGGTCCCCAGGGGGAAGCAGGGGGCGTAGAGAGATGTTTTCCCCAGCCCCCCAGCCCCCGCCCCAGTCATGGAGCCCACGTGTGAGGCCCCTCCTGGGGTACGCAGCCCACCCAGCTCGCCCATGTCAGGCCCAGACCAGAGGGGTTTGTTCAGAGAACTTTCCGGGTGTGCACATGGCACCTTGCTGGTGACCAGGCGGGAGACCCTACCCTGAGGGGTCAGATTCCGTGGGAGTAGAGTCAGGACATGGCGTATTTATTTTTGAGGCTCAGCTGGTGGGAGGCCAGGGAGGGCAAGGACCCTGCACTCAGCGGCGGGAGGAGAGGTGGTGGTGTGAGCCTTGGAGGTGCTGGGGCCAGTGTAAAATTGGGGGGGGTCCTTGGGGAAGGGTGTCTCAGCCTCTGTGCTCATGGAGGGGTCTCTGAGGAGAGACATGGCCTGACTTGACCCCAGGAGGAGTTGGGGGAAGGGGCTTCCCAGTAGGTTCCCCGAGGAGAAGCAGCTCTGCATCTTCAAGGCAAGGCAGGTGGGTATTGTAGCTGGGGAGGGGGACAAGGGGGTGTTAGGGGAGGGACGGGGAGGGATAGGAGAGTTTCAGGAGAGGGTCAGGGGAGGACAAGGAGAGTGACAGGGGAAGGTCAGGGGAGTGACAGGGGGAGGGTCAGGGGAGGTGATAGGGGAGTTTCAGGGGAGGGTCTCGGAAGGATAAGGGGAGGGTCAGGGGAGGACCAAGAGAATGACAGGGGAGTGACAGCGGGAGGGTCAGGGGAGGGATGAGGAGGGACAGGAGAGGGACAGGGGAGGGACAGGGGAGACAGGGGGAGGGTCAGGGGAGGAACGAGGAGGGACAGAAGAGGGTCGGGGAGGGTCAGAGGAGGGACAGGGGAGGGTCAGGGGAAAGGTCTGGGGAGGGTCAGGGTGGGTCGGGGACGACCCTGGGCTGATTGAGGTTGGGCAGTGTTGTGGGCAGCGGGGCTTTAGCAAGCGGACTGCATTCCCAGGTCCAGGCCGGGGTCAGGGCTCAGATCCGAGGTCCTGGGGGGAGGGATGGAGGGGGTAGGAACCTGAGCTGACAGGTCTCCTCATGGCCGAGAGCAGAGCAGAGGGAGGACAGAGTCCAGTGGCTCTTTCTACTGTCCGGGCCTGCACGGTGCGTCAGGGGGACACCCGCCCCGCAGACCTCAGCCCGTGGCCAAGCTGAGCCCCCCAGGCTGGCGCTCACCGCCCCTATAGTTTGAAAAGCCCCTTCTTCTTCTCTGTTCAAATGTGAGCATTTGGCCGGGGCCTCGGACACTCTGCACGGACCCTGGGGTCCCCCGGAGCCGGGCTGCTCGCTGAGGAAGGACAGTCAAGCAGCCTGCCCGCCTGCAGGGAGCCCGGTGTCCTTTCACTCCCACGGCGGGGTCTGGGGCCTGCAGCGCGTCTCCGATTCCTCAGGCCCTCCTTCCCATCCGAGCTCTGGGGGGACGGATGCGTCCTGCGAGGCAGGTGGAGCTGAGGCCAGCCTGGAGGAGGCGAGGGCCTGTGGCTGAGAGGGTTTGCAGATACCGAGCCCCAGATCGGCGACTGACCGTCCCGGCCCAGCCAGCGTGGACCCGGCAGCTGCCCGCCCCGAGGCAGACATTCCTCCCTGGGCGGCCCACCCCCCAGGGAGACAGGCAGCTTCTCCTCACACAGTGCTCCCGGGGTCCCAAGAGGGACCTTGAGTGAGGGCCTCTCCTGCTGCCCTCCTGGGACACCAAGGAAACATCCAGAATGGGGACGAAGTGTCCCTGCCGCCGCCGACCCGGGAACCGGTGACCCCCACTGGCTTCCTGATTCACCTGTGACTTTGTCTGGGTCGTGCGACCTCTCTGTACCTCTGTGTGTCCCGGTCAGCACCTCGGCCAGCCCCAAGCTTCTCAGGGCAGGGACTAAGCTAAGACACAGCGACTGCTCTGCCCCGCGGGGTCTGCTGGGGCGCCAGGGGTCGGGGGCGGGGTGCGGCCTGGGCACGCCGGGCAGCTCGCCTGGCTCAGGTGCCAGGGCTCTGCTGCTTCCTGCGGGCCAAGCCCCGGTTCCCCCCGTCGGGTCCCCTGTCCCCACTGTGGCCTCGCCAGCAGGTGGCCATACTTTGCACAAGGCGGGGACCCTGCTGTCTTCTTAGGGTCTAGCCCAGGAGCCGGCTGAACGCGGATGCTGCTGCGTCCCTGGGTCCGAGCCGGCTCGGGGATCAGCCCAGACCAGAGGCCATGGGGAAGTAGACGCGGCCTCCCGGGCAGGGGTGGGGGCCGGCGGGCAGTGGCAGGGCTATGCGGGCATCGAGAATACTCCACGGACGCAGCCAGCATCTCGGATGCGGGACTCGGTGCCTCGCACACAGCCGGTGCTGCGCCTGGAGACCCAGAGCTGCCCCCGGACCCCTGCATCCGGGGGCTCCAGCAGGTGTGCGGACAGCTTGCAGGGGGACGGCTGCATCTTAGGGGCTGAGGAGGCACAGGGAAGGAGAGGGGGGTGGGAAAGAGGGGCAAGGCACCCCTCTGAGCCCCCCAACCCCGTGATCCCCCTGTGCACCCTTCATTGCCCCTCCCGGGCCCCAGCTTCTCTGGGGAAGACCCCGGTGTCCAGGGAGCCGAGCCAGATCGGGGCCCGGGCTTCCCTTTGACTAAGAGGCCATCGGTCCCCCTGCTGACCGCCCGGCTGTCCCATGTCGAGGGACAGAAATAGCGGTCCGGGGACTGATGCGGGTGGCGTCGCCCCATCACACACTTCCCGTGTGCTGGGCAGTTCTGTGTTGTTTTTAAATTGCTAACAATTTAGATTTATTTATAAGAGAAAATTTGAAGGGAAAAGTATTTAAAATTTGGGGGTTCCCGTTGGTTTCCAGTGATGGACACGCTCTTGCGTGATGGACGGGCGGAGGGATTGCTTCGACAACCCCTTGACTCCTGTAAGAGCGATTAGGGATATTTGTTCTGGCTTTAAAGGGAGATCGGTTAGAGCTAGGCTTTTTCTTTCTTTTTTTTGAAGCAAAACCACTTAGAAATGAGCATCTTCCGTTCAGGGAGGAAACACTACAGAAGAGCAAAACCGCCCAAGTGTTTCATTTGAAGGAATCCGAAGGCGCAGTAGTTTACACGAGTGCGGTTCTGTGTTACGGGGACATCAACCTCACAAAGCCACCTTGTTACGATGGTAATGAATCCGCGCCAGTGATTGGGCGGATTTTACACTTCGTTCCAAAACATCAGGCTGTATTTCACGCCTCCTCGAGCATCTCCTGGGCGGGCGGCTCCCAGGCCGGAGTCAGAACAGGGCTGCGGGCGCCCGGGCCAAGGCCCCACAGCCGAGGTCCTGCAGCCGAGGTCCCGCACCGAGGTCCCCGCAGCCGAGGCCCCGCAGCAGAGGTCCCCGAAGCCAAGGTCCCCAGCCGAGGTCCCCAGCCAAGGTCCCCGCAGCTGAGGTCCCCACAGCCGAGGTCCCCAGCCGAGGCCCTGCAGCCGAGGTCCCACAGCCAAGGCCGCCTGCCTCTCTGGGGCTGCTCAGCCCCACGGCCGTGGGACACGGCAGGGCCCCTTCCACAGAGCCTTGTGCTGCCCGCGGCGGCCGCCCCGACCACGGCCCGGGTGAGCCCACAGAACTGTCGCCCGCGACACCATTATCTCCCGGGCAAGCGGCGACGGCCGGGCGGCCAGGCACAGCGCGGCTGCCGTGTAATTGGACCATTCAAAAGTAAATTATCTGCAGCTGGAAACAAGACACTGCCTTTTAACTCGGGCATTATAAGGTCAGGACTCGAGACATCACGGGGAAAAGCATTTATTGAAAAGCGATGGGAAAATGAAATTTAAAATTCAAAGCCACCAGGAGCGGCGAGGGTGGCGGGAGGCCGGGCGTTCTTTGGCGGCCCCAGGAGCCGGGTCAGGGGATTTATTTGCATCTTTATTTCGCTGACGCTGGAGAGCACTGCGTGAAGCGACTCTAATATCAATCTGAGGGAAAAAAATAGATCCTGGAACAAAAGCTGTGCGGTGTTCACAGCGACTGGGCAGCCGAGGCCGGGCCGCGCGACATCTGAGGCGGAGGAGGGACGCAGGACTGTGTCTGGGCGCCCGGTGGCATCAGGGGCCGACCCAGGCTGGCTGCCTCAGTTTCCCCAACCCCATTCCTCCTCCCCGTGGGCTACCTCATCGCCATGCCAGTCGGTGGCCCCCAGCACACATGCGCGGCCCCAGCCCGGCTTCCCTGCCACGTAGTCTGTCCCGCCTCCGGCCCCGGGCTCAGGCCGTCACCCAGCCCCGGGGTCCCTCCCATGCCCTCCAAGACCTGGCCATGGGCATCTTGTGTTCCACAATGGGCACTTCCGGGGGAGCTTCCTGACTCAGTCCTGCCCCGTACAGAGTCCTGGGTACTAACCCGGGGCTTCCCCACGGGGTACTTTGCGGTCTGGGGTATGTCCCGACACCAGGAAACAGGCTCAGAGTCCTCAAGGATTTGCCCCACATTAGCCAGTCAGTTGGTGTGTTGGTGAGAGCCCAGTGCCCTGGCCCTCCTAGGATTCCCCGGGACACAGCTCACAGCCTTGGGCTCCCCAGGTCACAGCTCACAGTCCTGGGATCTTGGGGGTCATAGCTCACAGCCTTGGGCTCCCTGGAACACAGCTCAGAGAGGATCTTGAGGGTCACAACTCACAGCCCTGGGCTCCCTGGGTCATGGGTCACAGCCCTGGGCTCCCCAGGTCACGGGTCACAGCCCTGGGCTCCTGCGTGCCTGGTTCTTCTTCCTGGCACAGAGGCGAGCCTGGCTTAGGCCAGGACACCTCGGGGCAGGAGAAGCCCTGGGAAGGTGACAATAGCCCTGCCCCATCCCTGCAGGGCAGAAGGGAGGACAGAGGCCCCAGGACAGACAGGTAGGTGAGGTCACACCTCGGGGAGCACAGTGTTGAAGGAGCCACCCCCCACCTCACCTTGCTCTGCAGGCTCCACCCTCTGCGCCCTCTTCCTGTCCCCCAGGCCGGCTCCCGGGGCCCGTGCTGCCAGCCAGAAGTGGTCACGCGCTGTGGACCTCATCCCCCGATCCAGGCCTGAGGAATGAGGAGCTCAGACTGGGGTCACCCTGAGACTGAGTCGGGGGTCCTGAGGCCAGAACCGGCCTAGCTCTGGGTGTTGGTGACCTTGCAACCAGATGCCAGGACCTCAGAGGGAGACACCCCCTCATACACCCCATGGCGTCTCACTGATGTCCTGGTGTCCACCACCTTCACTGAGACCCTGGACTTCTGGAACATGGAAGAAAGGATCTGTTTGGAGAGGAACAGAGAGAGCTGTCCATGTACAACCCAGGGCACGCCGTGTGCAGTTGCCAGGCAAGCCACAGACCCTCCGTGAGCCTCGGTTTCCCCTCTTACTAAAGGAGGGACATGTGCTCTCCTTGTAGCAGTTCTCTGAAGACTGAATAGCCAATAAATGTAGGGTACACAGCTGAAGGAGGGGGCCCAATAGTGACCCTTTGTTGTTCTGCTTTGATTCTAGAAAATGTTCTGGTCTATCTCACTCCAATACCAAATTAGGATATAACAGAAAGCCCCCAAATAATCTTAAATTCATGTGATGTAAGTATGTTTGTCTTTACATTTGTGAAGTCCCGAAGGGTCCACCCAGGACTACCGTGGTGCACCCTGTGTCAGGAACCCCGGATTCTCCTGTCTTGCTCCACTGTGTTTGACTCCTTCCCAAGGTCACGGCGTGGTCCAAGAGGGCTGCGGATGCTCCAGCCATTGCACCGCATTCCAACCAACCAACCAACCAACCAACACGGAGGAAGAAGTGACAAGGAAGGGGGTGACGTGCCCCCCCCTTCTCCAATAAGAACACTTCCTGGGAGTCACATTTCATTCCAAGAGGAACTTGGCTGGACAGCATCGCAAATGGAACTAGGAAATGCAGTGTCTACATGTGCCCTAGAATCCTACTCCTGGGGAAAAAAAATATTTTTAAGACCTAGGATGAATAAAAGCAGAAAAACCTTGTCGGCCACAGACCCCCCTTCAGGAGGGAGGAAGCTATCCAGAAGGAAGTCCCAAAGTAAGAGAAGGAATGGTGAGCAAACAGCACGTGGGCGTCGGCAATATGGAACAAAGATGATAATGTCCAATGGGGGGGCTGGAGAGACAACGTGGAATGAGGTGCCTGGAAACAATTCCATGTAACCGGGAGGTGGGCGCTCGGTCCCGTGCTGTGGGAGAGTGCAGCAAACTGCTGACTATCCCGTTCTCTGGCCAGTGTTTGATGTACGGTGCGCACGCGTCCGGAGCGTAAAGAATACTAACAAAATGACGACAACGACAATGATGTGAACTTCTGTGTAGCCGCCACTCAGATTAAAGAATAAAATTTATTTGTGAGCACGGGTTGCTCATTTGCAACCACATTCTTTTCCCCACCGTCCTCCCCCCCGCCCCCCGAATCCCCCACTTGCCTGGTCACGCAAACCCGCATTTATATGAATCCTTCCCTTGCACTTCTTTATCATCTTGCCACTTCTATTCGTAGTCCCGAATAATATCTTCGTTAGTTTTAGCTGTTTTCTGGACTTTATGTAAATAGAGCCTTGCTTTATATACAGCGCCTGCGTCTCGCTTCTCTTTAACGTGATGTGCATGAGCTCTATCCATTTTAATGCGTATGGCGCCCTTCATTAGTCTTTACTGTCGCTCGGTATTCTGTTGTGTGAATATATCACAATTTGTTTATCAGTTCTATTGTTGACGAACATTTATGTTGTCGCCAGGCTTTTTGCTGTCACAATGCCGCTGTAACACGCTGGGATAGATGCCCAGGTGCACATGTGGGAGCCCTTCTGCGGAGGAGCCCGCTGGAGTGCCGGGATTGGGGTGCTGGTGTGGCTGAGTAACAGAGTCCGTCTGCACCTGAGCATCCAGGCCGTGGCTGGGGCAGCCTGGACCCTGGATTCCTGGCTGACCTTGACATCCTGGAGCGGTCTTGCCCATCTACTCCCTGTACCACACGCATACCGTGATTTTTTTTTTTTTTAATTTTTTGCCATGATGTAAGAAAGTTTGGGTAGTAGTGCTCTAGAGATGCACCCAGGCGGGGAGCTGTTGGTTCACGGATTACATGCAACTCACCTTTACTAGGTGTGGTTAAGTATTTTCCAAAGTAACCAAACTCTGACCACTATGGCCAAGAGTTTCTGCTGCCCCCACATCCTTTCTGGTACCTGAAACTGGGTTGCTGTTAAATGTGTTCACATTCAGTTGTAGTAAGATGGCATCTTATTGTTTTGTTTTCAATTAACAAATAAATACAAGTTAAATTCAATACAATGAATGAATAATTTAATAAATTATTAAACACATTTATAGTAATAAACAAAACACCAAACTCATAGTACTAAAAGGCTTGTGTGAAAACACAGTAGCTTCTTAATTCCCTGTTCCCCTGATCCCTCCAGTCTCCCTCCAAAATCAATCATTATTAGCTTTTAAAACTTTTTTCCTGCATTTACATCCATATATTTCTAAATAGAATATATACATATATATGCTACCTTTTGATTAATCAGTTTGTTTCTATATAAGACAAATTTTTAAGATTTCCTATTAGGGCGATCCCTGGGTGGCTTAGCGGTTTAGTGTCTGCCTTCAGCCTACAGTGTGATCCTGGAATCCAGGGATCGAGTCCCACGACAGGCTCCCTGCATGGAGCCTGCTTCTCCCTCTACCTGTGTCTCTGCCTCTCTTTCTCTCATGAATAAATAAAATATTAAAAAAAAGATTTCCTATTATAGCAGATGAGGATTAAGGCCTTGAAGTCTCCCATCCCCTGCCTTCACCTTTCTACTCTCCCAATATATTTATATTACAATTTTTGGTTAAATAAAATAAAATATTTTGGTACAGATCACATTATATCTGTAGAATTTTCACAGCTTAACTTAGCATTAGGGTACACTCCTATTGTTTCCTTTCTTACCCTTTGTGTTTCCTAAAGTTATTTGTTGCCTTGATTTTTAATTTGCTTAATATTTTCTCACCCATTACTAATTCTTCCTACACTTTCCAATATTCTTTCTGTACACTTTCCCACATCACTTGTTCTTGGAGACCCTCTGACTAGGTCTCTTTCTCCTTTGATCTGGACTGGCCATCTTCTGAGATGGATGCTGTCACCTTGGGATTCACTTCTGCTGATGTCTTGCCTCTCTCCTGGGTGTGAATCCTGTTTTCTGAATCCTATCCATACCTTCCTCTTCACCGGTTTACTTTCTTGTTTTGGTAGGAACCATTCTCTTTTGGTTAAAAAGGTGGTCCATCAGTAGAAATCAAGTTTCTAGTCTCCTGGAAATGCTCCTCTGATCTGGACTGGTTGCCCGGTGTGCTTGGGCTCTCCTTTCCTCATGATCCCTGAGAACCCTTTTACTTCTCTTTTGTTTTCTGGGTCCTGTGTCTTCCTTGTTTATTCCCTTGTTTTTATGGAGCACATCCACCTATGATTCATTGAGAAAAGACACACAGGAGGTAAATTGTTTTAGATGCACATGTCTGAAAACAATTTAATTCCACCCTCATGGTTGATTGATGGTTTGGATATGGAAATGTGAGTTGGAAATCAATTTCCTTTAGCATTATGAAGGCATCAGTCTGTTGTTTTTTTTGCTTCTGTGTTGCTGTTCTCAAGGCTGGAGCCATTTCCTGATCTTTGAACATGCCCATCATTGCACTAGAATCAAGATACAAAACGATCCTATCATCACAAAGACCTCTGTCATGCTACATCTTTAAGGTCAAAATTACCTCCTCTCCCCACCTCCCCATCATCATTCCTAACCCTGGAAAGCACCATTTTGTTTTTCTTCTATACGATTTTGTCATTTTTAGAATACTAGATAAAAAGAATAATAAAGTAAGTGACCTTTGAGGTTGGCCATTTTAAAAATCCAGCATAATTAGGAGCCATCCAAGTTGTTGCATGTGTCAATAGTTTGTTTCTTTTTATTGCCTGGTAGTATTCCATGGTATGGGTGGATGAGTTTGTTTAATCACTCATCTATCAGAGGACATTTGGTTTGTTCCAACTTTTGAGTATTATAAATAAAGCTGCTATGAACAACTATGCACATATTGTTTTGCACAGACATAAGTTTTCACTTATCTGGGACAAATGCCCAGGGGGCAATTGCTGGGTCATAGGATAAGTGTTTCCTCTTCTTTTCTTTCTTTCTTTCTTTTTTTTTAAGACTTTATTTATTTATTCATGAGAGACACACAGAGAGAGGCAGAGACACTGGCAGAGGGAGAAGCAGGCTCCTCGTGGGGAGTCGAGGTGGGACTTGATCCCAGAACTCCAGGATCATGCCCTGAGCTGAAGGCAGAAGCTCAACCACTGAGCCATCCAGACATCCCTTCTTTTCTTTTTCTTTCTTTTTTTTTTTTAAGAAAAACAATTTATGTTACTAATTTCCAGAGTGGTTTTACCAGTTTACACTCCTACCAGCAATGTTGGAGAGACCCAGTTTTCTGCACCTTGCCTGTATTTGGTGACGTCGTTATTTTCTGTTTCAGATGATCTGTTGGGTATACAATGATACCTCCTTGTGATCTTAATTTGTATTTCTCTAATGGCTGTGATGTCAATTCCTTAAGTTTTTTACTCTGGCAACTCCTTTGCTTGATCTGCCTCCGCTCTTGAATCCCCAGCCACAGAGAACCCTGTTACTACCACTTCCCAAGTCTTTGAATATTCTTTGGGAACAAATCAGGTTAATTCAGCTTTTCCCTTGCCAGCCTAGGGTTTATCTTTCTGCAGCCTGCTAAGGCAGTTACCACTTGTTCATATACTTTTCAACTTCCAGAATCTTGTTTTGGTGTCCTGTTCGGTTCATCTCATCCTTAATGGTTTATGTCATTAAAAAGTCTTATATATATAGTTTTAGTGGGAGTTTGGGGAGAAAATAATTGGATGCATACACCCAGTCTGTGATCTGAACCCAAATTCCCCACAAGATTCTTAGGAGGTATATCCTTGACATAGTGAGGTTGGACTTTTTTCCCTCCCCAAAACATTAATGAGCTCTATGTTTCCTCGTCTGTGAAATGTTTGTTCATGGGTCCTGCCTATTTTTTGTATAGAACCATTTGCCTTCTATTATGGATTTGTAGGAATTCTTTATATATTTTATATGCTATCTCACATCAATTGGATTGCAAATATTTTATCCTATTCTGTGACTCTTCTGTTCACTTTCTTTATGATTCTTTTAATGAATTGAATTTCTTAATTTTGATGTAGTTGAATTTGTCAATATTTTCCTTTGTGGCTTATTCTTGTGTGTCTTGTTTGGGAAATCATTTTAGATTTTATGGTCTTTTATTTTTTATTTATTTTTTATTATTTTTATTTTTTAATTTTATGGTCTTTTAAACTATGCTTTTAACTTTTTGCCTTTAATCATTTGAGATTTATTTCTCTGTATGGTGTGAGGTGAGGATTAATATTCAATATTTTTTAATATGGATAGGTAATTTCCTAGCATCTTATTGAAAATTCCATCTTTTTCACACCAATCTGCATTGTTTACTCTATCATAAAGTATACTTCAAGGTTTCATAAATATGAATTTTAACTGTATTGTTCTCTTTTATTGTTCTCTTCATTCATCCCAGTATTTATACTAAATGGCCCTATGACTTAAGCTTTATCATAATTATTGGTGCTTGGTGGGGCAAGTCCTCCAGCTTACTTCTCTTCTCTAGGACTTTCTTGGCTCATCTTGGTCACTTGCTCATATATAACATTTAAAATCGGTGTGTCAAATTCTATGAAAAGATTATTGGGATTTTTGTTCTAATTGTATTAAATTTTTAAATCAGTTTTGGGAAAGTTGACATCTTTATGAAATCCACGGCCTTTCCTTTCACTTAAGTTTTCTTTAATGCATTTAAATAAAATTTTAACAATTTCCCCCATAAATTTACATACTTTTTAGTTTTATTCCTAGGTACTTTTACATATATTTGTTATTAACATAAAAGGCATTTTAAAAAAAGGCATTTAAAATTTTATATTTTTTGACTGGTTTGGTTGATATTGATGTATGGAAATGCAATTGGATTTGGGATGGTGATTCTGTATCCAGCAAATATGTTAAAATTTCTTATTAAATATATATATGTATATATATTTGTTTGTTTTTGTTTATTCTTGGACAATCATATTTTCTACAAACAGTGATTTTTTTTTTAATTTTTTTTTAAATTTATTTATGATAGTCACAGAGAGAGAGAGAGGCAGAGACACAGACAGAGGGAGAAGCAGGCTCCATGCACCGGGAGCTCGATGTGGGATTCGATCCCGGGTCTCCAGGATCGCGCCCTGGGCCAAAGGCAGGCGCCAAACCACTGCGCCACCCAGGGATCCCAAACAGTGATTTTTTTTATTCTTTTCATCTCTTATGTATTTATCTCCCTTTCTTTACTGAATTGGCTGGGAACTTCAGTTAACTTATTTTATTATGTTATTTTAAAAAATATTTTATTTACTTATTCATGAAAGACAGAGAGAGGCAGACATATAGGCAGAGGGAGAAGCAAGTTCCATGCAAGGAGCCTGATGTGGGACTCAGTAATGGATCCTGGGATCACGCCCTGAGCCAAAGGCAGACGCTCAACCACTGAGCCATTCAGGCATCCCAACTTTTTTTATTGTGGTAAAATATACATAACATCAAACTTGTCATGTTAACCATTTTTTTAAAAGATTTTATTTATTTATTCATGAGAGAAACAGTGAGAGAGAGAGAGAGAGAGAGAGAGAGAGGCAGAGACACAGGCAGAGGGAGAAGCAGGCTCCATGCAGGGAGCCCGACGTGGTACTCGATCCCAGGTCTTCAGGATCACCTCCTGGGCTGAAGGCAACGCTAAACCGCTGAGCCATCCGGGCTGCCCCATGTTAACCATTTTTTAAAAAGATTTATTTATTTATTTGAGAGGAGTGGGAGGGGCAGAGAGAGAGGGAGAGAGAAACTGAGGCTGACTGCATGTTTAGTGCAGAGCCCAATGCAGGGCTCTATCTTATGACCCTGAAATCATGACCCGAGACAAAACCAAGAGTTGGTTGCTTAACCAACTGCACCACCCAGGCGCCCCGCATTTTAACCAATTTTAGGTGTATAGTTCAGTGGCATTGAGCACGTTCACACTGTTGTGCAGCCCTCACCCCCGACCGTCTCCAGAACATTTTCATGCTTCCTACCTGAAACGCTGTCCCTGTTAAACACTAGCCTCCCCCCCACCCCCAGGCTCCCTCCCTCAGACCTACTTTCTGCCCCTGAACTGGACACCTCTGGGACCACGTGTGAGTAGATTCATACAGTGTTCGTCCTTTGGTTAACTACTGGCTCTGCAGATCAGCATGTTAGACTTGATTAAGTAGGTAGCATGTATAACTTTCAAACCAGTAGAGGAAGAAAAAAAAAGTTTAATTTTCACAAAGGGCAGAGTGGAGAAGGAAGAAAAAAAGCACAGGAAAAGTACAAGGTAGGAATAACATGATGGGGACATCAGATGGAGCCTGTGGCAGTTGCCTGCAGCACCACCTGTAGGCTGGAGGAGCTAATGGTATATCCCCAGTTCGGGTTGGGGGTAGGGGGGTGGGAGGTGGGTGGGTGCAGCAGTGGGGGGTGGGGAGTTTGCAAAATTCGCTGGTCTAGCTCTGGTTTCAGAGAACTAGACTCTGCAGAAGCCTCGCCATCAACATGACCAGGGTCTAGGTCTGGAAGAGCTGCCTGCTTGCAGAAGACTCTGCCAAAGATTCCGAGAGGTGCAGTGGACCAGTCGTAAAGCAACATGAAACGCTATAAAAAGAGTTTAATCGTGCACACGCGGCAGACATTGCATTTAATTTATCGCTCTGCAAAATTAAAGCCGTTCTGGGGTTTGCCATCACTCATGCAGCATGGAGTTATTTATTGAACACTGTCAGAGCTGAGGGGATCCAAAATTCAGGTCAGGTAAAGTCAAGTTTTACAAAGGCCCGCTGGGTCCCCCGAGACCCAGTCGGCTTGGGGTGGTGCTCCTATGTTGCTCTGCTGCACAGGCGGAAAGGGGAACAATCGTTGTGCTCACTTCCCTGATGAGAAGTCTGAGGCTTCGTGTGGGTGTCTCCAATGCTGCCTCTGCCGGCCCCATGCTCTGCCCTTCAGGGCTTACTTCCTGGACCTCTCAGTGAGCGGTCTCCTGTACCTGCTCTCAGACAGTGTACCCCGCTGCCAGGTGCTTGGGATGCATGCTCCCACCACACCCAGGCCTGTGAGAAAGGTGTAAGCACCCCACGAGGCAGGTCCCCCCGGGTTCAGAGAGCAGAATCACCTGGCGCTGTCCACCCAGGAGGTGCTGAACCTGTGGTGTCATAGAGACCCATGGCACAGTGGGCTCAGCCCTGGCAGGAGGGGCAGCCCGGGCACGAGGCCTCTCTCTGAGGAAGGGATGAAAGCTGGTTTGAAATTTGCCTGGGCAATTGCTACAAGATGTACTACAGGCTCTCCCTTCAAAGCGCTTGCTCAAGTGATTACGCACCAAGAGTGCCGGGGGTGGGGGTGCTATGGCTGAGCCTTTGGGCTCTAATTAGCCAGGCAATAAGGCTATTTGTGTCAATATGCTGGGGCAGACCACATGGCTGCTCAGCAGCTGCCTAACGAAGCAGGGAGTTGGGGTGAGCAGCCCTGGCGAGGCCCATTGGCTCACCAATGGGCCATGGCAGCCCCCCGGGCACAATTGTCAGGAAAGGCAAGTGTAGGCTGGGCAAGCCTGTGGCAGGCATGCCCACGGCGGTCACTTGCCCCCAGATCAGTAAAGCACCCTTTTCCCAACGAGAGGCACTCTGCCACCTGTGGGGGGTGGGGAGCTCACTGCCTGTTGTTGCCAGGCAACGTGTCAGGTGTCAGGGTACCCACACCTCCAAGTCTGTCACTCCATGTCAAAAGGAGAGAGAATAGAAGCACACTGCTGAATGAAGCCAAGGGAGAGCACGCATGCTGGCAGGCCCTTTCTTGCATCCTCTCATTCCAGCTCACCATTATCCTGACATCTACTTTCCAGAAGAATCAGCTGAGGCTTGAAGAGGGGAACTGGCTTGGCCTCGCAGCCTCAAAGAGGAGGATGGAGAGATGGTGTTAAGACAGGTTCTGCTGGTGGGCTTACTGTGTGACCTCAAACTAGAGCCTCCCCTCTCTGGGCCTGGGTTTCCTCTTTGTAGGATGATCTGGATCTTTGGGGTACACTTTCTGCCCCTTGGAAGCTTGGCATGCTAGATGGTTGCAGGACTTGCAGCACGGGGCACCTCAGTGGCAAACTTGCTTCATTCAGTGGAGGTTTTTTTCATGGTTCCTATGAATTGAGATTTGCTGATATAAGAGCCCTATGAGAGCAATTCTCACTGCATATTGCAAATTGCATTCTGGAAGTTATATTTCAGCTCAAGGGACCACCACCAGCGTGGGTGGACATGGTGAAGCCAAGCTGCATCTACCCATAGGGAGCCCAAGACTGAGTTCCAAACCCCAAAGGGTGCAGCTTGGCCATGAAGGCAAAGGAAAGACATTTATGACCTGCCCCCACTCAGGAAATGTGCCATTAGGAGGTTTGTGGTTTCAGTGCAGGACACCTGAAGGCATGATCGAGGGTGTAGGGGATGGTGGAACTTTGAGGGGAGGCTGTGGTGGGTGAAGAGGACTGTAGTTCCCACTGGAATCAAACACCGGTGCAGGG